>NC_082654.1:57501853-58126853 GCF_028023285.1 Balaenoptera ricei
CAAGGTGGGAGTTGCATTTCAACTCTAAAGTTAGGGGAATGGCCTCCATGGGTGGAATATCAAGTGTCAGTGAGTGGCTTGGGGGAGGGTTATTCTGAGGCTGAATGCGGATGCTGCCGATGTTCTCAAAATATGTTTATTTAGCTTTTAGGTTTAATTTACAAATGCCTACCTTCAGGCCCAGACTCAATGGATTCTCACCAGACTCTCCCAATCTCCTTGATCACTGACTTCTGGTATCCCTGTGCTCTGGAAACCCCTCCCTGGCTCCTCCCCGGGCGTCTCCATTAGCAAGTAGGATCCCCATCCAAATCTCCATTGTTGGGGGCTTGGTTCTGGGGGCCACCCAGTCTGAGATCCCAGGCCCAATGGGGACAGAGGGGTGTGACTTGGGGAGACCACGACCACTGCCCTTTCTTTTTTTCTTTTTCTTTTTTTTAATTAATTAATTTATTTTTGGCTGTGTTGGGTCTTCGTTTCTGTGCGAGGGCTTTCTCCAGTTGCGGCGAGTGGGGGCCACTCTTCATCACGGTGCGCAGGCCTCTCACTGTCATGGCCTCTCCCGTTGCGGAGCACAAGCTCCAGACGCGCAGGCTCAGTAGTTGTGGCTCACGGGCTTAGTTGCTCCGCGGTATGTGGGATCTTCCCGGACCAGGGCTCGAACCCGTGTCCCCTGCATTGGCAGGCAGATTCTTAACCACTGCGCCACCAGGGAAGCCCTCCACTTCCCTTTCTGATGTCAGCCCCAAAGCCTTGGTTGCATCCCTAGTATGTTGTCTGTAGTACGGGCCACACCTCCAGGTCATCAGAACACCTTCTGCTTAGCCATCCACACAGGCAGTGTGCTCCAGTGGAAAGAGCACTGAACTCAGAGTAAGGAAACCTGGGCTTGAGTCCCATCCCTGTCCACCATCTTTCTATCATGTGATCTTGAGCAAGTTGTTTTACATTTTGGGCTCTCAATTTCTCCTCTTGACCCACTTTGAGAGAATCAAATGAGATAATAAAAGTAAAAGTACTTTCAAACTGAATAGGGCTTATGTTGGCTAGAATGCTTTCACCGACCAAGTAAAAGAAAGCAAAATTCAAACTGGCTTACATAATAAAGGAGATATATTGGCTCCTATAATTGGAAAGTCCAAAGACTGGGCAGGTGTTGGCACCATGGCTTCTCTGTGTTTCTCTCAGCTCTGTCCTCCCCCTGGTGCTGGCTTCATCCTGAGGCTTGGACTGAGGTGGCTGCAGGAAGCCTTGTTCTCACTACAGCCACAGAAAAAGAGAAAAAGAGATCCTTGAGGAGGGAAAAGTTTCCCCAAGTCATCCACCACCTGCCCTTGTAGATCCCAGGTCTGAATGGGGTCATGTGTCTGTAATGGTCTCTGGGGAGGCCCCCCAGCAAGTAGCACTCCTTATCTCCATCTGAGTCATTCAAATTTTGATATATAAAACAAAAAAGTGGGACTTCCGTGGTGGCGCAGTGGTTAAGAATCCGCCTGCCAATGCAGGGGACACGGGTTCGAGCCCTGGTCCAGGAAGATCCCACATGCTGCGGAGCATCTAAGCCCGTGCGCCACAACTACTGAACCTGCGCTCTAGAGCCCGTGAGCCACAACTACTGAGCATATGTGCCACAACTACTGAAGCCCACACGCCTAGAGCCCTGCTCCGTAACAAGAGAAGCCACTGCAATGAGAAGCCCAAGCACCGCAACGAAGAGTAGCCCCCGCTCAACGTAACTAGAGAAAGCCTGCTTGCAGCAATGAAGACCCAATGCAGCCATAACTAACTAACTAACTAACTAACTAAATAAATAAATAAATAAATATCCTTCTTAAAAAAAAAATTAAAGAACAAACAAACAAAAAAACCAAAAGAGTAAAATACTACCTTTAGTCCTGTATTCTTGGAGGCTATAACCTAGTGTAAGAACATAGCAGACCTGCTTCCGGAAAGCTGCTGTGCCCTTCCCTGGGATTCCCAGGTCATGGCTGAAGCTCCAGTAGGCATATTGTGGCCTTGAGGGTAGAAGCCACCTTCCAAGGATGGCAGAACAGAAGGACTGAAGGAGCCTGAGCCGCTGATCATTTCAAGGAACTGCCACAACAGCTTGGGCTGTCTGTCTCTGACTTCTTTTATGTAGAAGAATAAACCATTAGTCTATTTAAGCCACTGGGCTTAAAAAACTACGTACCCCTGTGCACATTTTTAAGTTGACATCCAAAATTTTTGGTAAGTTTAAATAGTTGCAAAGAATGTAATTCTGACTTATTGAAACTGTTAACATTCTAAAACGGTCACATCACTTTAAAATGTATTTAAAGACATTAAATTTCATAGTAATCTGATATCATCATCTATTTAAAAATACATGAACAAAATCTGTAACAGTCTATTCTATGTATCTTACAGAATTTCTTTCTAACATATTTTTATGCTTGAAAGTCTTTTATAGATTACATCTTGTGTCTCTGCAATAAAATTAAGCACACACACGAATTAAAATGTTTTTTTATTTCTTGTGATCATATATCTCCAAAGATTGAATATGTGTCCTGGATTGAGCCATATTATAATTTTTAAAATTAATTAATTAATTTATGGCTGTGTTGGGTCTTCATTGCTGCGTACGGGCTTTCTCTAGCTGCAGTGAGCGGGGGGCTACTCATCGTTGTGGTGCGTGGGCTTCTCATTGCGGTGGCTTCTCTTGTTGCGGAGCACGGGCTCTAGACGCGTGGGCTTCAGTAGTTGTTATTACAATTTTAATGACTATACAATTGAATAAAACAATATTAGTGGGACTTCCCTGGTGGCGCAGTGGTTAAGAATCCGCCTGCCAATGCAGGGGACACGAGTTTGATCCCTGGTCTGGGAAGCTCCCACGTGCTGCGGAGCAACTAAGCCCGCGCGCCACAACTACTGAGCTTGCGTGCCCCAACTAGAGAGCCTGTGTGCCACAAACTACAGAGCCCATGCGCCCTGGAGACTGCACACCACAGCCAGAGAGAGAACCCGCATGCCACAACTAGAGAGAAGCCCATGTGTTGCAAAAAAGATCCTGCATGCCTCAACAAAGATCCCATGTGCCGCAAGTAAGACCTGATGCAGCCAAAAGTAAATAAATTAAATAAATAAATAATAAATAAATCTTAAAAAAAAAGAGGTAAGCACTAGGAAACTTTGCTCACATAAACAAGTAAACAGGAATGGACATATTTTATTATAAAGTTGTCATATATATAATTCTTTGAACTTTGAATGAGCTACATGCTTAAAATCACTTGATATATCATCAAAAAACATTTTTAACATTACATCAGCTAATAGTTTGACTAAGTCCTCAAGTTTTTTATTTTTTATTTATTTTATTTTTTTATTTTTTTTAAATTAGTCATCAATTTTATACACATCAGTGTATACATGTCAATCCCAATCACCCAATTCAGCACACCACCATCCCCACCCAACCGTGGTTTTCCCCCCTTGGTGTCCATACGTTTGTTCTCTACATCTGTGTCTCAACTTCTGCCCTGCAAACTGGTTCATCTGTACCATTTTTCTAGGTTCCACATACATGCATTAATATACGATATTTGTTTTTCTCTTTCTGACTTACTTCACTCTGTATGACAGTCTCTAGATCCATCCACGTCTCAACAAATGACTCAATTTCGTTCCTTTTTATGGCTGAGTAATATTCCATTGTATATATGTACCACAACTTCTTTATCCATTCGTCTGTTGATGGGCATTTAGGTTGCTTCCATGACCTGGCTATTGTAAATAGTGCTGCAATGAACATTGGGGTGCATGTGTCTTTTTGAATTACTGTTTTCTCTGGGTATATGCCCAGTAGTGGGATTGCTGGATCATATGGTAATTCTATTTTTAGTTTTTTAAGGAACCTCCATACTCTTCTCCATAGAGGCTGTATCAATTTACATTCCCACCAACAGTGCAAGAGGGTTCCCTTTTCTCCACACCCTCTCCAGCATTTGTTGTTTGTAGATTTTCTGATGATGCCCATTCTAACTGGTGTGAGGTGATACCTCATTGTAGTTTTGATTTGCATTTCTCTAATAATTAGTGATGTTGAGCAGCTTTTCATGTGCTTCTTGGCCATTTGTATGTCTTCTTTGGAGAAATGTCTATTTAGGTCTTCTGCCCATTTTTGGATTGGGTTGTTTGTTTCTTTAATATTGAGCTGAATGAGCTGTTTATATATTTTGGAGATTAATCCTTTGTCCGTTGATTCGTTTGCAAATATTTTCTCCCATTCTGAGGGTTGTCTTTTTGTCTTGTTTATGGTTTCCTTTGCTGTGCAAAAGCTTTGACGTTTCATTAGGTCCCATTTGTTTATTTTTGTTTTTATTTCCATTACTCTAGGAGGTGGATCAAAAAAGATCTTGCAGTGATTTATGTCAAAGAGTGTTCTTCCTATGTTTTCCTCTAAGAGTTTTATAGTGTCCGGTCTTACATTTAGATCTCTAATCCATTTTGAGTTTATTTTTGTGTATGGTGTTAGGGAGTATTCTAATTTCATTCTTTTACATGTAGCTGTCCAGTTTTCCCAGCACCACTTATTGAAGAGGCTGTCTTTTCTCCATTGTATATCTTTGCCTCCTTTGTCATAGATTAGTTGACCATAGGTGCGTGGGTTTATCTCTGGGCTTTCTATCTTGTTCCATTGATCTATGTTTCTGTTTTTGTGCCAGTACCATATGGCCTTGGTTACTGTAGCTTTGTAGTATAGTCTGAAGTCAGGGAGTCTGATTCCTCCGGCTCTGTTTTTTCCCCTCAAGACTGCTTTGGCTATTCGGGGTCTTTTGTGTCTCCATACAAATTTTAAGGTGATTTGTTCTAGTTCTGTAAAAAATGCCATTGGTAATTTGATAGGGATTGCATTGAATCTGTAGATTGCTTTGGGTAGTATAGTCATTTTCACAATATTGATTCTTCCAATCCAAGAACATGGTATATCTCTCCATCTGTTGGTATCATCTTTAACTTCTTTCATCAGTGTCTTATAGTTTTCTGCATACAGGTCTTTTGTCTCCCTAGGTAGGTTTATTCCTAGGTATTTTATTCTTTTTGTTGCAATGGTAAATGGGAGTGTTTCCATAATTTCTCTTTCAGATTTTTCATCATTAGTGTATAGAAATGCAAGAGATTTCTGTGCATTAATTTTGTATCCTGCAACTTTACCAAATTCATTGATTAGCTCTAGTAGTTTTCTGGAGGCATTTTTAGGATTCTCTATGTATGGAATCATGTCATCTGCAAACAGTGACAGTTTTACTTCTTCTTTTCCAATTTGTATTCCTTTTATTTCTTTTTCTTCTTCTCTGAGTGCCATGGCTAGGACTTCCAAAACTATGTTGAATAATAGTGGCGAGAGTGGACATCCTTGTCTTGTTCCTGATCTTAGAGGAAATGCTTTCATTTCTTCACCATTGAGAATGATGTTTGCTGTGGGTTTGTCATATATGGCCTTTATTATGTTGAGGTAGGTTCCCTCTATGACCACTTTCTGGAGAGTTTTTATCAGAAATGGGTGTTGAATTTTGTCAAAAGCTTTTTCTGCATCTATTGAGATGATCATATGGTTTTTATTCTTCAATTTGTTAATATGGTGTATCACATTGATTGATTTGCATATATTGAAGAATCCTTGCATCCCTGGGATAAATCCCACTTGATCTTGGTGTATGATCCTTTTAATGTGTTGTTGGATTCTGTTTGCTAGTATTTTGTTGAGGATTTTTGCATCTATGTTCATCAGTGATATTGGTCTGTAATTTTCTTTTTTTGTAGTATCTTTGTCTGGTTTTGGTATCAGGGTGATGGTGGCCTCATAGAATGAGTTTGGGAGTGTTCCTTCCTCTGCAATTCTTTGGAAGAGTTTGAGAAGGATGGGTGTTAGCTCTTTTCTAAATGTTTGGTAGAATTCACCTGTGAAGCCACCTGGTCCTGGACTTTTGTTTGTTGGAAGATTTTTAATCACAGTTTCAATTTCAGTGTTTGTGATTGGTCTGTTCACATTTTCTGTTTCTTCCTGGTTCAGTCTTGGAAGGTTATACCTCTCTAAGAATTTGTCCATTTCTTCCAGGTTGTCCATTTTATTGGCATAGAGTTGCTTGTAGTAGTCTCTTAGGATGCTTTGTATTTCTGCGGTGTCTGTTGCAACTTCTCCTTTTTCATTTTGAAGTTTATTGATTTGAGTCCTCTCCCTCTTTTTCTTGATGAGTCTGGCTAATGGCTTATCAATTTTGTTTATTTTCTCAAAGAACCAGCTTTTAGTTTTATTGATCTTTGCTATTGTTTTCTTTGTTTCTATTTCATTTATTTCTGCTCTGATCTTTATGATTTCTTTCCTTCTGCTAACTTTGGGTTTTGTTTGTTCTTCTTTCTCTAGTTCCTTTAGGTGTAAGGTTAGATTGTTTACTTGAGATTTTTCTTGTTTCTTTAGGTAAGCTTATATAGCTATAAACGTCCCTCTTAGAACTGCTTTTGCTGCATCCCATAGGTTTTAGATCGTCGTGTTTTCATTGTCATTTGTCTCTAGGTATTTTTTGATTTCCTCTTTGATTTCTTCAGTGATCTCTTGGTTATTTAGTAACGTATTGTTTAGCCTCCATGTGTTTGTGCTTTTCACATCTTTTCCCCTGTAATTCATTTCTAATCTCATAGCGTTGTGGTCAGAAAAGATGCTTGATATGATTTAAATTTTCTTAAATTTACTGAGGGTTGATTTGTGACCCAAGATGTGATCTATCCTGGAGAATGTTCCGTGCGCACTTGAGAAGAAAGTGTAATCTGCTGTTTTTGGATGGACTGTCCTATAAATATCAATTAAATCTATCTGGTCTATTGTGTCATTTAAAGCTTCTGTCTCCTTATTTATTTTCATTTTGGATGATCTGTCCATAGGTGTAAGTGAGGTGTTAAAGTCCCCCACTATTATTGTATTACTGTCGATTTCCTCTTTTATAGCTGTTAGCAGTTGCCTTATGTATTGAGGTGCTCCTATGTTGGGTGCATATATATTTATAATTGTTATATCTTCTTCTTGGATTGATCCCTTGATCATTATGTAGTGTCCTTCCTTGTCTCTTGTAACATTCTTTATTTTAAAGTCTATTTTATCTGATATGAATATAGCTACTCCAGCTTTCTTTTGATTTCCATTTGCATGGAATATCTTTTTCCATCCCCTTACTTTCAGTCTGTATGTGTCCCTAGGTCTGAAGTGGGTCTCTTGTAGACAGCATGTATATGGGTCTTGTTTTTGTATCCATTCAGCAAGCTTGTGTCTTTTGGTTGGAGCATTTAATGCATTCACGTTTAAGGTAATTATCGATATGTATGTTCCTATGACCATTTTCTTAATTGTTTTGGGATTGTGTTTGTAGGTCCTTTCCTTCTCTTGTGTTTCCCACTTAGAGAAGTTCCTTTAGCATTTGTTGTAGAGCTGGTTTGGTGGTGCTGAATTCTCTTAGCTTTTGCTTGTCTGCAAAGCTTTTGATTTCTCCATCAAATCTAAATGAGATCCTTGCCAGGTAGAGTAATCTTGGTTGTAGGTTCTTCCCTTTCATCACTTTAAGTATATCATGCCACTCCCTTCTGGCTTGTAGAGTTTCTGCTGAGAAATCAGCTGTTAACCTTATGGGAGTTCCCTTGTATGTTATTCGTCATTTTTCCCTTGATGCTTTCAATAATTTTTCTTTGTGTTTAATTTTTGCCCACCTCATGCTTCTTCCGACTCACACTGCCCTCCCTTTGTCCTAGAGGATTCCACTATCCTGACTTTATGGTAATCATGCTTTTCTTTTTTATAATTTTTCCATGTACATACTCACCCTTGAACAATACAGTATTGCTTAATTCTGATTTTTTATAAATAGAACCTTACTGTATGTTTTTAAAAAATGTGTGTCTTAACATTATGCTTGAGAAATTCATGCATATATTTATATGCAATGGTAGTCTGCTACATTTTCATTTTGGTATAGTTGTCCATTGTACGAAGTTACCACAATATATTTATCCATTCTGCTATTAATGAACATTTGAGTAATTTCCATTTGGGGATTATGAGAATCATGTTTCTATGAATAGGCATTTTGTTCCACCTAGAAGTAGAATTGCTGAGTTCTAGCGTATGCCTATCTTCAATTATAGTGTGTAGTGCCAACCTGTTTTCCAAAGTGGTCACACCAAAATTATACCCCTACTCTCATTATGAGAGTTCCTGTTGCTTCACATCCTCACCCACACTTGGATTCATCAGTTCAAACGGTACACATTCGTACATTTTTGTATCTCTTGTATATTTGTCATTCTTCGTACTTCTGTACTTCTTGTACATTCTGGTGGGTATATAGTGATATTGCACAGTGATTTTAATTTGCATTTCTCTGATATTGAATGGGGCTGAGCTCCTCCTGTGAATTGCTTGTTCAAGACTCTTGCCATTTTTCTACTGGAATGTTTGTTTCTTGCCGTTTTGTAGGAGTTCTTTATGTATTTTGGATATGATCCCATCATCAGTCGTATGTGTTGCAAAGATCTTCTCCCTCTCGGTGGTTTGCCTTTCCAACTTTTAAATGGTCGTTTTTGGTGAAAATGTTCTTAATTTAACGGGGTCTGAATAGCGATCTTTTCCTTATTTGTTACTGCTTTTCGTGTCCCGATAAGGAAATTTTCTCCTACAATGGATCCATGAAGACAGTCTCCCATATTATCTTCTAGAAGCTTTATTGTTTTCTTTTACATTCAGGTTTAGAATACACCTGGAGTTGATTTTTGTATGAAGTGTGAAGTAAGTGTTGTTTAATACCCCCCTCCTGTACAGATAGCCAATATTCCAGTTTTATTTATCAAAATATTGTCCCTTTCCCACTCTTTCATAGAGCCACATTTGTTTAATTGTGTGTGTGTGTCTCTGTGTGTATGTGTGTGTGTGTGCACATTGCAAGGTATATGGATTCTCTGTTCTATTCTTTGGATCTATTTGTCCAAACCTGTGTCAAAACACTGTTTTAATTACTGTGCTTTTATAACAAATCTTGATGTTATGTAGAGTGTGTTCCCCCAGCTTCTTCTTGAACATCTTGGCTATTGTGTTAATTTAGGTTCTCCAAGAAGCAGACACCAAGATGGTATTAAAAATTAATAAATAAATTTTATTAAGGGAAATGTTTATATGAGAGAAAATAGGGAGGGAGCTTGCTAAGGCTGGGAGAACTGTCAGGCTGTAACACAAGTCTGATTCCAAGTAAAGTGAAGAGAAGATTGGGAGGAATCTTTCTAGGCTACTGTGCAGTCAAAGAAAGTCTTGACCAGATTATTGGGGATTCCTAGAGCCAAAGCTGTGCATCAGAAGGGTCCTGTGTCTCCCAAGAATAGGTCTGCTTTGGTATCCCTGAATGCATTCACTGATTGGCTGGGAGCAGCCCACGAGTGGTGTGGCCTCAGCACAAACTTGGTGATGAATCTCCAAACAGTAGCTGGGGCCTTTGGTCAATTACTCTCCCTATAGTTGGACGTCTCTAAGATACAGTCATGGCTAACACAGTCTACCCTTGTGGTGGGCAGATCTACTTCTCCAGACAGGTTTAGAAAACAGGTCCTATAAGTTTCCCTATTAAGATTTGATCAAGATTACATTAAATCCACGGATCAGTTTGGGAAGAATTATCTTTAAAATATAGGTCTACCAATTCATGAACCTGGTATACAGCTTTGTTTATTTGCATCTTCTTATATTTATCTTCATAGTGTTTCATCATGTTCTGCAAGGTCTTTTAGTTTGTTAGATTAATTCCTAGATGTTTGATTTTTCCCCTCTTTGTTGCTAGTATATACAAATGCAATTGATTCTTGTATATTGATCTTTTATTGAGCAACTTTGCTAAAAACTCATTATTAATTCTGACCATTTATTTGCACATTATTTTGGATTTTCTCTGTATACAATCAAATAATCTGTTCCTGGTTTTTTTATTTCTTCTCTTTTAATCATTATGCCTTTTATTTCTTCTTCTTGCCTTATTGCACTGGCTACTTCCTGTACGGTGTTGAATAGAAATAGAAATATTTGTCTTGTTCCAAATCTCAAAAGGCCAACTTTCCATATTTTACTAGTAAATTACATTATGTTGTATACTTTTTGTTTACTTCCCCAGATTCATTCTCCACACTTTTCCCTCTGCATTGTGCCCTGGGAGGCAACTTACAGAGAATCAAGGGGCTCCATTGCCCTTTCGCTTTAGATTGGTTGTGGCCAATCTAAGGACACTGATGTGAGATACGGTAGGGAGGGAGGAGAACTGAATTGTGGTATTTATACCCCATACTACCTCACTTCCAAGTCATGTAGATTAGGTGTGTCCTTCTACCAAAGGCCACAGCTTATGTCCTGTAGCCTTCTCCCTACAGCCACTTTTTCCATTTTATAGTAATTGCTCTCTTCTCTTCCCTCCTCAGGTCCTTTCACCCATTTACTAGCCCAGGATGATACATTATCCATTGTTAGTTTCTTTAAATTCTTTGCCACCTATGTAAACAGTTACTGTATCAAACTCTCTTCAGGACTTCCCTGGTGGTCCAGTGTTTAAGATTCTGTGCTTCCACTGCAGGGGACACGGGTTCAGTCCCTGGTCGGGGAACTGAGATCCTGCATGCCTCGAGGTGTGGCCAAAACAAAAAAAAAAAACCAACTCTTCAAGCCACCCCATGTGAGGGTGCCGTTTGCTTTCTGCTGGGTGTCCAGAGCAATTGAAGTTTACTGTACATTGTTATGTAGTTTGCCTTTATCAGATAAGGGAGTTTCCTTCTATTTCTTTTTGGCTGAGTTTTTTTTTTTTTAATGTGTGAATCGATGTTGAATTTTCTCAAATACTTTTTATGAATCTTTTGAGATGATAACATGATTTTTATCCTTTGTTTTCTTAATGTAGTATATGGCACAATATTAAATCATCTTCGTATTCTTGGAATAAACTCAATGTGGTCATGGTATATTATCCTTTTTATACACTGTTGAAATTAACTTGCTAATATTTTATTAATGAATTTTGCATTAATATAATATTAAATCTCAAGAACAAGATTTGGCCTGTAGTTTTCCTTTCTCATACTGGTTTTTGGTCAGTTTTGGTATCAATATTTTATAGGCCTCATAATATGAGTTGGATTGTGTTTCTTTTTTTTCTAATATCTGGAAAAATTTGTAAAGATCAGTGTTATTTCTTTCTTTTTTAAAAATTTTATTTTGTTGTTGTTGTTTATTTATTTATTTATTGGCCACGCCATGCAGCTTGTGGGATCTTAGTTCCCTGACCAGGGATGGAACCTGGGCCCTCGGTGGTGAAAGCGCGGAGTCCTAACCACTGGACCACCAGGGAATTCCCCAGGGTTATTTCTTTTTAAATGGTTAGTTAAACTCTACGTAGAAGGCAAATGAACCAGAAGACTGAAGCAGTTCAAATTTATTTGCACTTAATAACATAGCCTCAAATAAATAAATTAAAAATTGACAAAAAGGGAAAAAATGACAGAGACATTACTGTATTTCTCTAATAGATATGGACTTTTAAAAATAGCATAGCTGTGAAATCATCCTACCCAGCTATATTAACACTAGTTCCTTATTGTCATCTACTACCTTGTCCAATGTAAGCTAATTGTGTTTTTTGTTTGTTTGTTTGTTTTTTGTTTTTTTTTTAACAAATATTATGCCCCTGTTATTTGCCAGACACTGTTTTTTTTTTTTTTAAATTTTATTTATTTATTTATTTATTTTTGGCTGTGTTGGGTCTTCGTTTCTGTGCGAGGGCTTTCTCTAGTTGCGGCAAGCGGGGGCCACTCTTCATCGCGGTGCGCGGGCCTCTCACTATCGCGGCCTCTCTTGTTGCGGAGCACAGGCTCCAGACGCGCAGGCTCAGTAATTGTGGCTCATGGGCCTAGCTGCTCCGCGGCATGTGGGATCTTCCCAGACCAGGGCTCGAACCTGTGTCCCCTGCATTGGCAGGCAGATTCTCAACCACTGCGCCACCAGGGAAGCCCCGCTAATTGTGTTTTGTCTTGGTTTTATCATCATCTGCCTGAACTTTTCACTCGGTTGGTGAACTCAGTAAGAAAGGGCTGCAGTGGGTGCAAACGACCCCTAAGGCTCCACCTTAATACCAATTGCCTAAATTGGCTAAGGTGCCCCTTCACACGCTGGTCTGGTCTCGGCCTCTTTTCTTGCCTCTAGACCGTTTCCACGAGTGACACTCCCCCACAAATGACAACTCTCGTGAGACATAGTAATTCTCACCTGGGGAAGACAGGCACAGCCCAGCAGGGGTGGGGGAGGAGGACGGGCTGGAAGGATAAGCAGATCTCTCTGCTAGAGACGGGTGCCTCCCTCCCCACCCCTCCCCACCCCTAGGAAATCACTGCTTGACCCAGCCTTTCCCAGAGTGTGGACTGAGTGACGCAGATAGTACACAAGACGGTTCTAGATGGGACACAGGCATGGCTATGATAATAGCGTCTCACAGCGCGAGATAGTTATTCCCCTTTCCACTCTCCTCAATACTTCTGAACACAGTAAGAAGAAAGTCTCGTTTGGTGTTTATAAGTTTTCAAAACTGCTCTAACCTTTGTTCATCTCTGTCTCTGACAAAGAGAAAACTGGGCTTCAGGCAGGCAGTGTCTGGTTAATATTTAATAAACTGTTTGCTTTTCTTTGTGTTTGTTTTTGCAGTTATCTTCTAAGTAGCAGCTAACACCAAGTTACAAGCATTGTTGTGAATTGATCCTCACCAACAACCCTATGAGAGAGGTTCTTGGCCCCCATTTTTCAGTTACAGAAACTGCAGTTCAGAGAATTTTAGTAAATACCCAGACAGTCACAGGGAGGAAAGGGCTGAGCTTGAATTCAATCCAGAACCCTTGTTCTTAGCAGCTACTCCATACCATCTCCTGTGGGACAGTGATGCTGTTTCCTTTAAAAATTCTTCAAATTAAAGTGAACCAATTTAAGTATTAATTCTTAAGTAAAGAGTTAAAAAGTAGAGGTACTAGTTGAATAGGGCAAAAATTGAGACAGAAGTCCTGGGAAGATCCAAGTTTGGGAAACATAAGCTTAGCCCAGGCTCCACCATCCTGTCCCAAGGGCTACAAGTCTCCGGCTCTGGTCTGGGTCACAGCCAGGACTCAGTGTGGAGCTGGCTGGGCTGCGGGGAGAAAGCAGGGGCCCATTCTGGTCCCCATTTAAAAGCTGTTGCAGGGTAGCTCATCCTGGATATGGGCTGACATATCCTTTTATCTCTTTTGTATTTTTCACCATGAAATTGAATAATATGATGGGATATGATGTGATACTATGTGATAATATAATACAATAACATAAACCAGGGCTTTTCCTAGCAAACCTAGCCTAATGGTGATTGTGAGGATGAATGAGTTAATACATGTCAAGCATTTAGAACGGGGCCTGGCACTACATCTGTGCACTTAGAAGGATGTTTGGGGTGAGGATGGTTAAAGGAGGTTGAGAATGGGCTGAGGGCTGGGGACTAAGGGCTCTCTGGGTCCCAGAGGAAGCAAATCCTTAATGAGCTCCTACCGGTGGCAGCTCCACAGTTGATCTGTCTGATGTGTTTCAGGACTTGGCTTGGTTTCAGGTGGTTGCACAGACTTGCAGGGGCCAGCTGGGGAAACGCGGAAACAGTCTGCCCTGGCGCCTGAAGAAGCAGCGTCTGATGAGGCTGCCACGCACCACCAGAGGCAGGATTCCACCTCCAGAGGAGTGGAACGTTAATGGGTGTCTGTATCAACATTCATCAGATACCTATCCTGTGTTGAGAGCTGCACTAAGCTGGCTGCCGAATCAAGGAGTATGTATCGTTTCCAGAGATGGGTACCATCAGGCAGAAGTGGTCTCTTAAAGCTGGAAGAGGGACTTCCCTGGTGGCACAGTGGTTAAGAATCTGCCTGGCAATGCAGGGTTCAATCCCTGGTCCGGGAAGATCCCACATGCCGCAGAGCAACTAAGCCTGTGTGCCACAGCTACTAAGCCTGGGCTCTAGAGCTGTGAGCCACAACTATTGAGCTCATGAGCCACAACTACTGAGCCTGCGAGCTACAACTACTGAGCGCACGAGACACAACTACTGAAGCCCACGCACCTAGAGCCCGTGCTCCACAACAAGAGAAGCCACTGCAATGAAAAGCCCGCACACCGCAACGAAGAGTAGCCCCCGCTCGCCGCAACTAGAGAAAGCCCGCGCGCAGCAACGAAGACCCAACGCAACCAAAAATAAAAAGTAAATTTGAAAAAAAGGCAGGAAGAGATGGATTCTTCTATACCTCTGAATGAGTCAGCCTAAGACCAAGAGGACGGGATTAGGCAGGAGCCCAGGCTGCCCAGTAAGACCAGGTGCTGGGAGGTGGGATGTGTTTCCATTCACCTGCTGGGCCCTTATCTTCTGCAGAGCTCTGCAGGGCGCCCACAGACCTGCCAGTGGTTCAAGAGCAAGGCCTTGTATAGCATGAACATGGGCATGCCACTTACTAGTTATCTGACTCTGCACAAATCATTTATCCTTCTGGGCCTCAGCTTCCCCATCTGTAAAATGCAGTTTGTTATAGTACCTCCCTTCCAGGGTGGCTGTGTGGACCAAATCAGATAAGGCAGGAAGTGCCTGGCACTTAGCAGGTGATCAATCAGTGATAGACTTATCTGTTATCAGATCACTGTTATCAGCAGTGTCATCTCTGCTGTACTGAGGGCGGGGCAGGGCTCTAGAGCTTATTTGACAGGTTACCCCAGGACACAGGCTGCTAAAGGACAGAGCCCTATCTTCAAGCCCCAGTGCCTCCTACACTAGGTAATATGTTCCAGGTATGAGGTGATGTCCAGCCTAGGGGTCCTCTGAACTGACCACAAAATGAGACAATGAAGTTCAGGACCCAGAGGGCAGCCTGGGACTCCTGTATTCTCAGATAGACAAGGATTTGTCTTGTTTGTGGACAAAAATGTGGCCAAAGCATTCATTTGGGTGTGGGCAGGGGATTAGTAAACTAATGAAGAGGGACTTTGCACCTTCGTGGCTAAAGCTAATCATACAGGTTTTAAATGAGATGTTCCTTGAATTTCCATATGTGTGTTAGATGCACACAGGCTCAGGAAAAAGTCTTTTATAGGGTGAGACCTACACTGACAGTTCAGCGTGTGGCTCTGGAATCGCACTGCCTGGGTTCAAATCCTGGCTCCACCACCTACGAGCCAAGCTGGGCGGCTTTCTGGCAGGCATCAACCTCCTCATGTGTAAGACGGTGATGATAGCAACGTCTGTTTCACAAGGCTCTTCAATTCAGACGAGGCTTAATTGAGGCTGTGCTGTATAATGCAGTTAGCACAGGGCCTGGCAAACAGGAGCTGCTCCATAATGATAGCTATTACCATATTTAAGACACAGAATCTCACTTAAACTTATAAGGTATTATCTTTGCAGGCCAAGTATCAACAAATTGTTCTCTCCGGTTGTGGACATGACTGATAGCTCAGTCTGGAGCCCTGGTGTCTAAGCTCCTAGATGCCTATTACCTTCTGGAACCCAGCCCCTGCCTCTTGTGTATCTTTATATCCCCCAGTCTCCACCCCCTCCCACCCTGCCCCAGGCCCAGTGCTTAGCACAGTGGGGGTCTCCATAATGCCTGCTCTCTAGAGCTGAGTATGCCATCCATCAACTGGGGGAGGTGTTCCAGAGGACCGGCACAATGGCAATGCCTGAGTCTGGGGCCAAGGAAAATGAAGCCAAGGAGAACCCTGTCAGACAGACACCTGGCTGTGACTTCAGCAATGCCCTGTTCTGATTACAAGTGGTGCTTTCAGGGAACTTTCCAGGCATGTCCCATAATTGATGGGATGCTAATAGCACACAGCAAGACTTAATACAGCTGACATGGGTAGGTCATTTAGTCCCTTCTGACTCAGTTCTCATCTCAAAAAAATAGGAATAAAAAATACCCACCCCTTTAAGGTTTTGTAAAGACTCTCTCTCTGTCTCTGTCTCTGTCTCTATCTCTCTCTGTTTCTCTCTCTGTTTCTCTCTCTCTCTCTCTCTGTCTCTCTCTGTTTCTGTCTCTCTCTCTGTCTCTCTCTCTCTCTGTTTCTCTCTCTCTCTGTCTCTCTCTGTTTCTCTCTCTCTGTCTCTTTCTCTCTCTGTCTCTCTCTTTCTCTCTCTCTCTGTTTCTCTCTGTCTCTCTCTCTCTCTGTTTCTCTCTCTCTCTCTGTCTCTCTCTCTCTCTGTTTCTCTGTCTCTCTGTCTCTTTCTCTCTCTGTCTCTGTTTCTCTCTCTCTGTCTCTCTATCTCTGTCTCTCTCTGTTTCTCTCTCTCTCTCTCTCTGTCTCTCTCTGTTTCTCTCTGTCTCTCTCTGTCTCTGTTTCTCTCTCTGTCTCTCTCTCTGTCTCTCTTGCACACGGTTTACTAGCAATGAATTTTCCATCTTCCATCCTGGCAGGCTGGTGGGAAGATAGGAGAGCCCAGAAGTCCCTTTTCACTATGTTAATTCGATCCTGTAAAGCTTCCCTCTTGACCGCAGCCTCCAGAAAGAAGGGGTCGGCATGCTGCTTGCTGGGCGAAAGGAGATGGATCATTAAATATGGTGGTGATGATCCTAGTGATTGATCACCCCAGTAGGGTGATGTCAGGAACGTGGGAGATTCATGAGCTAGAGGTAATCCCTCTCTAAGGGCAGACACCTCAGAGGCAAATGCAGAATGCAGCTCAGGTGCTTGCTGTGAGAAAGAAGGTCCTGCTCGTGACTCCATCCTCCCACTCCTGTGGGGTCTGGACAGCTGTAGCTCAGCTCTGATTCGTCAGGACTCTGCTGTCCTCTGGGCTTCTGTCCCTAACCAAACTCCAGCTTCTAGCCTTGTCATTTACAGAGCTGTGTCACAGGGACTTCCCTGGTGGCGCAGTGGATAAGACTCCGAGCTCTCAATGCAGGGGGCCCGGGTTCGATCCCTGGTCAGGGAACTAGATCCCACACGCATGCCTCAACTAAGAGTTCGCCTGCCACAACTAAGGAGCCTGCGAGTTGCGAGGATGGAATGAAAGACTCTCTGTGTGAAACTGCGTTTACATGTTTCAAGTGTCAGAATGGACTAGAATATTGTCATTGTTAGACCAGAGTTTGTCCCCTTCAGAAAGAAGTTTGTCCTCTCTAAGTTGAGCCTTCAGCATCTCTGGCATCTTGCGGAGACTCCCGGAGCTTTTCCATCTTCCAGGTCTGTCCTTACCCCCAGCTCTAAGGCTTTTCTCTCCCTCTGGGATGTGAGGGAAGTGAGCCTACACCTCAGAATGGGGAGATTCAGAACTTTCTGCCCTTGGTCGTCTCGCTGCTCTGTGTGACCTTGGGTGAGTTCCTTATCCATTCTGTCCAAAACCACCTTTGTCTCTGATGTGAAGGTCGCCCTGCCCCGCCGGCCACAGGGTTGGGAGGATCTGGGAGAGCCTGTGTGTCACAGAACCTGATTCAGTCACCCGATGTCAGGAGCCCTGTAGCCGCAGTGACTGACGACAGCACAGACGCAGAACAATTTCCTTCACTGAGAATGTTCTGTTGGACAGCGCTGCTTCCGAGTTTAATATTTGTTTACAGTTTTTTTTTCTTTTGAGTTAAAATTTGCATACATTGAACCTTATCACTCCAGAACGTTCCCTCATGTCCCATCACAGTCACTCCACCCCCAACCCCAGAGGTAACTGCTGTTTTTTTTTTTTTTTTTTTTAATTAATTTTATTTTTGGCTGCGTTGGGTTTTCATTGCTGTGCGTGGGCTTTCTCTAGTTGCGGCGAGGGGGGGCTACTCTTTGTTGCGGTGCACGGGCTTCTCGTTGTGGTGGCTTCTTGTTGTGGAGCACAGGCTCTCGGCTCGTGGGATTCAGTAGTTGTGGCTCGCGGGCTCTAGAGTGCAGGTTCAGTAGTTGTGGTGCACAGGCTTAGTTGCTCCGCGGTATGTGGGATCTTCCGAGACCAGGGCTCGAACCCGTGTCCCCTGCGTTGGCAGGCGGATTCTTAACCACTGCACCACCAGGGAAGTCCCGTAACTGCTGTTTTGATCACTTATTTTAACCATAAATTAGTCTTGCCTGTTTGTGAAAGACTTCGATTGGCATTGCCAAGGGTCCCCTGAAAGATTGCACCATTCTTCACTCCCCTCAGGAGAGCAAGAGAGTCTTGGGACTAACGATTTCCATCTTCTCTCCTCCTCACTTCTCAGCTTCCCTACATCTGACAAGCAACACAGAGTCGAGCGGGTCTTTGGGAATTTGAAAATGGCCTGCCTTCAGGGAGCCTATACCATTCTGCCTGCCTCTGGGACTGGGCTGGACATATTTCCCGCTGTGTCCCTTTATAGGAGCATCTGATTGGCATCCCCAGTGCAGGCTTTCTGGCACCATTTGCAGGATTGCCAGGTGGATGGGAACAGGCAAGGAGGTCAGCGGCTCTCACCTTCTAAGGACTGTCAGAGAGGGAGTTGACCCAGAGGACATTGCTCCAGGTCACACCAGCTGGTTGGTCGCTGATGGCTCTGATCCTATAGTGGGGGGGGACAGGAGATGTGAATCAAGTTTGAGCTGGAAAGCAGGAGCTATAAATTACTTTTGGCTTAAAATTCTGAGTAAGGGGTAAGGAACCACATTTTCCCTTTTTGTTTCAGATCAATTGAAAAAAGGCTCAAGAAGGAAAAACCAAATCCAACTCTTTGCATGGATATTACCCCCAAGGCTTGGAAAATTCCCAGCTGTTCAGAGCCTGTCCCCGGGCCAGCCTCTCCTGGTGCCTGCCATCCCCGGGGTGGGGTGGCCAGAGAAGGCGTCCATGTGCTGAAAGCCAGCTGGGAGGATAGGAGCTGTGATTCCAGGGACTCCTGAGCAGCGCAGAATGACATGACTGACCTCAATCGACTTTTCCTGGGCACGGGAAGCAGCCCACAGCGGGGGAGGGGGGAGGAGGGTGCAGGGATGAATGTCACAGCACAGAGTTGGAGCCTTCCTGGGCCATCAGAGGGAGTGGGGGATGGCTCCAGCACCCAGCGGGCAGGACCTCTATGCAAAGCCTGGGAACTATTACCTCCTGCGGTCTGTTGGTCCTGTTGGTCGTGCTCTGTTGGGTGTGTACTGATTGGCAGCTAGGCCAGGATGAAAGAAAAGAGCCTCCGTGACCTGACTCACAGGAGGGGAAGAGAGGGCAGCGAGGACACTGGGGCCAGGGAGGAAGGAAGTCAGGAAGGTGCAGCTGGGAGCTGCCCTGAGGAGTTCCCGGAGTCGGAAGATTCCTGAAGCTGATGGCAAGGAAGCGGGCCCAGGAGGGGAGGGGTCGGAGGACTCACCTGGCCGCAGGAGGACCGCAGGTATCCCTGAAAGGCATGGTGGCCAGGCTAGAAAATGATGAGTCAGATGTGGAAAGGGAGACCTTTTTTGCTCCCTGTTGCGGAGCCTCTTGAGTGAGTGTGTATGTGTGTGTGTGTGTGTGTGTGTATGCGTGCATGTGTGTGTGGCAGTGAGAACTTTGGGGGCTGACCGAGGAGCTTCAAGGTTCCTCTGTATCAGAGGCGTCCACAAAAACGGAGGAAGTCCGAGAGGTCTGTGTTCAGGGCAGTCACAGCCCCTCTGCGGCCCCGGAACTCGCAGCACGCAGCCAGCTTGCACCTGTAAGGCCAGCCTAGGCAGGAGGCCACGTGGCCCTCCTGGCCTTTCCCCTCCCCCCAGCCCAAACGCAAACTCAGAGAGAGAGAGAAAGCTCTTTCTCTCCAGCTGGGACCTCAGAGTTATTATCAAGCACTTGTCGCCAAACTCAGGTTTGCCCTGTATTGGGCACCAGTGACCCATGGAGCTCAGCTCTAGACGTGCCAGGCAGATGGCCAAATCCTACCCATTCAACAAGGGGCGGGAATAGGGCCAGTGTGTTTGGGGGGGGGGTTGCTGCTGAGAAGCATTAAATAAACACTTTATTTTGAGCAGGAGCTCTCAACCGTAGACTGTAGAATCTCACTAGAAAGCTAGTAAATGCTCCATCACTGGTCATATCCAGGCTGAGACTGGATAAACATCTGGCAGGGATCGTGTGTGTGTGTGTGTGTGTGTGTGTGTGTGTGTCAGAGGAAGAATGCGATTCACACAACTATTGTAGGCTTGCACTAGATTAATGTTTCTCATCCATGTACCATCTTCTGGATTTTTGACATATCTGGGACCCATTTAATTATTTATATATAATTTTTTCTTTAAATAATTCACTCTTTTGGACACAAATATTTCTTTAAAGAAAACCAGAATCGTGTGGTATAAAAAGAGGATAACGGTTAAAATCACCATCACCACCACCACCACAAACTAAAACAGTGTTATCAAATCCTAGCTGTGTACTATCACCTGCCTTGTTGTCTAGGTCAAAATGGAGATAACAAGTTAATTGCTAAAGAGAGATCCGCTCCCCAAAAGGCTTTTCCTTAAGATCATTAGAAAGATTGGGGATGAATTGAAAAGCAAGCAGGCTGCTCCCTGAGCAGTTCCATCCAATGCCCACTTGCTCAGGCATCAATCCAGACCAGTTGCCCTTGGTTGTTTCCTTCCCCTGCAGCCTGACATGGCCCGGGGAAGATGCCCCTCACCCCTGTCCCGCCATCTATAAAAGGAGGTGCTTGGCTGGACAACCATTGCCAGGGTCCCTTGCAGCTCTGACATTCCTTCCACCTTCACTCGTACAGGATTCTTCAACTCCTGTATGGTTTCTCAGGGTGGGCTTTCAACAGCCATTGTCCAGGGGAGGAGATGGGCTCCACCATAGGTACCTGCTGGCCCTGCAGGAGAAGCCTGCTCTGCCGCTGGGCTTCCATCTCCAAACTCGCCAGAGCCTCTCCTTCCCCCCCACCCCCAGCCCCCAGCCCCCAGACCCCAGCCCCAGCCTCCCCACTCCCAAGTCTGGCTGCATCGGGAGCTTCACGTAAGCTAAATGTTGGTTTGAAAAACAGGATTCCATTAAAAGATGATTGTCTGCTTCCTTACTCAGGCCTCTGAGATGGAGCCTGTCCTTGTTTGATTTGGTCCAGGGGCACTTTCAAAAGAAGGGGTGGTAGCGGAGGGAGCCAATTTATCACGGAGAGTGAGACAGTCAGAGAAACAGATTTCATCTGGGGCCTTGTTTATAACCTGGAAAAGTGCTTTGAAATATTTTCTCCAGCACGCGGTCAGCAGGGGGATGCCCTGCTTAGCACAGCACCTATGCGGAAATACAGCAACACCTGGCTTGAAGCAAGCTCACGATGTGAAAACTTGGCTAGAGGAAGGAGAGGTAAATCAGTAGGTGATTATGCACTTCACTCAGGAAGGGTTTCTAAAAGGAATCCTTTAATCCCTGGTGACTTTTAAATACAGTTCTGTTTCTTCCCAGGGTGTGATAAGGACTTAATAAGAAGACCAGGTTTCAACCAGATGCATTTCAGGGATGGATTTCCTCCTGGAAACCACTTATCTCCTTTCTGTGTCTATGGATTTGCCTATTCTGGGCATTTCACAAAAATGGAATCATATGCCATGTGGTCCTCTGTGTCTGATTTCTTTAACTTAGCATAATGTTTTCAAGGTCCATCCATATTGTAGCATGTATCAGAACTTCATTCCTTTTTATGGCTGAATAATAATATTCCATTGTGTGGGTATACCAAGTTTTATTCATCCATTCATCAGTGGATCAATATTTGGATTGTTTCCACGTTTTGGCTATTGTGAATAATGCTGCTATGGACATTTGTGTACAAGTTTCTGTGTGGACATATGTTTTCATTTCCCTTGGGTATATACCTAGGAGTAGAATTGCTGAGTCATATGATAATTCTATATTTAACTTTTGGAGGAAGGGACAGACTGTTTTCCACAGCAGCTGCACCATTTTACATTCCCGTGAGCAATGTATGAGAGTTCCAGCTTCCCAATATCCTCGCCAACACTTGTCATTGTCTGTCTTTTTGTTTTAGTCATCCTAGTGAGTGGGCTGTTGTATTCCTTGTGGCTTTGACTTGTGTTTCCCTAATGCACACCTGGGATTTAACCCCAACTCTCCCTGGGCAGGGAGCAGGCAACTAACGGGTTTGGTGACATTTTCTCCCTGACTGGGGTGAACTGTGAATGTCCTCCGGGTTTCTCGTTGTAGAGTGTGGGTGGCCCATCAACGGCGGGTCTCAATACCTTTCCTTCTGTCATTTCAGAACAGACAGTAGAAGTGCCTCTGAGCAGAAGTCAGAGGATGGAGAAGTATGCCCAGGACCCTCAGACTCCAAGAACCCAGGCTGGGAGAGCTTTCTGCTAAGCAGCAGGTGGGTAGTGCCTTCCGAGTCTTGTTCATGGCTGTGCCCCACTGCCTAGGCAGGGCCGGCACCCAGTAGGCACTCAGGGAATACCTCTTGAATGAAAGGGCTGAAAAGGAAAGTAAATGCTATCTAGTCCAACCCTTTTATTTTACGGGCAGGAAACGCCCAGCAGAGGGATGTGGCCCAGCTAAGCCAACATTTACAGCCAACAAATGGGAGAAGCTGAGATGCAGGCCAGGCCTCTGGCTGCGCACTTGAGAAGAGGTGCTCTTTCCACGGCCCCAGGTGACTGGAGCCTGCGGGGTGCATCTCCCAGAGGAAGCCCGTGCACACAGCCCCTGCCTCTCCTCCCCCCAACTCCCTCTGATCTCCAAGGACATCTGCTCATTAGCAGCCCAAATTGGATAGTTGGGAGGCAGGAAGAGCTATTTAACCTTTACAGTTTGAAATGCTTTCATGGGAGGAGGGGAAGGAGAGAAGGAGTGGGGGAAAAAGAGAATAGTGACAATTATGTTAACAGCTATGACTTATTAAAGACCTACTAAAGACCAGGCACTGTGAACAGGCCTCTTCACATGTTTCAGTTTTACTTCTTCAACATTCCTAAAATGTATTATTGCCCATGGTCCTGGTTGTTGCTTAAAAGAAAGCAGATGATGGAAGCTTTCTAAATAGAAATGGAAAAAAAATATAGGTGGACCCAGGTACACTAGACAAGTGCTCAGCCCAGCAGAGGGGTTGGCAGAGCTCCCACTGCCTGAATTGCGGACTACCCCCGGTCCTGGCGCCTGCAGCCCCATAGCAAAAGCCAGGCATCTACGAGGTCTTGGGGTCTGATTCTAGTCCCACCACGTGTGACTGACTAGTTCCCATTCACATCTAAAAGTCAGTGGATAAGAATCCCTACCTCCCAGCATTGTAGAGAGGATGGAATATGTGTGATGAAAAGGATCTCAGGTTCACAGCATGGCAGATAGTAGGGACTTGGCAACGGCTGGTTCCCTTTTGTTCTCCCACCTGCAAACCAACGTCTCCTTCCAAGAAAGATGATGGCCTTGCATCCTCTTACCCCAAGGAAGCAGCATTTTAAAAATTTATTTATTTATTTTAAAATTTATTTTATTTTTGGTTGCGTTGGGTCTTTGTTGCTGGGCGCGGGCTTTCTCTAGTTGCTGTGCACGGGCTTCTCATTGCAGTGGCTTCTCTTGTTGTGGAGCACGGGCTCTAGGCGCGCAGGCTCAGTAGTTGTGGCGCACGGGCTTAGTTGCTCTGCGGCATGTGGGATCTTCCCGGACCAGGGCTAGAACCCATGCCACACTTTTCTGTCTTTACCAGTCTGATAAATAAAAAGTGGTATCTTATTATTGTTTTTATTTTAACTTTTTTAATTTTGAGTGAGCTTCAGCATTTTTCATCATTTCATCATTCATTTTCCGTTGTAATGGGTATTGTCACTTATTTTTCTATGAACACTGAGTTCATATCCTTTGCTCTGCTTGTCTTTTTTAAATAGATTTGTAAAACTCTAAGTTAGCAATATTTGCCTTTTACTTTTCTATGCGTGACATAAATTCACAATGAGGCTAAGATAGTTGAGTATTCATCAAAGGAAAGTGTGCTCTCTCGGGCTTCCCTGGTGGCGCAGTGGTTAAGAACCTGCCTGCCAATGCAGGGGACACGGGTTCGAGCCCTGGTCTGGGAAGATCCCACATGCCGTGTAGCAACTAAGCCCGTGAGCCACAACTACTGAGCCTGCGCGTCTGGAGCCTGTGCTCCGCAAGAAGAGAGGCCGCGACAGTGAGAGGCCCGCGCACCGCGGTGAAGAGTGGCCCCCGCTCGCCGCAACTGGAGAAAGCCCGCACACAGAAACGAAGACCCAACACAACCAAAAATAAATAAATTATCTAATTAATTAAAAAAAAAAAAAAGTGTGCTCTCTCTTCTGATGTGTGGAATTCTCCTGGGAAGAGGTTGCCAGCTAAGGCTCTATTTTCTAGCCCCTTTTAGGGTAGGTGGGGCCATGTGACTGACCTCTAGCCAACAGGCTGCAAGCAGGGATGACATACACTACGGCGGGGGCCTAGCCCATTAGAATTTCCCACCAACCCTCCTCCATGATGCCAAGGGTCAAAGCTGGCAAGGCCCCTGTCAGCCTGGCCTCTGGATGATTTAGAGAAGGAAAGCTGCCTTGTTCTGTGCTGTTCATTGAAACCACTGAGCTTAAACCATTATGCATTTTAGGGTCTATCTTTTAAAAAAATAGTAGTTAATCTCTGCTAACTGGTATACAAAATACCTAGCAAATAGCCTATTCTAACATTGTAATAAATATGTGTGGTGTTTGCTATTTGACCTTTTCCATGCTATTTATTTTTTAACCATACAGATTTAGAGTTTTTCTTACATGGTCTTTTTTTTTTTCCCAGTGATTGTTGGGTTTTGTGTAATGCCAGGAGAAGAGAATCTCCCTACCCCAAGATTATTTTTTAAGTCAATATGTATCTTTCTAGAACTTTTAAGGTTTACATTTTTCTTTAAAATTTTGCTCCACCTGTAATTTATTTCAATGTAAGGTGTTAAGTAGCTTAGTTTCTCTGCGCCTACCCCCCAATGATTAGGCAGTTTTTCCCATCCCATTTGATCGACTAATCTAATTTTTAATTCTGATTTGAATTACATTTTATTTATACCAAATTCCAGTATGCATTTGGGTTTATATATGGACTCTCTTCTGTTCAGTGATTTGTCTTTTAATGTACTGTCCCAAAGTGTTTTAGTTATTGTAGATTTACAGTGAGTACTTTTAAATATCTGGTAAGGAAGTCCATCTTCATTTTCCCCCATCACTCTCCTGACAAGTCTCTTATATTTGTTTTTGCAGGTAAACTTTAGACTAAGTTTGTCTCATCAAAAGAAATTATGTTGATACTTTAACTGGAATTGCTTTGAATGAGGAAAACTGAAATTTTTATAATACCAAGATTCTGTATTCAAGAATTTATGTCTTTTAATTTATTCAAATATTATTAAAATTCCTCCATGGAGGGTTAAAGTTTTTTTCATATAGCTCCTGCACAGTTCTTGTGAAATTTATTCTTAGGTGTTTTATCATTTTTCTTCTGATTGTAAATGGTATCTTTTCTTCCAGTATATTCTGTAACTGGCTGTTGTTTGTATAAGAAGAAACCACCCAAGTCAATTCTCTCTCTTTTTTAAAAAATTTTTTTAATTATATTTTTGGCTGTGTTGGGTCTTCGTTGCTCCACGTGGGCTTTTCTCTAGTTGCGGCAAGTGGGGCTACTCTTCGTTGCGGTGTGCGGGCTTCTCACTGTAGCGGCTTCTCTTGTTGCGGAGCACGGGTTCTAGGTGCACGGGCTTCAGTAGTTGTGGCTCACGGGCTCTAGAGCACAGGCTCAGTAGTTGTGGTGCACAGGTTTAGTTGCTCCGCGGCATATGGGATCTTCCCGGATCAGGGCTCGAACCCATGTCCCCTGCATTGGCAGGCGGATTCTTAACCACTGTGCCACCAGGGATGCCCTCAATTCTCTTTTTCTTTTTAAAGTTTTTCAGTTTAATTGGATATATAATCATATCATCTGCAAATCATATTACATCTGCTTTCTCCTTTCTCATATATGTGCCTCTTATTTTTCTCCTTATCTAAGTGCACTGGCTTGTACTTCTGGGACGATGTTCAACAATGATGTTGGTGGCAAGAATCTGCCAACCAATAGGAGGGGGTCTTTTGTCCTCCCTTGGCTGCCATCAAACTCTCTCAGGGGAAGGGAGTTCGCAATGGGAGGCCTCTGCGGACAGGCAGTCCTGCTGGAAAGGCCCTCCCTGACCACGCCCTATACACCAGTAACCCCAGCCTCCTCAGCTTCCTAACCCCCACCTGCTCCACCCCTCATAGCCCTGCTCCCATGGCATAGGACATATTCACTGTCTCTCTCCTCCATGAGAATGGAAGCTCTTCCAGGGCAGAAACAGGTCCTTCTGTTTTCCTCCAGCCTAGTGCCCTGCCTGTCACATAGGAAGCACATAATCTGTACGTGGTCAATGAAACGACACGTTTCATAAGCAGATAGCCTTAGGCTGTCTCTTGTAAAAAATGTCCTTCCTAACAACCACCCCTCCCATTTTTTACAGCCCTTTCTGGTATCAAAGCCCTTTCATATACATTATCTTGCTTTATCCTCTCACTGAAAACCCTGCCAATTTTTCCTTCTTAATTCTCTTTTTTGCAGATATGGAAAAAGAGGCTCAGAGAAGTTAAGCGACTGGCTCAAGGTTGCTCAGCTAATAAATGGCAGAGCAGGATCCTGTCATAGCCTTCTGTTTCTTTCCATTGAGCTGTTCTGCTGCTTAGTTGACCGTCCCTTGGGAAGCAGCTCTGGAGATCTTCCGTCTTGATAATGAAACGTGACTTTTAGAAAAGCTGTCAGCACAGGGGGAAGAAGGGAGTGAATGAGGGAAGTTGTGCCCCCCCAGAAGTTGCTGCTGATTTTGCCCCTGCCAGCAAAGGGTAGGTTTGTGTGGGTGTCTGGGAATGTGGGGTAGGGCTGGGGGTGGTGGGGCTGGTGGGTGAGAGGGGTGGCAGCCTGGGCAGTTCTCAACTCATTACCCAGGTGAGCTGCCATGTCTTGGAGCCTGGACAGCGATGCTACATTGGCCCCTTGGCTTGGTGGTTCTATGGAGGGTAATGCAGACCTCTGGGTGCTGGCCACCAGCCCACCCTGCACACACAGTCCTGTTCTAGCCCCGTTGGGATGGCACAAAGGAGAGAGGAAGTGCACCCAGTCCTTACTCTCAGGGGCCCATGTTCTGAAGAGAGAGAAATAATGTAGCGCCTACTATGTGCCCGGCCAGAGGCTGGCCAGCTCACTTCCATCACATTTCACTTAGTCCTCGCCACAAATCAAGAGTGAGCTGTCGGGCTTCCCTGGTGGCGCAGTGGTTGAGAATCTGCCTGCCAATGCAGGGGACGCGGGTTCGGGCCCTGGTCTGGGAAGATCCCACATGCCGCGGAGCAACTAGGCCCGTGAGCCACAATTACTGAGCCTGCGCGTCTGGAGCCTGTGCTCCGCAACGAGAGAGGCCGCGATAGTGAGAGGCCCGCGCACCACGATGAAGAGTGGCCCCCGCTTGCCACAACTAGAGAAAGCCCTCACACAGAAACGAAGACCTAACACAGCCATAAAATAAATTAATTAATTAATTTAAAAAAAAAGAGTGAGCTGTAAGGATGTCCATGAACAGAGTCTCAGAGAGTGAGGGTTACAAGCTCCCCCCGCACATGAGTGTCAGAGCTGGAATTCCAGCCCTGCGTCTGCAGCGCCCGTGCTCTTTCGTTGCACCTTGCTGAGTTCGCTAATGCAGACAGAGAAATCCAGGGTGGCAGCGCTGGGTCCCACCAGGGGACGGAATCAGGGAGGTTTGTCCAGAAGGCGAACTGGAGGAACATGCATGGCCCTGGGGAAAGGCAGAAAGGAGGCTGCAGCAGGCTCTGAGCAGGATGGGTAAACAGTTTGGTCTGGCAGGAAGGAGAGCTGAGAGGGATTAAGCCCAGGCTCTGTGTTAGAGGGTGATTTCTGAGTCAGCAATCCTGAAGGCCATGTTCCCTGAATGCCGACCTTGGCAAAATGGTAATTAACTACTTTTTCATCCCCTTCCTGAGCCCAGACTGGCTTCTGATCCCAGGAGGCCTTTGTCCTGCCCCGGTGCTGACTTGGAGACAGCACTGCTGGTGGCTTTTTCCTTCCCTGGCCTGGTACAAGTCCTCCTGGTGTCACTGACTCCCCTCTAACCAAGCAAAGTGGAGCAGCGATCCCGAGCGGTGGCCCGCCGTTGGGCGACTCGATTTCACTATCAGGATGGAAAATCTTCAGGGGTTATTATTTTCCAAAGGGCTGGCCACCTCCCTCCCCCATCTCCATTAGTGGCTCCTTAAACGCCATCCAATATCCTGGTGAAGATTGCTTTGAAACCAAATCTGGTGTCCCCCGCCTCGCCTTAATCCCTGTAAGCCTCCTGCCCATGGCTGAGAGCTGACCCAGCACTGGCCCCCTGCGGCTAGATCCTAAAATGACTTGGCTTGGGAGGTGGGGCAGAATGAAAGTGGAGGCTCATACTTATGGGATGGACAAAGAGGGCTGAAATCTGAGGCCACTGTCCTTAGGAATTTGGCTCTCCTTAAACTGTAGGGAACAAGTGATCCCCAAATACGGACACCCTCAGCAAGCATGAAGAACGCCCAGTCAAGGATGAAATTGACACAGAAGAGTCCTGCCAAATTGGAAGATGGGGTTCTAAGCTATAAAACAAGATTGCAGGAGCCAGTTCCCCTTAAACTTTCCTGAGGGCAAGGGCCTCATTAGCTTCCTAACCCCTGTCTGTTTTACCCCCAACTCTTTAATCTACCCCGGAGAACAAGGGCGTCAGATTAGCGCCATGGAGACCTGTCGCGTTTCTCATCAAGATTTACACACGCGTCCTCTCTCTCTCTCTCATCCCTTCTCTTTCCCTCTGCTCACAGAAGACCATCCTCCCTGCTTCTACCCCCTGCCTGACCCATTCCTCTAGGCTAAACCCAATGTCTACTTCTCCCCTAGGTCTCCCCCGATGCACTCTCCCTTCTGTTCTCAGAATGCCAGGAACATTTGGAATATGATTTTACCCTCCTGCTCTCCTGCTGCTGCCACTCTTTTGCTCCTTGTTCTGTGGGCACTGAGCACTTCTCTCTAACTCAGTTACAGACTCCACGAGGACGTGTGTTCTCCTTCTCTGTTATCCCCCTGTGCCTACGTCAGGCTTGGCACTTGATTGAGAATTTTGAACACTTGATTGAGAATTTTGAACACTTGATTGAGAATACTTGATATACTGAATACTTGATTGAGAATTTTGGTTTCCTATCTCAAAAACTCATAACTAGTTGCTTAAAAAAAAAAAAAACACAAAACCCAGAGAAGGCAAAATAGAAGGAATGTAATCAGGAAGTGTTTGGATATTTTTCACAAGATGTTCTAAGAATGCCTGCCTCTGTGTACGTGTGGGCGTGCTTGCCCTCAAAGATATGCATGTGGTACTTTGGATCCAAGGCAAAATTAGGCTCATTAAGAAGATGCTTGCTGACCACCTGCCTATGGATGCATCCTCACAGACCTGAAACTGTCCTCATTTGAGATGCTTTTCTTTGCATGTGTAACAAGCTCACAGTAACGACAGGGGGCTGAGGCTGGAATGCCTAATGAGCTGAGGATTAAGAAATGATGTGATAGCATCTCGCAGCTTGTAATTAACACACGGCCTCTATTATGTCCTATCAGAGCCGGGTCTTCTTGCTGACAAGTAATTCCCCCAAATAATCACTTGTCTTTCAACATCGTGATGTGAGGACTAATTGTGAAGAACTCTCTCGCCTAGAAAGGCTCCTGGAGCAATTTAGGGACAATTACACGGGGCCCGTGGCTGCTGGGAACAATTACCTGGACTTGAATATGTGGTGAGTGAGACCGAGCAAGGGGAAGGAGGCCTTGGCCAGGCATTAAGATGGCACCTGCCCAAAGCTGCTGGCTTCCTAGTGGGTTTTCTCAGAATTAACGTGATGCCCTAGAGTAGAAGAATCAGGCTCTCATCAGGAGGATGTGAAAGGACTTGAATCATTTTTTTTTTCTTAGATGATAGTAGTCTGTAGAAAAATTAGAAAATATAGATAAACAACAAAACCACTACCAACATCTTGGTTAGTATAGTCATCGTCATCACCAGTACCACCACCACCATCATCTTCCTTTTCATCAAAGTTGTTACCATTTAAGAGCTTATACTCCATGCCACATACTTTGTGAGGCACCTTAAATATGTTATCTCTAGATCTAACAATAATCTTGCAAGGGGGGTAGTTACAGTCCCATTATATAGATGGGAAAACTGAGACTCACACCTGTCCCCGCTCACACAGAGCAATAGCTATTAGAGGTGAAATTTCAGTTCAGGTCTCTGTGTCTAAAATTTGTGTGGCCATGCTTGGTTTTGTCCTCATCTTTAAGGTGGGATAAGGACCGTTTCTCTTCTAAATAGTTGTGAGAGTTGAAGAAGATGCTGAATGTGGAAGCTTTGCAAACTGTAAAGTCTTGCATAGATTCAGGGCTTGTTAGGCAGTGCCTGACATCCATCCAGGTACCATACCCAGCTGCCAAGTAAATAAGCAATATTCACTGAATGTGTTTAATTGGGTCTCATTGAGAAGCTGAGCATGGGAGGGTCTGTGCAGTGTTCTTCTGGGTAAGGGGAAGGAAGGGAGAGGAGCAAAGCTAAGTCCATCGCATGGACATCATGAGTTGAGAGGAAAGAGAATGACTCAACCAACTGGAGTGGCGATTGCTGGGCAGTGGGAATACCCTGATCATGCCTATCAGTCACCCCCAAGAAGTATTTATTCAACGTCAAGATACTGTGCTTAATAAGCCACTGTGGCCTCAAAACAAGTCCCCTAGTTCCTCTTCCAATCAGATTCTCAATTTCTTATATAAAAATTCTAGAGCCACCGTGGGTGCTGGGGAACAGGAGGGCTGTAAGTCTGAAGTGTGGAGTGAGCACAGTTAAGGGTCTAAGTGTGAGAGATAGACCAGAGCCAAACTTGAAGTGATGTTCTCTCTGCTTCTGTGTCTGCCTTCCTCACTGCCTCTCTCGCCTTCCTTTCATTCTGCCTCTTGACTTAGGAAGTATGTGGAATTCAAAAGCTTCCTCCCTCTTGTTTGTGTGTATGAGTGTTGGAATCAGGAATTGGTTCTAGTATTGAAAGGCAGAGGTAAAGAGGCCCCGATATCCTAAATGTCTACCTAGTATGCCAGCCAGGTGACCTGCCAGGCTTGGACGCTGAGCTCTGCTCCCATGTTGGAGATCCTGATGGCAACTTGAGAAATTAATTGAAGTTCTGTTAGGCAACTCTCTGCCAGGGCACCTCTCCAGCCTCCTGTGGTTTCTACATTTGTCTTGGAAGATCACCAAGCCAGGAGTGGAGTTTGACCAAAAGTAGGTGGAATTGACTCATAAGGGCTAACTCAGGCAGTCACTACCATCCAAAAAAGAAAAGAGAAGGTGGATGGGGAGAAAAATTAGGCAGAATCAATAAAGATGGTACATTGCTGGGAAGAACTTACGGCCACAGCCTGGGGAGGGCAAGGCTGGCTATGTGCAGCAACACCTATCCTCCACCTGGGGCCAGGGAACCTGAACTTGACTTCCACATCCATACACTGTGTAGGAGAATCCTCCAGGCCCCAATGCCGAGCCACCTGGATCTGTCCTGGCATGCACAAGTAACCCAGCTGGTGATGTCATGGGGACTGTTCACACCGACCAAGTGTCTTGCAACTGGCTGCACGACCCTGTGGTTAGTGAACTGGGAGAAGCAGGGAGCCAATGATGGCTATTCTGCTCACAGTTGTTTGGTGACACCCTTAGAGGAGACACCAGTGGCCATGAACTTTCTTTCTTGGTGCTGTGTTCTGTGTATCAAAGACCACTTGTGCCTTCATTCTTGAAATTGTTGCTGGGCTTAATAGAGAAGGGGGTGTTTGTGGGCATTTGCTCTAGGGAGGTTTTTAGAAGAGTGATGTGAGGAGGGAGGATAATGGATGGAGGAGATTTTCTCCATGGGAAGGAATGAATGAAGGTTTAGGAAATTAAGCTGCTGAGTTGCAGTAGTGAACACATACTTGGATAATTTGAGCTGCAAAATCACATGGGACAAAAAAAAAAAATGTGTGTAGACATATAATCTAATTGGAGTTCAGCACCAGGAATCTGCCAACCTATTAACCACTATTGATTAGTAGATCTTGATGCTGATGCTGTCACTCGCCCACAGGCAGTGGAGTCTGCAGGGATTTCCAGGGGAAGAGAGGAAAGCTGTACTCAGTGTCTCCTCCCTGTTCTACAGCACTTTGTTCCTCTACTCTGACCTGTCCTGCTAACAGGTTATCACAGGAAAGAGAGAGAGATCTCTTCTGGTCAAAGTGGGACTTGGCCCCTGGAACGTGAAATTCAAAGTTATCATACCCCAGCTTAATTCTCTACCTAAAGATAGAGAGGGTGGCTTTGAGAGGGTGTCTCCCTAATATCCCACTTAGATGGGCTCAGATGAGGTGAACCTCAGAATTAGCACACTTAAATAACAGAATCTCCGGGGATTCGGTCATGGAACCCTATCAAGCCCTGGTCCAGGGCTGACCCAGCCAAGAGTCCAGTGTTGGTGCCCTCACGGGTCTCCACTCTGGAGTGAGACGTCAGGAACCATTTCTTTAAGCCTCTGAGCCAGGGGGTCCCTCACTTTTCATCCTGTTCCCTCAGCCTCTGTGTCCATCAAGTTCTACCTGCTCCTCAGCTGTGTTCCATCTCTATGTTTCACAGGACAGGAACCACTCCCTCCTTGCCTCCGTTGTTCCAATCTGTCAAAACACTTGATGAGGCTCTAGAAACCAAGTTTTATGAAGGATGTGTGAAGAATGAGGGCATGTTCCAACTGGAGAAGAGGAGATGCCAGAAAGAACCATCATCACTCTCTTCAACCCACTGGTAGGTGGTGTGTATACCTGGAAGGGTAATCAGATTTTGGGTGGCTCAAGAGGTAGAACTAAGATCCATGGGTGGGAGCTGGAGGGGGACAGGTTGCAGGTCAGAATAAGGAAGTTAGCAGCTACAATAGATAGGAGCTGAGCCATCGTTCAAGCAGCTGATACTGGAGGAAGCTTGTCCATTATTTACATTATCATCGTCTTCATCATCTGTATCATCATCACCATTTACTGAGCACGTACTGGGCGCCAGACCCTCTGCTAAGCACTTCACCTGCATGATCTCAGTTAGCGTCCCTTCTATGTACTGTCACCTCCTTTTCTCTCCCTATCCCCTGACCCCTCTGGCTTGTAGTTTTGGAGAGGTTTGGAGATTGGAACAAGGAATCTGGACAAGGCTGGAGAGTCTGGGGAGAGATTGGTCCTGGTAGGGAGGTGCTTACAGAACTGTAGGGCTTAGGAAACAAAGTATTTGCCTGTTGCAAAAATAGATTCACCCTTCTGTATCTGATAACCAGGCCTTGTCCTTAGTGGAGTGAGCAGATAAATGTGTCCTTTGGCTCAGGCTTCCCGTTTTTTTTTTTGGAGAGGGTTTGGAGCGGCTGTGATGGGTTCGATAGGGTGTAAACAACAAGATGAATCGGAGAGATTTTTTTAAATTAATTAATTAATTTATTTATTTTTGGCTGTGTTGGGTCTTCGTTTCTGTGCGAGGGCTTTCTCTAGTTGTGGCAAGCGGGGGCCCCTCTTCATCGCGGTGCGCGGGCCTCTCACTATCGCGACCTCTCTTGTTACGGAGCACAGGCTCCAGACGCGCAGGCTCAGTAATTGTGGCTCATGGGCCCAGTTGCTCCGCGGCATGTGGGATCTTCCCAGACCAGGGCTCGAACCCGTGTCCCCTGCATTAGCAGGCAGATTCTCAACCACTGCGCCACCAGGGAAGCCCCAGCCTTCCCTTTTTGATCCTCTTAGCTGCACATGCCATGAGATATACCATCATCACTCCCCTTTCCAGCATCCTCCACCCCAACCTGCATGGAAAGCTGCACATAGAAATGAGTTATGCACCAGTTTATGTGTAATTTTAAGATTATGGTTTCCTCTTCCAGGGCAATTTTTTTCTACCAAGCTGATTTCTCTTAATACGATGAAAATCTCTGTTCCCTTATTACTGAAAGAATGTTACGGTTCTGAGAGCAAATGGGAGTATTTCAGGGGGCTTGGCAGGGGGCTTGGTTCCCTTCAAACCATGCTACATGGATAAGTGCCAGGACAGGATAAGGATGGATAGAAGGAGGAATGGGGAGTTATTGTTTAATGGGTACAGCGCTTCAGTGTGTGATGATGAACGAATTATGGAGATGGATAGGAGTGTTGGTTGCACGACATTTTGAATGTACTTAATGCCACTGAATTGTACATTTAAAATGGTTAAAATGGTAAAAGTAAAGAAACAGCAGCTAGTCATAACATTTGGAGACATGGGGTGGGTAGCTAGCAGAAAAAACAGTGGAAGCGTTCAAAGGGATTGTTTCTTTGTCAAAATCTTGTCCATTGCTGGAGGGGGTGCAAAATGGTACAGTCCTGATGGGGAGCAATTGGCAACATTGATCAGAATCACAGATGCTCGTGCCCTTTGATCTCACTGCTATTTATTCTATTTATTCTAAGAGCGTGCCTGCTCTTGTACAAAATGACAGTGGACAAGGGTCTCCACTGTAGCAGTGTCAGGAGTAATGGAAGGCTGGCCTTGGGAACAGCCCATGTGTCCACCCAGAAGGGGCTGGTTAAAGAAACTAGGATAGAGCCACACCATGGAATACAATTTAGTTGTAGGATCTGTCCATAGTAAAGATTTATCGTAAGGTAAAAACATCAAAGAATAGAATAGTGTAAATAGAATGCTACCTTTGTGTAAGAGAAGGGAAACTATCTGAATACATTGGAGGGAATTCCCCAGCGGTCCAGTGGTTAGGACTCTTGCACTTTCACTGCCAAAGGCCCGGGTTTAAAAGACAAAACAAAACAAAACAAAACAAAAAAAGGAACACTGGAGGATACATAAGAAGCTAAAGAAAGTGGCTGCCTGAAGGAACAGCGGTGAGGAAGGGAGTGGGTGTACAGACACAGGTGGGCACTAGACTCTCATTGTGTATTTGTATATTGTTTTGAATTTTTAATTGCATGAATAAATGACCTAGTTAGTTTTTCTAAAAAAAGAAAGGATGATTAGGAAGGCCCTTTGCAAACTCTAAAACACTCTAGAGATATAAGAAGTTAATATGAGAAAATAGTTATGATAATAATGCTTTAACAGCTACTATTTCTAGGTGCTATGCTAAATACTTTATGATCTTCTTTGTTCCTTACGCAATGATCTTCATTTTTATAGATGGGAAACTGGCAATCACAGGAGTTAGATTGTCCAAGGCCACACTTCTAGAAAGGTGCAGAGCTGGGATTTGAACCCAGATCTGTCTGCTGCCACACATGGCTCTTGACTGTGCCATACTTCCCATCATGCCATTGCCCCATGGTAGATTTTCTTACACGAGAGCTTTCTTTATTTTCCACACTGCCAGTGCTTCTCCTGGCATTGACAGGGCCATTTTCCAAGTAAAGCTCAACCCTTAGTAGTCTTCTTCTATGTGCCATTCTTGGAAAAACCCAACACCTTGACGCTGCCAGTCGGCCCCAGGCCATGTAGTCATTCTGTCTTCAGGAGGTATTTTTGGTTGCAATTTTCCTACTGTATCCGGACACGATTGGGCACAACAGTTCTTCGCGGTTGCTCCTCACCTTCCTGAAATATCCATTCAGGACCATGCTGGCTCCACCGCCTAGGATGGAGCCCGGAAGAAGGTTTTTATGGAACACGTCTTTAAAGCGGTTAACGATTTAGGAATGACTTAGCAATGAAGGCATTATGCACACATACGCACAACAAAACCTTTTCCTGTGTTCAGACAACCTCAGAGCCGTGCACTTAAACCTGCAAATAGGGCTGAGTAATTACATAGTCCCAGAGGAGGCCGAACAGTCAAATGAAAATTTGGTTGTAAAAATAATTAGATCACAGGACATTTAAAAATAGGGTCCAGCGGTAAAGCAGCAGGCTGCATCCTCAAATGACTTCACGGAAGGGACCCCAAGTTGAGATGCAAAAGCCCTGGTGTTTGGCAGATGGAAATTTCAGGCTACATTTCCCAGGGCACATGTCTGCTGCTGGTGGGATTGCCAGAGGGAAGGAGAAGCCTTTTCTAAAGATTCCATCGAGGAAGTTTGCAGCCTGCGAATGCCTGCTGTGTTTCCATAAATGGACCCCAAACCACCCTTTCCCCAGCACCATGCTTGATGACCTGTCTCTGCCACAACAGTTCATACATTTTTTAAGTTAAGGTGCTCTGTGCCCAGAGAGCGAGGCAACTGACGTGCAAGTGCTTCCCTGGAGGGGTGAGTTATGTGATGTCTTGTGGAAACTGAAGGACCAGTTTGTTTCAGGATAAATGGCCTTATTGTGTTCTCTTTTTCTTGTCTCAGCTGATTTCCCACAGCCAGACTAGCAGGTTTGGGCGTAGCATTGGGGTAGGAAAAAGAAAAAGTAGTGTTTTGTTTTGTTTTGTTTTTGGCCACAACTGTCAGCCAAGGTATCTCAGAATATCATCTCCCCTCAGGCCATCTCGTCCACCCAGGATCCGAGCACAGGGTGACAGTTCAAGTCTTCCTGGCTAAACCAGCGTTTCTAGACCTCTTCCTGGTAAAGTTTGTTGGTGGTGGCCTGACTTTTCCTCTCAGTGATGGGTATGTTGAAAGCCCATGATACTTCCTACAAAGATGTCTAGGGTGGCCCGTGCTTGGATGGGGAGAGAGAACTCTGATAAACAAGTCCCTGAAAGTAGATACTCTGTCTGACCATCTCGGTGGGGGGTTGCATCAGAAACTTCGGAAGCACTGGCTCCTGTGTCGCTCTCGGGCACAGCTGTGGGCTGTTAGTGAGGCCTGGAGGTCTCCCCTGGTTGGTGACAGTTCGTAGTGGTCGCTCCCATTGGCCTATGCTGGGAGGAGTTTCTCTTTCCTGTAGCAACTTTCAGTAAACACCTCAGTGAGATGCTGCTTCTGCAATTTTGTGGATCTTTCATAGAGTTCCCAGCCTGCTTCCTGGCAGCTCTTTTCTTGAATTGAAGTATAGTTGATTTACAATATTGTGCTCGTTCCAGGTTTACAGCATAGTGACTGAGTTATTTTTTTTCAGATTATGTTCCATTATAGGTTATTACAAGATATTGAATACAATTCCCTGTGCTATACAGTAAATCCTTGTTGCTTATCTATTTTACGTAGAGTAGTTTGAATCTGTTAATCCCATACTCCTAATTTACCCCTTCCCCCCTCCTTTTCCCCTTTGGTGACCATAAGTTTATTTTCTATGTCTGTGAGTCTGTTTCTGTTTTGTATATAGATTCGTTTGTACTATTTTGTAGATTCTACATATAAGTGATATAGTATTTGCCTTTCTCTGCCTGACTTAACTAAGTATAATATTCTACAGGTCCATCCATGTTGCTGCAAATGGCAGTATTTCATTCTTTTTTATGGATAATATTCCATATATATATACACACCCCACATCTTCTTAAGCCAGTTGTCTGTTGATGGGCACTTAGGTTGCTTCCGTGTCTTGGCTCTTGTAAATAGTGCTGCTATGAACATTGGGGTGCATGTATCTTTTTGAATTAGAGTTTTTGGGGTTTTTTTTCCAGATCTATGCCCAGGAGTGGGATCGCTGGATCATATGGTAATTCTACTTTTAGTTTGTTAAGGAACCTCCATACTGTTTTCCATAGTGGCTGCACCAATTTACATTCCCACTAACAGTGAACGAGGGTTCCCTTTTGTACACACCCTCTCCAGCATTTATTATTTGTAGACTTTTTGATGGTGGACATTCTGACCAGTGTGAGGTGATACCTCATTGTGGTTTTGATTTGCATTTCCTGACAGCTCTTTTAAGGAAAGTGTTCCCATATTCCTAGAGTTGGGAACTCACTGTAGAGACAGTTACACCGGGATCTTCTTTCTCCCAAAGGAAATGTTCCCGGGTTTGCAGAGGGAATTCCGCAGTCCTTGGTGATCATGTCTGATCCCAGATGGCCCTTGGGAACAGCTCCAGTTCTCCTTCTTGTGTCCCACTGTGGGCTAACCAGGCGAACCAAATCCCGTGGATAAACTGGGTGACCTGCTGCTCCCTGGGATGGGCGTACAAATCGTCTCCATCATGGCCCCCAGGTTACTTTCTGTTGGTACAGCAGAGTCTTGTTCAACAAACACAACTGCGGTATGAGTGCAGACGTCAAACTGGATCCAAGAATTTATTTATACTTTCACTCTCCAGAATAGACCTCTCCCACTCGTTTCTTCTGCTGATGTGGTGCAGGTCTTGTATCTCTGCTTTAGGGAAGGCAGGTCTGATGGCAGCAGCTCCCCAGATACAGGAATATTGGTTTCCCACAGGTGGCCGCTCTCCTATTCACACTCCATCCTCCAAAGCAGGCTTCTCAACACTATTGGCATTGTGGACCAGATAATTCTTTGTTGTTGGAGGCTGTTGTGTGCATTGAGGTATGTTTAGCAGCTGTCCTGGGTTCTACCAACGAGGTACCAGTAACAACACCCCTCCCCACTAGGTGTGACAACCACAAATGTCTCCAGACATTGCTAAATGTCCCTGGTGGGGGGTTGGGAGTGGGGTGGAGAAATCACCCTGGTTGAGAACCACAGCTCTAGTGATACCTGCTCAGGGTTCCCAGCACAGGTCACTCCACCTGTGTTTGGATCTTTGCTCATGTTCCTACCATCAGGGATGCTTCTCTCCTCCCCAGAGAAGAAGCCACCTGATCCTCTTTCCACTGAAACTTTCTCTCCCAGGAATCCTTCCCTTACCTCCCACTCCTGCCAGCGTTCACACAGGACCTCTGCACGTTTCTATGGTAGCTTTGACCGTGTTAGAGTGGTGATTGCTTACGCATCTGTCTGAGCTCCTAGGGATCCAGGACAGGGTCCCTAGTCTAGTTTGTAGCCCCCGTGGCCAGCGGAGTCCTTGGCACATAGCAGGCACTCAGCTGAGCAGGAGCCATGTAGCCGACCGCAGACTATGGGGTGTAACTTGAGGGTTGGCACATCCTGGTCACTTAAGACGGTCACATATGAATTGGCCCCATGCTTTTGAAGTTGATTAAATAGCATACAGTACTATTTCTTGGGGGTAATAAAGTTCTCTTCTACTCTTGCCGAGGCAGTTCTTAACCCCGTTAATTCATGAAGTGCATTGTTCATGAATGTACTTCAGGGGGCCTGCAGAGCCACTGAAAGTTTTGTGTATAAGTGCAAACAGGCATTGATTTTTTTTCCCCCCTGAGGGTGGGATCCCATAGTTTTCATCAATCTTCCAGATTTATCCATGAGTTAAAAACTGTTACACAAAAAAACCTGTTACAAATAATTGCTTTAGCCAAAGAACCTAGAGCTAACAGTCTAAATACCTACTACTGGCTCAGCTGAGGGCTGTGGGAGACACAGGGACGCCCTAGACTCAGACTAGCTATGAAACAATGAAAGATGATTTCAGGGCTGAACTGCACAGTACAGATTATCAGTGCAAAGGGGTTCTAGACAGGAGGATCAATTATGATGCCAAGTTCAATGGTGTCTGTGGAAGACACTGGGAAGGCCATATGCTGTAGGGTTGTTGGCTTTCAGGTTCTTTGTTCCAAAACTTTTAGTGACTAGGAAGAAAAGTGGTTAATTATCATTATTTGTGATCGCTTCTTTAACATCAATTCATATATATCTGGAGAACCTGCTGTATACAAAGTTCTGTGTCTATTACTTGGAGAAAAAGTACAGCTTTTTTAGAGGAAAAAAAGCTTGGTTTCCCATTGGCTCTGCCATGTGGGAGCTTGGGGCTTTGGACAAATACTTCGCCTCTGAGTCTCAGAATTTCATTTGTAAAATGATGATAATAAAATCTAGTCTTGTGGAACCCATTCTTGTGTCAGTCCCCTTCTATCAGAGATATGCCCCTTCCCTACATCGGTCATGAGGTTTTAATTGAGGGTCTTGATTGTAATACCCCACATCCCAGGCTAGGTAGACACTTGACCGGTGCTGTCACATCACAGTGGCCTGTCCTCCTGAGCTCACTCGTGGGCTGGGAGTGGGACTGTGACTCAAACTTAGCCAGGCAGAGCCCTTCCATGGGTTTTTTTTCCAGTGGGAGCTCCATCTCGGTCCTTACTTTCCACTTAGACTGATTTAAATTGAGGTGGTTTTCTGTAACAAAGTACCTACATTGTGAGGTTTATCAAAGAAATAGAAATAATATATATAGAATAGTTAACAAGGTGCCTAGCATCTAGATACTAAAAATATACATTTAAAAAAATAATGTTACAATTAAGAAGGATCTCTATTTACCCCATGTTTGAATTTGGGCTCCTGAAATGTGTTAGGTACACCCTTCTTTTGTGTCTTTGCTCACGCAGTGTTCTCTGCTTGCAATGGCAGCCCCTCTTCGCCCACCAAGACACTTAACGTCAGTTCTACTTATTCTTATCTTAAAGTCTATTTTGCCGGATAATAAAACAGCCAAACTGCTTTCTTTTGGTTAGAATTTGTCTGTTGCGTCTTTCCCCAGTCCTTTACTTTCAGCTTTTCTGGATCTTCAAATTATAGATGTGTTTCTGGGAAATAGCACATTCCTAAATCATTTAAACCCACTCAGGTGATTGTTTCTTTTAATTGGTGGGTTGAATCTATTTACACTTACTGAAATTTCAGATCTGTTTGAATACATTCTATCATTTTCTTTTATTATTTCTGTTTATCCTACTTTATGCTGCTCTTCCCCTCTGCTCCCTTTTCTGCTTTCTTTATTTGCCTTTCATCCCTCTTTGATTTGGGAGCGATCCATTCCATTTTTATTCTTTCAGTGGTTACTCCTAAAATTTTAACATGTTCACTTGACTTAATCTCAACTTGATTCATACCTCTAACCCTCTTACAGACAAATCTAAGTATCTTGATATGGTCAACCCTGTTGCACACTCTCTAACATGTTATTGGGTCTGGTATTTTGGTTCCATCTTGTTTGGTCCTGCCCAAATTGGTCATTAATATTGCTGTGGTTGTTTTAGAAATTAGTGCGTGCAGACTATTACCCATGTGGTAGTCAATATCTTTGCTCATCAGCGTTTCTTCTTCATTCCTCCCTTCTGTGTTCCGTTTCTTGCCCCCTGAAGTTCATCCTTCAGAAATTCTTTCAGGGAGAGTCTGTTGGTGACAGATGCTTTCGGTTTTCATTTGTCTAAAAACATTTTATTTCAGCCTCACGGTTGAGTCACAACGTAGTTGTGCATAGAGTTCTAGGTTGACAGTTATTTTCATTCAGTCCTTTGAAGATACTGTTCTGCTGTCCCTGGGTTCAGTTTTGCTGTTGAGAAGTCTGCTAATCGTCATTCCTCCATAGGTAATTTCTCTTTTCTCTCTTGTTGCTTTTCATATTTTACTCTTTGACGTTGGTGAATTATGGTTTCTCTACAAAGCATCTATAGGGTTTGGTTTTTTTATTTATCCTGCCCAGAACTTGTGCTTCCTGAATTTATGAAGTCTTGTTTTTCATCAGTTCTCCACCATTATCTCTTTGAATATTATCTCTCCTTATTCTCCATGATCATTTTCTGGAACTCTCACTAGATACCATATGATAGACATTCTCCTTCTATCTGCTCTGCCCGCCAAGTCAGTGCTCTTATTTCTATCTTTTTCTTTTTGTGTACTACATTCTGGGTGTGTTTCTCAGATCTATTTTTGTTTGCCTAATTCTTATAGTCCAACCGAGTCTAATTTGCTATTTATCCTAATCACTGAGTTTTAAAATTTCAGTGGCTCTTAAATTCTTTTTCCATAAATTCTTTTTGGTTCTTTTCCAAATCTGCTTGTTTTTTGTTCCATTGCATTTTTTCAGTTTATTTCCTTCTTTTATACCTTTAATAATTTTTAAAATTAATTTTTATTGGAGTATTGTTGCTTTTCAATGTTGTATTAGTTTCTGCTGTACAGCAAACTGAATCGGCTATATGTATACATATATCTGCTTGTTTTTGGATTTCCTTCCCATTTAGGTCACCACAGAGCATAGAGTAGATTTCCCTGTGCTATACGGTAGATTCTCATTAGTTATCTATTTTATACATAGTAGTGTATATATGTCAATCCCAATCTCCCAATTCATTCCACCACCACTTCCTCCCTCGGTATCCATACATTTGTTCTCTACGTCTTTGTCTCTATTTCTGCTTTGCACATAAGTTCATCTGTACCATTTATACCTTTAATAATTTAAAATAACTAATTTTATGTTCTCTCTTATTATTCATTTACCAGAAGTTCTTGACAGCCCTAGCTGATCTTGCTTTCCTTTTATCTATTGACATTTGCCCCTGATGTGATTGTTTTTTCATGGGTTTTGAAATTTTGGATTGTGAATTCCTATTCAATGAAGCCTTATCTTTGAGAATCCTTCTCATTGTGAGTTGAGGATGTGTATCTTCTTTTACAAATTTTTAAAATTCTGGTCAATTAGTAAGCTTTAATGTGTATACCAGATGCCCAACAAAGTCTTGTCTTTGTTGATGATATGGACAACTTACAAAAAGATAAATAAATCTCCTTACCGCCCCCCTCCTTTTACTGGGAGCGGACCGGTTTCTCTTCCACATTCTCTCTAAGCATTTTTGCTTATGAATCTGAGATTTTCACTGTTGTTGAGACATACATTCGTGGGACAAGAGAATGTGGCTGGCCTCAGGAGAAGAGAAATGAGCAAAAGTTCTGGAAAGGGGGAAAAGAGGATGGAACAATCCTTCAGTCGCAGGAAGAGAGAAAACATTGAGCAGGAAACAAAGAGGAGTAAACAAGACTACCGTCATCTCTGGGTTGAGAGAGGGGAGCAAAGGCAAGGGTAGTATGCTAACACATATATATGGAATCTAAAAAAGAATGGTTCTGATGAACCTAGGGGCAGGACAGGAATAAAGACGCAGATGTAGAGAATGGACTTGAGGACACGGGGGAAAGGGGAAGCTGGGACGAAGTGAGAGAGTAGCATTGACATATATACACTACCAAATGTAAAATAGATAGCTAGTGGGAAGCAGCCGCATAGCACAGGGAGATCAGCTCCGTGCTTTGTGACCACCTAGAGGGGTGGGATAGGGAAGGTGGGAGAGAGATGCAAAAGAGAGGGGGTATGGGGATGTATGTATACATATAGCTGATTCACTTTGTTATACAGCAGAAACTAACACAACATTGTAAAGCAATTATACTCCAGTAAAGCCGTTAAGAAAAAAAAAAAGACAAGGGTAACATGGCAAGGGACCAAAGAGGGGGGCAGGTATCTCACTGTGTGGAGGATAAGAACTTGGAGAAAGTGGGAAGAGGTATATACCCATGTTTCTGCTTTTATTAATGATAGCAGAGCACAGCGAAAAGCCAAGAGTTAACCATGTGCCAGGGACTGTGCTAAGAGCGTTATCTGGATTCTTTCCTTTGATCCTCATAACAACTCATTGAGGAGGCACTTCTATTCTCCCTAATACACAGATGAGGACACTGAAATTCAAGAAGCTAAGAAGCGTAACCCACACCCCACAGCCAGAGAGAGGAGCAGAGCTGAAATTTGAACCCAGCTCTGTCCAACTCCAGAGCAGGAACATGTAGGCACTTCAGGGCTGAGCTGGCACTTGCACTGGGTTATGATTCAGAATACTTTAATATAGGTGGTAGCTCCTCCAGGGAACCCACACGCGGTGGTAGAGAGAGCTGCTGAGGGCGGGGAGACCCCATTTATGGAAATTGTCAAGAGCACAAAGCACATGGCACGTGGTGGGTGCTTAATAAATATTTGCCTAATAAACAACCAGGTTTTTTCCTTTGTAGAACTGAGGGGCTGAGTCCTGGAGCAGTGGAATAGGATGTGTTAGGTTGAGATACTTTCCTCCCCGGCTCCTCCCTTGGCTTTATTATTATTATTATTTTTTCTATCTACGTTCTTTTTTTTTTTTTAACATCTTTATTGGAGTATAATTGCTTTACAATGGTGTGTTAGTTTCTGCTTTATAACAAAGTGAATCAGTTATACATATACATATGTTCCCATGTCTCTTCCGTCTTGCGTCTCCCTCCCTCCCACCCCTCTAGGTGGTCACAAAGCACAGAGCTGATCTCCCTGTGCTATGCGGCTGCTTCCCACTAGCTATCTATTTTACGTTTGGTAGTGTATATATGTCCATGCCACTCTCTCACTTTGTCACATCTTACCCTTCCCCCTCCCCTCCCTTGGCTTTAAAGTCCTCTTCAGTCACCTGGAGAGACCAGTGTCCTGGTCATTTTTCCTGGTGAGGAGGCTGGGCTGGATGGGATTTTTGAGAAGCATGTCATACTGCAGCTGACACGGTGATGAGGAACTGCTGCCTTGCCGTTTGGACACTCTCTCGGCTGGGTGACAGTTTCTAGATATCGATCGTGCTGAGTCCTATGATTATCAGTCTCCATCTTGGTGACGAGAGGAGACCACATAATGAAGGGATTCCTCCCTTGTCCCCATCTCCTTCACACACAGCCCAGGGTCACCCCCAACCAGTGCAGACCCCGAGTCTTTCGGGTTGGAATGTCCAAGCTGTAGGGTCTCCCCAGACCTGTGCTTTGCAGGTAGGCCCAGCATCTCAAGTATTTATTCTCCTGGGAAAGGAGAAAACCCAGAGTGATGGGAGTTAGGAGGGTGGGGGATAGTGGGAAGGTGCACTGCCAGGAATTTGCCACCGGGATTCTGTGTCTTTCCTTTAGAAGGGAAACGATTTGTTTCTTACTGCAGAAGCTTCGGAGCCCCCTTATACTACAGCTGCAAGCTGTCTGCTTTGCCAGGGAAGCGGAGCACCCAGAAGAGGCCACCAACTGGGCAACTGTGTGTCCCTTTGTCTTCCTTGTATCTCTGGTCTCCTTATTGTCCTTCCTTCCTTCCCCCCTCCCTCCCTCCCTCCCTCTTTGTGTCTTTCTCTCTCTCTGTTCCCATCTCTCTCCCTCTCCTTCCTTTAACTCTTCCTGTTGTCTCTCCCTCTCCTTCTCTGCTCTCCCAGTCCCTCTCCCATGCCTCACACTTTGCTTTCTGTGAACTTTTCCATCGCTCCATCCACCTCCCAACACCTTCTTTCTCTCCAAAGGCACAGCATGGCACCAAGTCCTCCCTCCTTCCTCGCCCCACCATGCCCTGAGAAGGTCCTGGCTTGCCTGAAGCCCCAGGGCTCATACCACAGAGGTCCTTCAAAGCTCCCTTCTCGGCTTCAGGCTGCATCTGGGCTCCAGGGAGAGGCCAAGGAGCTGGGCTGCCAGATGCACCTGCTGAGTTTAAAGTCCCCCACTGGGGAGCGTTTCCTGGGCTACCTTGGATGCCTGGCCCCTGCAGGGTGCCCAGAGGCCCCGATACTGTGGGGACGAACTCCCTGGGTGCCTGCTATCAGCCCGGGGGACTTCCGAGGCCCTCTGTGCTGACCCACCTCGGGGGCTCCCTTGGCAGTGGGCTCCCAATGGAGCAAAGGGCCCCATGGGGCTCAGAGACCCAGATCAGCATTTTAAAGAAAGGTCAGCCAGAAGGGATTTCTGAGACCTGCTGGGAACAGAGGGGATGATGGCCAGGGCCCCAGGCCCCCAGCAGGCCCATCTGCTGCCCAGGTGGCATTTGAGAGGGCAGGAAAGGCACAGATAAGAACGGGGGAGAGTTGGACTCCAACTTCAGCTCAGTCCCTGGTGAGCGAAGATTTGGGCAGGTTATATAATATTTCCAAGCCTCATTTTCCTCCCTTTCAAAAGAAAAAGTCAGAGAAAATGATCTCTAGAGTCCTTCCAGCTCTAGAGTTAGGATGGTCCCAGGAGGGGGCTGAGGGCTGGTTGACCATGAGGCTGACGTTGTCCACTGACCCCAGGAAGGCTTTGGAACAAATACCAGCTCTGTGTGTGACTCTGGGTGAGGCGAGTACATAACCTATTTGAGCCTCAGTTTCTACATCTGTATAGTGAGGGTAATACCTACTTATGGGATCCTGTTAGAATTATTAAACCAAGAAAGAAAACACAGCATTTCTCGAAGGATAAGCTGTGTGGCCCCAGGTGGTATACAGGCTGACTTTAGCTCATCCTCCATCCTGGCACTCAATGACAAAGTCAGGCCCTGCTCAATCCTGTCTCAAACCCAGTTGTCACGGAGACAGTTGGAGTGACTGCAACACATCGATATCACTCGCCAGTTTCTCCGTTTAGCAAAGGGAGTCCAGGCCTCAGGGTAAGGCCTGGCTGTTGACAACATCAAGTTCTGACTTGATAGCATCGTTTTTATTTATTATGTCTGTTTTTACACTTTCCTTCTATTTATTATTTATTTCTATGTTTGTATTTTATCTTATTTATTTTAATTTTATTTCTTATTATTTATTTACCTTCTGTGCATAGCAATGCTGGTTTTCCACGAAGGCAGTGTTATAGAATATCCTTTTGATGTAAATTTGAGTAAGTAAAAGCAATCAGTTGGAGACAAATATTAAGTAATAGTTCAGGCAGCATGATGATATGGTAAAAGTTGTGAAGGCGATGTAAGAATTGGGGGAAATGTTTGCATTAAATCTGGGGACATGTCAAGTGCTTCCTGTGGTCCCTGACCTCTTTAGTGGGTAATTATGACTATTCCTGCCCTTGAAGGAAGGGCATGTACTGCCACATGCCATTTCTCTGCCTGTCATCTCAGCTCCCAGGTAGTGCTGATGACACCATCTCCCCAGAGTGAGCCTTCTGGGCGTTGCAGTGTGGGGATAAATCCTGTTCAGTCTTTAGATTGGTTCTGATTCAAATGGTCTCTCCCACTGAGTTTAATGGGAAGTCATTTCAATGGGTCACCAGATTATGAACCATTGAATTTCTACACTAATGGTAAAGGGGTTGGAATTCCCATTTGAGCCATTGTACTTTAACCAGAACATGTATTACCCTCTGAAGTAAATGCCACTTATGCATATCAGCCAGTATGTCTCAGTATAGTGTCACCAAGACAGATCTTGACAGAAGAGTCAGGAGCAAGTGAAATCAAAAGCTGTTAAGTCCACGACTGTCCATCACCCAGGGAGTTCCCAGAATGGTTAGGACAACTTGTGCGTTACTTTGTTCAACTCACAGCTTTCAATTTTGTTGCAAGGAGGGAAGAACAAAATGAGATTTACAGATAAGCAAAGGGATGTTTCCGTAAGCCTGCAATCCAGCACAGCGACTCGCAGGGAATGCATTTAGCACAGCATCCCGGGGGTCCCCGGGGCTTTCTGAATGCAAAGACTCAGCCATGTGCCCCGGGGGTATCTGCCTCTAACAGTCTGCTCTGTCCCAGCTGCATAGTGCAAGGGATGCATACTTTTTGCATAGTGCATACTTTCTAGAAGTATCTAAAGTATCCAAAGTTGGTGCTCATATAAGCCTATGTCAGAGGTCCCCAGGGCGGAAGTGCTGGTGGGGCACTCAGCAGATGCCGCCAAACAGCTTCAGCACCCGGAGAAGCCAGAGGTCACTGCTCTCTGTGTTTGGACTTGTAGGCACTGGCACAGCACTCTCTCTGGATTAGTAGGACAACTGTGCAGAATTCCCCTTGGTGGCAGACTCAAGGACTCAGCTTGAAACGTGGCAAGCTCCTTCCATAAAGACTTGTAATGAATTTTCCTCTTGAACTCAGCCACCAGTTTTTGGAGCTGTGTTTTCTTAATGGCTTATTCTTCTGTGACTCCCAGGATATTGCTGGATTGGGATTTTGTCTTATTTTGTTTGTTTTTGCAAAAATATTGCAAAAGCAGAATTTCTTGGTTTCACACAGGTAGCCTTAACTCTCATTAAAATACCATGGTTTATAATTTGTTAAGCCATTAAATTATGATCTCATCTTTGGGAAGCAGGAAGCTTGGCAACTGTGGGATAGATACTAGAGTTAAAGAAGGGATGTGACTTCAAGGGGGGCCAATTGTCAGTGTGAAACAAAGTGATCCTGCTCTGGATAATGTTACGCCAAAAGCAGACACCAACAGTGTAAGTCAAAATTAGAAGTCAGTGAAACCCACAGAGACGTCTGACTTTTGACTCATCTCTCCTTATTCTCAAGAGGGTTTGTAAGTGGGAAGGATGGCCTCAGCATTGTCCTTTTTTGCACAAGTGGCAAGAGCTTCTAGGCAGAGGCAGGATTAAACCCCTTGATTCATCTGCACAGTCCATCCCGTTTATTTTTATATTTTTTTTCTTTTCTTATTTTTTTCTTTTGGCTACACCGCACAGCACGCGGGATCCTAGTTCCTCGACCAGGGATCGAACCCGTGTCCCCTCCAGTGGAAGCACAGTCTTAACTACAGGACCGCCAGGGAAGTCCCTCCATCCCTTTTATAATGTAGTCAGTCGAGTACCTTGGAGCACGAGGGATGAGGAGTTGAGTTCTAGACTGCCCAGATCTTGAACCAGAGCTTTCGCAAAGATCAAATCAGGGACCTTCTAAGAAAAGGATGAGAAAGTCTATTGGTCTGGGAGTCAGAAGAACAAGTGAGGAGTACCGAGGAGAACCTCTTTCCTTTGGTGCCTTCTTTTCCCACCGTGAAAATGGGTGGATGAATTTTTGCCCTGCCTACCTCCCAGAGGCAAGTTCCACAGTACTGATGTCCTGATGGGGTGACATTGCTCACAGAGATGAAAGGGAGGCGGGAATTTCCAGAAGTCTGATGGGATGGAAGTGGAGGACGAATTCTAAGCAGGGCATGGTCCATGAGTTGGGCCTACTTTGACCCAGCCATGGATGTATCAATAGTTTAGGGAAATGAAGGCTACATTCTTTCAGTTTGTATCTTGGCTGGTATTGGGAACAATGACTGAGAAAGATATGGTGGGACCACAGACACTATTTTCCCCAGAACCGTTGGCTTTCATGTGTGAGAAAAGGGGAGAATTTTCTCTGGGTGCCATGTCCTGGCTCCCAAATTCTTCACTTGGAACTGGCTGATATGAGGTCCCTGATATAGGGCAAGGCTGGGAAGTAGCCCACAGGCAGGTTGGCTTGGACATGCACCCTCTCTAGAAGACAGGTGCTGGGGCTAGGAGTAAGAATGTCTGTGGAAATCTTCAGGGCATCTTTTTGACTAGTATGAATCACTGACACAGGTTTGGGACTTATTTTAAAAGATGTTAAGTTTTGGAATAACCTAAGTGTCAGCAGTATGCCATCTAATAGAATATTATTCAATTATTAAAAAAAAAGTATCTATGATATTTAATGACATGGAGGAAAATGCTTACAGTGTAATGTTAAGGGACAATAGAATAAAAATTAGATGTTCAACCTAACCCTAATTTTGCAAAAATACACACTCAAGAAAACACATGAAAGAAATATATAAAAATATCAATAATGGTGGGACTTCCCTGGTGGCTCAGTGGTTAAGAATCCACCTGCCAATGCAGGGGACACAGGTTCGATGCCTGGTCCAGGAAGATCCCACATGCCTGTGTGCCACAACTACGGAGCCTGGGCTCTAGAGCCCGTGCTCCACAACAGGAGAAGCCACCCTAATGACAAGCCCTCCCACCGCAACGAAGAGTAGCCCTTGCTCGCCGCAACTAGAGAAAGCCCATGTGCAGCAACGAAGACCCAATGCAGCCAAAAATAAATAAATAAATAAATTTATTTAAAAATATTAATAATGGTTATCTGTTAATGGTGAGATTCTAGGTGACTTTTTTTTTTAACAACTGAAAATAATAAGTTCCTTTATTAAGAAATATACTTTGGCTGCTGTTCCAAACCACAAGATAACAGGGACAAAGTGAGAGTTTTTCCCCCTCTCACTTAATAGGGTGAGCTAAACAACCATGGGCTGATGTCCTAGCTCTTTGGTGTTTGGGGGACCAGACTCCTTCTATTTGTTGCGTGCTAAAGAGGCAGTTATTCAACCTCATGAACTAAGATCACATCCATATTCCAGCCAGTGGGGAGAAGAGATGGGAAATAGAGGGAATGTCTCTTCTTTTTAACCGTACAACCTATAGAGTGCATGTAGTGTCTGTTCAGATTCCACTGGCTAAAACTTAGTCGCATGGTCCACACCCACTGCAAGGGAAACTGAGAAATATAGGGTTTTTTTTTTTCAAATTAAAGATGGGTTGATAAGGGTATAAGGTCAACATATAAAAGACAATTATATTTGTATATATCTAGGTGATTTTTATACTCTTTTATGAAACTTTATGCGTCTGAATTATTCTTATAAGTAGAAAAAGGTATTTATAGTAAACAAACCCCTCAAAGCTTGCTCTCTGAGTCCCTCTCTCCATCCTGGGGACCAGTGCTCCCTTCTGGTACTCAGAGGCCCTTGAGCATGGTTTCAAGGGATGTGCTGCAGTGGTCTTCTTCTTTTGTTATAAATCACAAAGAGAGAAATTTCTCCAAAGGTACAGTCTCTCGTGATAACTCGACAGATCTAAGCCTCAGTTTCCTTGCCAGTAAATGGGAGAATAGCTACTGCCCTTTCTGACACTATAAAGAGATTATAAAGACTAGGGTAAGGAAAGTGAGAGTACTATTAGCCGTTCAGAAGATAACACAGTGGTAATTTAAGTAGTGTTAGGTTACCAATAGTAGTTATAGCTTAGAAGATCTGACATCAAATCATGGTGACAACGTGAACCCCGTTAGCGCCTTTATCACAACAGTGTATATGCTAGTAGGACTGACAACTGGATAATTAATATTATTGTGGTTGTAGATCTTTACAGCAGAGTTTTCTCTTTGGAATTCTCATATCTCAAATTTCTGTTTTAATAAGCTCCTTTTTTGAACATTCACAAAATAATGTCATGTGCCAAGAAGAACCACCAGAGGGCGCTAAATCACTTACAGAGTTCACCTGGCTTCTTTAGAGCGGAATCACCCAGATTTATGTCAAGAGTATGGGAAGTAGATCCAGGCCTGAAAAAAATGGAATCTATGTACGTTAATTGTGATGTTGGGCTGACATTTAAGTAAATAAGCTTCTTTGTTCTCCTTGGCTATTACTTCAGTCTCTCTGCCTTTTTAGTTTGTGTGTTTATGCACTTTTATTTATTTCTTTTAAATCGGTTGGGATTGTTCAGAGTAGAATAATTTAGAAACGTGAAACCCCAGTTTGCTCTGATGCCTGCCACGGGCACATGTTGACATGATAAAGAGGCTGCCCTCCTTGCTGAGAAGCTTATAAATGTGACTAGAAATAAATAAGTGGCTTGTATTGTTTTCAGAACGGGGGAGGTTGGAATTTCTACTTTCATAAAGACTTTCAGTTCTTGTGCAATGGCTCTCAATTCCCAGCCTGCAGACACACCTACAAGAGGTGAAATGCACCGGGGCAATTTGTAGGTGCTTCTCTATAGCCTTCACATTCCCAAGGCCATCCCAGAGAGTGGGAAAGTGGGGAGCGGGCGTGCGTGTCAGGGTTCTGAGGGCCCACCAGCCTGGAGCGGCTGTGTAACGCCCTGGAGTCTGTCCATACCCAGCTGTCTGTGGGTCCATGTGGGCTGCTGTGTAACGGCTGCAGCAGAAGGCAGAGGCACTGTGCTTCAGTTCTCATCCCAACTGAGGGGCCTCATGGGGTGCAGGACAGCAGTGTGGGTCAGGGAGCGACAATCTTGCCTGTACCCATCTCCCCCGCTACACAAACACAGGGACTGGCTTGGGGGGGGGTGGTCAGAAGCTCTGATCTATGTTTGGCTGTTTGTTTTTGGGTCACGGTAATTACAAAGAAGATCTGTGTGTTTTCTTTTTCAACCTTAGAAACAATCCTTTGAGGTAGGCAGGGCAGTTCTTATTTTTATTCCAATTTACAAATGAGGAAGCACAATGAATGAAGGGTTACCTAAGGTTCCCTTTAAGTTTGAGGCCTAAATTGGTGAGGTCAGGTGCCAGGTTTTCTGAAGTCTGTGGTTGGTAAGGAGGTAGCGGGAGAGCTGGGCCATGGCCTGATGAGGTCTACTTCTGGTGCGTGGTGGTGAATGGTGGCCACTCTCTCATTTGGTGCCCACCAGTCAGGAGGTGGTGAGAACTGGGGATTGTAGGAGTAGTAGTTTCTTGACTTTGATGGTGAGGGTCTCTGAGAATCCTGACTAAGCCTCATTTTTGTGTAACACGGAAGTTGCTACAAGCTTCAGTCGGCACAGGGACGAGTGATGAAGAGAGCAGAGGAGATGATGTCTCAGGGGCCTCCCAGAACCTCTGCAAGAATGATGAGATGATGAAGGTGATGATGGAGGAGAAACACAGCTGGGGATTCGGCAGTTGGGGCGATAGAAGTCACAGCAGTCAGCGGCCTCTTGCTACTAGCCCCCGGACTGGTGTCTGAAGGGAGCCCAGGCTGTGGGGAAAGTCCAGGAAAGCCTGGAGGGCATTCATTGGTTTGTGGAAGCTCAGTTATATGGGGGGAGGGAATCCATTCTGGGGGTTTCATATCCCACTGGGGAGACAGTCCTATCCTTTGCTGCTCTTTTCGTGTTACGGGTGTTTTGTTTTTAAATTTCAAATCTAAAATGTAAGGAAAGTCCTTAACTTTCCTGGCATATGCTGAGGCCCAAAGGCAGCAAAGTACAGCCATCTAGAAGGCTAATAAATCAAGGGACCACAGGGCCTCAGCCACCTTCTTGCACATCCCCCGAGCACTTCTGGGGCTGATCCTCCCAACCCAGGGCTGGAAAGGACCCAGGGCCTCTGCATGCATGGGGCTGATGAGGCAGGGATGTGCCCAGAGTGGTTTCTGAACGTGGAGGACCGGGCTGCAGGTACCATGTGGGTGACAGACAATTTCACTTTCTGGAAAATATTGTCTGGAGCTCCCTTTTACATACTGCTTTTGAGGACCAAACACTTAAGCACTCTTACCTCATTCCATTTCCCCTTTGACTTTGTCCTTGACTGTACTAATGGATGTGTGTCCTGAGCCCAGTGAATGTACTCTGAATCAAGCAGGAGAAGGAAGCTTCAGACATCCCCTTGAGCTTCTCTGCCCAGCTTGGCCTCCCTTGCCCCATCCTCCCCTGCATCCTACGGCCTCCAAGGGCAAGGGGAGGGGCTGAACTCTGGCTCAGGCAGAAACAGCACAGGCCTATACAGTGAGGATGCTAAGTTGGCCTTCACCACAGAAAGGCCTGAAAGCAACCCGAGAATTCCAATTAGGCTTAAACTAATGAGCTGGAAACTTTGGGGAAACCACTGTGGGCAATGAGGGGAGAATGTGATCATCTTCCTTTTAATTAGTGCTGGAAAAACTTGTGGTCCAGCTGGTAGCATAAGGAAGGGCAGTGTCCAGAGGGAGCAGAGGTTGAGAGAATCAGAAGGGGGATTTCCCCTGGTGGTTAGGGAGAGGCTGCTGAACAAACCCAGACACCTTCTTCACCTCTAAGTGGGGAGGACAGAAGACCCTAAATGGGGAAAGGTGGGCTTTAATGGAGCTTGGAGCTGCCCTTCTCACACGATGGAGTCTGAGGCTGAATAAAAGGGGAGTGACATTAGGGAACTCTGTTGTCTATAGGAGTTTTCACTGTCCCTGAGGTCAGGTCTGCCCTGCCCATCTTTGCCTACTGTCTTAGGCAGCCTCTGTCACTTAATAAGGAAAAGGCAGAAAAACCACCTGCTGCTGTCAAAGGCCACAGACCACCTGCCAGGCCCCTGCATGGCCCTGCTTTCCAGAACACAGGGGGCACTGGGGCACCTAGGAAGGCGACAGGGAAGAGCGACAGGGGTTGGTAGGGGTCGAACGAGGGTGTGTATCCTGGAGAAGGGTCCTCCTCACTCCCGAAGCCCGAGGAGCTTGGGGCGTCCGGCCTGTGCAATCAACAGCTGGTCACTTCTCCCCTCCCCACTGGGGGCTCCTGTGGGAAAAATGGCCCGCCAACGTCGCCCGGCCATCCTCCTCGGGTCCCCCAGGGCGCTCGGCTGGGGGCGCAGCACCTTGGAGAGAGATGTCGGGTCCCGCGCCTGGATTTGGGGCTCTCTACCTTTCGCACTGCGGCTCAGGGGTGCGTGCCAGGCTGTCGCCAAGGGGTCTGCCGGCACCCTGCCCAGCTCGGAGCCGAGGCGAGCCAGCGCGGCGAGCCTCCTCCCCTCCCGTTCGGGCGGCCTGAGCCCGCGCCCGCTCCAGTTGCTGCAGCTGCTGTTGCTGGCGGCTGCGGGGAGCGCGGGGCGCGCGCAGGAGAGGCTCGGGCGGCGAGGACGGGGACGAGGAGGAGCCTGAGGAAGCGGGGAGGAAGATCGAGCGAAGGCCGAGGAGGCTCAACGGCGTGGCGGCGCGGCTCGGGGATCCCGGGAACATGGGCTAGCGGCGGTGGCGGCGGCGGCGGCGTAGGCGGGCCGGGCCGGGCGCGGTGAACCTGCAGCGGCCCGGCGCACACCGGGGCGGCGAGCGGGAGCCGAGCGCAGCCGAGAGAGGAGGGCTGGCGCGGGGGCGCCCGGCAGGGGGCTGATGAGACATTATTAACGAGTCGCCGCCTAATAAGCCCAGAGCGGCGGCGTAGCGGCGCGGGCTGCGTGCGGGGAGGGGTCCCGGGCCGGAGCGCGCGGCGCAAACGCGTGGCGCACCGCGGGCGGGCGGCGCGGCGCGGCGCGGAGGGCAACCGAGCCGGCGCGCAGAGCCGGGGCGGGCCAGGGGGCGGCCCGCGGCGCCCCCTCGTTCTCGGCGCTCTGGGCCCGCGCAGCCCGGGGCTAGCGGGGCTCGGGCCGGGGAGGGGAGCTGCCCGCGCGCTCCGTCCCCCTCCCCCCTGGGCGGGCGGGCCGGCGGCCGGGGGGAGGGCGGGCGGCGGCGGCGGCCCGCTGTATATATCTCCGCGCACCCCGCCAGGTCGCGCACAGCTCCCCGAGCCCAGGCGCCTCCCCGCCCCCTCCCCGTGCTCCGCGGCGGCGGCGGCGGCAGCAATAGCAGCAATATGGCTGTTGATGGGTGTTCGGGGTGGCGCTGGCGGCGGGAGGAGCTCCCCCGAGCCCCTGCGCCGGCTGCCCGTTGCTAGCTATGGCAAATGGTGGCGGCAGCGGCGGCAGCAGCGGCGGCGGCGGTGGCGGCGGAGGCAGCGCTCTTAGAATGAGTAGCAATATACACGCGAACCATCTCAGCCTAGACGCGTCCTCCTCCTCCTCCTCTTCCTCCTCCTCTTCTTCCTCCTCCTCCTCTTCCTCCTCGTCCTCGGTCCACGAGCCCAAGATGGATGCGCTCATCATCCCGGTGACCATGGAGGTGCCGTGCGACAGCCGGGGCCAGCGCATGTGGTGGGCTTTCCTGGCCTCCTCCATGGTGACTTTCTTCGGGGGCCTCTTCATCATCTTGCTTTGGCGGACGCTCAAGTACCTGTGGACCGTTTGCTGCCACTGCGGGGGCAAGACGAAGGTAACGCGCGCCCCGGCGCCTCCCCCCTGCGCCAGCCCCGCCGCTTCTCGGCGTCCCCTGCAGCCCACCTCCTCGCTTCTCACAGCGCCGTGCCTCCCTCCATCCCTGCCTGCCTTCCCCTCGCCGCCTTCCCTTTCCCTCCGCTCTCCTGGCGCCCGCCTATTGGGGCTTCGGGCGGCGCGCCGGGGGTGAGGAGTTGCCCCCAACCGGTGCGCTCCGGGACGCGGACGCCCAATCCCGTCCCCTTGTTTATTGTAGGGTTGTTTGTGGCTGCGGCTGGGGCCGGGGTGGGAGGTAGGGAGAGCCGACCCGGCGGGCACCGAGCAAGCTAGGGGCCGCTCGGTGCGCGTTCCGCGGGGCTCACCTGCCCGGGCTCGGCTCCTTGTGGTGGGCGAGGGGGAGCACGTCAGCCCGCACTTTAGAAACCTGTTGGGGAGATGAGTTCGTAAAATCAGAAGGGCAGGAAAATCCTTTGGGAAAGGGAGGACATCTTTTGGACTAGGGAATCCCAGGGGAGGAACATGACCAGAGGACGGGCGGGGGACCTGGAGGGGCGAGAGAAAGTTGGGGAGATGCATGCCAGTTTTGGAGGCAACCCGCGGATGCTGCCACTTTAGGAATGTGGCGAGGTCGCAAAACTGATGTCCCCTCCTTCTCCGACTCTTGGAACAGATTCCCACCCCCACCGCAAGTTCTTCGGCATCTGTATTCTCACCCCCCTGCCACCGCCTTCAGGTCCCCGGAAGTGCCCCCGGCAGCGTGGAGCTAGAGCGGGAGGTCCGCCCGAGAGCCCGCCGAGGCCGAGGTTTTCACGCGAGCCTTGTCCCCGACGCTTTTGAGGTGGCTGGATGTCGGCTTAAGCTATTCCTGGCGCAGAGACGCCCACCAGCACCGAGGCTCACTACACCTTATGTTTGGTTGCTAGGCTGACTGCCTGGTCTGTCGCCGTCGTGGCCCTAGAGATGTCTTCTTCCACCCCCTGCCCCTCACCCCACTGGCTGAAGGTGTGAGGTGGCGGGCAGTTTTTCATAGAAAACTGCAGGATAAAAAAGAAAGGACTGGAAAAAAGAGTGACCAAGCTGTTTTCTGTTTGACTGATTTTTAACCTAGGGGACTAACCAGCGCCAGCATTTTCAGAGGGAGGGGAGCTCAGAGGGGGATAGGGAACAGTGCAAGGCCGTGGCACATCTCGGTGGGAATGCTCACACCTTTTCTAATAAAGTTAATCCGAGGACACCTCAAACTTCCACGGGGCACAGCAACTTGTAGCAGCCTCCTTAATTGCTACGGGGAGGGAGGAGGTAAGATGGGGGCTATGGGTGACACACAAGGGTGAAGGGAAGCTTTCTCTCTTTCTCCTGATCATTAATTATACATTGTGTTGGGTGCTGGAGCTCAGCTGTGTTTTGTGGTAGCACATTTGTGTTTTGGAAAATACTGGTGTGTTGGAAATAAGGGAGAAAAATAAAAGCCATCATTCGCTTCCTCCTCCTCCTACTTCTCCGGAGACCTCCAGATGTTAGTCAGTCAGTTTCCTCTGGAGTTACCTTCTTGGCCTTAGCAGTTTCTCCTTACTTGTCAAGGTGGAAAACCACCCACATTCCAGAGAAGCCATTAGGTTAAGCAAAATCCTAACCCTGAGACCCCCTAGACCCAGCCCCTTGCCTAGCCCTCCTGACCAGTGCTTATTCATATAGTCTTCTTAGTCACGCATTCCCTCTCCTCTGCCTCCCCACCAGTCTTTAGTCTGCGAGTGTTTTTCCTTTACTGAGATTCCGTGCTACCCTTAGAGGAAAGAGAACTTGTAGTTGCATGCATCTCAAACGTTTTCTAGACTGAGTGATTTTGGGGAACTTTTTAACGACCTCCTTATCCTTCAGGAACTGGGTAGGCTTGATCATAATGAAAACTTTTTTTTCAGTGAGTCAAAATAAGTTTCAGTGCTTTTGTGATCCTGGGGTTTTAAACACAGCTTCTAAAGTCTTTTTACTCTAGGGGGTACATCAGTGCTATTGCAGTGCTTCTGATGAAATGCTGATTGGATCGTTCACATAAAGAGTCTCTTTCTTAAATGATGACCAAGCATAACCTCTGTAGGTTTTCTCAAGAAAATACATTTTTGGCAATGATCATTAGAAAAAAAACAATGCCTATATATTAGGCTATATTTTGTAGCTCCAAGACATGCCGAGTTGACTAAACTGGAACTTTCTACAAAGAATCATCTGGGACAAGAGATGCTTGCGGTTGGTTGGGAAGATGTGAGGCCAGTAGAGAATGAGATCATGTCACTTTTGGTACCATTAGAGTCCCCTTTAAAACATGCCCAGAATCTCGTAATACTTGCCCCTTGATTTGCTCAGTTAAACAGTGTGTGTAGCCATCTCATTTTGCCCAGTAGTAGTTACTTAGGCCTTTTATAAGCTTTTCTTTTTTTTTTTTTTTTTTTTTAAATATATATATATATATATACTCAAGGATATTTATTGGAGCACTTTTTTTTTTTTTTTTTCCTACTTTATTTATTTATTTTATTTTATTTTTGGCTGTGTTGGGTCTTCGGTTCATGCAAGGGCTTTCTCTAGTTGAGGCAAGTGGGGGCCACTCTTCATCGCGGTGCGGGGACCGCTCTTCATCGCGGTGCGCGGGCCTTTCACTATCGCGGCCCCTCCCGTCGCGGGGCACAGGCTCCAGACGCGCAGGCTCAGTAGTTGTGGCTCACGGGCCCAGCTGCTCCGTGGCATGTGGGATCTTCCCAGACCAGGGCTCGAACCCGTGTCCCCTGCATTAGCAGGCGGATTCTCAACCACTGCGCCACCAGGGAAGCCCAAGCTTTTCTTTCTACTCTTGAGGTCTGTATTTTTACTGCAATCATTCTTTTTTTTTTTTTTTTGTCCTTCATTCTTTTTGCTTTCCAAGTATTTGGTAGTCATCAAGACGCTGTTCAGAAGAATTCATTTGGCTTCAGTTTGGAATAATTATTTTAGCGTTGGGTTTCTCAAGCAAACTAAGGCTGCTTTTCCTTAGTATTCTACCAGGCCTCAGATATGTTCACCCTGATCCTGGTTCAGCCCCAAGATGGTTTGACCCGGAGCTAGGGTCCAGAGGAAGGCTGGTCTTTTTAGCATCTGAAATTCTAGGGGTATAAGTTTCAGCAGGAGCTCCAGAATCACAAGCATTTGGCCTCTGGGACTGCACCATCCTTTTTGATCAAAGGAACCTGAAACTGGATGTACATCATGAGGCATCTCATCCTTAGTTCCTCTGGCCTCCGAATCTCATATCGTGAATGACTTTACTATTCTGAAAAGAATAGTTATGTGGATTTCTTTAGGAAATAAAGAAGAAAGAGAATCTCATTTTCCCCCAGTTGAGAATTTGGGCACAGTCATTCCAGTACTGTATTCTTTGCTGTACTTTTTCACATCATTGTTTCTTTCTCTGTTGGGTTTCATCAGAGCCCTCTCTTTACTTGGCCGTGACATTTCAAGGTCTAAGCCAGTCGTAGACTGTGGTGAACAAGGAGCAGCTCTGGCAGCCTGAATAAGGTTGTGACCTTGAAGAAGTAGTTTAACCTCTCTGGTCTCTTTCCTGGTGTGTAAAATGTGGGATTGAATTCTGTGAGTGCTCATGTCCCTTGCTGCTCTGGGACTCAGTGGAAGACAGTAGAAGGAGTCGGTGATCTGTGGGTAAAGTTTCTAGCTCAGAACATGTTCTGTAACTCTCCAGCCTCGGAGTGCTTCTGTGTCTTTATTCCCATCTTCTGCTCTTCCTCCAGCCCACAGTCTGCTTTTCTTTAAATGCCTGGGGAAACTGAGGCCAGCTTCCTATGGAGCTGTGGTTTACTGGGGGTCATAGACTCATCCTGGTCTCAGCTGGAGCTGTCCTCCCTGTAGAAGTTTGGGCTTGATTAAGGTTGGTCTGCATATAATGAATTACGGAGGTTTGTCTCCATGGCTGTGTCTGAGAAAACAACACGTTTTCTCTGTTAGACTCGTGACTAATATAAACATCAGATCCCATTACGGCTTGGTAATTACCCAGGGTCTGGCCTGACACATCATCCAATCAGGGCTGGAACTTCAGTGCCTCAGAATTCTTGATTCCAGATTGGCCCTGGTGCCTCATCTCATCCTGGAGATAGTCTGCATCGGACGACCTTCAGATGCTCCTTCGGATCACTTAGGGGGGCCTTGGAGAAGTGCTCAGGTCCCAGGCACAGGGGAGTTCCAGGTGACCTTCCCTTGTCCTGAGAACTTTTGCTTCTTGTTCCTGGCTCTCCCTGTGGAAATGCACACTTTTGTAGAGATGCTGCAGTGAGACAGACCCAAGTGCAAATCATGGATTCCACAGTTGTTAGCTGGGCATCTGTGGCTGGCAGCCCTGTTAAGCATGGTTTCTTCACATGTAAGAAGAGCGTAATGATGCTTACTTTGTAGAATTCTTTTTTTTTTTTTAACATCTTTATTGGAGTATAATTGCTTTACAATGGTGTGTTAGTTTCTGCTTTATAACAAAGTGAATCAGTTATACATATACATATGTCCCCATATCTCTTCTCTCTTGCGTCTCCCTCCCTCCCACCCTCCCTATCCCACCCCTGTAGTATTCTTATAAGGAGTGACAATGTTGGGTATACAGCACCCAGGAAATGCCTGGCACTTAGCAGGCCTGTAAATGGGAGCTATCATAGCTCCACAAAGTGGCAGGTTTTAAATTTTCTCCTTGATTCCTTGAACTTCTGGCCCTGGAAGGGCACAGACTACGACAAATAGAACTTTTGGACCAAAAGGGACCTCTAGACCCTGGAGTCAGTTGTCCTTGGGTCAAACAACCAGTTAGGGTCAGATTGAGATTTGGGCTCCTAGCTCTTGGCTGTTGCAAGGCTGGCAGGTCGGGGAAGGGCAGCCTGGGAAGGCTCCATGGCCGAGGGCTTGGCAGGATGGCTAGTGCTCTGATGGCGGGCAAGTCAGTGGGTGAGCATTGTCATCGTGGGGCTGCAGGAGCTGCAGACCTAGCAGAAGTGGAAGGTTCGGTGGGCAGGTGTGGCTGTCTAATGTCCCTTGAGAAAGGATGAATTCCACCCCTGTTCTCCCCAGTCCAGAGCCCACAGACCTGTTCCCCGGACGATGTAACAGTTTCCCCGCCAGGGTGCTCTCTACTCAGACCAGCTTTACCCTGACGGCCTCCAGAGTAGTATTTCCCCAAGTGGGTTCTGTGGAGCACTTGCCCTTGCAGTTCATGCGCTGGGAGAAGCCCCAAGGGAGAGGAATTGGTTAAACTGCTCTTGGCCGTGCTCACTTTGAGCAGCAGGGCCTAGATGTCACGCTCGCCGTGTAGCACCCAAAGGTCAGCCTGGGACCTTGGGCAAGGGCTTCACCGCTTTGTGCCTCAGTCTCCTCATCTGTAAACGGGGGTCCTAGTAGAGCTCAGCCCTTTGGGGTAGGTACTCTCAGGGACCCCACTTTATAGCATTTCCTAGGAGGACACTGGTGACCGCAAGCTATGCGCTGGCCCTGTTTCCGGGTGCCCAGGGGCCTTGTCCAGACATGCATCAGGAGGAAAGCAAGAGCTGCCCTTGTGTTTGGCCTGGGGGAGAAAGGATTCCAAGGGCAAGGCTCACCATTATCTTCTTCCCTGGATGGGGACATTCACTGTGTGCCTGGTACAGAGAGTGCTTGCTTTGGGTATCTCTTTCTGACCAGGGCAAGAGGAGCCTGGTGCTGAGGCAGTCAGGTTGGCATTAGACTCCAATGCCAGGGCCTCCTTCCCAATGTGGGCAGCAGCGGTGTCCCAGCTCACCGTGACCGTGGCCGTGCTAGCCTGCGAATCACAGCAGCCAGCTCCACCTTCCTGCGACTTCAGAGCTGTGGAGCCCCTGCAAGGACGCCTCTGTGGTTCCGGTGAGAAGGGCTGTGTTGGTGCCGTGACGCCGCAGCTCCTGGAGCCCTGCGGGGAGCACTGGTCTCCATGAGACCTGCTGGGGGGTCAGGCAAGGTCAGCGTCCCGCAGGACCTCTGAAATCACACAGCCTTTCTGTGCACAGCAGGGAGCAGATCAAGAGAGTGCCCTTTTTTGAGATGCTTCTGAGTGGGTGGAACCCTGGCCCTGGGCACATGGAGAAGGAAGCTCGGGGGCTCCAGCCTGAGAGGCAGGGGTGTCCCAGCACTCCGGGGAGAAGGCTCAAGGGATGTTCAGTTGGGGTATTACATCTCTCCCTCCCATGGCCAGAGAGCATCTAGTCCGTCTACTCCTGGGGCCTCTCGCACCTTTACATGCACACGAATCACCTGGAGAGCCATTAAAATGCAGATTCTGATTCAGAAGGTCCAGGGTGGGGCCTGAGACTCTGCATTTCTGACAAGACACAGGTGATGCCGATGCTGAGCGACCGTGCTTTGAGAAGCAAGGATCTGGTCCCTGCCTCGGTCTACAGGCCGTCCCTCTCTGAAGACAGGGCTATTTTTAAATATGGAAATTCTCAGCTCTTCAGCAGTTGGGAGGGATGAGAAGAGGAAGGTTCCCTGTGCCAGGACAGCCAGGTGGAGAAAACTCGGCTCAGGCCTCTCCGCGCTGCTGCAGTTCAGTCTGGGTGCTCCCTGCTGAAGCTGATTGCGCGGGTGTCTGCTCCCTAGGAACCCACAGCGCTGTTGGTTTGGGTTTGGGTTGTGGTGACCAGAGCAGCATCCTGCAGATCTATGGGGGTGTGGTCTGTACGTCGCCCATCAGCCTGTGGGCTCTCCCTCGCGCCAATGGGTCACGCCGCAAGGGGACTTTCCGCAGTCCCGGATGGCAACTCAGCCAAACCACCTTCTTGCAGAATTAGAGGCTCGTGGTGGAGCCAGGGCTGCACTGTGGCGATGCTCCGGGAAGCCAGCTGTTGGCCGCTCCCTCCGGACTGTTTGAAGTCAGCAGGCAGTAAAACTGCCAGCCTGATTTTCCATAGGGACCTCGGTGGGCTTTTCCAAACGGAGGGTGCAGTGTGAAAGGATTGGGCTCAAGAACTGATCACGGACTGGGAAGAGACGTGCGGCACTGTGCTGTGCCACCCTCCAGTGGTACTTCTCGAGAATTCCAGCAGATGAAACTGGAAGTAGCTCCTTTTCTCAACATACTGTCAGGGTTTTCACAGCTCATACTGTCAGGGGCTTTTTCCTGGAGATGTGCTTTTTGGGTTGTTCCATCGTCAAAGGGGAGAACCTGGAATAAACATTTATCATGAGCATCGTCAGCTTAAATGAAGGCCTTAGCATGATGCCTGGCACACAGTAGGTCCCCAATAAATCTTGTGGTTATTAGTGTTGTTGTTTTGGCTTTTATTACATAGGGAGTGCATCCTCTGTTCCAGGAACCAAGCTAGGTGCTAGGGATAAAAATAAGACCCAGTTTGTTTGATGGAAGGGACGGAAAAATTCAGTTATCTTCTCATGGGGTATGCACATGTCTGGTCTCCAAGTTGCCTCAAACCCCCTGAGGGCAGTAACTGAGTCATACAAATACAAGCACAGATATATGTTGGGAGGGCCCTTTCACAGTGGTCTGTGGGAGGCTGCGTGGGAATGTTGTAGGTGCAAATACATTTTGCTGCTCTTTTGGGTAATTTGTTAGAAGCTATGGAGAAACTCTGGGTGAAGGGGATGGGCTTGAGTCATTTCTGGATTTTAATTATTCATACCACACCAGTCTCCCCTGACCGGTGGGTAACAAGAATTTGTTCACGATGAGCACTTGTTCATGAGGTGGATGAGTCAGGCGGGGGGGCAGAAGGATAGCTTCAAAAGAATGGCTGCTCGAAGATGGAATTTGCTTTGTTTTTGGCATTATTTGGGGCATTATGTCTAATTGCCAATTTGGAAATGTAATTGGCACTCCAGGTCCGGAAGGGATATACTTCACGTTGTCAAGCCGAGCCTCCGAATCATCTCCCCATAAGATCTCATTACCTGTATGACTAATGCTTCTTTACATGGCCAAAAGCGAAATTATTTAAAACATCTCATTTACTTGGTATTCTTTATGCTGTTTCATTGGCCTCCCTACCAGGTTTTCCCGGGGGCCAGATCCAGTTGACGCTGGGTATTTCGAAGGTAATTAACAGGAACGCCTGTGTTCCTTCCTTCTGTTCTTCATCCTTTCCTTGATTTCCTTTCTTTCCTGGTGATTCCTGCCAAGTCCAGGAGCAGAGGGACTGAAGTTTGCAGGTTAGCGGACAACAAATAGAGGCTTGATCTCGCGAGATGAGAAGCACGTGGAATTGTGACGTCATAGGGGCAGAAAGGTGCTTTGGGGTCGGGGTCCTACCTCCTCCCCAGCGCCAGTGCTGGAAGCCCTCGGCCCCATCTCCAGAAGGGACAGGGCTGTTCATGGTCTTCTGAGGCCACCATTCCATGGGGCACAAACCCACCTAAGCATGAATGGAAAGGTCTTTCTCCTTGCACTAGCCCCTCTTTGCTTCTCGGCTGTTTCTAGGACACACAGAACATGTCTTGGTAGGTGATAGATTTCAAATTCTAAATCCGGCCCAAGAAGGCCCAGAGCTGGGTGGGGTTTAAGTGTCAGCAATGTTCTTGAGATGTAGAATGCCCTTAACTTTTGTTGCTACCGTGCAAACCACCTTCTTTTTCTCTCTCGTGACTGCCCGATGTCCTTCTTCTCCAGAGGCGGTGAGGTTTCCCCGTGCCCTCTTCCCCAGGGTTTACACAGCAGCCCATCCTGGCTGTTGGTTCTGGTCGTTTGTCCTGTGCAATGTGTCAGGTCTTGTCCGAAGCTGTGGGTGAGGATTTGGCCATCCCTGAGCCATTGGGTCGCCTCTTTGTCACTGGAATGTGCCCAGTGATTCCAAAGTTCAGCTTCTTTCAGAGTTTAGTGCTGGGCTTGGCTGAGAGCAGATGTGATTTGGGGGCAATACCAGGGATCCAGATGTAGAGTGTAGATCCTTTGTTAAGAAGCCCGCATTGGACTCTGCTTTCTAGGTGTTGGCTCTTCCCAAAGGAGAGAAAACAGACAGTGATCTTGAGCTTCTTTTTGGATCATTTAAATACAGCTGCTCCGAGAGTTGAAGATTATTCCTCTTCAACTGCTCATCTTATCTCTTCTCCTCTGGGCTTCTATACACTACTGCTGCCATTTCTCCTATTTTGCTGAGCAGAAAGAAACCAGAAAAGAAAGAGAAAATACAAGAGGGGAGGGTGAGGGAGGGCAGCGGGGAGAGGGAGATGTTCACACAAAGAAAAGTAGAATTTCTCGTCTGGGAGCTGGAGGTTGGATAAATACATAATTGGATGGATTTTGTTTTTAGTCCCTTCCCCTTTGTCTTAATGAATAAATCATGACAAGTGACCTCATGCTTAAGGTGTGCAGCATTATATAAAGACCAGTGGAAAGAGTGCTTTCCCTTTTGGAAGAGTTTAGCTTTTCAAGTGAGTTCCCTCTAATGAACTGCTAGCGTGGGGCCTGTGTGGCCCTGTGGCCCAGACACCAGGGGTTATAAGGTTTCTGGGGGCTCTTCCTCTTCGTATACCTGTTTATGCAGGAGCAGAATTCTTCTCTTTGGGAGAAATTGCTGCATGAGTTTGTTTTCCCTTTACGTGACTTTGGAAAGTAGACTTTTTGTGGCTCTGGAAGGGGAAAAAGTAGATGCACAATGATTAGCGAATGGAGAACTGAGACAAGGGCCCTTAAGGCTCGGAGGAAAGATCTGGAAGATGAGAGGGTTTATCTGAGGGCTGGGGATTTTCACGACCAACATTAGCTGGCCACCGCTTAATACATTGTTTTTCTTCTTTGTGCATCTGGGAGCACTTTCCTCCTAGTGCTTAGAGGAATTGCTTTAGCTACCCATAACTTACGGCCGTTTCCCTCATAGATTGTGGCAGCCACAGCTGAGCAGGTGGTAAGACTCTTGAAGAGTATAGGAATGGTGTCTCCAGCTGAACCCATAAGAGAAGTCAATAATTCGCCTGTCTTAAAAAAGAAATCCATTTCTTACGTTCATGTGCAACCCTATTTTCCCCGTAAGATTTCTTTTTCAATTTGCGTTTTACACTTTTGTCCTTAATCCTAAGTGTATATATATTCACTGTAGAAAATGTAGGCAAGACAGAGAGGTGTTTAAAGAAAAAAAGGACACCTCACACCCACCAGGATGGCTACTACATCAAAACCCAGAAAACAGCAAGTGTTGATGAGGATGTGGAGGAATTGGAACCCTGGTGCACTGTGTGTGGGAATGCACCATGATGCAGCTACTGTGGGAAACAGTATGGTGGTTTCTCAAAAAAATTGAAAATAGAACTACCATATGACCCAGCAATTCCACGGCTGGGTACATATCCAAAAGAAGATACTTGCACATCCCTGTTCATAGCAGCATTATTCGTAATAGCCAAAAGGTGGAAGCAACCCAAATGTCCATCGATGGATAAATGGATAAACAAATGTGGTATTTACCTGCAGTGGAATATTATTCATTTGGAAAAAGGAAGGAAATTCCGATGTGTGCTACAACACGGATGCACCTCGAGGACATTTTGCTAGGTGAAATAAACCAGTCACAAAAGGACAAATACTGTGTGATCCTACAATACTTATATGAGGCACCTAGTTGCACAGACACAGAAGTAGAATGGTGGTTACCAGGGGCTGGGGGAGACGGGGGGTTGTTGTTTAATGGATATAGAATTTCAGTTTTCCAAGACGAGAAGGTTCTGCACAATAATATGAATACACTTAATACTACTGAACTGTACACTTAAAATGGTTAAGATGGTAAGTTTTATGGTATGTCTATTTTACCACAATTAAAATTTTTTAAAAAAGGAAAAAAAATCCCTCTAAAACCCACTTCCTGGAGATGACTATCATTATCTTCAGACACATTCTTCACCATGGTGCTTGTGTTTGTTGGTGGGGCAGCTGATTTCTTTCCTCTGAGGATTGGTAAATGGCAGTCCCAGGAGAAGTGCCCCCCAGCTGGCCTTGTTTGATTTAGATGGTACCCACAGTGAGAGAAGAAGAACAGACTGAACAGTGTTTCTGCCCATCAAGTCTGGTTTGATGGTGTGTGAAGTTAAAGGACCACTGGATTTTTGATTTTGACATATGAGTAGTTACGGTATCTTAGGCAAGTGATTGTCTCTGGGCTCCAGTTTTCTCATATGTAACATGCTCTCTGATTCAGTGATTTCAATATACAGCCATTTCTTCAGTCAGATTTCAAAGCTATCATTTTTACCTGATAAAGAACCCAAGACTAACTTACTCAAGGCAGTGGGCCCAGGGAGTAGTTCTGGTGCCTCTGTGAATCCCAAGAGTGAAATTTGATTGACATGTCCCCAGAACTTCCATATTGACTTCAATGAGGTGGCATATTTAAGAATTACAGTCTGGGGACATGGACCCCATTGGAGATACAGTCAAACTTGTCATTAAAAAAAAAACAACTCAAATAGTTTTCTGTGACTGTGCTACTACTTTTTTTTTTTTTAATACATTTATTTATTTATTTATTTATTTGGCTGCGTTTGGTCTTCGTTGCTGTGCGCGGGCTTTCTGTAGTTGCAGTGAGCGGGGGCTACTCTTCGTTGCGGTGTGCGGGCTTCTCATTGCGGTAGCTTCTCGTTATGGAGCGTGGGCTCTAGGCACGCGGGCCTCAGTAGTTGTGGTACGTGAGCTCCGTAGTTGTGGCTCACAGGCTCTAGAGAGTAGGCTCAGTAGTTGTGGCGCACGGGCTTAGTTGCTCCGCAGCATGTGGGATCTTCCCGGACCAGGGCTCGAACCCGTGTCCCCTGCATTGGCAGGCGGATTCTTAACCACTGCGCCACCAGGGAAGTCCCTGTGCTATTACTTCTAATGACATGGCCGCACCACTATTGAGGTTTTAATTTTAATTTCTGGTGTGGGGGAAAGGTTGAAAAGGTCTTGGATTATAGACTAGACTATAAACAGTACACTATGATAGGTTGGCTTTGTTGAGGTTGGGAATAAAAAGAAACATCTGATTAAAGAGGAGGTCATGCAAATCCACTTACTTTTGTGTTTTTCCTTAACTCGCCCCAAAAGGCAACCCCAGAGCGAGAACGTTCATCACAGCCCTGTTCCACGAAGCACTCCAGCTGCCAAAATCAGCAATAAGATGACCACAGTTTCTGTGGCAAAGGAGAGGGTATCTGATGGGGTCAGTAACTTCTGAAATACCTATCTCTCCCGCAAGTCGTAAGCAGCTAGCACATCAGACCTGCTGAATAGTCTCTTAGGTTATATAACATTAATCAGATTATGCTACTGGGGCCATATATTAAATTTCAACTTGTCACAGCTACATTACATTAACACTTCACAGATCCACAGAGTGCCAGGTAGTTTTTGGGTGTTACTGAGCAAATTGGTGATGATGGTCGGACTTGACGAGGCCCAGACAAAAAATACTTCCTTAGATTTTCTGTATTGTAGTTTAACTCTTATTGGAGGGTGCAGACATCCTGCAAGTATTCCTTACAAAATGAACTAAAAATTTAAGAACGTAGTTTTTGTATCTGCAGGACCGAACAGTTGATTTATGGCCATGAACCAGATAGGACAGAGATTTTTGAAAACTCTGGGAAGCTTTTCATTTTCCAGCGACAGGCAATGCAAGCACTCTGTTCTTAATTGGTCCCTTCTTTAAGTCAGGAGCTGAAATGTCATCATGCAAATCTCTCCTGAGTTGCATGGAAACTAATAAAATCACGAAGATTTCTATTTGTACTCTATGAACACAGACTGTAATGAAACTGAAACAGCTATCTCCAGGGATGATGCTGTTTAAATGCTAGGCAAGGCTTGACGGCAATTTTAATGGTGAAAAGAGAAGCCAGCAAGTGAGCGCTTCCGTTCTTTCCTCCCTGCCCCACCAGTGACTTTTCATCCCTGCTTCTCTTTGCTTCCTGACCTCTGAAAGAATTCGCTTAAAACAGAGACCAGTAGGGCTTCCCTGGTGGTGCAGTGGTTAAGAATCCGCCTGTCAATGCAGGGGACACAGGTTCGAGCCCTGGTCCGGGAAGATCCCACATGCTGCGGAGCAACTAAGCCCACGCTCTAGAGCCCACAGACCACAAGTACTGAGTCCACGCACCACAACTACTGAAGCCCACGCGCCCTAGAGCCCGTGTTCCACAACAAGAGAAGCCACTGCAATGAGAAGCCCACGCGCCGCAACGAAGAGTAGCCCCCACTCGCCGCAACTAGAGAAAGCCCGCGTGCAGCAGCGAAGACCCAACGCAGTCAAAAATAAGTAAAATAAATAAATTTATATAAAAAAGAGAGCTGTAATTGCTAGTACAGCCTGTCTACCACCTGTTTTATTTTATTTTTAAAAAGTATTTATTTATTTGGCTGCGCTGGGTCTTAGATGCGGCTAAGATGCAGTATCTTCTTTGCTGCGTGCGGGATCTTTAGTTGCAGCATGCGGAATCTAGTTCCCTGACCAGGGATAGAACCTGGGCCCCTGCATTGGGAGCACAGAGTCTTAGCCACTGGACCACCAGGGAAGTCCCTACCACCTGTTTTAGAAAACAGCACCTGATTCTCAAACATTCTCTCTTGGCCTTTTCTCTCCCTCTTCAGACATTGCCTTGATCTCCACACTTACTGGCACTTTTGTTTTGCTAAGTCTTTCTATGTGTGAACTGGAGTAACTGGCTTTTTAGGGAAAAAAATTAATAAACTCTTGAAAGTAGTTACTATGCATGAAGCACTCTTTTAAAACTCCTTATGTTTATTATGGTGTTTAAACCTCAACACAGTCCTGTGGCGTGAACACCTTTATGATTCCCAGTTTACAGATTAGAAGACTGAGGCATACATAATACTTTTTTTTTTTTGGATAACAAACTTTGAGTGTTTACTGTGTGTCTTGTAGTTCCTAAGCTCTTTATATTATATAATCCTCACAACAACCCAGTGAAATAGGTGGTATCATCATCCTCCCTTTACAGGACAGAGGTGTGGAGAAGTTGAGTGACTTGCCTAGGGTCACACACTAGTGAGGGCAGAGCCATGTGTAAATCCAGGCACGTGGGCAGTGGAGCTCATGTGTCTAACCACTGCACTGTTCACCTACAATCATACGTCATACCTCCTGTAGTGGTAGGTGGGCTGTGCTCAGCTCATCCCTGCCACGGAGTGAAGGAAACTGAAGACATAGGACTGAGGAGAGGAGTCATTGTGTGGAGACTCAGGCATCCATCCTTAGGTGAGATGTGAGATCCCTTGGACAGGTTCAGAGAGTTCTATACTATCCAGATAGAAACAAACCTTAAAGGTTATCTAGTCCTTTTACTTTCTCTATGCCTTGGTTTCCGTTGCTGGAAAGTAGGTTAATTCACCTTTTCTCTACCTGGTAGGCAGGTGTGCTGTGTGCAGTTGTGCAGGTTGCTCACTGCACAACTGTAGGGCTGCTATGAGATTCACATCAAATAATACATGATTGCATTTTATGAACCAGGGCACATATACTATATCCCTGTGCTGGGGTGGGGGGGTAGGTGGAGGCACAGAACACATATTGGGGTATTTTTCTGAGTATCAGCCTTCCTAGAAGTTTTGGATAAAAACATAGTTTTTTTAAAAAAAATTAATTATTTATTTATCTATGGCTGTGTTGGGTCTTCGTTTCTGTGCGAGGGCTTTCTCTAGGTGCGGCAAGTGGGGGCCACTCTTCATCGTGGTGCACGGGCCTCTCACTATCGCGGCCTCTCTTGTTGCGGAGCACAGGCTCCAGACGTGCAGGCTCAGTAGTTGTGGCTCACGGGCCTAGTTGCTCCGCGGCATGTGGGATCTTCCCAGACCAGGGCCCGAACCCGTGTCCCCTCCATTGGCAGGCAGATTTTCAACGACTGCGCCACCAGGGAAGCCCAACATAGTTTTAATGTTAACACATATATGGAAGATATTAGGAGAGTAGGATGCAGAATTCAAGCGTATTTTAAAAACCTTGAGAGGTGTTTGTGGGGTTATGGGGACACTCATACACAGAAGAGCGCAGAGTAGTGAAATAGTTTTACACCCGCCAGCAAAGGCTTATCAGTAAACTCTGAACCAAGCATCCTAATGTGGAATGATGCCTTATTATTCCCACATGCTATTTGCTCATATCTCAAGCTCCAAAACTGTGTTATTAAAAGAATGGAAATTCTATGAAAAGCAAATAAATATCTCTGAATTCCCTGGTCTGCTATAAATAAAGTGCATTTTGAATGTCGGTGGGACAGAGAATTTAATCTGCACACTGAGAAGGAGGTAGTGGTAGCTTATTCAGTGGTTATGAATCTTTCCCTTAGAAAGATCGATTCTTTGCCCCTCTCCACCTCCACGGCCTGAAAATACATTATTGTATCACATTATGGATTTCTTTCTAGACCATTGGGCATTGCGGCCTTGTGCCTGCCAAACCGCCTGCACAGACTATTTGGTAGCAGAGACGAATGGGTCGGTCCACGAATCTTTATTTGCGTGGCTGTCCTTTGTCCACGCACACAGGGTTGTGTAAGAGATCATTCCCTCCTTGGCAACACCAGTAGCCACATTGCATGATTCCAGGGGCACCATTCACATCACAGCCATGAATGATGCCCCTGGAATTGTGCAGTGTGCAGCTCGCATGTCCACACATGTGACTTTTCTAGACATCTGGTTGGGGGGGTATAATACACTCACACAAGAAATTAAAAATACAGTGCGAGGCCCGTAATTCTTAACGGCCAAACAAGTAAGAGAAACATCAAGAACCTGAGATTCAGGAAAGTTGGAGAACACTGAGAACTGGTCCGAGTGGGGTGGCCAGAGAGAGCCCAATGCGGGTGGGGGGTGTGTGAAAGTGGACCCAGCCTGCCCATCCCTAGGCCCAGCCCCCAGGACAGGCTGTTTCCATGACTTCTGAGCACTGTGACATAGGAGGCCTCCCTGACCCCTATGCTTGTTCTTAGCCTGAGCCTTTGAGAAGGGTGAAAGCTCAGGTGCCAGCCCGTGAGTGTTCCTAAGGTCCGTGGACAAAGAATAACAAGACCCCGAGGATTTGGAGAATTCCTCTGTTGCTAGCCGTGCTATTTTTAGCTCCTTCCCACGGCCCCTGCTGTCCCCAGGTGTTTGTCAGCAGAGCATCCTGTGCCTGCCCAGAGAATGGTAGTGGGAGCCCGGGCCGGCCTGCTAGGCTGCAGCAGTCCAGCTACCAGGCCTAGTGGCCGGGCTGGGTCTCGGAGGCTGGCAGGCTGCTGCAGGGGTGGTTGCACAGCTGGCCTTTCTGCCCGTCGCTGCTGCTGGTTCTGGGTGAGGAGGCTGAGGCGGAGTAACCAGGTCCACAGTTCACCGCTCCTTCCCGAACCCTGGTGCGTTGGACAGACTCACGGGCCTGGTGATGGGCTGGCACGGGCGGGAGCTTCTTCTGCTCTGGAGCTGCCCGACCATGGTTGCAGGGTGCCCAGGCCTGGGCGACATGCCTGGACTGGGAAATGTGGAGATGGTCTAGCCTGTTCCGCGGCTGGTCCAGATGTGGTAGAAGGCTGGTAACGACCTCACGGGTGGCCCGCTCCTTCCCTCCCAACTCTGCACTCTGCCTCCCACGTCCTTCAAGGCTGGCTCATGTGCTGCGAAGGTTAGCTTCCCGGGAAGCCCTCTCTGCTCACCTGAGTCAGGGCTCACCCTTTCCTCTGATACGCCCACCTTGTCCTCTCCATAGGTGTGAGCATTGTCCATCAAATGCTCTCTGTGGACAGAGCTGGTGGTTTTCCTTTTTTGAGCTCCGGTGCCTCCTCCAGGTAGTCCTGGGGAGTGGGCAGTGGGTGTTGGCTGATCAGTAACAGTGTGGCCTTCTCTTGTCTTCAGAGAAGGCCCCCAGTGACCCATGAGCCCTGCTATTCGTGCTCTTGGGTAGTGCTGCCTTTTGAATCAGGGCTGGCTCCGTGACTTGCTCGTAATCAGTAGAATGTGGCGGCAGTGATCCTGCAACTTCCAAGACTAGGTCAGAAGAACCCTTGCAGCTTCCCTCTTGGCCTCTTGGAACACTGGCTTAGGAGAAGCCAGCCGCCATATAAAGAAGTCTGACTCCCCTGAGAGCACCATGTTGTGAGAAGTCCAGGTCACTTGGAGAGGCCTGGAGGATGTGCTGCCTTGTGGGGGGAGAGGGACACTCTCTAAGGAGCACCAAGGCACCGGACGTGGTGGGAAGAGTCCATCTTGAAAGTGAATTGTCCAACCCCAGCTGACATGAATCAGAGCTGAGCCAGCCAGCGCATCCCTCCCTGAATTCCTAAAAAGCATTAACAAACTAAAATGATTGTTTTAAGCCACTGCATTTTGAGGTGATGTGTTATGCAGCAGTAGATGATTAGAACAAATAACTACTATTAAAGGGTGGTCCTTCCACAAGATCTGGCTCTTGCCCTCTCTCTGGGTTCCTCTTAGACTTTCTTCCCAAGCTCCCTGCACCCAGCCATATAGGACTTTCTTCACTTCATTAAACGTTTTGTTTCTATACCTCTGGGCCTTCACACATGCCGTCCACTCGAGCTGGAATTCTCTTTCCTTATCCTCTGTCTCCTGTACCACTTAGCTGACTCCTGTTTATCCAGTGATGTGCTGGTAAGTGTTTAATCTCTAGGAGGGAAGCCCCAATTTGTAGCATTCGTCAGTTCCCATGGTGTAAATACTCTCACCGTGGCTGATTTCAAGATATCAGCATGATGGCACAGAACATGGAGTCAGGTATGTTATCCACGTTGATGTGGAGGCTGAAGCTCACAGAGGTTTACTTTCTTCTGTAAATCATGGGCAGGTACGGATTCTGGTCTGCTTGGCCTCAAAGACCATGCTCTTTCCACTCTCCTCCTTTGTTCTCATGAAGGGCCTGGAGCCCACCATGAGCACAGGTGACACCACTGCTGGGCTGTCCCGTTTCTTCTAGACTAGTGGTCCTTCCATTGCTTCTCTTGAGTTGCTGCTGGCTCTTCCTCGTGCTTTCCACACCTAACCAGTCACAGATGCTAATTGCTCTCTTGGACCATATTATGGTATCTAGATTCTTCTCTGGTGCATGCAGTAGTCATGGAAGCAGTGAGCTAAGAGGGGCCTATGAGTCTACTTTGAGGCTTGATTAATTATGTGTATTAGGCTAGGCCAGCTGCTGTAATAAGCAACCCCAACCTGTCAAGGACTTAATACAGAAGTTTGTGTATTGCTCTTAGAAAGTACCATTGATAGAGTATGTGGAGGTTTGGGAGGATGGGGTAGGGACTTGCTCCAAGCAGTCATTCAGGGTTGGCTCCTTATACCTGTGGACCTGCCATTTCTAGGGGGCCCTGAAGGTCTCTGCTGAATCCCCCGCATCCATCTGACAGATGCGGAATGACAAGTAAGGATCATGAGGTATGGTTCTGTGAAAGTAGTCCTGGAAGTCATTCACATCACTTCTGCCCACACAGTCCAGTGGTCAGAACTCTCACATGGTACCTTAACTACAAGGCATCCTGGGGAATGTAGTGCGCCCAGGAGGAGTAGGAAATGGATTTAGAGAACACCCAGACGGCAGAAGGGGCTCCAGAGTGCCACTGGGTGAGGGCTTTTGCTGTCCGTAGCTGGCTCTGCCATAATGAACGATGACCAGATGACCATGGCCCAGTAGTAACTCTGGATGTTAATACTGAATATTAATATTCAGTGTTAAAATGGAATATTCAGGATAGAATACCGAATATTAACATGGGGTGCTATAAGGCATCACACAACGCTCTTGAGCACTCTACATGCTTTATCTCATGTAATCCTCTCAAAAAGCCTGTGTCGTAGATATTATTTCCATTATCCTCATTTTATAGCTGAGCAAACGCTGTGGCTTGCAGTGGGTATAGCATGTGTCCAAGGGATGTCACTTAGTAAGTGGCAGGACTCCATTCAAACTCAGAATTTTCTGGCTTCAGAGTGTTAACTCTTAGCCACTTCCTAGCTGCTCTGGGGTTCCCTCAACTCTCCCCATTCTTGTCCCTGCCTTCAGCTTGTAAGCTATTCTGCTTCCTAAACACCTTCAGAAACAAAGGGACCAAGGGGCTTAAATGCCTCCTCCCTCCACATCCCAAGGAGAACAAAGAGAAAGGCGTCTTGGCTGTCACCAGGTGGCATTGGCCCTTGTTCTCCACCAGGGTAAGGGGTGGTGTGAATTGACATCCTCCCTGTGATGTGAAAGGATTGTCCTCCCCTCAGCTGTCTCCCGCTTTGAGTCTTACCTTGAGGGGCTCTTTGCCTGGAACATCAAAAGCAGAAGGGGGATGAACGGCAGAGGCTGGTTCCCAGGTCCCTTGCCTTCACCCACCGTGGTGAAGTGCTTCACCCACCGTGGTGAAGTGCTTCACCCTTGGACATGTCACTTCCCTTTAGCCCATTCCATCCAGTTCAGATGTCATGTTTTAGCAGAGTGAGTTCAGGAGTTCACTGCTGAGACAACAGGGGATATCGAATGTGAGTAATAACGTGAGTGACGTGGCAGCTCTTTTAAAACCCAGTGGAGGGAACCCTCTTGCACTGTTGGTGGGAATGTAAATTGATACAGCCACTATGGAGAACAGTATGGAGGTTCCTTAAAGAACTAAAAATAGAACTACCATACGACCCAGCAATCCCACTACTGGGCATATACCCTGAGAAAACCATAATTCAAAAAGAGTCATGTACCACAATGTTCATTGCAGCTCTATTTACAATAGCCAGGACATGGAAGCAACCTGTGTCCATTGAGAGATGAATGGATAAAGATGTGGCACATATATACAATGGAATATTACTCAGCCATAAAAAGAAATGAAATTGAGTTATTTGTAGTGAGGTGGATGGACCTAGAGTCTGTCATACAGAGTGACGTAAGTCAGAAAGAGAAAAACAAATACCGTATGCTAACACATATATGTGGAATCTTAAAAAAAAAAAAAGGTCATGAAGAACCTAAGGGCAAGACGGGAATAAAGATGCAGACCTACTAGAGAATAGACTTGAGGATATGGGGAGGGGGAAGGGTAAGCTGGGACAAAGTGAGAGAGTGGCATGGACATATATACACTACCAAATGTAAAATAGATAGCTAGTGGGAAGCAGCCGCATAGCACAGGGAGATCAGCTCGGTGCTTTGTGACCACCTAGAGGGGTGGGATAGGGAGGGTGGGAGGGAGGGAGACCCAAGAGAGAAGAGATATGGGGATATATGTATATGTATAACTGATTGACTTTGTTATAAAGCAGAAAGTAACACACCATTGTAAAGCAATTAAACTCCAATGAAGATGTTAAAAAAAAACACAAAAAAACCCAATGGACCGGAATGTACGTGTCCAAATGGACAGCATCTCTCATTCCAGTTAGCTCGATGTAGTTAGCAAGAGCATGCCCTCTGGAGCCAGACTTTGTGGGCTTAAATCATAGTTCGCTAGTTGCTGACTTTTAGACCTTTTATGAATTGCCTAAACTCTCAGAGCCTCAGTTTACTCACCTGGAAAGTGGGACTAGTATTAGTAATCACTTCATGGGGTTGTTGGGAGGACAGTGTGTGTTAATTACTTAGAGTAGCATCTGGTACTTCACAAGTGCTAGATAAGTGTTAGTTATTATTGTTATTTCACTTTGGTCGCCTTTGGGAGACTGACTCTCCCTAACATGGACCGTGACAGTCACCTCCTAGGTGGTCACTCTGTTTTCCAGAGGGATGGCTGGCATGTCTGTCCCCCTGCTGGGATGTAGCCTTCCTGAAGTCTGGGACTCTATGCTGTCCATCTTTGCATCTGTGGTGCTTGGGATTGGAGGTCCTATGCAAAAGTTGCCTGAAGTATTGTCCGCATGTTGAGGGCTCCAAGATGACAGGGACCTTTTTATGTTTATCTCCGTTTCATTAGCAACCCACAGCAGTATCCAGCATCACAAAATTCTTCTTGAATAAATGTAGGACTGAACAAACAAATGGTTTCATCCTTACTTGGAAAATGAAGGTCTCTCCTTGGGAACAGGTTGGTGATAGCATCGTTGCGTTCTTTTGAATGTTGCTGGGGTGACATCTCTCAGCATTTGAAAGTCAATTTGATTTTAGAAAACTGTCCAAGGGAGTTTGCAGGCAAGTATAATGAACAAGAGAGGAAGCTAGTGTGGGTAAGGTATTTCCGGTCTCTCAAATGTGTAATTATGATTGCACATAAGAATCTGAAAGTTCTGGGTGGTGTGTAAATTACCTCTGTAGGTGATTTCCAAAGAAAAGTTCTGGAAATGCTTTGAGGTTTGGCAGCATTGGAGCAAATGTGTCATTGCCCCTCCCCCCTCCCCACTGCAGAGGGGCAGCACTCGTTTTGAATGTTAACTTTGGCCTCTTTAAGTTCAGGCTTGTGAACTTTATAGCCTAGCCTTGGAGTTGGACAAAGGTGGGCTTGAATCCCAGCTCCACCTTGCACTACTAGCTTGGTAGCTGTGGACAATTAACCTTGGCAAGCTCACTCTCTTCATCAGTAAAATGTGAGTATTGAAAATACCTGCCACGTAGGGTTTTTTGTGCAGGTTAAATGAGATGATCACCTCGGGCACTTAGTGCCTCTTAGGTGCTTAATAGATGGCTCCTATTATGATAAGATGGAATGTTATTTTGACCCCTCTCCGCGATCCGTAGCCATGGATGAAGATGCCACTGAGATGAGGAGGAAGAGACCATTTGAGGGAGCATGGTAGCCAGGGGCCAGCAGTGAGTACCAAATGAGGGTTGGATGAGGCAATTCCGAGGGTGCCCGGTGTTTTTGTAAGGATTTTGATTTTGCCTCTACGTGTTCTGCCCTGCACCACCTCTTTCCTCAACCTCAGCGGATGGAGATAATAGCAGAGGGATAAAAGGGATGGAAAGTGTTGGAGGGCCCGGAAGGTGTTTCTACCAGAAGGCTGAGGGTCTGCGAAGAGGCTTTTGAGTCTGGTGGGCTCATCTGTCTTCTCTCCTGGGCAACCTTTCCATCCTGTGAATGCCCATAGGGGCCCAGTGAGCTGTGAATGGACCAGGGAACCTTTGGGGCTCTAAGGGCCAAGAAGAAGGCCCTTTTCCAGCCTCAGCCTTCCTGCCGGGGTTACTTGTTATTTGAGTTTCCCCCATTGAGGAACACGTGTTACTGCTGCACTGAGGCAGGCCAGGTGCCTGATTTAAGGTTTACCTGACCTCTAGTATTTGTCCTCAGACTTTTTCCTCCATTGGGGATTATGTGTTCTGAGGCACCAGAAACATCTTTCTGTACACCGAGCTCCTCCAGGAAGACTTCCGGATCATCTTTCTTTCCCCTCCCATGCCCTCTTATCTCAAGAGTATTCTGCCACAGTCACTCAGTTAAGCAAGTAGTTTGTTTTTTGGCAACTTGTCCTACACTGGGGCGGGCTCTGAAGAGGATCCCCCGGACATCACTCATGGTGGTGCTTCCTTGGGGGAGCCCACAGTTGATTTGAGGCTGAGCGGGGGACAGAAATGGGTGATCTTTCTTCTGCCTCTGCAGTGAGGTGGGAAGGGTGTGGGATTTGGGCGCCAGAACCTGGGCTCAGCTCTTGCCTTCCCCACTGATGGGCTGTGTGGTCTCGGGCAAGTTGTCTGCTTTCCCCAAGCCTCAGCTTCCTTTGCTTGTAAGATGAAGACCACAGAGGAAGTTCTACCTAGCACATGAGAACTAGTCAATAGATAGTGGCCACGTTGATTATGGATCCAGGTGTAATGATGTCACTTAACAGAAGCAAATGTATTCAAGCCACCATGAGTCACCTTATACAAAGCACTGTGTTAGGTGGGGGATGGAGACCAGCCCCAGAGAATGCCACACTGCTTCACTTGCCCAGCCCTCTGGCTAGATTTTAAGGTCCTAACTCTGGATCCTTTGGGATTTGGCACACGCTGGCCTGTGGGCTTCATTTACCTCCGTATCCCCAGAAGCAAGCACGCAGCCTGACACAAGGCGGGCCCTTGGTGGAAATTGGCGAATGAATGAACAAATGGGCATTCAGCAAACTCCTAATGAGTTGACCAATAGTACACACTGGTTACCTTTATATTTTGGGCACTGAGTCTCTTTCTTGTCTGTGGCTTCGTGAGCACTGAGGGTATTTAATTCCCTCTTGAAGCTGAGGTTGAACCTTTCAGGACACCTCCACCAAGAGGAGACAGGCGTTTGTCCAGGCCCGGGTGGTGGCAGGGGGTGGGCGCCTGGGGTGAGCCTTCCAAGGTAGCCTCTCCCCACCCCACTTGCCCGTCGCTTGGCCCGGGGTCCTGAAGTGTCTCACGCCCGGCTTCCCCAGAAGAAAGGGTATTTTGTGTGCTCTGTGTGTGTGTCAGACAGCAGCTTCCCTTGCACAGACAGCCTCTGCCTGTGTTTGCTAAAATGACAAATTCGTTCTTTTCTGCCCCTGCTCCACCACCTCCTTGTTTCATTCCCCGCGTGAAAGGGCCTCTGTCAGGCCAGCCACCAGCTCTGGTGAGGGGAGCCGAGTTCCTCATCACGCTGTGCTGAACAGAATTACCGCAAATGGGACGGAGAAGGCAATTTTAGCTCGAATGCAAACATCCTGTCAGAGGACAGAGCGATTATCATTTTTGTTTTGCAGGGGTGGGGATGACCACGCAGAGGAGAATCAAGGCATCTGTTTATGCTGATTAACCCCTAGGTGTGCACTTATGCTGCGTGAGCCAAGCCAGCCTGCAGCCTGAGCCACCTCCCCTAAGGAAGGTCCCTTGGAACCCAAACTCGGCCCAAATGCCTCCATGGGCTTCCTGATTTACTGTTACCCCCATTGGGTCTGATTGTAAGAGTTTTTTTAAAAAATTATTTGGCTGCGTTGGGTCTTTGTAGCTGTGCGCGGGCTTTCTCTAGTTGTGGTGAGCGGGGGCTATACTTTGTTGCGGTGCGCGGGCTTCTCAATGCGGTGGCTTCTCTTGTTGCGGAGCACGGGCTCTAGGCACGTGGGCTTCAGTAGTTGTGGCACGCGGGCTTCAGTAGTTGTGGCACGTGGGCTCAGTAGTTGTGGCTCGTGGGCTCTAGAGCACGGGCTCAGTAGTTGTGGTGCACGGGCTTAGTTGCTCCGCAGCATGTGGGATCTTCCCGGACCAGGGCTCAAACCCGTGTCCCCTGCATTGGCAGGCGGATTCTTAACCACTGCGCCACCAGGGAAGTCCCGGGTCTGATTTTAGACAAAAGCATTGTTTTGGGCCTGATTGGTTTTGAGTTCTTTAAGGAGGCACAGTGTGTATTGAAGAGAGGCACAGAGCACCCTGGGTGGGGCCCCACTCAGTTCCGGTCAACCAGGGTTTATTGGGCTCCTGGGAAGTTTTAAACCCTGTACTGTGACTGGGGGAAGGTTGGGGCAGGGGAGTTGGCATTTCTTGAGAGCTTAAAATATGTCGTCTTCCCAGCTGGCAGCCTTGCAGCTTAGCTGGTAAAATTTTCACAGCAACACTGAAGGGCAGGTGCTGTTCAGGAGCTTAGACTCAGAGAGGTTAAGTCATCACTCCAGGGTCACACAGACGTCCCAGGAGGTGGAAGAGAGACCTTGAGAACTTCCAGCCCTATTGTGTGGGAAAGAGTTCCAGACCGTTTGTAGTTTATTCCCACAATAAACAGTTATTGTATGCCTCTGCCTGGTGCAGGGGATCCAGAAATGAATCAGCCCCAGCTTTGTCTTCCTGGGATCAAACAGCCTCTAGAGGAATCTTCACTTCCATTGTTTCGTTTGGGACCGGGAGCTGTGTCAGGGATGTGTGCGGGGCAAGGCGAGGAGGTAGGGACTCATTCTCAGTGGTGAGAGAGGAAAACTCCTTCTTAGAATGTCACATTTGAAACATGCCTTGAAGGATGAGAAGGAATCTGCCAGTCTTTCGACTTTCGTTTTTAAAATTGAGGTCTAAATTCACACAGGGCATGCACAGATCTTAAGTATTGAGGTGAGTGAATTTTCAGGTATGTATGTACCTGTGTAACCTCCAGTTCTTGGAGGCAAGAACCCCGCATTGCGTTATGTGTTCAGGCAGAATGATGAGATGCCGACCGTGAATTCCTCTGAGGAATTCAGAGGAAATGGAGCTCGATGATCCTCCACAAATCTGGTTTCCATCATAAGGGAAAGGAAGATGAATATTCATGGATCTTGATCTCTTTCTGTATCATTTACATTTTGCTTTCTCTGGATTTGAGGCTCCCCACCTGCCCCTGGGTTCTGAAGAATAATTGTTTCACGCATCACATTCTTCCTGCATTGGGAGGAAAAGGGGAGAAGAAAAGAAATTAGGGGAAGAGAAATTGACTGGACTCCTTGAATAGTTTAGTCAGCTTTGTGCACACGTCTAAGGATGTGCTGGTGTCTGGCCACATACATGGAATGTGTACGTTGTCTTTGGGGTTTGTGTGATCGAGACCTGGTACTGAGCCTGATGTGCTGTTTCCTCCATACGTTCTCAGAAGGAGTGTGTTTGGATCTGGCCCATGAGTGGGACCAGAGGGAACCAACCAGGAGAAACCAGAAAGCCACCAGGACTCCCATCTCTTTCTTCCTTGAACCCTTTTAGCTTTCAATGTAGAATCACTTAAATCATGTAAGGAGGCAACTATATGCTTGACTGTTTTGCAGACCTTGATCTCCTCTGCTGGGTTATGATCACATGCCTTGTTCTTCTCTCATATTCCTCCCCCTGCTCTCCTGGTCCTGTCTGAGCACACAGTAAATCACCCCATGAGTGCTTGTTGTGTGCACTGATTTTAGTGTCTTTGGTGAAGTTGTCTGTGGTTTGCCATCACAGGGACATGGAATTGGATTATAAGGTGATAAGCCGATATCTAGTTACAAGCCAATAGTATTCAGCCCTAGACATCTGGGTGAACATTGACCCTGGTGAGGAACATAGGACAAATTTAGAAAAAAAAATCGCAAGAGCTCACACTTTTGAGAAATTGCTATGTACCAGGCCCAGAATGAAGAAGGAGTTTATGTAGCTGAATCAGTTATGATGCTTTTGATTGCAAGTAGCAGAAATGATGACTTTAATTGGCTTAAACATTTAAAGGACTTCATTGGCTCATATAATTAAAACGGTGGGTGACTTCATGTGAGGCTTGATCCAGAGGTTCAATGATGTCTCCAAGGACCCAGTTTCTTTCTGTCTCTCCAATCTACTTTCCTTAAAGGTGGCCTCATCTTGAGGCTGCTTTGCCTCTGGGTTCCAATATGGCTGCCACAGCTCCGGAGGGTACGTGTTGTTATGTTCGTGCATGGCAGGAAATAAAGCACCTTTATTCCAGCATACCTTGCGCAGGTCCTGAGGGTCACTCTAATTAGATAGGCTGAGGCCAGGGGGTATGGTCAGAATCTTCAGAACATTAAAGATCCCTGAATGGAAAATAGGGTCTGCAAGGAATGGGGGAAGATGGACATTTGGAAAGCAGTCAACCAAAGTCCCCTACACATCAGGGTCGAATTTAATCTTCACAGCACTCTCTCGAGGTGGGCACAGTTACTACTCCCGTTTACAGATAGGGAAACTGAGGTACAGTGAGGCAAGTAATTTGCCTGAGTTCACACAGCTCGTGGCTTGAGCCAGGAGTTGAGCCTGCAATTCTGACCGCTTCATGGCATTTTTCTTTTCTTTTTTTAACCGAGATAAAATTCAGCCTTCTAACGTGCACAATTTCAGTAGTTCTTAGTGTATTTGCAAAGTTGTGCAACCATCACCATCATCTAATTCCAGTTTCATCACTCCAAAAGGAAGCCCTGTACCCATTAGGCCGTCACTCCCCATTGCCCCTCCTCCCAGCCTCTGGCTAATCTACTTTCTATCTCTGTGGATGGGCCTAACCTGGACTTTTCATATAAATGGAGTCACATAATATGTGGCCTTTTGTGTCTGCCTCCTTTCACTTAGCCAGCAAGCTGTTTTTGACTGGAATCTGCTGTGCCTGACCTCAGGATTCTTCGTTCCCATCTTACCCATTGTGAAACGGACTGTGCTGCTGGTGGGCTGGGGAAGAAAGAGATTCTGTGCTAGAGAGAGACAGAGAGACAGAGAGAGGAAGACAGGCTCCACAGATGGGCTCTCTATTTATTTTTGGGGAGGCACTAGGCTGGGGCTCTGTGAGAGGGGCTCTCTGTACCCCAGTATCTTCCAGAGGTACACAGTGAGGGATCATTCTGCTTTCTCGAGCACCCCCATATGCCAGGCACTGTTTGAAGCCCTGGGAGAACAGTAAGGAAAAGGGCTGGGGGGGTGGGAGCAGGGGTGGGGTAGGGGTCACATAATCAACAATCCGTCAATAAATGGGTGAGATAATTTCCAGTGGCACAACGGAGGAAACTGGGGGATGGGATCAGGGTGCTTGAGGGGCTACCTTGGTGGGTGGCCAGGGAAGGCCTTTCTGAGGAGGTGTCATTGAGCTGAGACCTGCTTGAGGATGGAGGTGGCCGGGCAGAATTGGGGGGCGGCACGTGCTCCAGGTCGAGGAGCGGCCGGTGTGGGCCCCGAGGGTGGGGACCTGGTGGAGGTGACGGTGACGCTGCTACCTTGTTTCCGCTTTTCCCAAGTGGTGCCTCCCTCATTGGGGCCTTCTCTTACCTGCATCTTCTGTTCTGAAAGGGTTTGACCACTGCCTGAAGGTCATGGTGAGATTCCTCCCTGAAGGCTTTGGCGTCTGTTTGGGACTTTATCTCTATGTGTTCTGAGACTCGAGCCCAGACTTCCTCCTGTTTCTGACTCAGACCCGAGGGTGCCGATCAGCTGTTTATTTATTTATTTATTTGTGTCTTAAAGAAAAATGTGATCGAAGACTTTCATGCTCTTTCTCTTTAAATGTGTTGTTGTCCAAATTCCAGGGACTGTCGGCCTAGTCTAGACGAACACCCGATGTCACGCGCCCCTGGGAGCTCTCTAGGCTAATGTCTTGAGTCCGCTCTGTCGGTGAGTGGAGACAGAGGGGAAGATGAACTTCCTGCCTTTAGGGAGTCTGTATAGTTGGGAGGAAGGACCTGGCACACAGCATAGAGCCCATACCCCAGCAGTCCTGGGATGGCTTGTTCTGGCAGAGATGGGAAATAAAGCAGTTCCGGGCAGGGGGCATCAGGAAAGTGCCTACCACGGGTGGTAGTGGATTCAGGAGTGGACGAGACATCCCTGGCTTCAGGCTCAAGTAATCCCGTTGTCAGGGCCTGATGGAACAGGTAATCTCCCTCTTATACAGACATGTGCGTGCATGGGCTGGAAGCTGCAAGGATGGGGAGGACTTAGCGAGGCAGATGACAGCGTATTCCAGGCCTCAGGGACCCTAGGAGGGGAGATGGAGGAGGGGTGAGAAAAACCAGAAGCTCTAGGAGGGCAGGGACGGGTCTCTGTTGCTCACGGCTTTACCTCCAGTGGCTAGTATGGTGCTGAGCCTGGAGAAAGCGCCCTCCCTCCTCAGGTGGACTGAGTTTGTGTATTAGTTTCCTATCACTGTGATGACAAATGACCATATGCTTAGTGGCTTTAGACACCACGAATTATTCTCCTCCAGTTCTGGAGATGAGAAGTCTGTAATCGGTTTCACTGGCTGAAGCCAAGGCATCTGCAGGGCTGCTTCCTCCTGGAGGCTCCGAGGGGAGCATCCTTTCTTTGCCGTTTGCAGCTTCCATCAGCCTCCTGTGTTCCTTGCCCTGTGGCTCCTTCCTCCAGTTTCCAAGCGCATCACTGCGGTCTCTGTTCTTCCCATCGTATCTCCCACGTTCTCTTCTGTAGTCAAACCTTCCTCTGCCTCCCTCTCGTCAGGACCCTTGTGAGCACATTTAGGGATCATCCAGGCTACTCTCCCCATCTCAACAGCCTCCAGTTCATCACACCTGCAGAGCCCCCTTTGCCATGGAAGGAGCCTTCTCACGTTCTGGGGATTAGGACGTGGACACGGCGGCGGGGCATGCCGACCACAGCGTGTAAAGGAATGATGTTTTTAAGGGAAGGAGAGGGTAGGGGACTCCAGGAAGCGCGTGCAGCAGGGGGATATTCCCTCTCCAGGACCCCACCCAGCTACAGCCCAGGGACATGGGATTGCAAGGTCCTCCGAGGACCGAGCAGCACCTTGAAGACAGAGGTGAGGAGACCAGTCCTCCCCTTGGCTGCAGCACTGCCTTCCTCCTCCTGGGCTGCCCCGCCTCTCCCCCTTCTCACTGCTGAGTGAGACCAGGTTGCTTCTTCAGTCTCAGAAGCACCCCACTCACACCCTGTCCTGACATTCAGCTCCTTCCCGACTCCACAGTTCTTCTTCCTGTCTCATTTCCCTTTCTATCTGATAAATCCCTGTAAGTATTTGCAAAAGGTTGCCTAAAGATCTCGCCCTGGAGGTGTCCTAAGTACAGTGTCGCATGCCCTGTCGAGTCAGGTGAGTCCGACTCCAAGCTGGCCAGGGTGATTTATTGGAGACAAACAGTCACAGGGAGGGAGAATGGGGCAAGGCCACTGCCATGGCCGGCTGCGGGTGGGAGCGAGGGTCCTTGGGAAGGTCAGCATCCCCAAAGTTCTCATAGGGTCTTCCCCTTGGTCAGTGTGCCCAAGGTGGCACCGGGACCACCAAGATGGCTCTTTGCAAGAGTTTGTTGGCTGAACATGGTAAATCACGGATGGCTCTGCCTGCTTTAGAAAAGGAGGTGCTTCAGGTCACCAAGGGGGCCCAGTGATGGAGTGGTGCTGTCTGCTCATTTCCTCTCGACTTGGGGCTCCAGAAAAGACTTAGAAAGAAGGGAACTGCCAGAGCAGACATGTCTTTCTTGACTCTAAGGAGGGGGTGCCATGTCAAGGACCTTTGGGGTCTGGGCGTTTCTCTGGAGGAGGGGCTGGTACCTGACTGTCTCATCTTTTCTTTACTGACAGTGGGGGTGGGACACAGGGCAGGGTGACCCTAAAGTTAGAGCCAGTCTGGCCTTTTAGCAGTTTTAGCTGCAAAGGGATGAGGGCAGGGGAGGCCAGGGGGTCTGGGGAAGGGTGGAGGGTGGAACCTGAGGAGGAGACCCAGGCCACAGCTGTTGCTCTGTGGCTGGAAAATGGTACAAGTAGACACATCTGTGGCTGTGTCCCCAGAGGTGGGGTGGTGTTGCGGGGAGCGTGGATTCAGCCCTGGCCCTGCCACTTGGCAGCTGCATGACCTTGGACAAGCTGTGTATCTGTACATGTTGGTTTTCTGTAAGATGGGCCTCTCCCTCGTAGAGTGTGCGCCCATGCAGTGAGCTAACACCGGGGAAGCAGGTGGCATTTAGGAAGCACCCTAAGTATGAGCTGCTTCTATTAACGTTGTCATGTTTCTGTGGCCCCATGGCCTGCAGGCCTTTCTGGCCTCCAGAAAGGGGAGTGGGAGATGGTGCCCACCCCCTCCCCCAGCCATGGCAGAGTATGGAGAGGCTGCTTGGGCTCACTCCCCTGAGACACTGCTGGGGACTATCCCAGCAGAAGCCAGACGTTGCCCCAGAAGCCCACATGCCCTGTGTGTGGGGGGCACTTAGCAGAGGGCTGACAGACTGCCAAGCCCCATCACCTGGCCTCTCCAGGGGCCGTCAAGAAAGAGGGACGTGGGCAAAGCCCATGTTTGGAGACGGATCTGGCTTGGAGCCCAGTGCAGTCCCTTCCTAGTTCTGTAACTTCTCCGAGCCTCAGTTTCCCCATCTGTAAGGTGGGAATCATGCCCAACTTGCTGGGGTGCTTTTAGGCTTAGGAAAGATGAGGGTGCCATTCACGGAGTCCTTCCTGGCAGCAGGCAGGGTGCCAGCTCTTTCCTCGTTACCTGCTTGCCCTCCTTGCAGGGGGGCCTCCCGTGCAGCACGTGGCAGCCAGTGAGCACCCAGTGAGGGGCCTCTTCTTCCAGGCGACCTCAGAGGACCTTGCAATCCCGTGTCCCTGGCAGCAGCTGGGTGGGGTCCTGGGGAGGGAACATCCCTCTGTGGCTTCCTTGCTGCAGATGCTGGGGTGGCTGCAGTTAGAACTGCCCGTTTTTATGGCTGTTTCCTTGTGTTCAGCCTCCAGGCTGTTTTATGGGTCACTGTGTTCTTAGAGCCACACCTCAGGTGGGGCCAGTCCTCTGGGGTGTCCCAGAGCCTGCACGGGCCGCAGTGGCATATGGTGGCCACCCCGAGCTGCCCGTGAAAGGAAGGGGCTGGGGGAGGACCAAGGCCATAAAGCCAGGACCTAGGGTTTCCAGTCACCGTGAGGCCCTCAGAGAAAAGCGTTGGATTTCCAGGCACCCACCTCTGATGAGAGCCATCTGCTAATCTTTAGGAAGGGCATGATTTGTGTGCTCTGACATCAGGTAAACTCAAAGGCCCTGAAGGGGAGAATTTGATAACTTTTAAAAACTAATAAATGCCATGCCTGCCAATTGTTTTTTTGAAGAGGCTTATTTTATTTTATTTTTTTCAATTCCTGTTTCTCTGTTCCTCACTGTCCTTGACAAGAAAGGCTTTTTTGTGTGTCCACTGTGGTTTTACAGGGGGCAGTTTGGTGGAGGGTTAAAGGCATGGGTTTAGGGTCAGGCAAATTGTGGTTTGAACCCTGTCCTTCCCGCTCAACAACTGCTTTGACTGTCACCCGGCCTAGAGGAGCATTTACTTGGCTGTGAGCAATTACTTCCTAGGGGCCAGGAAGAGTCAATGTCCTGCCATGTGTTGGGTAGCCCCGGACAAACAAGAATTGCCCAGCCCCCAGGGCTGGCAGCTTCCTTAGAGAGACACTGTTAGCGGGTCCCCAGTAACATCTGGCGTTTGTTGCACACTTTTATGTGTCGGGCACTTTACTAAGAGCTTCAGATTAACCCTGTGAAGTAGGAAGCGTTTTATCCTCCTTTTAGAGATGGAGAACTGAGGTTCAGTACCTCGTCCAAGGTCACCCTGCTAGGAAGGGGTAGAGCTGGGATTGGAAGCCAGGCAGTCCGACGCAAGGTTTGCACTCCTGTCGCTAAGCTGTATTGCTCTGAGGCTGTTCTCTCTCCAAGAGACTACGGTTCTGCATGAGTATCGGGTAGCCCTGGGAGTGGGGGTCTGGGGAAGGGGCAAGAGGTGGCCCTTCCTGCTGTGTAACGGGACACGGTGGGTGTGAGCTCAGGCCTACATATTGCCCCAGCTGTTCTCCACCCGCCCACTTTTGACTCCTTCCCCTAAGCAATGGCCAGGACCCCAGAGGGTAGGGGTGGGACGTCCAATCACTGAATGGATCTGCATCCCACCCCCCACCCCCAGCCCCACTAATATAGATGCTCGGTTGAGCATCTACATGTTTGAGTCTCAAGCTCTGGACCACATCCTTGCAGTGGGACATCTGTCCCAGCCTCCTGATCAGTGGAAACGTGTTTCTCAGTCCTGGACCCCTGGCTGCCCTCCTGGTGCTGTGGAAATCCATGCTGAAGTGGTGGAGAAAGGGAGGCAAGCATGATCGAAGGAAGCCCAGAGGGAGGCTGGCCCTGCAGGGACTACTGAGAACTCCGGCATCACAAATACCAGGGCCTGTTGCTTTATTTTTAGCAGTTGGAGGGGCCCTGAGGGTAACAGGGGGATGGGGGAATCCTATTTTTTGCTCTGTCTTGCTAATGGAACCTCTAGCAGTTTTTATGCCTGGTTTGTTTTGCTCTGAAGTCTGTCCTGCCTGCAGCCCCACACTGTATTTTTCCTTCGACACAGCTTGGAGGAGCACGAATGATGATGTCACCCTTCGGGCTTGAGGTCTCCCTTCCTACCAGCTCCCGCTTCTCCTAGGAGGAAGGTGGCCGTCTCTCTGATTTCATGCTCTTCCCCATCCTGGGCTCCAGCAAAAGCAGCCAACTTTTCTACCAGATGAAAGAATATTCCCAGAGGTGTTTCCTGGGACTGCTCTGAGAATCTTCCCATGCCTGCCTTGGTTGCTTAGAACCCTTGAGTCCGTGGCAGGGATGAGGGCTGTCGTTTGGCAGGAGGGGCCTGCTGAGGGCTGGACAAGTGAAGGACAGCATGTGGGGTGCTGGTCCCACAGCTTTAGGACTGCTCGGAGTGCTCAGGAGATGGGGACCCAGTGCAATGGTAGGATGTGAAGCAGGGAAGCACTTCCTAACTTAGTACACTCATTTTTTCCCTCTCCACCATCAACATTAAAAAAAAAAAAAAAAACAGCTTTATTGAGACATCATTTATATACCATAAAGTTTACCCATTTAAAATGGTTTTTAGTTTATTCACAGAGCTCTGCATCCATCACTAGTATCTAATTCCAGACCATTTTTATCCCCCCACCAAAAGAAACCCCTTATCCCTGGGCAGTCATTCCCCATTCCCCCCCTTTCCCCAGCCTGGCAGCCGCTAGACTGCTTTTGGTCTCTATAATTTGCCAGTTCTGGCCATTTCATATAAATGGGATCATACAGTGTGTGACCTCTCTGATCTCCGTGTCATGCTGCAAGAGTGAGCCTCACGTCCTTTTCTCTGAGCACTTCTGTCTACAGTAGACACGGGAGTCATCAGAACCTGAAAAGTTAGTATCACAAGGACATCTTTCTCTCCTACCCCAGGCTTTAGTGCCCTGGTGGAGATGGGAGATGCCATCAGATTTTGCTGTCATGCATTGGTGAGTTTCACGTGCCTCGCAAGTTGGAATAAATTCAGAAGGCCATCAGCCAACTGGAATGGTGAAACGTATAAAGGATGGTCCCATTCTCAGTGCCCCTTAGTGTGGTATAGTTTTGGTGAGAAGCAAGGTTAGTTCCTTAGGTGGCATGGATCATCTTGCAAACAAAGGAGCAAGGGCTGGGCATCTACTATTCATTGCTCGGAACTCAGTGCTGCCTGGATGTAAACATTAGCCTGGTGTGTGCCATCTGCTGTGGCTCTTGGTCCAAATAATTGGCTACATCTCTTGACCAGCTTGACTTTGGCCATGTCCTTGAAGGCCAAGGAATTGCCTTGAGGTCCACATGGTTTCTGGTTGAGGCACTGGCCAATAAAGCGGCCTTGATGCTTACCAGGGCCTGTGGGGAGGGGAGGCACCATGGTGATGACCTCTGACAATAAACATACCTTTGGAACTAGACTCTGGCCTCCAAATGCAGGAGCTGCTTCATCCTGGGGCTGGTGGGAATGAGCTACCAATAGATACTTTGGTTCCTAGATTATATAAGAGGTGCAAATGTGCACTCCAAGGGTTTAAATGTCCGAGTGTAAGGTGATGGCATCATTTGTGCTTGATTGGCCAAACCATGGGCTGGCTGCTTCCTTACCCATGTCACCAAATAGTTACAGAGTGCCTGTCACCCACTCATCCATGCCACACACTTGGCTTTGAACATAGGTTTAATTGTTGCTGCTTTTTGATGAAATGTTTGCGATTGTCCTTTCTTTATACCCACAAGGCCTTGGTGGGGATGAAGATCAGGATGGTCCCTGGTGTCCTGGGACGTGAATGTGTTGGTGCAGCCATGGGAACTTGGGCAGACCCTTCATATGTGAGCCTCAGTGAGCCTCTCTGTCAAGAGCTGTGAAGCTCAGATGAGATCATGTTTCTGAATATATTTTGGAAAGGTGGAAAGGGCTGGCCGTAAAGCCACGTGGGCAGACCTCCTGTGCATGAAGGGCCAGGATGAAGTCTCTCCTTTGCTTGGCAGAGGAGGAAATTGCCTTTGCTCAGCGCGAGGGACCTTTGACCATCTCAGTCTGGGGAGAATCATTAAGTGCCCATTAGGTGGCTATCGCTGTGTTAGGCAACTTAACAAGCAGTTTCATGCCCTGTAGCAGGAGGCAGAGTGGTGGTACGGAGGGGGCGTAAGGGCTGGAGCAGAGGCCCTTGTGCATACCTGGCTCTGTCACCTTGAACACGGGTGTGTGTGTGTGTGTGTGTGTGTGTGTGTGTGTGTGTGTATGGTAGCAACTTCTCTATGTATCCTAATACCTAAAAGGGCTATTGTGAGGACTGAGGAAATGTGTATAAAGTGCTTGGAAATGCTCAATAAATCCTGCTTCCGGCTCCTCCTCTTCCTTTTGATTCATCTGTTACCCTCATTTCACAGGTGGGGAGACCCTGGGCCACTCTTCATCTTGTGTAACAATATCGTGGGGGGGGGCATTCCCACCTCTGTTTAAATACCCCCGGGAATGGGGAGCTTACTACCCACCGCGGCATCCTGTTCCAGTTGGGAACAGCTTCATGTGAATCTTGGATTATGCCGAGGTGGATGGTGAAGTGTTTACATTAAAATAATGGGCTGTTTGGGGCTTCCCTGGTGGCGCAGTGGTTGAGACTCTGCCTGCCAATGCAGGGCACACGGGTTCGAGCCCTGGTCTGGGAAGATCCCACATGCCGCGGAGCAACTAGGCCCGTGAGCCGCAATTACTGAGCCTGCGCGTCTGGAGCCTGTGCTCCGCAACAAGAGAGGCCGCGATAGTGAGAGGCCCGCGCACCGCGATGAAGAGTGGCCCCCACTTGCCGCAACTAGAGAAAGCCCTAGCACAGAAACGAAGACCCAACACAGCCATAAATAAATAAATAAATAAAATAAATAAACCCAAAGTTTAAAAAAAAAAAAGTAAGCTGAAATATTTAAAAAAAAAAAAAAATAATGGGCTGTTCATCTTGAGAAAATGATATGATTGGCCCCCTTCCCACAAGTGTGGGATGATTTTTCATGACGTAGAGATGGGTTGACAGTCCAGTTTGTCTTGACTTGATGTCTCCTTCATAACAGGTGAAGGCCCGGGGCATTTTAGGGACTGGTGAGTGTTCGGGGTGGAGGTGGAGGAGATTAGCTTAGGAGTTGTAGGGTTGAAGAGAGAAGGCGGCCATCAGGAGAGCACTGGAGCCGAGGTAGGATGACATCATTATGACTAGGGTCACAGGCTTGCACTTGACCATGAAAAATCAGCATTGGGTTGGGGTGTCCAGTGCTGTGCAGGCCTCTGTTAAAACACATTAAGGACCTATTGTATAGCACAGGGAACTATACTCAATATTTTGTAATAAGCTTTATAGGAAGAGAATGTGAAGAAGAATATCTATCTATCACCTACCTATCTATCTATCTATCTATCTATCTATCTAACTGAATCACTGTGCTGTACACCTGAAACTAACATGATATTGTAAATCAACTATACATCAGTTAAAGCAAAAAACAAAAAAACACATTAAGGGGGAGACAACCATGTGATGATCTCTTTAATTGCTGAAAAAGCATTCCAATATAATCCAGTTGACACTTCATGAGAAAACATCGCAAATTCGGCACAGAAAAGAACTTTCTTAATTTGGTGATGGATAGCTACTAGAATCTGTAGCCACTGTTATTCTTAATAGATAAACGTGGGACAAATTTCCTTCAAGTTAAGAATAAGACGGGAACGCCCACTATTACCTCTGTTTGAGGTTGGACTGTAGGTTCGAGCCAGTGCAGTAAGACAAGAGAAAGACAAGAGAGACACGAGCCATGGACAGGAGGAGATAAAAGTGTTATTATTTGCTGGTGATCTGATCATCTGGCTAGAGGAAATCCTAGACTCTGAATCTATAAATTATTAGGAGCAACAGAGTTCAGCCAGGTGGCCAAAGGTCAAGTATGAAAACGCATGCCTTTCTCGTAGACCAACGGCAAGTAGCTGGAAAACAGAGTAGAGGAAGCCAGGGCTCTGTGTAGTAAGGGGTTTTGACACTGTCCACATGGCATCCATGGTGGCGATTGTCTCCTTACTTGTCTGTGTACAGTGCGATAAAAGACAGATACCTTTATTTTGATTTTCACAGGGGAGGAACCTGTGGCCCTGAGAGGTTCAAGTGACCTTGCCCAAGGTCCCTCTGTGCACAGGAGGCAGTGCTGGGACCCGGCTTCGCAGGGAGATCAGCGCTCCTTCCCCTGTGCGACTCTCCACCACCCTCTTGAGACCTCATCTTCTCTACCAGTTGGTCTCGTCCTCCGTTGTCCATCTCCAATAGAGGCAGAGCTGGGCGGGGGCGATGGCCCAGAAGCGTTTATACTCGGGTTAGAATGTACTCTGTGATTTCTTTTATGAGCAACAGCTTGTCCTTTCTAATGTGCTTATGGGTGAGATGCTGGGTGGGGTTGGCTTTGAGGGTGCCTGGCCTGAGATGGGAGGAGGGAGGAGAGAGGCCAGCAGTTGTTGGGTGTTCTCTGGGTTCCGTCTGTCTCCATTTTGACTTGCCTGCTTTCCACTGTTTCCTCTTAGTCCGATTTACATCTTTGCTTTCTTATTTCCTTAAATGCCTCTTCAACAATTATAACAATAACGTACGTTCACTGCAACTGGTGGAATAATAACAGGAGAAAAGGTAGTCCTGTTTCTTCTTTGACAGCTCTCTGCTGCAGCTTCACCCACTGGGTGGTAAAAGCCTCATATACATTCTCCCAGTCATTTCTCCTGGTGCAAACAGGTTTTCCATTCCTTCAGTGGGAATTGGCAGGCGCTGTGCTAGATGCTGGGGATACTATAGTGAGCAAGAGACAAAAATCCCTGCCCTCATGGAGTTTACCGTCTAGAAGGTGGAAATAGCTAATAGTGAAATGTCTAAAGTGTCAGCCGATGGTAAGTTCTGTGGAGAAGAATAAAGCTGAAAAAAAACCCCCACCCTACCTTGTAATTTTGAATGAAGAGGTCAGGGTAGAATTTACTGAGAAGGCAAATTTTGTACAGAGACCTAAAGGACGTGTGGGAGACATGAAGATCTCTGGGGAGGAACAGTGAGGCTGAGGGTAAGTGCAAAAGCCCTGTGACCGGTTTGTGCCTGGTAACACACTCTGTCAACTGGAGCAGAGTGTGTGACAGGAAAAGAGGTAGGAAATGAAGTCACAGGGAGAGGGGGTAGGAATTGGAGGAGGGAAGACTGGGCAGGGCCTTGTGGGCAAAAAGGGCATCTTATTACGCTATTTTCCCTCACAACTTGCTTTTCTTATTTAATAATGCATCACAGACATCCCTCCAGGTCCACAGATAAAGATCTCATTTTTAGAAACAATTGCCAAATATTCATGTACCATAATCGATTCAGCCATTCTCTTAAAAATTTTTTTTTACTAATTTTTATTTATTTTTTTAAATTAATCAATCAATTAATTAATTAATTATTTTTGGCTGTGTTGGGTCTTCGTTTCTGTGCGAGGGCTTTCTCTGGTTGCGGCGAGCGGGGGCCACTCTTCATCGCGGTGCGTGGGCCTCTCACCATCGCGGCCTCTCTTGTTGCGGAGCACAGGCTCCAGATGCGCAGGCTCAGTAGTTGTGGCTCACGGGCCTAGTTGCTCCGCGGCATGTGGGATCTTCCCAGACCAGGGCTCGAACCCGTGTCCCCTGCATTGGCAGGCAGATTCTCAACCACTGTGCCACCAGGAAAGCCCCTAATTTTTATTTTATCTTTTTATTAAGGTATAGTTGATTTACAATATTATATTAGATTTAGGTGTACAACATAGATTCAAAACTTTTATAACTTATACTCCATTTAAAGTTATTATAAAATATTGGCTATATTTCCTGCGTTGTACAATGTATCTTTGTAGCTTATTTATTTTATCCATAGTATTTTGTACCTCTTAATCCCCTACCCCTGTCTTGCCTCTCCCCTCTTCCCTCTCCCCACTGTCAGCCGTTCTCTTTTAATGGGCTTTCAGGTTGTTTCTTTCCCCACTAGGGCAGTGCTGTAATAAATATCTTCGTACATGTTGCCTTCCATTCTGGTGCTTTTATTCTACATGTTGGGAGTGTGGGATTTCTAGGTCAGGGGCACGTGTATATTTAATTTTAATAGATAGTGTTAGATTTCTCTCCAGAAAGGCTGTAACTGCTTTCTATGATAGAACTGTTCCTAAGTCTCAGATGGCTCGCTTTGTACACAAGTTGCTAAATAGCTACTCTGAAAAGAGGGGAAATCACACCTAGAAAAAAAAGGACAGCCCTGGAATCCTTCCTCTGGTGGGAAGGTGTGTGGCCTATTGGAGTGTGCTGCTGGGAATAATATCATTTGCTCCTCTGGGGAGCTTGTATTTGATGGTTGTGACGTCAGGATAGCCGAGAAGATGAAAACACAGCTGTTGCTGTGTTGTTTGCATTATGGCTAATTTTCCACTTGCTGAAAATAAGCATAACAGTGAGGAACAGCATGGCCACAGATTCACACCTTGTCATGGGATACCGACTCCTGTTCCTGTTGCATCTTAAGGGTAAGGCTTCTTCCTAGTGTCCCATCTCGTGCGCCTGTGAATGCTGGTAGAATGGCGGTGGGCGTGTGCTTGCCCCCCGCCCCCATGCCCCCCAGCATTCCCAGTGGGATCTCGTAAACGTTGAAGCCGACTTCTCATCTGCTTTATAGCTGTATGTACTTGGATGATTTGTACTGTTGGACATTCAGGCCGTTTCCTGTCTGTTGCAATTCAAACAATGAATAATCTTGTGCATGAGTCTTTTGGCACGTGGATGAGGATATCTGTTGGGTAGATTTCTAGAAATAGAACTGCTGAATCAAAAGGGATTTGCTGCTGATGTGTTGATAGATATTACGAAATTGACTTTCCTCTGGAGAGGGACCGGTGTCCCCATCCGAGAGTGCCGTCGGCCACGTGGGGTCTTGTTACACGTTTTGATTTTGCCAATCTGATGTGTGAGATGTATCTCATTGCCGTTTCATTTTGTATCTATTTCTCAGGAGTCAGGACAAACATTTCATCAGACAGTCAAGAGATATTTCTGTTTTATGTTTGTGAACCGTCTTTCAGATCCTTTGTCCTTCTTATTTTCCTGGTGGATTCTTAGTCCCTTATCTGGCCCCTTCCAGCACGGTCTGTCCACATTATGCGGACATGTAACCTTCTGATTAGATAACCTCATCTGTCTGACTAGTTAGAGGTCTATCCACATCGCCTTTATCGTCAGGAGTGAAAACCTAGGTGTTGGAGAAAAGGAGGTACGTCTCAACAACAAACTCAATCATGGTCGCCTTTGGACAAGTGTGTGTACTGACTGTTCCTCAAATAGCTTAACCCAGACATAACAGAGAACTCTTTGACCCTGGCGTCCATCAGCCTGGGAACGTGTTTCATGTGGTCTCATTTTTATCCTATCACAGGTTTGAGGAACTCTGAGGAAACTTGGTTGTTTGTTACTATGACTTTTTTCTCCACTTGCTTGAATTTACAAGTAACTCCCTTGCTGGAGTTTTTGAAGCAGTGACTTCACTGGGTCACTATGCCAGTCCAGGTGGCTTACCTGCTATCGCCAACGACCCCAACTTCAATAACTTAACACAATCAAGAGCATCTTCCACCTCTATGATATTTATTATTAACACCTTGTGAGTGTTCCTGATGGGGCAACCCCCCAAGTGTCCGGTCAAGGATCCAGACTCCTTCTGTCCATGGCTTTGCCCTTTCTAGGTCCCCAGAGGCTGCCTCTGGGTCCCCAGCTGCCAGAGGGGAAAAGAGAGAAGAGGATTGTGTGTGGGAAGGTTTCATGGGTCAGATGCTCTGCCCACGCGCCACTGGCCAGAACTCAGTCTTGTGTCCTGATTAACCAGAGGGAGGCTGGGCAGTGGAGGCCGGTGTGTGCCCCAGGTGGTCAGTCCTGACCCCAGGTGCCTGGTGTGCCATGATCTCTGAGCGCCGTGTGGGACTTGAAAGTTTCCAAAGTGTCTTCTCAAGTGTGATCTCACTCCATCCTTTGACAGTTCTGTAAGGGAGAGGTAAAATGGATGTTTTTAACCCTTATTCAGAGCCGAGGAGGCCACAGCCCAGGGAGGTTGGTATCCTACACAAGGTGGGGCATTTAAGTCTGGACACAGGTGCAGGGAGAGTGGGCTCAGGAACAAAGCTCTCACCTGGCTGGCCCTTTCTGACATGACACCAAGCAGTCACCTACTGTGGGCATGCCTGAGCCAACATTTGTGCGTGGGAGAACGGGGCCGTTTGTCAAGGGGACAGTGGAGGCTGGCCCAAGCGTATCCTCTACCCTGGTGTGTGGTGAGAGGGGAAGGTGTCTCTTACCCTTTGGACATAGCAGCCAAATGGCGAGGGGTGACAGCACTGCTGCTGGTAGGAAGGCTTGGCCAAGGTGGCCCACGTAGGACAGAACCGCAGTAAACCTGGCACCTGCAGGGGAGCTGCCCCTCACCTTGACGTTGTCCACCGTCCCTTTCTTATCATTTGCCTGGGACAGTAGCCTGGAAATTGGGGCTCTCCTCTTCACACTCCCATTTCCTTTTATGTAATTATTTTGCAACCTCTGATGCTGCAGTGAGATCAGCATGTGAGCTGTGATATCTCATCTGTTCTGTTTTGAGCAGCAGGGAAGCAAATGTGGGATGATGCCGTCACCTTCCCTTTGAGTAAGGACTGTGCCTCCAAGGGTCCACTGGGTGGACTGAGCACACTTTGGATGCTTTCTTCTCCAGGGTGGACTCCTGGGTTTCCTTGTAGAGTGAAGGACCTTGAACTGACCTGGTCAAAGCCTATAGGGACAGAATCATAGGTGGAGGCATGGATCATCGAGGTAGCAAAGGCAGCACCAAGCTACAGAAAGAAGATGAGGGGTCAGGAGGCCACTGTGCAGGGCTTGGCACTGTCAGGCCTAGTTGAATGGGACTAGAAAACCACCGAACTTGGTTTTCTCCTCTGTGCAAAAGAAATAGCATCTTTCCCATCATTCTCACTGGTTCTTATGAGGATCACATGAGATAATGCGTATAAAAGTGCTTTGTAAATGGAAAAGCACGCTGCAATATAAGGTATTATATTATTAGTAACAACTGTCATTTGCAATCGTGGTGATTCATTTGGGGTCAGAACTCTCATCATTTTTACCGTTACTGCCCCACATTGTACTTCAAAGCTGCAATTACCATGTGCAATTTCTTTTGATACTTAATGATCATGGAATGTTAGTACTGGAAAGAATCTTGGGGATTAACTAGTCCAGCCTTATCACTTTGTATGTGGTGAAACATCTGTGGAGGGGAGGGACTTGTCTGAGGTCCCTGGAGCCCGAGACTCAGACTTTTCAGTGCTACAGAGTGGGCTGTTTTGCTTTTTTTGGGTTAACGATACCCTGTACTTTCTGAAGAGGCTAGAAACCAGGAGCTTTGGGTGGGATATTTATCCTTAGTCATGAGGTGGAGTTGCTGCTCTGACTCATGTCTGCTTGCTCACACTGACCCCACTCGGAGCTCCACTGCTTGAGGTTCTGGGCGAATTTGGACAGTGCTCTGAGGACAGGCTCAGATGCTGAGAGAGCTGGGCATAGGGTCCGAGAGAGAAGGGATAGGAACTGAAGTGGTTTGCCAGCAAGGAAAGGAGACCAGGGCAATTCCAGAGCAAGGCAGGCAGAGGTGCCCCTGCTCCTGACTGTGGTCCTTAGCAGACCCCACACTCCTCGTGACTCTCTGTCTGCCCTCCCTGGGGGGCACCAGCTACCAGGGCGCTGGCAGGAGGCATAGCTGCAGGATGGGGAGGCCCCTTCTGGAGAGAAGACGGAGGGATGCTTTAAGTATTCAGAGGGCAGTCAGGCTTGCTTTAGATAGAATAGGGACCAGAGGGAAGAGGCTCTGGCAAAGCTGAGTCTGGCCTCATATTCATTATTCATTCACCCCTTAGTTGAACCCTTCACTGCTTCCAGGTCTTGCTCCCATGTCACCTTCTAGATGAGGCCTACAGGAACCCTGCTGTTCCAGCATGTGACTTGCACCCCCATGCTTTGACCTCTCTTTCTGAACTGGATTCACCATCCAAAATGTACTGAAAAATTGCAAGTTCATACAGAGAGCTCCTGTCTACCCTTCACCCAGTTTCCCCTGATGTTCACATCTTAAAGACCACAGAACGGAGCAAGGCTGGAAACCAAGCACTGAACGTTGGTATAATGCTACTCTCTGAACTACAGACCTTCTTCGAATGTCACCAGTTTGTCCACTCACACCCTTTTCCCTTTGCAGGGTCTGATCCAGGATCCCACTTTGCCTCTCCCTGAGTCTCCTCCAATCTGTGACATGACTTCATCTTTTGTGACTTTGACATTTGTGAAGAGCCCTGCTTAGTTCTTTTTGTAGACTGTCCTCCAATTTGGGTTTGTCTTGTGTCTTCTTGTGGTTAATACGTACTGATTTTATTTACTGTTTATTGGGTCTCTCCCTGAACTGGATTGTTGGCTCCCCCAGAGCAAGCATCCTGGCCTGTTTGGTTCGCTGATGTACCCCAGCCCCCGCTGGAGTGCCTGGCACACGTGCTGCATTGATATTTGCCAAGTGACGGATGAGGTGGTGAACTCCCCAGCTTTAGCCGAGCACCTGACCTGGAGTGGGAGAAACCCAGAGCAGCTGGGTGCCGGCAGAGCCTTGGTAGGTGGCTGGGCTGGGTGAGCCCTGAGGCCTCTTCCAACATTTCAGATTCTGTGATTTTATAATCAGATTCTGTGATAGATGAGCTCAAGTTCATAAAATTCCACAGATGTTAGCTGAACAGGTGCTGGCTGTGGAACCCTGTGCTGGGCACCTAGGATCCAGGCTCTGAAGTGCATTTATATTCCCTGTGGGCCAAGAGCCCTGGGAAATGCATGAGAAGGACCAGTGGCCATGATGCAGACAGTTAATGGTCTAGAGTCTGGACTCTACGTCAGTGGCTCCCAAATTCCAGCCTGGTTCAGAATCATCCAGCAGACTCTGTGAAAACACAGATTGCTGGGCCTCACCTGCGGAGTTTCTAATTCGCTTGGTCTGGTGGGGGGCCTGAGAACTTGCATTTCCAACAAGTTTCCAGGTGATGCTGATCCTGTTGGTCCAGGGACCCCACTTTGAGAACCGCTGCTCTAGATGTTCAGAGGAGAAATAGGCCACTGCCAACAAGCAAGGACAAGGAAGGCTTCATGGAGGAGGAGGTGAGGCTGGAGTGGGGTGGGATTTACACCGGTGAGGGTGGGGCTTCAGTCACACACAGCCATCACATGCAAACCGTGGGTGCCTTTTGCCTGCCTTTGCCCTGTTGGCCTCTGGCCTCACTATGGCCTTGTCTGGCCTTCTCGGTACCATGAGCAGTCTTGGCCGGGGGGATCTGAGCCCCCAGAAGAGGAGTCTGACTGAGCCTTTGACAAGAGTTGACCTTGGCTGGCTTGGATGGAGTCACTCTAAGGTCTGGATGCGCCCCGTGTTGCACAGGCTGTCTGGATGTGTTTATTTGCCTGGGCCGTGCCCGCTGCCTGCTGGCACCATCAGAGGTGTTGCTGTTGGTCTCCGTGGCTCTATTTCTGATTTCCTGTCTGGCACCAGCTCAGCGGGGGCAGATGAGGTGTGTGGCTACCCTTGCTTTCTTTCTGGCTCCATGTTCTTCTTGAGGCTGGCCCTTGGTCAGGTAGAACATTTCACTCTCACTAGAGTATCTGCTGTGGAAGCAGAGGGGTTCTTTTCGGGGGAAAAAGAAATTCTGAAGGAGGAAGAAAGCCTTCGGGGAGATAAATAATTAAATTATGTTTGGACTTAACACACAGTGATGATAGGAATGTTTACACGTGTGTGTGTGTGTGGGTTTAAACTTCCAGAATCATTTAGGACTTTTAATTCCTTTAAGTGACATTCAAAAATTGGTGTTAGAGGTGAGGGGAAGCATCAGCAAGCTTGGGGAGGCTGTATTGCTTGTGCTGTTGGAACACCCTGGGCAGGAAGGCAGCATGTCATCCAAATCATAGAACCACAGTTGGGACCAGAGGGACGTCAGGGTACTTCTGGTTCAACCCCATCATTTTAACCAAGATCTTGAAAGGCTAGCTCTGCTCAGATGTCACCTCCTCAACTATCCCTGGGCAGACCAAATGGCTCTCTCTTTCTTCTGTGGACCAAAGTTGCTTTATAACAGACTTCTCTTATACGTAGTTGTGTATGGGATCAGGGATCAGCAAATTACAGCCTGCAGATCCAATCCAGCCCACTGCCTATTTTTGTAAATAAAGTTTTATTGAAACACAGTTGTGCCCATTTGTTTATGTATTGGCCACGGCTGCTTTTGCACTACAGTGGCAGAGGTGAGTAGTTGCTACAGAGACCCGATAGCCTGCATTTTGACTGTCTGGCCCTTTATAGAGAAAGTTTGCCAGCTCCGGCACCAGAAAGTGAGCTCCTGGAGGGCAGGAATGGAGTTTCATTTACCTTTGCATCTTCTGTTCCTCGCTCATAGTAGGTGCTCAATAAATATATGTTGACTGGGCTTGAAAGGCAGTGGGTCAATTGGTCATTGGTTGAGTGTGCAGGGCTGGAGCCACCACCTGGCTTCCCCAGGCTTCATGCCACTGTTGGACCACTCTGCACCCCAGTTTTCTGTTTGGAGAAAGAAGATAATATTGTCTGCCTTGCTGAGTTCATCGATTTACGGTGAGGATAGAGCAGAATACTAGAAGACAATTCTAGTAAGAACTGCAGGCCTAGCTTCCAGTCTTCCTGATGATTCTAACGTAACTCAGCACTGGATTTCTCTTTCTGAAACTCTTGCACCCCGGGCACCAACCTCTCAGTGGCTTCCTTTCGCCTACAGGCGAAAGTACACACTGAGCCTTTCGTTCATGACCCTTTTTTTTTTTTTTTGCACTCTTTTTAAAAAAGTTTTATTTTATATCTGAGTAGAGTTGATTAGCAATGTTGTATTAGTTTCAGGTGTACAGCAAAGTGATTCAGTTATACATTTACATGTATCTATTCTCTTTCAAGTTTTGTTCCCATTTAGGTTACTACAGAATATTGAGCAGAGTCCCCTGTGCTGTACAGTAGGCATTCATGACCCTTCTTATTTTGACCCTGACCTACCTGTCTGTCTTGATCTGTCACTGCTCCAGTGCCACCTGCTGCATCCAGAATTTTCTGCATATTTATTGTTCCTTTACCTGGGACCCTCCCCCCTCTCCCCTTCCTGCTTCTCTGCTCTCTGGTCTTGCAGGTCCCCCTTATGCTGACCCTGCTAGAGTCCTCTGACCTTGACCAGCATGAGTGACTCTCATTGCCACCCAGTGTAGTGTTTTTTGTTGCTGTTTTTTAATCCTTGTTGATGCTTGTTAAAAAAAAAAAAAACAGAAGCCCAGACCCTAGCCCCATGGAAGTAAATCTCCAAGGGTGGGATCCAGGCTTCTTTTTTTTTTAACAAGCTCCTAGTATGGTTATGATTGTGACTGAAGTTTGAGGAATGCTAAGTTAAAATAGAGTGCTTTGCAGTAGTAATCTTTTTATGGGACTCTTCGTTTTCTCTTCAAATAAACTGGAAACATCTTGACAGCAGAGCTGGGTCTTATTTTTTTTCAGAGTAGTACATTTATATGGAGATTAGGGCTGGGAGGTGGTTTGTTGGTGAGATTACCTCCTGCATCAGGCCCTGCATCTGGGAGACGCTCTGTAAATGTTTGCTTGTTGATCGAGACAAGATAGGAAAGTGCTCGGGAAAGCAAAACAGGCTCTGCAAAGCAGGGGATTATCCTCCGGAGCAGGCCTGATGTATACCTTCTACTCATTCTGGAGAAGATGGCCTCAGAGCCCGGGATGCTTGGCAACCCACAGAAACTCAGCCCCCCTGAGAATGCTCACCAAGCAGAATCCTGTGCGTCTCCCTAGCTTTGTTCTCTTTACTTTGATCTCCATAGGCTGATGCGAAAAGGCTCCTTTTTTTCCTCCCCCTTTGATTTATCCCAATAATGCAAAGCCATAGAAGTGCATGCTGCCGGGGGAAAAAGTTTGCTTGGACGTTTAAGAATGTAGAAGAGGGTTTAGCTTGTATAATGAGTTTTGCTTTCCCATTTAAAATGCTCAGAGAGAAGTGCAAATGTTTCATCTCTGCTCAGCAAGTTCTACTGCCTGTTTACACAAGCCTGTCCTCTGCGGCCTCAGAAAGGGCTTCTTGCCTTCTGCAGGGTGTGACAGCACAACCTCTGTGCTGGGTCTCCAGGCAGACACAGTGTTCATGTCTTCTTTCCAGTTATGTGGCAGGAAGGTGATATTTCAGAACAAATAATCAAACAGTGGTTTGTTTAGAATCATTGTGTGAGGTTATTTAGAACACGATGTTGCCTTCATACTGTGAGAAGACAGTGGTTTATAGACCACCCATCAGGGTTGTAAACCTGCATCCTGGTTAGGGCTCTGTCTAACTGGAGTAGACAATTCTTAGTCTGTAGTGGAAAGAGATAAAACAATAAAAACCGATTAAATAAGAACAGGACTAGGACTCAACAGTGAGGGCCGATTTAGGAGAATTCTCTATACTTCCTTAGACATTTACAACCATCTAAGCATATATGGGAACCTTGACTTTGGCAGGTAAGTTCTTCGATGGCATGTGGATAAAAACTTCTTTCTCCAGTTGTTTCATTATCAGCATGTTTTATGCGGGGGAAAAAATGTGTGTTCTAGAACTGGCTCCCCCCCTCGCTCATGATTTTGCTCCATTAATAGTAGGCTTAATCGTTCCAATTTATTGTATTAGAGGCTTATTGCTTAATTTAAAAAAATTGAATGGATTATTAGCTTTTTAATAAACAATAACATTTACTGTCTACTGATGAGGGCGCAAATCATTTAATTTATTACTGCATCCCTCTTTGTTCATGAAACGGAGCATAAACTATTACCTATCAGAAACTGGGCTTGTTGGCTGTGCTCCTATGGAAGTGGACAGCAGGGGAGGGGTGGTCTGTGTAGGATCCAGGGTATGTTTCATGTGGAGCACAAGACGAGGCTGTCAAACCTGGGACACTACAGTCTGTGTCTAAGTGCTAAAATCAGTTTTCCTCTGTCGTCACCAGAACCAAGAGCACGGGTGGGTATAGCTCAGTGGAGCGACCACGTGGTGTTTCAGTGAAGACAGATCTGGCATGGAGTCTCTCCAATGATGGCTGTGAACTGACTAGTTTTAGAGTTGCAAGTGGAGAGTGTTACATACCAATTTCAGAAAAATGTTGCATGAAAATTGGAGCCCTTTAGTATATAGAGGGGACAGAAAATGTGTGTTGATAAACACATTGTTTGATCTGGACATTCAATTTCATGGTGATAGAAAGTGTGCTCGGTCAAATTGGCTTCTATTTTTGACAAAAATGAGGTTCTGGAAGGCCAGTCTGGCTCATGCGCTGTGAGAAAGAGGTTTCAGAAGGGAGTTTTGGTGTGTTCCCCCCCCAGAAACAGCACTGCTCTAATCATTTGATCACTGGGGGCTTGGTGCTGGAGGATGAAAGCATGAGTCAACTCAGTCTTTGTCCTCGGAAGGGCGTGTAGTCTGATGGGACGTACAGCACACGTGCAAAGAAGGGTGTAACCAAACGTGGTGAGGACCTGGGTTCTTGGATGCCAAAGACCTCTGAAGACAGGACAGGAAAGCCATTCATCCAGAGACTCACGAAGCATGTAAGCTGACTTACAGAGGTGGCATCTGAGCCCATCCTTGATGAATATACATTTTATAAACAAACAGAGATGGAAGAGGTGAAGGGAACAGAAAAAAGTGATCATGTGCACAGCTTGTTCAAGGCAGGTTAATGAATATTTTTGGAGAGCCTGTTATGTGCATAGAGCTCCATCAAGTGAAAAGAATGAGACAAGAGCTTGGTATAAAACCGAGCAATATTCCTTGTACTTATCTTCACTCCTTACAGAAATTATTGAGAATAATAAACGTTGTCTTTAATTGCGTTAATTTATTTGATCATGACAGCAGCTCGTTGCAGTAAGAATCATAATTGTTCTCAAATTTCTGAAGAGGAAGATGAGGTGCTTGCAGTTAAGTGACTTGCTTAGGTTCACGCAGCTGGTGTGTCATGAAGCCAGGACTCACAGGTGCCAGCCTGACCCTGGAGCTTGTGCGCTTGGCCACGGCCCCATGCACTGCCACGTCTCACCCCGAGGTACAGTGATTCACTTGTCTACTAGAGTGTGAGCGGCTTGCGAGCAGGGATGCGGTTCACTCCTCTTGGTTCCCCTGTCATCCAGCAGACTGTTCCACATGTGGCCTGAGCTTGGTAAATGTAGGCTGAGTACAAACGATGTGCTATGGAGACTTTAAGGAGCACACCTCTGGGTTTAGAGGGACAGCTCAGAGAAGGTTAGGGAGGGCATTTCTGGGTAAGAGAAGAATGTGGACAAAGGGCCAGAGTGGGTAAGTGACAGGGCAGTGCACGGAATGAAGGAGGCTGGTGTCCCTTGGGCAGGAGCATGGGGTACATATAGGGAGCTGGAGGGGTTGCTGGAGAGGTAGCTGGAGGCTGTGGTGGGCCCTAAGGACCAGGGAGTGCTGGCTTTTCTGGGAATTTCTCAGGGTCTGAAGGATGGGGTTAAATCTCCAACCTCTGAGGTGACAGCAGATGGCCAAACCCTTCCTCAACTCACTTGTTGGTGTCTCTATCAGAGAGAGAGGCTGGGACTGAATGACCCACAGCCTGGATTCCAGGGAGCATTTTCTTGGTTACAGACATTTATTGAACAACTTAAATGTACCACCTTCTGTGGCTAGAGAGGCAAATGAGGATTGCTCACAGACTAACGCTTTTATCATATATTGGTGCTTGTTGCTGAGGGAAGACTTGGTGGGTGGTGGGGACCAAGGCTGGCCCAAGGCATTCAGGGGGCTATAAAAGAACCAGCTCGTAGACTGACAGCAATTCTCTGATCTTGAGTTGCTGACTGGTACGGTACCAAAGATCTGCTCTGTGGGTTTTTGTAACTGAGCTAATCACCTGAAGACATCAACCAATTGTCACCAAGTCACGTGCTTGGTAAAGGATGATAAAGCATGACAAACGAAAGAGGAAACAAGTTAATCATCCTATCCCATAAATCAAGCCCCTGCGATCTGTGTCATTTGTGAATGAGAATTTACTTTTCAGAAATGGAAACTTCCTTTGAAATCTACACCTCCTCAGTGCCTCCTACCTGGCTGTGGTCATGACTGAGGGTTGGAGACCAGGCCTTTAGGAAGTGGGGTTGGATGTGTTGGCCTTTCCTGTTGAGCCAGTGCTGAGGCTGAACTTGGAAGGTGGGTGACAAGGATGGGCTGCCTCTGGGAGAACCCCAAAGAGCAAAGAGGCAACACCCCTGTCTTCTGCCACAGAGCCAAGGAGGTTACCCCAAAACTCAGGACGCACCTTGACCCTGCTCTGCCTGTGTGGAAAGTTAAGTCACTGATCAGAGAATGGTGGACCAGTTTCCCTCAAAGATGGTTTTTTTGTCATGAGACAGATTATTGTGTTACGGATTTCAGATCTTAGAAACGTACAGCAGCATAGGCTCCAAGGCCAAAACTTCTATTATCATTTCTTCTTGGGATTAGAATCTCCAGGTATTAGACCAGTCCCCGGAGATCGTGCCTTCTGCACTGGTGTCCCTGTGTAAGAAATGGTACCCACCCAGTCTCTGTTAAGCCTGAGTTTGCCAGGACCTAGATTCCAGTGCCATCTGTGTCCCCATCCATCTTTCTGTGAAACTTGGCCAGTGATATACATTAACCTGATTTCTGATGCTCTCCAATTGCTCAGAATGGAGTCAGCTGTGGTCAGGCCACGATGGGGCTGAAAGGAAGAAACTCCGGGAGTCCAGGGAACAGAAGCAAAGGGTCAGGACCAAGGCGGAGTGGGCAGAACCACGAGGGCCAGGCTCTGAGTGGTCCGAGGTCAGCCAGAACAGCCCTGCTCATGAGTTTGGCACGGAGATGCCCATTAACCATGACTGTCCTGGACCTGTGAGTGATATTTGTAGCCAAAGGAAGGTCGGAGGCCCACAATGCTGCTGAATGAAGCAGGAGGGGATGGAGATGCTGGAATTCTGTCACCTCGCCAGTGTCAACTTTGCCCTGAAAATTGGCAGATGGGGCTGGTGGCCAGGCATGGGTGCAGGCAAAGCACACAGGAAGTGGGGCCTCCCCTGCTGGCCGCTTGCCCCATGCTTTGGGGCCATGCCCCTAGCTAAGCAGTCACATGTCTGTTAAATAAAGTCGGCTGAGAGTCTCATCTTAGCTAGATGGAACCAAACACCTGGGTGTCTGCCAAGACCTCAACCACTCAGGTCAAGAAGGCCCCCCAGAGGGGCACGGCTCTGAGAGCTGCCCTCGTGGGTATCCTGGCAGGGGCAGGTGCTTCCTTGCAGTTGGTCAAGAGAGGGCAATACTGCTTGCTTGTCTTGGGGATTCCAGATGGGAGTGATGTAGGGTGTGGCAAAGCAGAGCCTGCTTCCTGGCGCGTGTGCATTTCTTCCAGCTCCTAAATTCCAGCTTGAAGATAATGATATTAATACTAATCGCTAGCAATTGTTAGGCTCTTATTCCACGTATATTAACACGTTTACGCCTCATAACAACCCTGTGTGGTGGGCCTGGTTGTCTCTGTTTTACAGAGGAGGAAGCTGAGGAACTAGGAGGCTAAATGACTTGCCAAGGGCACTCGGCTAGTGAGTGTCAAGGGGGGGGGACAGTGGAGGGTGGGGTTGGATTCAACCCCAGGCCCACTAGCTCCAGAGCTGTGCACCAGGCTCAGTGTCAATGTCGATGACCTTGAGGATGGGCTCTACTTTGGCCCTGGTGGGGCTGGGTTGAGGTGCGTTTGTTCTTGCTGGAGAAATTGCCAATCATCTCAACCCTTGAAAAACGTGAGAAGTGGAACCTCAGCGCCATATCCCAAGGGCATGTCTCCTGGTTTGCTGAATTTTTAAAAAGAGGTTTTACTTTCTCTTTCTTGCCTGGTTACAGGAGACGGATGAAGGCTTGTAGAACCGGTCTTTGTCCTGGCTCTCTCGCACCCCTCCTAAAACTCAGATGCCCTTTGAAGTTCTCCCTTCACCTGTCTAGGGGTGTGTGCACCTGTAGTCAGAGCCAGAGAGCAGGGCTGGACTGGACAGGGCAGGTGGTCCTTGCAAGGCCGTCCTCCATGTGACCCCTGTGAAGCATTCCCAGTCACCAGCCCAAGGTCACTATGGAATAAATGGGGATGGCCACGTGAGGAGGGGTGCCTGCTCCCCACGGAAGGAGAGAGTGGTGGAAGGAGGCAATTTGGGCTCAGGGCTGATTGGCCCAGGCCACTGAGCCTTTGTTCAGACTGGGGTGTCAGATGGATCCTGGTGTCTGTGCTGGCTTTGCCTTCTAGAAGCCTGGAATCAAGTAGGTACTTCACAGATGTAATTTCTAACTATGCATGGTCGGGCAGGCAGGTGTTAGGGTCCAATGCCTGGGGTCACTAGTGAGCCATGTGACCTGAGCCACTTGCCTTTCAGCAGGACCAGCTACATAACTTACAAGGGCCAGTGCAAAGTGAAAATGCGAGCCCCTTGTTCAAAAACTATTAAGATGGTGACTTAAACCAAGCATGGGGCCTTTCTAGGTGCAGGGACCTGTGTGACTACACAGATTGTACTCAGTTTTCCTCCTTTGTAAAATGGGGATAGTCGTATATCCTTCACGGGCTTGTTGTGAGGTTTAAAAAAGATAATAGTGCACGCAGAGCATTAGGCCACAGGGTGAAAGCTGGGTGCATGTCAGTGCACTTTGATAAGTGCAGTGTCAGAAATGTACAGCCTCTTTTTGAGCAAAGGACTGTGGAAGGTGAAGGGAACCTCAGTAATGACACATGAAAATTATGAGAAATTCAAATTTCAACGTCCATAAATAAAGTTTTATTGGAACACAGGCATGCACATTCATTTTTGTATCCTCTATGGCAGAGTTGAGTAAATTGCACAGGTGGTTACAGAAAAGTTTGCTGACCCCTGAGGTGTAGGATAAAATTAGGCTTCTCGGCACAGCACCTAAGGCTCTGTTGCTGCCATCAGCCGCCAGCCTGCCTCCCCACCCCTACCTCACTTCTTTTGCCCCTTTTGTTCTTAAGAACCCCCAACCCTTTCGAGGTCCCCTGCATGGGCCATTTTCACTTCTGTGCTCTGTCCCTTCTTTTCTCTCCATCTTTCCCCTTCCTTGGCTAGATGTCACTGACTCATCCCTGCAGAAATCACCTCCTCCAGGAGACCTTCCTGACCTGCGTCTCTGGTTTAGTGACACCCTGCTCTGGGACTCACTGTTTGGAAAGGAAAATATAGAGAAACCCGAGAGCTTGGGGGTAGGGAGCTCAGCACAAGGGAAGCAGCACAGGGGGCAGAAATGACTCACCCAGTGAGCAGATGTGGATGGGATGGGACACACCATGCCCTTGAGGGGTGGACACATAGACTCACAGCCTGTGGCTCTGTCCCCGTGGGGCTTCCATTCCAGTGGGCGAGACAGTGAACGGGAACATTAACACACATGTGAGGAAGAGTTTCCCGTCCTCATTCGTGCTGTGGAAGCAGGGTAGGATTGGTGGAGGGGCGGGTGGTCTAGATGAGGAAGCCAGGAAGGCCTCCAGGAGGTGACGTCCAAGTCCTGAATGAGGCAGAGCACCGGGCAGACAGGAGCTCTGGAGGGAGGGGAAGAGGAGGTCTCTTCTAATGCCATCCCTCCCCTTCTGCTCTTCAGCCCGAGGAGATGGTGAGAGGCGGGGAGTGCTTCTCTCCTCCCCAGGCCCAGAGCGTCAGCAGCCTGAGTAGTCAGACCAGGCTCCCAGGTCAGAGCCCTCCCTTGGGGGTGGGCCACTCCTTCCATTAGGCCCCTCCCCAGAGCCTCCTGGCATTAATCTGAACCCCGAGACTTAACCAGCAGCCCCTTTTTGAGATCTGGGGAACGACTCTAGGAACTTCAGCCACAGACTCGGTGCCACTTTAAGAGGCAACACCGAAACCCAGAGAAGTTGGGTCCCTTGGTCACTGGGCTAATCAGAAGCAGAGCCAGCACCAGTATCCTGGGCTCCTGACCCTCAGAAAAAAGAGATCACTCATCTTTTGATTTTACTGGGGGGAATGCCAGGAGAAATCAGTCCCCAGGGTTGAGATAGGCCAGTAGAGGCCATTGGGAAACGCTTCGGATCCACACACCATCCAAGAGAGAGGCCCACTGGCCAAGGCAGGCTGTTTCCTTGAAGAGAATCCTCCCACGTCTCACCGTCTCACCGGTGCTCTTGGCTGGAGGTGGCCCGAGGCACTGTCCGAAGCTGTTGGCCTCTCATCCCACTGGTTTAATTTAGCTCCAGTCCTGTGGAAGGCTGTGCTAATTATAGCCCACTGGCAGTGCTGGGAGCTATAAATAGGGTGGGAAACACCTGTTTGGTCATTAGTAGGCATTTATCAAGGTACCTACAAAGGCTTCAGGCTTTGGGCTGGGCCTGGCGTGGGCACAGAAAGCACCTAGAACCCTTGAACCTTGCTCTCCATATGTAGGGGAGTCAGAGGAAGCCAGTGTGAACAGTGCGGGCGGGGGCAGGTCTAGAGCACGCTTTGGGCACCAGACTGTGAGAGCTCAAATCTTGGCTCTTCACAGCTGTGAGACCTTGGAGAAGTTACTCAAACTCTCTGTCCTTCAATTTTTTTCATCTAGAAAATAAAGTCTTAATAATATGTACACAGTAAGGATGTTGTACCATTAAATGAGTGTATGTGTAATATATTGTACATATAGGTTTATATAAGTATTTACTCCTTATAATACATAATTATTCTATTATATATAATTATATATAATATATATAATATATAATTATATATTCTATTATATAATTTAATAATATATATTTATATATATAAATAATGTATGCATATATATGTATATATATTTAGAGAAGCCTGGTATCTTAGGTATAAGAAAATTATTTATTGTTTATTACTGTTTGAAATGGCATGTGGACATTAATACACCACCTGCCCAGGAGTGAGCATCTTGTGCGGAAACCTTGATCTTGGAAGAGTGCTGAGTCTAGGGCCCTCCCAGCCTTTGATGACAGGGTGCTGTGTGACAGTTAAGAGTACAGGTTAAATTTCAGTTCTGTTACTTCCCGTTAGGCATGTTACTTCCCATCTGTAGGTCTCCATTCTTCATCAGTAAAATGGGGCACCATGATAAAGAGCATTTCATGGAGTTTTGGCAGGATTAAATGAGATGGTACCTGTAGAGTACTTAGCACAATGCCTAGTACACAATGTCTGTTAAACAGTATAATTCGTTATTGTTGATTCTCCTCTTCTCTTATGACTTTGGCTATGACAGCATCTCCAGGCTAATGTATTTATGTCCCCTGGAAAATGGGGCCAATACCTTAGTGGGCAGAGGGCAGCAGTCCTGAGATGCCCCAGCCTGAAGATGGGAGGCCGGGTCGTCTTCCTTTGCAGTGCTCTTATCCAGCTGTTAGCGCCTCTCCTCCTGGGCCCCAGGGCACCCTCTCTTAACAATGCTGTTTGCTTCCTGTGTCTCTTTTCCTTGTGCCCCAGCTGGGTTCTGAGTGCCTAGCCCTGGACACAGCATATGGTGGGAAGCATGTCCCAGCGGAGAGCTGTGTTTGTCGTGACAGAGGAAGAAGAGTTCAAGGGACGGGGATTGTTTGCTTTGTATGGAGAGAGGCAAGGGGTGGAGGTAGGGACAAGATGCCTGGGAGCTCTCCTGGGAGAGGGACCCTGTTCATTTTATCCTGTGCCTCAGAGCAAGGATATCAGGTGGAAGTGTCAAGGAGGCTGAGTTCCATTACGGAAGGGGCAAGTTGCTGGACCTTGGGCCTGCTTGAAGGAAGAGGCCTGAGTGGAGCTCCGACCTGGGATTTAGGCAAGCTAGTCAAGGCATGCAGCATGGGTCCTACCCCACACCTACCGAGCCCCCTTGTGATTTTTTTTTTATGTACAAAAGACATTATATATATGTGTATATATATATATATTTTAACATCTTTATTGGAGTATAATTGCTTTACAATGTTGTGTTAGTTTCTGCTGTATAACAAAATGAATCAGCTATACATATACATATATCCCCATAGCCCCTCCCTCTTGCATCTCCCTCCAGCCCTCCCTATCCCACCCCTCTAGGTGGTCACAAAGCACCAAGCTGATCTCCCTGTGCTATGCGACTGCTTCCCACTAGCTATCTATTTTACATTTGGTAGTGTATATATGTCCAGGCCACTCTCTCACTTCGTCCCAGCTTACTCTTCCTCCTCCCCGTGTCCTCAAGTCCATTCTCTATGTCCACGTCTTTATTCCTGTCCTGCCCGTAGGTTCTTCAAAACCATTTTTTTTTTAGATTCCATATATATGTGTTAGCATATGGTATTTGTTTTTCTCTTTCTGACTTACTTCACTCTGTATGACAGACTCTAGGTCCATCCACCTCACTACAAATAACTCAATTTCGTTTCTTTTTATGGCTGAGTAATATTCCATTGTATATATGTGCCACATCTTCTTTATCCATTCATCTGTCGATGGACACTTAGGTTGCTTCCATGTCCTGGCTATTGTAAATAGTGCTGCAATGAACATTGTAGTACATGACTCTTCTTGAATTATGGTTTTCTCAGGGCATATGCCCAGTAGTGGGATTGCTGGGCCGTATGGTAGTCCTATTTTTAGTTTTTTAAGGAACTTCCATACTGTTCTCCATAGTGGCTGTATCATTTACATTCCCACCAGCAGTGCAGGAAGGTTCCCTTTTCTCCACACCCTTTCCAGCATTTATTGTTTGTATATTTTTTGATGATGGCCATTCTGACCGGTGTGAGGTGATACCTCATTGTAGTTTTGATTTGCATTTCTCTAATGATTAGTGATGTTGAGCATCCTTTCATGTGTTTGTTGGCAATCTGTATATCTTCTTTGGAGAACTGTCTATTTAGGTCTTCTGCCCATTTTTGGATTGGGTTGTTTGTTTTTGGATATTGAGCTGCATGAGCCACTTGTATATTTTGGAGATTAATCCTTTGTCAGTTGCTTCATTTGCAAATATTTTCTCCCATTCTGAGGGTTGTCTTTTCGTCTTGTTTATGTTTTCCTTTGCTGTGCAAAAGCTTTTAAGTGTCATTAGGTCCCATTTGTTTATTTTTGTTTTTATTTCCATTTCTCTAGGAGGTGGGTCAAAAAGGATCTTGCTGTGATTTATGTCATAGAGTGTTCTGCCTATGTTTTCCTCTAAGAGTTTTATAGTGTCTGGCCTTACATTTAGGTCTTTAATCCATTTTGAGTTTATTTTTGTGTACGGTGTTAGGGAGTGTTCTAATTTCATTCTGTTACATGTAGCTGTCCAGTTTTCCCAGCACCACTTATTGAAGAGGCTGTCTCTTCTCCATTCTATATCCTTGCCTCCTTTATCAAAGATAAGGTGACCATATGTTCTTGGGTTTATCTCTGGGCTTTCTATCCTGTTCCATTGATCTATATTTCTGTTTTTGTGCCAGTACCATATTGTCTTGATCACTATAGCTTTGTAGTATAGTCTGAAGTCAGGGAGCCTGATTCCTCCAGGTCTGTTTTTCGTTCTCAAGATTGCTTTGGCTATTTGGGATCTTTTGTGTTTCCATACAAATTGTGAAATTTTTTGTTCTAGTTCTGTGAAAAATGTTATTGGTAGTTTGACAGGGATTGCATTGAATCTGTAGATTGCTTTGGGTAGTATAGTCATTTTCACAATGTTGATTCTTCCAATCCAAGAACATGGTATATCTATCCATCTGTTTGTATCATCTTTAATTTCTTTCATCAGTATCTTATAGTTTTCTGCATACAGGTCTTTTGTCTCCTTAGGTAGGTTTATTCCTAGGTATTTTATTCTTTTTGTTGCAGTGGTAAATGGGAGTGTTTCCTTCATTTCTCTTTCAGATTTTTCATCATTAGTGTTTAGGAATGCAAGAGATTTCTGTGCATTAATTTTGTATTCTGTTACTTTACCAAATTCATTGATTAGCACTAATAGTTTTCTGGTAGCATCTTTAGGATTCTCTATGTATAGTATCATGCCATCTGCAAACAGTGACAGTTTTACTTCTTCTTTTCCAATTTGGATTCCTTTTATTTCTTTTTCTTCTCTGATTGCTGTGGCTAAAACTTCCAAAACTATGTTGAATAATAGTGGTGAGAGTGGGCAACCTTGTCTTGTTCCTGATCTTAGTGGAAATGGTTTTGCTTTTTCGCCATTGAGAACGATGTTGGCTGTGGGTTTGTCATATATGGCCTTTATTATGTTGAGGTAAGTTCCCTCTATGCCTACTTTCTGGAGGGTTTTTATCATAAATTGGTGTTGAATTTTGTCGAGAGCTTTTTCTGCATCTACTGAGATTATCATATGGTTTCTATCCTTCAGTATGTTAATACGGTTTATCACATTGATTGATTTGCATATACTGAAGAATCCTTGCATTCTTGGGATAAACCCCACTTGATCATGGTGTATGATCCTTTTAATGTGCTGTTGGATTCTGTTTGCTAGTATTTTGTTGAGATTTTTGTGTTTATGTTCATCAGTGATATTGGCCTATAGTTTTCTTTTTTTGTAACATCTTTGTCTGGTTTTGGTATCAGGGTGATGGTGGCCTCGTAGGATGAGTTTGGGAGTGTTCCTCCCTCTGCTGTATTTTGGAAGAGTTTGAGAAGGATAGGTGTTAGCTCTTCTGTAAACGTTTGATAGAATTCGCCTGTGAAGCCATCTGGTCCTGGGTTTTTTTTTTTTTTTTTTTTACTGCCACATTTGAAAACTTTTATTAAATTTTGAGGGTCTCATTCTCATTTAATAAAAAACAGAAACACAGGGTATGTGGTTTTCAGTAATAAACTTAATTGTCATTTAAATTTCATTATTTTTTCTTGAATTTAGTAGTTCCTTTTTGATTTGCTTATAAAACTAATTTAATTGCCACTGTATTTTGAAGTAGAAAAAAGTATTAAATTATCTGGATGAGATATTTATTGGTTACCAAATATGCATATGTGTCTTCACATTTGTCATTTCTTTGGCGTAGGGCGGGGCCATGTGAATTGTCTAGCTAATAGGCTGTGAGAGTGACCTTTGTCCCTTTGAGGACAGAGCATTTAAAAACTGTTGTGAGAGTCCTGAATTCTATTTTTCTCCTGCTACAGTGATCATGGAAGCTTCCTCTTAAGATTGTGGAAGCACAAAATGGACCCATCCAAATCCCTGAATCGTTGCTTGGATTGATGCTGCCTTATAGAGCTGCTGGAACAGCAGCAGACTTAGTGAGCCCCAGGGATTTTGTTTTAAGCCACAGAGATTTTGAAGTTTATTACTAGGGCTCAACATAGCCGACCCTGATTAATACGTGAGCTATGGAAGTAATATGATACTCTGCAGGAGTGTCCTGGGCTGAGTGGGGAATAGATATAGAGAAGCAAGTATGATTTATAACAAAGGTTAGTGCTGAAAGGACTACATTAGTTACCAGGTTCAAAACACCATATGAGAAAGCAAGAGAGGGAGCAAGAGACTAAGAGTCAGGGAGGTGAGGGATAGTCTAAGAAAAGGAGTGCAAAGTAAGAGTGAGAGAAACAGGGGATTTCTCTGGTTGGTCCTGGGTTTTTGTTTGTTGGAAGATTTTTAATCACTGTTTCAATTTCAGTGTTTGTGATTGGTCTATTTATATTTTCTATTTCTTCCTCGTTCAGTCTCAGAAGGTTGTGCTTTTCTAAGAATGTGTCCATTTCTTCCATGTTGTCCATTTTATTGGCATATAGTTGCTTGTAGTAATCTCTCATGATACTTTGTATTTCTGCAGTGTCAGTTGTTACTTCTCATTTTTCATTTCGAATTCTGTTGATTTGAGTCTTTTCCCTTTTTTTCTTGATGAGTCTGGCTAGTGGTTTATCAATTTTGTTTATCTTCTCAAAGAACCAGCTTTTAGTTTTATTGATCTTTGCTGTTGTTTCCTTCATTTCTTTTTCATTTATTTCTGATCTGATTTTTATGATTTCTTCCCTTCTGCTAACTTTGGTTTTTTTTTGTTGTTGTTCTTCTTCTTTCTCTAATTGCTTTAGGTGTAAGATTAGGTTGTTTATTTGAGATTTTTCTTGATTCTTGAGGTAGGATTGTATTGCTGTAAACTTCCCTCTTAGAACTGCTTTTGCTGCATCCCATAGGTTTTGGGTCATCGTGTTTTCATTGTCATTTGTTTCTAGGTATTTTTTGATTTCCTGTTTGATTTCTTTAGTGATCTCTTGGTTATTTAGTAGTGTATTGTTTAGCCTCCATGTGTTTGTATTTTTTACAGTGTTTTTCCTGTAATTGATATATAGTCTCATAGCCTTGTGGTCGGAAAAGATACTTGATACGATTTCAATTTTCTTAAATTTATCAAGGCTTGATTTGTGACCCAAGATAGGATCTGTCCTGGAGAATGTTCCATGAGCACTTGAGAAGAATGTGTATTCTGTTGTTTTCAGATGGAATGTCCTATAAATATCAATTAAGTCCATCTTGTTTGATATGTCATTTAAAGCTTGTGTGTCCTTATTTTTTTTCATTTCAGATGTTCTGTCCCTTGGTGAAAGTGAGGTGTTAAAGCCCTCTACTAATATTGTGTTACTGTCAATTTCCCCTTTTATGGCTGTTAACATTTGCCTTATGTATTGAGGTGCTCCTATGTTGGGTGCATAAATATTTACAATTGTTATATCGTCTTCTTGGATTGATCCCTTGATAATTATGTAGTATCCTTCTTTGTCTCTTGTTATAGTCTTTATTTTAAAGTCTATTTTGTCTGATATGAGAATTGCTCGTCCAGCTTTCTTTTGATTTCCATTTGCATGGAATATCTTTTTCCATCCCCTCACTTTCAGTCTGTATGTGTCCCTAGGTCTGAAGTGGGTCTCTTGTAGACAGCATATATACAGGTCTTGTTCTTGTATCCATTCAGCCAGTCTATGTCTTTTGGTGGGAGCATTTAATCCATTTACATTTAACGTAATTATCGATATATATGTTCCTATTACCATTTTCTTAATTGTTTTGGGTTTGTTATTGTAGGTCTTTTCCTTCTCTTGTGTTTCCTGCCTAGAGAAGTTCCTTTAACATTTGTTGTAAAGCTGGTTTGGTGGTGCTGAATTCTCTTAGCTTTTGCTTGTCTGTAAAGGTTTTAATTTCTCTGTCGAATCTGAATGAGATCCTTGCTGGGTAGAGTAATATTGGTTGTAGGTTTTTCCCTTTCATCAGTTTAAATATGTCCTGCCACTCCCTTCTGGCTTGCAGAGTTTCTGCTGAAAGGTCAGCTGTTAACCTTATGGGGATTCCCTTATATGTTATTTGTTGTTTTTCCCTTGCTGCTTTTAATGTTTTTTCTTTTTATTTATTTTTTGATAGTTTGATTAATATGTGTTTTGGTGTGTTTCTCCTTGGATTTAACCTGTATGGGACTTTCTGTGCTTCCTGGACTTGATTGACTCTTTCCTTTGCCATATTAGGGAAGTTTTCAACTATAATCTCTTCAAATATTTTCTCAGTCCCTTTCTTTTTCTCTTCTTCTTCTGAGGGCCCTATAATTCGAATGTTGGTGCGTACAATGTTGTCCCACAGGTCTCTGAGACTGTCCTCAATTCTTTTCATTCTTTTTTCTTTATTCTGCTCTGTGGTAGTTATTTACACTATTTTGTCTTCCAGGTCACTTATCCGTTCTTCTGCCTCAGTTATTCTGCTATTGATTCCTTCTAGAGAATTTTAAATTTCATTTATTGTGTTGTTCATCATTGTTTGTTTGCTCTTTAGTACTTCTAGGTCCTTGTTAAATGTTTCTTGTATTTTTCCATTCTATTTCCAAGATTTTGGGTCATCTTTACTATCATTACTCTGAATTCTTTTTCAGGTAGACTGTCCATTTCCTCTTCATTTGTTTGGTCTGGTGGATTTTTACTTTGCTCCTTCATCTGCTGTGTATTTCTCTGTCTTCTCATTTTGCTTAACTTACTGTGTTTGGGGTCGCCTTTTTGCAGACTGCAGATTTGTAGTTCCTGTTGGTTTTGGTGTCTGCCCCCAGTGGGTAAGGTTGGTTCAGTGGATTTTGTAGGCTTCCTGGTGGAGGCGACTGGTGCCTGTGTTATGGTGGATGAGGCTGGATCTTGTCTTTCTGGTGGGCAGGACCGCATCCGGTGGTGTGTTTTGGAGTGTCTGTGAACTTATTATGATTTTAGGCAGACTGTCTGCTAATGGGTGGGGTTGTATTCCTGTCTTGCTAGTTGTTTGGCATAGGGTGTCCAGCACTGTAGCTTGCTGGTCATTGAGTGGAGCTGGGTCTTAGTGTTGAGATGGAGATCTCTGGGAGAGCTTTCGCTGACTGATATTACGTGGGGCCGGGAGGTCTCTGGTGGACCAATGTCCTGAACTTGGCTCTCCCACCTCAGAGGCTCAGGCCTGACACCCGGCTGGAGCACCAAGACCCTGTCAGCCACACGGCTTCTTCACAATTAGTTCAGTTTTCACACCAGGCAGAGGGAAAAGACATCTTTAGATGTAGCAGCAGTGAAATAGCTCTGAGAGGCTCCATTTCATAGATTTCTTTTCCTTTTCTTTTGTGATTCATCTAGTTCCACTTGCTCATAGGGTGTTTTGTGCAGAGGCCTTGCACCTGGCACTTCAGACCAGAGTTCCTTGTGGGAAACTCCCCCATCTGATTTTTAACAAGGGGCTCAGCTGTGGGCATGGAAATTGGAGGAGCCCTGTTCTAGACCAGTGCTCCTTAAGCCAGGAGCCACTCTTCCCAATCTACCGCTGGGAAAACTCAGGCTATTTTGGGCCTTGAGCCTGGTTCTCAAAGTTCTGCTTCTCTCCCTGGGTCCCCGGGAAGCACTGATTCTTTCTTGGACCAGCAGCGTCAGCCCTCACCTCTTAGAAATGGAAATCCTCAGGCTCCCCTCCAAAGCTGGGGAATGAGAACCCCTGGGGTGGGGCCAGGGTGGCATGTTAACCATCCCTCCAGGTGGCTCTGAAGCACTTATGAGATTGATAACCCGGAGGCTGATAACATGTCAGCCCCAGCTGCATGCTGGAATCACTTGGGAAGATAAAAAGAGGAAACACCTGGGTCAGAAAGAGCATCTCGGTGTGGCAGGGACGTTGGGAACGTCAGAAGCTCCTCAGGTGATTCTCATGCGCGGCCGGGATTAAGAACCAGTGCTTTAGGCCCATGGACTAGGCTTTAGTTTTCTCAGCTGTATATTGGGTAGAATAACCCCCGTGTCCCTACTGGTGCAGTGAAAGGGCCTGGGGGACCCTTTCACGTAGCTGTCTGGGACTTGGAAAAGCACACAGGAGACAGGCTTCCATCTGTCAGGAAGGGTGCACCGAGATTCCTGTGCTGAGGGGAGGTGGGATGGGATGCCCACTATGGCCTTAGGGGTGGAATTGTAACATGGTGGTTGGCTGATCCAAGTACTAAGTGCTGTAAAGACGATACCCTGCTTGCTGCAATAGCTCTGTTTCGGGGAAGGAGATTGCTGGTTCCTTGAGAGCCCAGTGTAAGCTGCCCCCGCTGCCCCCAGTGCCTAATTCTGGCGCTTGCTCTTAGTGGGGTCCTTTGCTCAGTGTTGGGGAGACGATGAAGCCTGCTCCATCCCGGGCTCCCTCGGATTAGCATGGGTGGGGCCTGCTGCGGAGCTGGGCCCCCTGCCTCTGAGCACGGGCGGTGGCAACAATGAGGTTTAGAGAAATATTTACCCAAAGTAATACCTCTGCTCTGCCACTGCCCGTCTCCCAGGAAGCTGGGTAACAAACACAGAGTTCTGGTTGTAATTTATGGTGGGGATGAGCTGAGCCTTCCAAGGGCTGGGACAAGGCAGGAAAAAGGGTGGTGGTTATGGTCTCTAGTCCTAGGCCCTGCAGTGGCCGGCATCTCAGGGCTCGTGGAAATAGCCGTTAGTTCCAACTGCAAAGGGGCAAGCTGCATGTGCATTTTACGTTGGCTTTGGAACCAAATGTGGAATGTAGTCATAATCTAATGTTAAAAACAAGAGTGCATGCTGCTTCCCATGCGCGTGGAGGTGCTGTTCTAAGCCTTACCTCATGTGATCCCCAACGACCACCCCATGACCTATGTGCCATTATTTCTCCCATTTTACGTAAGCAGTTGCTGCTCAGGGGTCTGTGATGGTCAACCTCTGCATCTCGCAGATGGGGAAGCCAAGACCCAGAGGTCATAGTGTGTGAGCAGCAGAGACAAAATTAGAAATCGGGTCCTAACCATCAAAGCATATCTTGAAAAACAGAGGGTTTAGTGAAACCTCTTCTTAATTTCCAGTCGGGAATGACTTAATACAGAGTGCCTGGATTATGTAACACCAGAAAAATAATTCACAGGATATTTGTTCTGAAAAGTTTTACAGGAGATCGTCTAACACAGTGTATGATCGGGTCACCCAAGATGGCTGTTCTCTTACTCTCTGTGTATCCCCTGCTTCACCTCCATCCTACTCCCCTGACCTTCCTACATGCTTGCCTCCAGCCCCAGCTAATGATTGTCCTAATCTTTAGGTCAGAACAGCTCCACCTGTAACTTATCAAAGGAGCGTTGAGGGGCGTGCCCCTCAGTTAGTTTCCCTGGTAACTGATGAGCCAACCTGATGTCAATTACCCCTATAAGAGGGGGAGGTTTCTCCTCTCCTCTTTGGTGAGACGCTTGCCGCCATGTTCTGCTCGCCGTCTGCTGCGCACGGTGGAGGTGACGCTCCAGGACCTTGCTTGTAAGTTCCCCCTTAGCCCTTAAACCGTTGACGTCTCTGTCACCGACTGCGGGCTCTTTCTTCGGTCTTGAACCCGGGCAAGCCCAGGCCTCGCAGGCCTGCGGGGTGCAGCCCAATAATTGGCGGCGTCAGCCCAGAGACCGAGGAAACTCCCGTGAGCGCCGAGGTGTTGGGAGAGAAGGGCGGGGAGTGGAAGGTTGGGCCTGTCCACGACCATGTGGGGCCCGGAAGTTGCGGGGGTGGTCGCGGGGTGGCCGTCCACTGATGTTACCGAAAATGGGGTCTGGCGGCTCGCCGCCGAAAGGCCAGTAAGGAGGCAAGGTTGGTGGAAAGGAAAGTTTGCTTTATTTCGGAGGGCGGACTCCTGTCCGAAGACTGATTTCCCGCCGCTGACTACCGCTAGACAAGAGCTTTTATAGGCGGAGGGAGGGGGGCTACACGTGGCAACAGCGGAGTCAGCTCTGACGGTCGTCTCGAAATCGTCGTGGGGTGGTCTGACCAGCATCATCTTGATTATTTTAAGTACAGTTACCCTTCCGTTCCAGGGTCGGTTTGTTCCCATTTCCTTGAGGCTAATTCTCAGAATTGTGGCAGCTTATGTCCTGACTGTGGTCTGGTCATCACGTAGTTAACTTCTTCCACCTGGCGGGGGTTTCAGCATCTACATGACAGCTCGCAGGATACGGCTCAGAATATTATCTATAGCCCTTGAAGAGCAACCGAAGGTCCTTGACTGTGACTAAACTGTTAATTGTTTTGTCCTGTTTGAACGCTTGTTTTTGCTTTTGCGTTTTCTCACTTCTCTGATTAAACTTATTCTTTGGCTAAAGTTTTTCTACAGGCAAAAGGCAGGTGGAGGACATGGTGGGGAGGGACCATAGGGTCCTTCTTCGTTGCACTAACTCATGGAGCCCAGAGGTTGCAGGGGAAGTCTTGCGTTGGCTGTCCACTAGTATGGGGGGCCCTGTGGTGGCTGTCCTTGATGAATGGGGGCTGCCAGGAGATCTGGAGAAGAGTGGCCCCTAATGGCTCTGCTGTTGTATCAAAGTGAGCCTTTTGTCATTGGTTAAGCTAGCTTTCTAGAAGGAATTGGTATTTCTCTGCTTGTACCTTTAAGATGTAAATGATCTACCTAGGCTCTCAGGAACTTTAATCTAATCCTACGTGACCTCTAAGAGTAAAGAAAAATGAGAGAAGTCTTTTAAAACTCTAGGAATAATTGTTTTGCGAATGTCTGTCTATAATAGTCTCTGTAGATACTGGTAACTTTGAAACTAAACTAAGTTAAATGAAGAGAATTCATTGACTAGCTGGGTTATTTCAAATAGGATAAACTATTGGAACATTAATTGCTGGGTGGGTCTAAGTCTACCTACCTTTGCCTTCGTAGGAGAGGAAGGCTAAAGCATAAGTTTTCCAAACAGAAAATGCTGGTATGACAAACAGTTAACAATTACTTGCTTCTTAGTTTTTTGCCAGAGATTAAGATTTTTAAGGGTTAAGATTCTAGTTAGTCATCTTTCTAGTTATTGTAACCAAGTCTCTTTATTGATTACATTGTAATCAGGTGTTTAACCGTGCCTTTTTAAGTCTTTGGTCATATATAGATAGTTGTTGTACTTCAATGCTTTTGCGAAGGTGGTTCATCTTCAAGAAGATTCCTAAGAAGGGCTTTTGACAAGTACAGGTCTCTGATAAATTTCAGATTATACTGCTGAACTGGGTAAGAAATTAAAGAATTCTAATGGAAAACATAATGGCTTCATTAAAAGTTAACAAAAGGATTTGTTACTGAGTGAACTGTTGAATATGGTTATAATTTTTATGGTTTTTGTCTGAAGTATTACTGGTTTTGATCTGTTTTCCAGATATAGGGAAGCCCTTCCGCTCAAGTTAGTTATGACTTAACAGGAGTTGGGTAAACCACACCTGTGGGTAGAATTGAAACATTTTCCTTTTCTCTCTGCCTGGTTCCTCCAGAAATTAGAGACTCTTGGGTTCCCAGCAGCCTTACCAGGCAAATGGGAAAAACTGTCTCCTGGCATATGCAGGAATCTCCATATTTTGAGAACCTCTAGAAGAGAGAAATCCACCCAGGTGGAGTCTGATGGCTTTCCTGGCCTTGAGAGACCTTTTGGGAATTCAGCCTGAGGCTCCATCTGAGGAGTTCCGTGAGAGCCAGTTTGGAGGAGTCTGTGTGGTCAATTGACCAGACCTAATTTACAAACAAATTAGTCTTGATTTGGCTATATTTGGTGGAGATGAGGGTAATTTTAGAGAGAAAAATACTGTGTTTCAGTGGGTATTAAACTCTAGTTCTGCTAATCAGACTTTCAGTGCAATCAGACTTTTAATGTGACTGCTGACACCTGGCTAGGCCAACAGAGTGTTTCTCTTAGAACCGGGGCCTTCCCTTCCACATGGGGGTGGCTCTGGGTTTGTGAAAACCAGGCGTGGCCTTACCTTCCTTATAACTGGACAGGGCACTTTTGCCATTGACTCCCTCTCCATTGACCCCGTAAGCACTTGGCTGCAGAATTTGCCCCACATGCTGGCGAATGACTGTTCTGAGTATACTGGGTATACAAGGTGTACCCGGCATACTAGGTATCGTACTCTTGATCCTCTCTGGCTGCTGCTATCTGCATTGTGTGTGTGGTATCTGGTGGCAGTGCCCCCTACATACCTGACTCCAGGGATATGGCAGAAGAGGGGTGGACCAAGGATGTAAGGGTCATGCAGGTTATGTAGGGGGGGAATGTATAGTCAAGCCTTCCAAGATGGCTGTTCCCTTGCTCTCTACATCCCCTGCTCCACCAGTGCTTGCTTCACCCTACTCACCTGACTGACCTTCCTACGTGCTTGCCCCTTCCCCAGCTGGTGATTGTTCTTATCAAAGGGGCGGTGAGGGGTGTGCCCTTCTGTGAGCTCTCCTAGTAACTGATGAGCCAACCTGATGTCAATTACCCCTATAACTGGTGACCTCCCCCTGACCCCGGGAACGAAGGCTGCAGCCACGTCCCGCTCTGCCTTCCACCGCACATGGTGGGGTGTCGCTCCAGGACCTTGCTTCAGGTGTGTAAGCTCCCGCATCCATTAAACCACTGATGTCTCTGTCACTGACTCCAGGCTCTTCCTTCCGTCTTGAAGCTGGGCAGGTACAGGTCTTGCAGGCCTGGGGGGTGCAGCCCAACACACAGTAAATTTGAAAGATTTTAGACCATGTCCCACATTAAGAAACACATTGTACATTGTGTATATATGTGTAATGTGTATATTATATATACGTATATGTATATACTGTTCTGGATTATATTTATGCATGTGTGTCCGTATCTCTATATAAAACATTGTCTGTCTACCTACGTATATATATATATATATATATAATCACAGAAAGGAAAGTTAATGGAATAATGGCTGTTCTTACCACATGGAGCAACTTGACGTATATTTGGTTCTGTTCCAAAAGATACGGCTCACAGTTCATTAAGTAGATTTCATGATCAACTAGTGGGCTGCGTCCTGCCATTTGTGAATTAATGGTGTGGCCCAGCTCTCTCCCACTGCAGGAGAGGAAGCTGAAGCTTTGCCTCACATTACATATGAGGCACAAATCTGAGACTAGGGTCCAGCTTTACTGATGGCCATACCCACCCTGTGCCGACCCTGCCCTACCTGAGACTTCGCCAAGAACCTTTTGGAGCCATTTGCTGACTCGTTCTGCAGTTTCGTGCCCACTCTTTGCCTCCTCTCGTGGATGCACTGTGAACCCGAGGCTCCCAGGCCTGGCCAGGTGCTCTCTGGCCATCACCCACCCCAGTGCTTTGCACCTCTCCTGGTCGCTGTTCTTTTCTGCCCCTTCTGAGAACCAGAGTGCGGATTTTGAGATGGAGTCCCAAGATTCGGGGATGGTGGATTTCAGTGTAGGCATTTTGAGAGAGAACTCATTTATCTGGGTCCACAACCCCTGGTTCACAATTCCGAAATTCCCAAAGCTCTGAAAAGTGAGAGTTTTTACATATTGTGGAGGCAAACCTGCCGTGAGCTGCTGTGGGGCTGATGATGGTCTTTGTTCATCCAGCTCAGTGCAAAGAGCCAGACGTCTCCCTGCAGCAATGGGAGTGCGTGTGGCTGGAGCGTGTGACCCAGACCCCACAGGTACGCCTGATTTATTTTCTAAAATCTGAAATAGTCAGAGTCCTGCCCCAGGGTAAGGGATTGTGGACCTGTAGATATATTTGATGTGTGTGTGTGTGTGTGTTATTGATTAATCAATGAATGTTCTTTGAGAGGAAGGAGTGCTAGGTGGCAGAAAGTGCAGAGGACCAGTTATCAGAAAGTTGCCTGTTAACAGCTACAAAATGAAGCTCGGAGGGTTTTTTGGGGGTGAAGTGAGGGATGGCTATGAAAGCATTTGGGAAACTAGAGTGGTTCCTACCTGTGTAAGGTGTTTGGTGCAGTGCGGTTTCTTTAGAAAATTGAATTGTAGTCTCTAACAATGCACTTATTTCCAACTTAAAGGCCCACATCGTGTGTGTGTGGGGGGGGCCTGAAAATGCGTCACTTTATTTTGCTGAGGCACAGATGAAGAATAACAAAGCAAAATACAGTGAGACAGAGGAATGTCTCTGCATTCGTTGTAGATTCTTCTCACATCTAGTCTGCTCTGTTCTATTTCCTTCTTCTTTGTTCTTCCCTCTTTGTAATATTCAGATGCCCCTTCCTAGAAACTGCTGACTGCACACAGTCGTGCACTTTTCTTCCTTACTATTAGTCTCATAGGTCATTAAAACCTCGCTGCTGCTTTCTTTCCCAGTAAAGTCAAAATTTCAGTTTTTAAAGCTTCTGCCTTCGAGGGCCCTGGGAACTCTGGGCTCCTGAGACTAGAGGAAGGTGTATCCAGTGTTCATTTATCTACAGGAAATGGCACAGAGGCAGGCTCTGAGAAATACTCAGATATGTCTAAAAGAAATCAGGCTGAGTGTACGTCAGACTTTAAGCCAGGAATGAAAGTGTGGCTTTTACCAAGGCCCAGGAGACCAAACTTTAGGCCCAGGTGGGAAGTTGGAAGTGAGAGTCCTGCATAAAACCAGCCCCTCCAGGCGGGCTCCATCCTCAGAAAACAGGTAGTCAGCAAACACCTGCCAGAGAGCCAAGAGAACACAGCAGGGGACTTGCCTGTTTTGATTTTGGCTTGGTGGTGGGAGGATGAAGCAGTGTCTCCTGTGAGAATTTGTAATCGTGGGTCTGCGTTCATGCAGTTCAGCTTTGAATTTGTACTACCTGTGTGGCCCAAGAAACCCCAAGCTGTGAAATTAGTCTGATATAGTTTGGGGTTGGTAGCACCCCATCGTGTCTGTCAGAAGCAGATGAGAATCATCTCTGGAGGGCTGTACTCATAGCTCAAGCCCTGAAAGACTCCTATAGGTAAAACCCAGCCATTCTGACACAAGTTTTTACCCTCAGTTACAGAACAGATGAGGCAGCAAGTCCCCATGAATGAAAGTCAGCAGAAACAACAAACAGAAGAATCAGACCCCCAAGGGTTTCAGATAGAAGACCAATTGGATATATTGATATAATGTCTTTAAAATGTTAATAAAATAAAACAAGTTGTTGGAAAAAATGAGCAGGAAACACTATACTAATTTTAAAAAATCTATACAAATTTGAATAAAAACAAATAGAACATCCAGAAATGAAAAATATAATAACTGAAATTGAGCATACACTGCTCAGCATTAGGTGTGTGCTTTCACAGGTTCTTATTAGAAACATCAAGATAGCAATGCTGAATAAGGATACATCAAAGAAAACATTAAAAATGTTAATTTGCACAGTTTTGTACGATTGAATGCATTATAATGTATCAGGAAAAAAAACAGATGTGGAAGCCAGGCAGTCTTTCATTTCATGGCCGTGTGACCTCGGGTTACTTCTTAACCTCTCGGATTCTTGGTTTCCTCTTGTGTAATCTGACCCCACAGGTTTGCTCTGAGGGTTCAATTAGATAGTTTTTGCAAGGGTCTTGATTTCCCTTTTCCCTGTACTTCCTTTGATTCTGGAGACTACATCTCTCCCCCACCTCCCTCTCCCTGGGGAAGGGTCCTGCAGTTTCCTGTTAATTAAATTAGCTCCTCAAGTGAATGTGAGGGGACTGTGTCATAATCGCTGAGAGTTCCTCTGGGGACTTGTATGTGTTCAGGAGCTACACACATTCATCTGGAAGCTGGTGGGGGAGTGTGGGTGCCCTATAAGGAGGGGGCTGGGATGGCTGAAAGGCAGGCTGCCAGCCAGAGGGGTCAGTTCCAGGTAGCAAGGCTCTGGCTAGGCCTCCCATTCTAGGGTGGTGATGGATGGCAGCGTTCTGACCTTGAGACGGGCCTGAGTGTGCTTAATACGCCGACAGATACGGATTTCAGTCAGATACAGCCTGCAAATCCTACCTCCAACTAACCTAATCCCGGCTGTTGGGAAATCTGAATTTTGCATTGAACTTGAACTCTATTTCAGGGCTCAGGCCCAATCTGTTAGTGTCCTGCAGGCATACTGTGTCCTGTCCTCTTGGTCAGCTCTCCCAGAGAACAGGACCTGCCAGGACTGTCCCAGGGCCTGAGTGCCTTGGACCGTGGGGAGGAAGAGGGGGGATGGCAGGAACCTGGTAGGGGTGTCCAGATCTTCTTCCCTCCCTTTCTCCCTCCTTGCTTCCCTCTTCGCCTCTCCTCTTTTCACTTTCTACCCACACATTCTTCTCCTTTTTTCTCTTTCCCCTTTTATCTCCCGTCTCTTCTCTCTCTCTCTCTCTCTCTCTCTGGCTGAGAACTGCAAGAGTGTATTTTTTTCATTCTGGGAAATGAGTACAGTGAGAATTTGGGGGGTAGGTCTCATCTGGGCTTGGCCTGGACCCAGGACAATGCTTGGCACACGGTAAGATTTTAGAAGCTGTCCAGTGGGGTTGTCTTGGACCTTGGAAAAGCTTCTGGATCTTTCCTGGTGTGAGTCCAAGTCATGACAATGGAATTCTACCCAGGAGGGGCAGTCGTGAACCTGAACAGCGCTGACCTCAGGGAGGAAATGGCAGGTCCCCACTCCCCAGTGATGTGGGCCCAGCCAAGCCTTGGAACTAAGCATGGTCAGGCCTGTGGATGACGTCATCTGCCTTCCGTGGGACAGCTGCAGCCAACAGGACACTCAGGAAATGCCAGCAGTAACTGGAAACTTTATTTTCAAATGCTTCCCACAGCATTCGTGCATGGCGAGAAGCGTTTCTGCCATGAGACTTTTCAGGTGGCTGCCCTGGACACCAGGGGGATGTGAAGCCCCCATCTTCCCTGGGGCAGGACTCCTGGGGGTGGGATGCAGGCACATTCCCCAAAGGGCTGCAGCTTTATGTCAGTGGAATTCCATTTAAACAGGTCTTCAGAGCCCATGGGATCCATTCCTAGGCAATACTTTTCAAGGCCTCTTTTTGCTATTCCATTAAAAAAGTATTTTCTTATTTACCTATCTCTGCTGCCTAATCTCTGTGCAGCAGGTGAACATAAGAGAAATGAAGCAAGAGAGAAGCACAGAGATTTAGAGAATAGACTATTCTGTGGAGACGCAGCAGCTGCCTTGCCATATCTGAAGGTCTGTAATGGGGAAGAGGCATCGGCTCGTTCTGTGTGTCCCCTGATAAGAGAATTAGGGCTGTGGGGAGGCATATTTCATCTTGGGATTCCAGTGGGGGTGGGAGCTCACATTGCCGCACCTGCTACGGAACAGCCGCAGTGCAGTGGACTTGCTCATAAGCCTCAGGTGTTAGAGACAGTTTATGCTTCAGCAGACAACCTCTAGCACAGTACCCTGATAGTTACTAGTTACTGGCCACTTATCGATCAGGCCCAGTGCTAAGTGCTGTACCGATCAACTCATTTCATTCTCACGACTCTTCCGTTGGGTGGGAATGATCATTAACATCACTTTACAGATGGGCATAATTGATTGAGAGTCCAGTGGCCCAAGGTCACAGGCTGGTAAGTGGTAGGGGGCTGAGTGGAATCAAGGTAGTCTGACGTTGGAGCTCCCCTCCCCCTAGTTCTTAAACCCACCGGGATTTACTTCTCAGCATGGTTTTAATGTGGGTTGAACCCGACAGCCTTTTCTTGCACACTTTTTTCTCTGCCCTCTTTTTGTTGTAGTCTTAACTGTCACATTAACCTATTAGTTTCTTCAGTTGTTGAGAAGATACCAGTTTGGGAAACTGTGTTCCACCGAGAAAGCTCTGTCCCTGCCTCGTCAGTGTTTATCTCCTTGAAGGGAGCGCGTACTATGGGAGCTGTCATCTAAAAATGGACTGGCTCTGCACTACAGGGATTCAGGAAGGGGAAGGTGACCACTTGCAGGAAGCCCGTGCCGGGTGTTGGGCGGGAGGACTAGAGGACATCTGAGGTCCAGCCAGCGAGGACCATCACCGAGCATGGCCCTTGATGGGGCTCCCACTGTCGTAGAGATGGTGCTGCCAGAAGTGTGACTCGGCTGGGGGAGGTGGTGGCACCCCGGCCCTTCTCACCACCTGCCTGAGTTATTGCAGTTGCCGCCTGGCTGCTCTGCTACGTTCACTTCACTCCCTTCTTCAGGGTGCCCTGAGTGCAGCTGCCAGATTAATCTCCCAAATGCTGATTTCATGATGTCACTCTGAACTCCCCTTTCTCCCTGCTGTGCTCAGAAGCCTGAGCTCCTCTGCCCTCAGACCACCCCCCTCCTTGCCTTTCCGATCTCCCCTTCCTCGTCTGCCCCCCACAAACCCCACTCCACCTGGCCTGGTCTACAGAGTGCCCTGAACAAGCCCTCCTGACACACTTGTCCTTATCTGGGGTTCCTTCCTCCTCTCCCAGGTGTCCAACTTCCTTGTTCGTTCGGGGCTCCGTTCATTCTTTCATTCACTCAACACTCCTCTGTTATGAGGCGACGCAGGGCCAGGAAAAGGCTGGGAAAACTGAGACATAACAAGACCGGTCGCCTTGAAGAGCTCTCGGTCTAGGCTCGCGGCATCTATGGAAGCGCCTTTGATCAATGCGGTGAGAGCTACTCCAGGCTGTGTACAAATCCTCCTCTTCCAGGAAGCCCTCACAGATTGCTCCATCACTGTGAACTCATCCTTTGCTGGAGTCCTATAGATCCCAGTCTCTGTTCTCTTTCAGTGCCTTGTTTTCTGCCCTGAAAAATTCACTTTCTTTTATTGGCAGTATCTCTTGGACTTTATCCTAAAGGAACATACCGCACTGCTGCACCATGTGCCTATTAATAGGAATATGTGTTTATATTGAGGTCTGATTACAAAGTATGCTCATATTTGTGATTCCCCCTGATTCTCATAATAACAGTATGGGACAAGCAGGACAGACATGATCAGCCCCGGTTTGCAGAGTGGTAAGGCACATGGTTCACAACTGGCGGAGCCTAGACTAGGGCCTGGGGTCTTACCATGTGAGTGCCACACAGCCTCACAGAAGGATGAATGGATGCAGTCCCTTCACTGTCAACTCTCCCCTGGGCCTGCAGTGGGTGTCAGGTGTATGTTAGGGTAGGATGAGAGAGTGGAGAGGAGAATCTTGCAACTGAAATCCAGGGCATCCATTAAGGAGCAGGGAGGTACATGGGGTGACCTAGCCTTGTTAGATAAAGGGTGCTCCGTTCTCCTAATTCTTATTCAGGCACTCCACTTCTCTTCCTCCGTGGAGACTGAGAATAGCTGATGGAGCTAGACGAGAAGGAATAGAGGGCTGGGAGGTGGGGCTGGACTTGGATAGGACGGATGAGCAGAGCAGGTGAGCAAGGCCTGGGGACAGAGGCAGTCAGGGGACCTGTCACCTCTCCCTGGAGTTGCATGAGCCCCTGGGTTTCCTTAGCACCTAGAGAGGAGGAAAAACTTCAGTCCCGACCACCCAGCTTAAAAGTTTCAGAATTCCATGCGGTTCTTTAAAGTATTTACTGGAACTGAAGACAAGGTAAGTAGAAAATGGAATCCCAGCTCCCTCTCGCCTTGGCTATTGATTGTTGGTTTTGCAGTTACAGTGAAGGTGCTGCCTCTGTGAACACGAGCTGGTTGGAATGCTCGGGCTTTTGAAGCTCAGCTGTTTGAGCTACCTACGTGTTTTTTAAAAAAAAAAAAAAAAAAACAAAAAACTTGCTTTGCTTTAACAAGAACAAAGTGTGTTTCTTTAGCCCAGGCATGAATCAAAAATAGTTGAACTTTTTTTTTTTTTTTGCTCAAGTTTAAAAATAAAAAAGTCACCTTTGGGCTGAGATCAAGAATGGAAAATTTCAGGGCATAAGAGTAATTTTTTTCCATCTGTTCTGGCAAGGGACGTTAAGGCACTTTGATGGAAGGTTGTGTGTAAACGTCAGTTGTGAGTCCCACTATGTTACTGCTTTGCAGTGTCTACTTGGTTAAGCTGTCCTCAGCAAAAGCCCCACTCCCTTCTCCTGGCCCAACTGAATATGCAGAGTATAGGAGAGATGTGTGTAATTGAATATAAGCAACTAATTGGGATAGGCAAAGGAGGAAGTTATTAAAATTAATAGAAGTTTCAACTTCTACAAAGGTGGTTTTATCACATAAAGTACAGGTTAATAGCCCCCAAAAATTAATTACTAAAGCTCTAGATTAGGTAGTGACAAGTGTCTAGAGAACTGTCAGGTCTAGGGGAATTGCATTGGCAAGTGAGAATAAGGATGGGGACACGTCTGAATTTTTATTAGAAAAAAAATTCTGGATAGTCCTTGACTACTGTAGTTAATTTTGAAGTGTATTATGGTTAAAGCTTTGTTTGAGAGGCTCTAGTTTTGCATTTCGGTATTAAGGTATAAAGAAACTGTTTTATGTATGTCAATTTTACTGTTTCTGACCACATCTTCTGAGCAAGTAAACTCTGGTGCAACAGACTGCCTCGGATGTTAATTCTAAACTTAGAAGCTGCCTCCAGTGGATGCTGAAGTCAGTCACACAAAATTCAGGTGCTTACGTAAAAAATCCCAATACTCGGGAGGCTGGCACAGTCTCTGGTGGAAATTTGGGCAGCTGAGCCTCCCTTAGGATCCCAGGATTATTAGGGTGTGGCATATCAGCTGTGGACCAGGCTCTAGATATACACATCAACACATAAGTTTGCTGCATCAGCATGCACAGAGAAAAGACAAATCATGATGGACAAACCCTCAAAGCCCCAATCCAGGCCCCCTGGGTTTTCATCTCAACTTTGTTACTTACTGGCTATGTGACCTTGGGCACAATGAGGCATATAGCAGCCTTGGTTTCCTCAGCAGTAAAATGAGGGTATCTAATCATATATGCTCTATGGTCCTTTCCAGATCCCCAACCCTGTAACTAACAAGCCCAAGTTCAAAGATTCAAGTAAGAGCTTTTAGCTCTTCCTTATCTGGGCTGTTTGCGGTGGTCAAAATTGATAACATATTTAAAAAAAATTTTTTATTGGTATAGTTGATTTACAATGTTGTATTAGTTTCAGGTGTACAGCAAAGTGAATCTGTTGTACATACACATATATGCACTCTTTTTTAGATCCTTTTCCCAGATAGGCCATTACAGAATATTGTGTAGAATTCCCTGTGCTATACAGTAGGTCCTTATTAGTTACCTGTTTTATATATAGTAGTGTGTTTGTGTCAATCCCAGTGTTCCAATTTATCCCTCTCCCCCTTACCCCCCGGTAACCATAAGTTTATTTTGGACATCTGTAACTCTGTTTTGTAGATAAGTTCATTTGTAGGCTCTTTAAAGATTCCACATATAAGTGATATCATATGATATTTGTCTTTCTCTGTCTGACTTACTTCACTAAGTATGACAATCTCGAGGTCCATCCATGTTGCTGCAAATGACATTATTTTGTCCTTTTTTATGGCTGAGTAATTTTCTATTGTATCTATGTACTGCATCATCTTTATCCTTTCCTCTGTTGACGGACATTTAGGTTGCTTCCTGACAACATATTTTTAAAAATGCCCCTTCTGGTTAAAATAGCCATTTCCCTAAGCTCTGGGATTGCCTTCCTCACTCTGGCTCCTTCCCTGACAGCCTCTGGACCTCCCCTGAGGCAGCTCCTGAAGGTTCAAGGTCTGGCAGTGCAGGCAGGGGCTCTTCATCCTAGGCTCACATCCATCCTGATGGTCGTGGCCCTGACTTACCCGTCGTTAAACATATTGACCGTCCCCCTGGCTTAGGAGTACAGTCTCTGGGTGGACTCAGTACAAACAGTAGAACTTTTCTTGGTCTCTGTTTCTGCACCTGAACATAGAGCCAATCATAAGCAGTAGAGTGGAGGGAATTGTGAGGGTGGGTTTTGAAGTGGGACCACCTGGGTTCATGTCTTGGCTCTGCCACCTGTCAGCCGTGTGATCCTGGGCAAGTCACGTAGCCTTTCTTACCTCAATTCGTTGCCTGCAACATGGAGATTATAGTAGCCACCTACTTTATCGAACTGGTGGTGAGATTGAATAATATATCATATGAACTACTTAGAATAAACATAGTAGAAGGGACGGCTCTGTGTGTGTGCGTGCACGTGTGTGTGGTCTCCATATACGCACCTGTATCACAGGGCTTTGCTGCATTCTGTATCGAGTGAGATAATGTGATCCGAAGGAGCTTTCACCTGTCTCAGGCTCTCCCAAAGGTCATGCTCTCCTCATTCTCCCAGCGGATGCAGGGTGGGCCTGTGGGGACGGGGAGGCTGGCTAAAGAGCCCTAGTTCCTTTGCTGAAGCCTCAGCTTGAGGGAGGGCCCAGGCTTCATGGCCCCCCGGTTTCCTGGTGTCTTTCGGGACTTTGGAGGTGCAAGTGAGGGTGCTCAAGGTGGAGGCAGGGCCCAAACCCCCCACCCCCGCACCCCAGCCTGGCTGTGGACCTGGCAGCCCTGGAAGTATGTCTCTCAGAGTGTCCTGGTCAGAGTCAGGAGGTCCAGTGCTAAGGTTTAGTCTGCTGGCGAAAGTCATAATGGCACTAGAGACCGCTTGAGTGCAGCTCTTGGGGGCTGAAGAGCCAGCCACTTCAGTGTCCAGGAAACCCGACACCTGCATCCAGAGCCACAGCCACTTAGAAGAGAAGTGAGGGCCGCAGACTGCGTGGACCGGAAGCCACCTCCACGCTCCCGGTATAGGTCGCGCCGCTTCTCTGGTCCCGGGTTCGTCATCATCGATAGGGTGGAATTAGCTTGATCAGGGGCTTCCAAACTTTTTTTCCTTGGGACCCACAACGAGAGATCCATTTTCTTCTTCAACCCAACACACCCATCCATGTATGTAGTGAAAGGTTTCCCTATATGCAATGCTTTCTATTTTCTATGCTGCTAGGTGGTTTTCTATTTCAGCTGAAAAATGCCGATTGTGAACTATTGAATTGATTCTGTGACCTGCTCATGGGTCATAACCCGCAGTTTGAAAACATCAGGCTAATTGAGAGCGGAGGGCCCTTGAGTGCGGTGTGCTGTCTGTGGTTCTGTTGGGATAGCACTGGGGGAGCAGTGGCTTCTGGCTGTTGGGCCAGAGGCTGTGTGAAATGTCTAGTGGATGATACCAACCAGATTTTTAATTCCAGAGGTGGAGCCAGGAGCTGCTGCTTCTGTTTTGGTCTTTTCCTCGAAAACGAGTGGGTATTTACGTAGACTCCAAGGTTAACAATACATGTAGGGTTATGGTTCCTCCTCCGGTATTCCCAGGCCCAGAGGGAATGAAGGGAGGATCCCTGGCTGAAGAGGAGAGCTGGGGGTGACCCCTTCTCACCCCGTGGAGAACAGTAGATAGTGTGGTCCCAAGTACTTCTCAGCGAAGCTGGAGCCTCCAGTCTTTCCATGGCGGTGGGGGTGAGCCCAGCTGTAGCATCATGGACGGGGCACATGCAGGGAGGGGATTCATGTCCTTTCTCAGCGGCACAGCCCGGGCACCAATTCGGTCCTGGAGCGGCATCCACCTACCCCACCAGGTGGTGACTCTTGAGTTGCTGGGAAGGTCTGGGGTCACTGGGGAGGGGTCAGGGTCATGGTGGTGGGCATGCAAGAGTTTGGAGCAGAAGCTACTTACTAACATGTAAAAACTATTTCAGTATTTTAACACTGGTAGTGCTGCGCCAGTGCAGACATCTGAATTTCAGCCCTGGCATATGCCCTGTTGCCTTAGGTAATCTTAAAGAGACCACCATTATGGACCAGCTGAGGGTGGTCTGAATGCCTGCTGAGTGTTGACAGGGCACGGGCTGACCAAGGGCATGGAGAGTGGCTGGCCTTCTGGGGCTGAAGCCCCCAGGCAAAAATAACCCATCAGGCCTTTTCAAGCATGTGGCCCGAAGTCAGTCACCACATTTCCCGGTGTAGCATTGGAGCCTTTAATATACACTGCTGTGTTCTGATGAAGCTGTATCAGCGGCTCTCCATCTAAGGCTTTTAGGTCACAACTACTCTAAAGGAAGAAAAACTCATTAGAAAGTGTATTGCTTGGGGAGGCCCTGAGGCCCAGCAAATGGGGACTGCCAGGAGTTCTGTCAAGATGCCTGGCTTGACCCTTACGTCCAAGCCTCTGCCTCTTGGGTTTATTTTGTGTCTCTGCTCTCTTCCACCTGGCTGGGCAGAGATCTTATTTGGAGTTCCAAGACTGCTGTTGAGGTGTGGCAGTGTTCTCAATTGGTAGGGGCAGGCCTAAGGACAAAAAGGTATACAGTTAATACCAGCTGTATTGTAGGAACCTATCTTATCGGAACTGGCCAGAAGCCTGGCTTCTCTCCCTTGGGACACCTGTCATCTAAGGCACTTTCCTGTACTGCATTGAAGCTGGTGAACCACTGGTGGGAGGTCTCAGTTGCTCTCTCCCAGGGCTTTGATGGGTCCCCTCCCCCAGCATCATTATGATCAAATGGATCTGATGAAATAGCTGTCTACTCATGGCTGGGAGGGGAGTGGTCCTCAGCACACCCCTGCCTCTATAAGTCTATATGCTGAGGGAGGTGCCGCCCGGGCATCACCTGACTCCTGGCACCTGTCCTTCCATTTGTGTTCTTGTTTTTGTAAGATCAGAATTACAAACATTCCAGGAGTTACCTGCCTGGAGACATGAGAACCCTTTCTGAGCCTTTTCCTTATCCTGACCTGGGGGCTAAGAATACCCGCTTCAGAGCTTTGTTGTGAAGATCCAGTGAGATAGAGAACTTAAGAAAGCTTTGCAGATTATTCAGCTCAAGGGGAAAGAAAAGAATTTATTATTAATTACTGTTGTGACTGTTTAGCATTTCTTATCATCTGAACACCCAGATGTCTCATTTGACTGGTGCAGTCTTTCTATAATTCCAGTCTGGGATGTTAGCTTGCTTGTTTAGAGAATGATGTAAAGAGAAAAAAATCACTTCCTGGGCAGGCTGAATTTCTTAACCTGGCCAGATGCTGACTTTTTTTTTTTTTTTTTTTTTTTTTTTTTTTGAGAACATGGAGGAGGGGGATCCCGAATCTCCCAGCCCTTCTTCTGGTAGCACATTATTACTGTTTTTTTTCCTACATTTTCTCTTCATCTCTGGAAACCCTAAGGAGGATGAGAATTACATTCTCCATCACTGCCCAAGAGTCTCCCATGAACCATATAAACAGTATTGAACTGCACACTTGTTTCCTATAAACCCAGTCGGGCTAATGTTATAGACCTGTTTCTGTCACCTCTGGCTGTCTGGGTATTTGTATTTATCTACACATTCTTCTTGCTCAGGGCACACGCCATATAGGAGAAGCTTGTGCCCTCCCAGCTGGTGGATGCCCATAACTCCTGAACTCAACATTGAAGGGCCAGTTGTGGGCCTTGATTTTTAGTGCTTCCGAAAGCTTTGGGGCAGGATTAAACTGCTTTTTGGCAGTGAGTGACAGCTGCCAAGATTGAAATAATGAGCCCGGAGCCCCCTGATTCCCTGCAAACCGCTCTGGAGTTAATTTCCTTGCATAGCTCTCTTTCCCTTCCAGAAACCTGCCTCTTGTGCTGGTCTTTGCTTACTATATGTCACAACCATCTCTGGCTCTTTTGCCAGACTTAATTGCCAGGATTTTCTGAGTGAGTTATTTATCTTAGTCTCCAACCAACCAACTGTGGCTGCTAGAGGACCATCAAAGTGATCATATGCTTGATTGCCTCCGTGACTTTCAGTCTCCGTCCTGGCAGGGCCCATAGGAGATGGGTTAGAGGCATCGGGGTATGATTGTGCCTGTGGTCAGTGGGCTGGAGGCTGGAGCTGGGGCAGTGCTCCAGCATTTGTGTTTTCTTCGGATGTTTTTGGCTCACAGATGCGCATCCCAGCAGCGTGACCATTGGGTGTTGACGGAAGATGGTTCCCTGGTGTTGGGCATGGGGCACTTGGCTGGGTGTGTCCATGCTCATCTTAATCCTCAGTTCTGGATGGATCTGGTCCATATCTCCAGGGTCCTGGGTTCCACTTGATGCAGCATGATCATGGCCTTGAGACGAGTGAGGAGTGGAGGCCCTGCCTCATTGTATCAGCATCTTCCTCATCAACAGCACAACTACTTCCGTAGCAGCACCTTAGAGGTGACAAGTCTGCCAGCTGAGTTACGATTTTTAAATTTTTCCTAATCACTTTGAAGGCTCTCATTCCATTTTTAAAGAGGAAGAAACAGGCTCAGTGAGGTTGGGTGATGGACCCAAAGTTCCCCAGATGGTAGGTGGTAGAAAGTGGCTTGGAACCCTGATCTGAAACCCAAGCTCTTTCCCTGGCCACACCACGTATTCACTCTGGATTCTCGTCCAGACCTCTTTGAGAGGAGCTCAAAAGGCTTTAGAAAACCTGCATTTTGCTATTGATTCTTTATAGAATATCAGTGTTTGCCTAAGTTAATTCTTGGGTAGTGGTAATCAAAACTGTAATAGTTCATTGGGATTGACCTGGCCGATTCCAGCACAGAACCGGAGGCCCAAAACATAGCCCAGATTTCTGGCTTCTCTGGTACCACCTGCATCTCTGGGTGCCCCCCTCGTGGGGTTGTATGTGTGTCCAAGGGGCACAGGGGAGCAAAGTTTGGATCTTTGTACTGTTCCCTTCTCATCTGTTTAGTTTAACCTCCAAAGCATTATACCACCTGCTCAGTGCCAAATGGAAAATGATCTTTTTATATTGCTTCGTACATCATTCTTAGCTCCAGCCTGGGGGTTGGGATCTTGGAACAATTCAAGATGCTCGGTACTGGGCTCTGCTTACAGCTACGAGAAGCGCTTGGATTTTTTTTGTCATTAAGTTGGCTGAACCAGCAGAACTTATGGTTTTACAATTGCTTTTTTTATGTTTAGTTCAGAAAGACAAGCTTTAAAAAGCAGGTGACACTGAAGTGTCATTTTAGTAAATGATTTTTTTTTTCCCTGTTAAAAGAGAGATTGACTCTTGATTCTGATTTTCAGGTTCTCTCTCCGAGGTCTACATTTCTGGTTTTTTTTCTCCTGATTTGTGGTGTTTTCATTTCTGGATATTCACTTCTTATAAGAGTCAGAAATGACCTTTGATACATAGAGTTTTATTTGGGTTCAGATCGAGGCCCAAGAAGCACTGAAGGCGTTGTGACTCTGCCATACAGTCGCCTGGCCCATGAGGAAGGGTCCTGCTCATCCTTCCCCTGAAGGACATCAGCCACATCTCAGCAACTCCCAGTTATGACCCACACACCCAGCTCATTTCCCTGGAATGAGTGCCCTCCCCTTCCCGTCAGGGGAATGCCTGATAAATGCCTGTTTCTGTGGTGTACACCTGTGTGAGGCCTCAGGGAGACCTCTGTCGCTGGCATTTGACCTCCTCCTTGCCACTTCAGGCTTTTCAGTGAGGCTGGGCTGTGCAGGCATTTGTAAGCTGAAAACCATAGTGTCCCCTTTGTGGAAATCACCAGAGCCATCCCTGGAAGGAGAGGGTGACTTCTGAATACACATCTGCTGTCTGGGTGATGGCTGGAGTAGGTGAGCTGGCTAGGCTGGACCGGAGGGTCCTGGTCTTCCCTCAGTGCTCCACACATGTCGTCGTCAGAGGAAGGGGTCTTCCCTGAAGGATCAAGGCTGCAGCATCAGCTGAACCCTGGCTGGAATCTCAGAGCATCACTGTACTCATCAAAAGCATTTAATTAAGGCTGCCTCTTAGTAGCGTGCTGTTCCAGTCACTGGGCAGGATGAGTTAAATTGGAAACCGTTCCTGGCCCCTGTGTGGGGGGCTCCTAAATTTGGGTGGTACTTTCCTCGAAAGAGCACTGATCGTGGGGCTCAGGGGCTTGGGATCCAGTCGGCTTCTGCTCTTTGTTTTCTCTGGGTCTCTGTTTTCTCATCTGTAAAATGGGGCCATTAGAAATTGGGTGCACAACATGACCCCTAACGTTACACAATATTATAGGTCAATATTACATCTCAAGAAAGCTGGGAAAAAAAAATTTGGTGTTTCTGAGAATTTTCTACTGAAGTCCTTAAAAGGGAGAGAAGGATGAAGGTAAATCAGCCCCACCTCCATCTCTTCCCTCAAATATAGCAGCAAAATCCAAAGTCACCCACACTGTGCAAAACATTTACTTAATAAACTTGTGCAGGGTTTTCTGTCCCTGCATGATGTGTGTTTTATTCAGTATAAAAATTGTGTCCTCCCTGCATTTTTTTCCCCCTTTTGTCTTACCCGGTTACGTGGGGATCTTCCTTGCAGCTTTGCTCGTGTAAGAGATCTGTTGGCAACTTTCAGCAGGTATTCTGTGAGAATTGTTCCACAGGTAGATGTACTTTTGATGTTTTTGTGCGGGATGTGAGCTCCACGTCCTTCTACTCCACCATCTTGGTCTCCTGCCCTCCATCTTTGAATCAGTTTTGTACTCCAAGAGTTTGTCCCTTGAATGGCTGTGTTGAACCCTGACATCAGAATCTTGGGGCCTTACCTCTGGGAGGCAGAGCTTGGGGAGCAGGGCGTGGGACATGCTTGGATTGGAGGGGGCAGCATATAGTACCCCTCATGGACTACTACCTCCTCTGCTTGTCTCAGGGTCTTATTCTCACACTGTTTTAGCATCTTTCCTTTCCAGACTTAACGATTATGTCAACATCTTACCTTAAAAATGCCCCGTCTGGGAAAATGTACTCAGAAGGAGCATACGCAGCCCTTGCCACTCCCCGGCCTCCTCCTGCCTAGACACAGCCTGGGTCCCTGGGGAGAGGCATGCCCGAGTCTGAGATACTTGCTCGGGAATGTTTTCCAAGGCCTCCTCCAGCTCTTCTGTTCTGTGGGTCTACACGAGGTCACACTGCCAAGACAGGCATGCTGACAACTGTGTCGATGGCACAGCAGTACGTTCATCCAAGAGATACAAGAGAAAGCAAGGCAGGAGAGAACGGTGTGAAGTCCCAGAGGAGCCCGAGGCCCCAGGGGCTTCCCAGGGCTTCCAGCAGCAGAATGAAGACAGCTCCGGATGCCGTGGCACCCCTGGGGAGCAGACATGCTCAAGTCTACACTGTAGGCGTTGAGAGAGACAGCTCCAGCCAGAACCAACATGGGAGCCTCTGGGGAGAGATCATCCAATACCGCCTGGGAGCAGGGCCAATCCTCCATCTTTTCCGACGCCCATCCTCCCCGCCAGATGCACCCAGACTTCCCCCAGAGGGAGTTCTGTCTCTGCCTTCTTTTCCTTTTTTCTTCGCTCTACCCTGGCCCTGGTGGTGAGCAGATCAGCCATGAGCGTCATTGCCCGGCTCGGGAGAGTCTCTTGGATGGCTAGGGTCAGGGCGCCTGCACGGCCCCTGAATCTTACATCTTTCTTCATCATTCTCTCTCCCCTCTTAACAGCTTCTCTTTCAGAAGAGGAGGATGCTATCTCCCTGGATAAACTAGCACTTTCACCCTGCAGCGTTGGCAATGGAGAAAAATACATCAAGTGGGCAAAAGGTAGCTGAATGTCAATGACTGTCCAGTTTTATCTATTTCCTGGGGAATTTCTCAGCTCTTGCTGCTACCACCAAGATACCAGTTTTAAGGGGGCACCATTTTCCTTTAACTATATTGACCCAAGCTTGAGGCTATGGTTCTTCCACCTTTGCCTAATTCCTTATGCACGGTCACACCAGGCGTGTTGGTTTGGCCTCCCAAAGGTGGTGTACAGATTGTTGTTGTTTTTAAATTTTTAATTTAATTTTTATTTTGTATTGGAGTACAGTTGATTTACAATGCTGTGATAGTTTCAGGTGTATAGCAAAGTGATTCAGTTATACATATACATATATCCATTCTTTTTCAGATTCTTTTCCTGTACAGGTTATTACAGAATACTGAGAGTTCCCTGTGCTGTCCTTGTTGATTATCTATTTTATATATAGTAGTGTGTATATGTCAATCCCAATCTCCCAATTTATGCCCCCCACCTTTCCCCTTTGGTAACTATAAGTTTGTTTTTGAAGTCTGTGAGTCTGTTTCTGTTTTCTAAATAAGTTCATTTGCATCATTTAAGATCCCACATATAGGTGATATCAAATGATATTTGTCTTTCTCTGTCTGACTTCACTTAGTATGATCATCTCTAGGTCCATCCATGTTGCTGCAAATGGCATTATTTCATTCTTTTTTATAGCTGAGTAATAATATTCCATTGTATATATGTACCACATCTTCTTTATCCATTCATCTGTCAATGGACATTTAGGTTACTTCCATGTCTTAGCTATTGTAAATAGTGCTGCAGTGAACATTGGGGTGCCATGTATCTTTTCAAATTATGGTTTTCTCCAGATATATGCCCAGGAGTGGGATTGCTGGATCATATGGTAGTTCTATTTGTAGTTTTTAAAAGAACCTCCATACTGTTTTCTATAGTGGCTGTACCAATTTACATTCCCACCAACAGTGTAGGAGGGTTCCCTTTTCTCCACAGATTGTTGTCCTGTAAATAGGACATCTGTCACCTGAGGCACTGAGTACCAGGCACCTGGTCCCTTCTTTGGCTTCCTATGGGGCTGGAAGGACCCTCCAGGGACATTTTTTCCATTCTTCTTCCGCCATGCAATACTGTACCAATTATATTCTAGAGATGTTATTTGCTCTTAAATGGTCTCAAGAAATGGGCCCAACAACTTGTGAAAGTTTTTCTAAATTGAGGGTTGCAAAAAAAATTTTTTTTTTTCTGTGAAGGGCCAGATAATAAATATTTTAGGCTTTGTGGGCCATGCTGTTGCAACTACTCAAACGTGCCTTTGTAGCATGGAATCAACTGTAGACACTGCATAACAGATGAGCATGGCTGTGTTCCAATAAAACTTTATTTACAAAAACAACGGGCCATATTTGGCCCATGGGCTGTTAGTTTGCTAACCCTTGTTCTAAATGATCGTCTTTGTGGTCAGCCCATTTCCTTTGGTCTTGCTGGTCCTGGGTACTGCCTGAGTCAGATCATCCAAGGGGAAGGCAATTCCATGTTGACTTCCCAGCTGCTGCTTCAAAACCCTTCTCCTAGAATACCTGCGCAGGAGAGGGCCTGGGAGGTTCTGGAAACATGTGCCTTCCATGCAGAAGGCTTACTGTGTATGGAAAGGTTGGCTGTCACCCCAAATTCCAGTTGATCTGGAAAAACCATGCAGAGGTGGGCCTGGGTGGGGGGCCCAGTCTTGGGTGAGGCTGAATTACTGTAAACGCTCAGACACTTGGGTTTTTGGCTCCATACCCTTTCCCTGCCTTCTTAAAGCCAAGAAAAACGAAAGGCAAGGCCTGTCCAAACTCAGGCATAATATTTAAGGTTTAGTGGGTAAAGTGAAATATAATTGACCAGTTCCGTTCCTTTAGCTGAGCGTGCATGATTCCTTAATAAATCATGGTGGGGATTGCAGGTCGGTGGGGAAGCAGGGGGGCTCTTTAGTAAACTTGGGGTAGACGTCCGGATGCCAGGAGGGTAGTGGCTTCTAAGAGGCAGATTCAGCATGATGTTTTTCAGCTCATGTTTGCACAAGGAGATTTTTTAATGGAAATTTGAATGCTCCCAACTGAACACCCTTGCTGTTAGCCTCTTTCATTTTGACAGAGGAGTTTTCTTCCTCTACTTTGATGGATTATCCAGGCTGGGCTGGGTTCCTGTGTGGAGTTATGGGCACTCTTTAGGGGAAACGTTTGGTGTGGTAGGAAGATCATGGTTTCTGGGACTAGATTTATGTCTTGGCTGTGGGACATTACTTGTAACGGCCTCAGGCAAGATCCTTAACCTCTCTGAGCTTCAGGCCTCACCTGCACAAGAGGGTGATGACACCATCCCCACCGTTGCTGGAGGACTGAATGGGAGTTGGTATGTGCACACAGTAGGTGCCCTATAGAGGAGAACAAAAATTCACTTGTAAGAGGCAGGTCTGGTTCAACTATCCAGGTCTGTTTCAACATCTTTGAGGTTGTCTGTGTGCTTTCCTGACAAGTAACCACCCAGCAGTAATATTTTGAACTGTGAAGGAGGCCTGAAGGGGCCGGCTACTGCATGGTGAACGGGCATTTCTGAGAGCTGGCCTGTCCCTTTCTCTTTCCAGTGAAAACATTCAGGCAGTTTGGGAGCCAGGCAGCATCAGGGGGAAGGGGCATGTGTCTGAGAATCTTTTTTTTTTTTTTTTAACATCTTTATTGGAGTATAATTGCTTTACAGTGGTGTGTTGGTTTCTTCTTTATAACAAAGTGAATCACCTATACATATACATATATATATATCCCCATATCTCCTCCCTCTTGCGTCTCCCTCCCACCCCTCTAGGTGGTCACAAAGCACCGAGCTGATCTCCCTGTGCTATGCGGCTGCTTCCCACTAGCTAGCTATTTTACATTTGGTAGTGTATATATGTCCATGCCGCTCTCTCACTTTGTCCCAGCTTACCCTTCCCCCTCCCCGTGTCCTCAAGTCCATTCTCTAGTAGGTCTGCATCTTTATTCCCGTCTTGCCCTTAGGTTCCTCATGACCATTTTTTTTTTTTTAAGATTCCATATGTATGTGTTAGCATATGGTATTTGTTTTTCTCTTTCTGACTTACTTCACTCTGTATGACAGACTCTAGGTCCATCCACCTCACTACAAATAACTCAATTTCGTTTCTTTTTATGGCTGAGTAATATTCTGTTGTATATATGTGCCACATCTTCTTTATCCATTCATCTCTCGATGCACACTTAGGTTGCTTCCATGTCCTGGCTATTGTAAATAGAGCTGCAATGAACATTTTGGTACGCGACCCTTTTTGAATTATGGTTTTCTCGGTATATGCCCAGTAGTGGGATTGCTGGGTCGTATGGTAGTTCTGTTTTTAGTTTAAGGAACCTCCATACTATTCTCCATAGTATCTGTATCAGTTTACATTCCCACCAACAGTGCAAGAGGGTTCCCTTTTCTCCACACCCTCTCCAGCATTTATTGTTTGTAGATTTTTTGATGATGGCCATTCTGACTGGTGTGAGGTGATAGCTCATTGTGGTTTTGATTTGCATTTCTCTAACGATTAGTGATGTTGAGCATCCTTTCATGTGTTTGTTGGCAATCTGTATATCTTTGGAGAAATGTCTGTTTAGGTCTGCCCATTTTTGGATTGGGTTGTTTGTTTTTTTGATATTGAGCTGCATGAGCTGCTTGTAGATTTTGGAGATTAATCCTTTGTCAGTTGCTCCATTTGAAAATATTTTCTCCCATTCTGAGGGTTGTCTTTTCGTCTTGTTTATGGTTTCCTTTGTGTCTGAGAATCTTGAGACGTAGCCTTCTTGTGTGAACTTCTCCAGAAGAAAGAGACAAGAGTGGCCTGGGACTCTGGATATTTTGGACTACTAGCTTTGCAGAGCTAGTTTTTTTTTTAATATTTATTTTTTTATTGACGTATAGTTGATATACAATATTATGTAAGTTACAGGTGTACAATATAGTGATTCACAATTTTTAAAGGTTATACTCCATTTATAGTTATTACAAAATACTGGCTCTATTCCCCATGTTGTACAGTATTTCCTTTTATACATAATGGTTGGTACCTCTTTTTCTTTTTTAAATTGGAGTGTAGTTGCTTTATGATGTTGTGTTAGTTTCTGTTGTACAGCAAAGTGAATCAGCCACACGTATATGTATATCCCCTCTTCCTTGGATTCCTTCCCATTTAGGTCACCACAGAGCATTGAGTAGAGTTCCCTGTGCTATACAGTCTATTCGCATTAGTTATCTATTTTATACACAGTAGTGTGTATATGTCAATCCCAGTCTCCCAATCCATCCCACCTTCCCTTCCCCCTTGGTATCCATACGTTTGTTCTCTATGTCTGTCTCTATTTCTGCTTTGCAAATAAGTTCATCTATACCATTTTGCTCCTCTCCTTGTACCGGTGTTTTTATAGACTCCTGGAGGCTGAAATGTTCCCTTATTCTTCTCCTGTGTGAGGTACCTTCTGTCCAAACCCTGTCTACTTCCTCTGCTCCCTGTGTCCTGAGAATCTGTGCTGGGCGGGGGGCTACGCTCACCCTTTCCTGGCCGGTGGACCAGGGCTTTCTGCAGGCTTTCCGGGGTGCCCCCGGCCCATGGGGAGCCAGTGGGAGGCAGTGAGCTGGGAGTTCAGTTGAGGAGGGAGGCCTTGCAGGCCGGGAGCCGGGACAGGATGAGGAGGAGGGGAGGGGCAGGAGATGGCAGTCGAGATAAGCTCTCACTTCCACAGAGAGTGTGTGATCCCAGCCAACCTCACAAGACTCCCCTAGGAATGAGAAGGGAGTGAGAAAATGTAATTTTAGTGTCTGGCTTTTGACTGATTCCCTGCGGCGGTTCCTTCTGGGCTGTGGCATTGAGTGTCTCCCCTCCCCTGCGAGGGACTGAGGGGTCGGGATAAGTGAGTTCAGATGTCTCCTGGGGAAAAGCTGCCAGGAGGAAGGGAGAGTGATATGTGTGTGCCCGAGGGGCCTGGGGGCTGGGATTTCAGGACACGGAGGTGACATCAAGGACACTGCGGGAGAGGATTTGGGGACAGGGTAGTGGGATCGGCAGCCCAGCTCAGTCTGGGCTGAGCTATATTGGGTCTCTGTTCCTCCACCGAGGCATCGGGCGATGTTTTCCAGGCCCTGTTCCATGGCCCTGCTGCCAACACAGGTGTGCATTTTGGTGGAGGCCTAGCGGCCTCTGTGCAAAACTAAGGCAGTGGAATCTTTCCCTGGAACGGAACCCTGCTGGGAAGTGCGCAGTCCTGGGAGAATGTGTTCCGGGCAAGGCCTCGGGGTGGCCCCTGTGCCCAGCTGCCTTGTGGCTCGCGGCACAGGAGATGCCAGGCCGTGTACACTGCCTGCTGGACGCCTGTTGCATCTGTATGTGAAAATCAGACTCAGATAGATTATAAACCAAAGAGAGGCCCCTGCCAAACCCCGCAGCCCCCTGCTAGCCCAGAGAGCACTTGGTGATGGTGTAGGGAAAATCTACTTAACATTTTCATCCTACTTTCCGTCCCCTCACTGCCAGCCAATGCGTGTTAGGGGAGTAGAAACTCATTTAAATGAGTCAGTGAAAAAAATATTATTTGGAAGATAAATTGAAAAATGCATATAATACACGTCTGTGCCAGATATAAATTACTTTATCCACATCACTACACCCGTCCATTAACCCGGAGAGTTGTCTGTGGCATGAAACTCTCTTGGGAGATCTTCCCAGGGAACCCAAGTATTAGGAAATGTTGCAAGCGGAACTTAAATGATAGCATATAGACAAGAGCATCTTGGAAACTTCGTGATTTTGTTTAAATTCATCATTCAACAGGTTCATCATGGATCAGGAAAAAATGCCATCTTTTCCCTGTATCTTTTGCGTCTAATGTGGATGGCCTGGGGGAAGAAGGCTGGGTAGATGAGGGTCACGTGATTTTTGTTTTCCTATATTGGAAGGCAGTGCTGTATGGAAAGGGGTTAGACTTTTTTGGTGTGTCCCCATAGAGCAGAGTAAGGTGGATGTTGGATGAATACAAGAGATCACTTTCTAGCAAAGCATTTTGATTAAAAACATGGACTTCAGAGTCAACTGGAGTGTGGCTTGAAAGCCAGATCTAGCACCTACTAACTGGGGACCCTCGGGAAAATTCACTTCTGTGGGTCTCAGTGTCTTCAACAGAAAAATGGGGAGAACTGTAATGAAACATTGTAACCTCATGCTCTGAAGACGAAAGGAGAATGTAGAAGAATATGATTAGCTCATAGTTAGGGCAATTCAATAAAGAGTGGGCATTATTTTTTTTTTCTCCTAGTTTATTTTTTTCCATTCTTTTCCTTCCAACCTTGTCATATCTTTTTAATGCTAATGTATCTCTTGTAAGCCCCATATTCATGAATTTCTATTAATCTAGTTGATCATTGTTACCTTTTTAAAAAATTTTATTATTTATTTGGCTGTGCTGGGTCTCAGTTGGGGCTCACCAGCTCCTTAGTTGCGGCTCGCCAGTTCCTTAGTTGTGGCATGCAACTCTCATTTGCGGCATGCATGTGGGATCTCTAGTTCCCCGACCAGGGATTGAACCCAGGCCCCCTGCATTGGGAGTGCGGTGTCCCAACCACTGTGCCACCAGGGAAGTCCCCAAGAGTGGGCATTATTGCTAGAACATATGATAGTAAGGGTAGCGGCAGTAAGAAAATGAGCTGTACTATAAAATTAAAGTTGCCCTGCGGTGCTGCAGTGGGATGGGACAGTTGCGGGGTAGTGAGTGTATCATCATCCCTGGAGATTTTGGCAGCAGCTGGGAGGCTGGCTTCTCAGGAGTGCTGCCTGGAGATATATGGGCGAGATTTAGGAGTCACTGCTAAGTAGATTCAGTGGTCCTCAAACATGGCTGTGACCATCTCAACCACCTGGGAGGTTTTTTTTCCCTCTAAAACAGTTGTTTTTGAAAATATGCACTACAAATAATTCAAGCAACACCAACATTCATAGAGGAATTTTAAAAATAATTAATAATCTCACCATCTCAAAATAACCATCTTGAACAGTAGGAGAAAAATCACTAAAGAATCTTTCTATGGATATACACAGCTGGAAGGATTCATAGATCATAGATTGGCCGGAATAATTTTGGAGTAATAGGATCACACTCTACAACCTAATTTTAACGAAGAGTGTTAATTTCTTTGGCTTAATTTTCTAATAGGACACATCTGAAGGAAGTGTTGAGCTCTGGGTAAATATTTCTTCATTGAAACAGATTTTCTAAAAGATCTCACTAAGATTATGAAAAAATATTAAAAGGTTGGAGTCATTACTTTCTTTTTAAAAAAATTTTATTGGAGTAGAGTTGATTTACAGTGTTTAATTTCTGCTGTACAGCAAAGTGATTCACTTTCTGTTAACTATTATCAATTTTAGACTTTTGAGTCCATACTATAAATGATGGAGAAATTAGCATTCATATACTTGCTCCTACTTCCTGCCACTGCCTTATTTTAGCAATGGTATCGTTTTTCCATTGTTAAGGTTGATAATATTTAATAAGTCCCACAGTTGTTTAGTCTCAAGCCTTTCCCCTATGTAGGAATTCAATTTTCACTTGTATTATTTATGTCTCCAATTTATTCAGCGATCTGAAATGGTGTTATTTTGGTCTTCAGTATGTTTTCTTTGATCTAACTTCTTTGTAATCTAACTTTTGTTGTTTTATTGAATATATATTCTGATGAATTTCTTCTATAGCATTAAGCACTAGTTGGAAATTTCCTCTGTTTCTTTGGTTTTACTCTTTCAAGACAGGGTTTTTCATCTTCTGGTATGTCATGTTCTATATTTTTTCCCCTGTAGTATGTGTATACGTACAAGTGCCGTGATATTTTTTAATTTGCTTATGCTGAACGTGGGTAGCTTTGTCTGGTCCTTCTAATTGTTCTGATAGTGTGGGCAAATGCTTTATGACTCCTTTTGGAACTTATCTAAAACCCCTGCCTTGGTATCTGAGCTGCAGTTTGAGATGGTTTCTGATGTCTGATGTGGGGAACATGGGCATCTGGGAGGGTCAGGGCTCAGAGCTGTGTGTTCCTTTGGGTAGGATTACATTCTACTTTCCTGAGATCTTGTTAAATGTCCTATTCCAAGGTTCATTCCACCCATGGGGGATATACCATCTTCCATGAGGAGGTGCCCTTGACATTTAGATGATCCCCTCAGTTAAGCTTTGAGCCCTGGTGTCTATGCTTCTATGAGGGAGAGAGAGGAGGGGTCCCTAACTCCTCACACCCTGTTTTATCATCCTCTTCCTAGCAGTTTCCAATTTGTCCCCTCATCTCTTTCCCTATCAGGTCAGAAAAGGAAAAAATAATGCAACCATAGCCTGCTTCTTTCCAAACATGTAGTAATTAGTGAAAAGTCTCATGATTTTGGCCTCACTAGTAATGCTCCTGGGGGCAGTGGGGTGGGGACAGGAACCTCCCAAGTCATGCCAAATCCTCTTCCCCCAACCTCGCCCAGGTCTTCCCTTTTAGATGTTGGTGGCATTCCTTGTTTGATCACTGCTGGTTTTCCTCCCTCCTTTTTGTTTTTGTTTTCTTTTGCTTAATTGTAATTGTGTGTTGGGACAGGGAATTATTGTGATCTGGCTCCACTCTGCCATCCTTCTCCAAAAGACTGTCTGAGTATCTTTTGAAGAATATTGTTTCCCATGCTAAAGCAGATACATTGACTCAGATTCCCCTAGGGTTGGAGCACAGAAATCTATATTTTAAGCAAGTTTCCAAGGCAGTTTTAACAGTCAGCCAAGTGTAGGATCCATTTTAAGTTTCCTATAAGAGTCTTTCCACCCCTAAGATGCTGTGATTCATTCTGTTCTCTTTGAGAAACAGGGATGGGGGAGTTAGCAGAGGGATTCTGTCAGCTCTTTTCCCAGATATTCTCAGTCGTGGTCTCCCCTCATCATGGAGGAAGGGGTCACATATCTCTTATTCTAATTATTTCTTCTTTGAACGGTAGGTAGGAGGGATAAGGTTGGTGGGTCATCTAATTTCTGCTTTCCACAGTGACCTAAAAGTACCCTCTTTTAGGAGACTTGCCCTTGAGTTTGTGTTACAGATAGTTGTTCTTAACTCTGCCTGTGTGTTAGGATCACTTCAGAAGCTTTTAAAATATACTGATGCCTGGGTCTTACCCTCAGAGATGCTGTGTTAATTGGTCTGGGATGGGGCCCAAATCACTGGCCTTTTCTTAGAGCTCCCCTAGGTGTTCTAGCTAACTAACCTGCTTCCAGGATTGAGAACCAATGGATTGTTCTTACTTCTTTAGTGACTCATGACCCTTTCTCCATTTCCTTTACGTATCCTCCAAGCCTTGGTTATGGAACATGTATTTTCCACCCACTAAATATTTCCCAACATAATGTTACTTATAACAGTAGAGTGTTGTGGTTGAAAGCGTGGGCTTTGGGGTAATAGACACCTGAGTGTGGATCCTCTTTGTGCCCCTACTGCCTGAGTGACCTCGGGAAAGTAACCTGACCTTTCCATTCCTCAGTCTCCTTGTGCAAAAAAGGGATTTCAGATCTACCTTGTGCCATTTTGAGGCTTGTTCTCAGGACCCAAATTCGTTTTGAATGACATTAACTACATGTTATACCAGTTTTCTTTTGTTTAGTGCTTGCCTGCTAGATTCTTTTCTGTCTCCTTATCCTTAGCCTTTTAATAAAGTTTTGTTTTAGATTTGTCTCTTGTAATCATCTCAGTTGAATTTTGTTCAACTTTTTAATCCAATCTGATAATTTCTGTCTCTTAATAGGTAAATTTAATCTGTTTATGTTTATTATAATTGCTGATATTAATTTCTGAGCTTTTTTCTACTGTTTTATTATGGGTTTCTGTTGACTAGTTTTTTTTCTTTGCTCTTCTTTTACCTTTCCTGTCTTACGTGGATGGATGGTTCCACATCCATTCCTTTTTTCCTTTGCCGGTTCACAAGTTGTAGGTCACATTCTATTCTCTTAGTGATTCCTCTTACATTCTTAGCATACATACTTAACCAAAAATTTTTCTAGGAACATTGAAAGTGATACAGTATTATTAATAAAATACTGTATATAAAGGATGCACGGAGCCTGACAGTCATTAAAATGCATATTAATTTCCAGATACTAGTTTTGCTCTTACTACTGCCAACACTACAGTTAACATTAATATCATCATTTTACCCAAAGAGCTGCTAAGCATCATTTTTATCCATGAGTACATTATCAAGATGCTGAACATGATGAAAATTATTCAGAAGAATATCTAGTCTGAATAGTGACAGTTTTTCCCAAAGGAGGGTCTGTTAGGCAGAAGCACTCTGTCTCGGTGCATTTTGTGTCTGGGCTCATGACAACTTCTTTTGGCAGGAGTCTTCTCGTTTACAAAATGTTACACTGAGTGTTCAGTGAGATAAATCTTTTCAAGTGCTTAGCACACAGTAGGTGGTCAATAATTGGCCACCGTTTAATGGATACCACGCTGAACTTCCCTTTTCAAACATCTTAGCCTTGACTCATTATCTTACCTTGTTCCCCTGAAAGCCGGTTCTGGTTGAGTGTCCCTCTGGCTCTGTGTGCCTCACCCAAAGCTCCGGTGGGCTGAGCATTGAGGTGACTGCTCAGTGCCACCTGGTTGGGACACAGCCAGGCAGGGGGCAACGCAGCCCTGGGAAATCAATCACGATTTTGGGAGGAATTATTGGTGAATTAGCGGAATGCGAGGGACAGTCCAGAAGGAGGTAGGTGTAAAGTAGAGCTTTGTTGGATGGAGTTGTTTCTGCACAACATATTCATCTCCCTGGGGTGGGAGAAAAAAGAAACAGCAGCTCCTTGCCACTCTCCGGAGTGGCAGGTGGGAGAGGACAGGTGGGAGTCTGTGGGCCCCCTCAGCTGGCTTTTTTTAGATGTACCATCAGGTACTGCAGCTATAATCCCCACTGCTCCCCGGTAATGCAAAGGGCAGATTACTAAGCAGGGCTGGGCTGGCAGCGAGCTTTGCTCTGTTTTCCCTCAGCGGCCGCAGCGTTCCCAGAGGTAGCTGGTGCAGATACTCTGAGAGGGGCGATGCCCATGTCCGGTGCCCACAGGCTGAGCTCAGAACAGAGAAGCACGCCTGGGAATCCAGCCCGTGGCTCCCCAGTGCCTGGGTCGCCTGCCTCTGACGGACCCTGGAAATAGCAAGGGCCTGTCGTAGTGTGAACCTGAATGTTGGGGATGAGGGACCTTGCCAGAGCCGGGTCTCATCCCTGAAGATGTCTTCCAGATCGACCCGTTAGAGGACAGAGTTGCGGTCCCCAAGCCTCAGTTCTGCTTTATGTCCACAATATATTGTCTGGGATGTCCTAGGCCACTCACTTATCCTGCCTGGGTGTCTGTCTGTTCCCTAACCTGTAAAATTAGAATTACAGGTATTTTAGTGGATCAGGGGTCAGGAGTTGAGACCTGGGTTTTAATTCCAGCTCCATCACTGCGTGCTCTTGGATAAGCCATCTGACATGGGTGCTCCACCATCTGTAAAGTGCAGTGCCGCAACACCTGCCCTCGCTACCTGCGCCGGGGAAGTTGGGGAGGGCAGGTGAGAGAGTGGCTTTCCAGGCTCTGGAGTTGGGGGAGAGTTAAAGAGAAGAGGGTTTCTTGGGGTCATCTGCTTCTTACCTAGGGTAAGGGGAGCTGAGATATGGATGGTGCAAGTCACAGTTCCCAGCCTCTTCCCAGGGGTCCTTGTGGACTAGCCAGCCTGTATTTGAATCTGTCCAGCCCCGCGAGTAGATGCAGGACCATGACTGGAGGCATGAGGGAGGCAGATCACTGCTCTGCAGGAAGAGGGACCCGCTGGCCGAGCAACTGAGTCTTGGAGGTAACTTCTGCTAAGCAGGGACTCGGTGCCAGGGCCTGTGATAACCCCTTCTCTTGCAGGATCCAGTATCCCACCGAATCAGCAGCCCTTCATAGTCATGGACCAGTCAGATTAGATACTGCTTGTGGAGCTGGAACAGGATCCTAGAGACCCCCTGTTGGGTCAGGCTCTAATCCTTTAGTCTTTAGGCTGTGGAAGATCCAGGGGGGTCCATGGAGGAGGGAGCAGGGTTGGCGCACTTGGGGACTCATAGACTGGGAACTCATGATCTGGCTGGGCTGTTGAGAACTGGCTTCATATTAGCCGTGGAGTTAGGTACTGGCACGCTCCCAGATGCATATGAGGAAACTGAGGTTCAGAGAGGTTAAGTGACTTTGCCAAGGCCACACAGCTAGTAACCTGGGATTTGAGCTCAGGTCTGGCTAATGAAAGAGTAAGCCGGGGGTAATGATACCAACAAAGGCCCTAGGGTTGGAAGGGGACAGAGAAGAGGGCTTATGGGGGCTGCTTCAGTGGCCAAAGAGCTTGGCGGGGAATCCTGGCCCATAAGACCACAGTGGGAGTTCCTGGGTGCTGGTGGCCAAGGGTGAGAGTCTGAGTATGTGTGAATGTGTGTGCAGAGTGTAGGGTATAGCATATGTATAGAGTGTGTGTGAGTGTACATGAGTAGGCTGTAGAGTGTAGCTTATGTCTAGAGTGTGTGTAAGTGTGTGTGCAGGGTGTAGAGTGGGTCTAGAGTTGTGTGTGTGTGAGTGTGTGTGTGTGTAGAGTGCCTCCCAACGGCCCTGCTCTGCTGGCAGCCGGCTCATCTATCATCATAACAGAAGCCCATTCCATTCCCTCTGAGCCCCACCAAAAAATTAGAGTGAAGGAGAGCCATAAAGAACATTCGCGCCCGCAGAGGATCAGGCAGCGTTTTACGGTCCTAGTGGTCCATTGTGATGATTTGGGTGACAGTGGGGCCAGCGTTCCCACCAAAACTCTTAATGGCTCCTTAGGAGCTGTTATATTCTGAATAACGGATTGTTTCCAGTTTCTCAGTGCTAGGTAGATTTTTTTAAAAAGTACATATTTTTAAAGCAGAATGGAAGGAGGAAGAGATTGAGAGATATCAGGTATCACGGAGTCAGTTCTGAAGCTCTCAGAAGAAAGAGGGTTCTGAGTGATTTTTGTTTTTTTGCAATCATGGGAGGATCCTAATATGGAAGACACTTTCTAAACAGGCTCATGTGCCTCTGACTGTGGAAGAGCCCTTCTCAGGCCCTTCTGGGGCTTCGTCCATGGTTTGGGGAAGGTGGGCCAGGGGGGAGCTGGCGGGGATGGGCTTTCTCCCGTGGCATGGCTTGGGCACTGCAGGTTCATCTTGATTCTGCTGAAGAGTACACATCCCTTGAGTTGGCATGTGGTGAGGCATGGCAGAGGATGGATCAGAAGGAGGGCACTTCTTGTCACTGGAATTAAAAGTGAAGAGGGAAGGTGATACAAAAGAGAAGCTTGGTTCTGGAGAGAATTTGCAGATCTTGGGAGTGTCAGAGTTAGGTGACACATTTCCTGCCAGCTCTGGGGTTGTGTGTGTTCCCTTGTAGATTTTAGAATCGTTGCTACCCAATGTTTAGGGCTGTCTCTGGGAAATAAAAATGAACACAAAATAATAAGGAGCACAGGGACTTCCCTGGCAGTCCGGTGGTTAAGACTCCACGCTTCCACTTCAGGGGGCACAGTTTCAACCCCTGGTCGGGGAACCAAGATCCCGCGTGCCTCGCAGTGCAGCCAAAATAATAATAACAACAACAACAACAATAATAATAATAAGGAGCACCTCAGAAGGAAATGAATGGGGGTCAATAAGCTTTTTTCCATTTCCTTCTCTGTGTTAGGCATTATACTTGGTTGTCCAAATTTGCCCAAATTTGTCCAACATTTGCCCCTAGAACCACACACTCAGTCCCTAGGACTCACAGGAAACTATGAGTTTGTTTCCTGTTTCTTAGTCATTGGCTGCAGTGAATTATGCATCCTCCCTGTATCCAACAGGAAGCATCGTCAAGATGGCTGTGGAGAGAATGGTGCAGAGTTTGGCTGTTAGGAGGAAAGTAGCACTGCTATTTATTGAGGAACTACTCTGGTGTTTTAGATAGTTGGTTTTTAAAGTCCAGATGATGACCTTGTCAGATGGGCATTTCCCCACCTCCAGTTGATAGTGTAATGGTAAAAGCATGGGGGACACACTGCCTGGTTTCAGTACTCTCCCCCTCCTGCCCCCACCAACTAGCTGTAGGACCCTGAGCAAGTTACTTAACTCTCTCTTCCTCCACTTTCTCATTTCTACAATGGGAGTGTTAGTAATAGTACCTACTGCCAGTCTCATAATACTGCTGTTGCAAAGAACAGATACGTCCTTAGATGTAAGGCCCTTAGCTTTAGTATCTAGTACATTCTAAGTGCTAAAAAAAAAAATATATATATATATATATATATATATTGGTGTTACTATTACCAGTGAGGAGATGGAAGCTTGGTGAGGTGAGGAGCTTGCCTACAGGTCACTGACTGGTACCTAGAGGAGCTGGAATTCACATCCAGCTTCACAGGGAGGCCGAGAGTAGGGATCATGCCCCAGCCTTGGCCTCAGCTGCTTCTGCTTTTACCAGCCAGCTAGGGGAGAAGAGGCAGGATCTTGACTTTTGAGGTGACATCTGATAGAGAGCGGAGAGGCCCTTTGTCTTAGGGGGCTCAGTCTCCGTGGCAGTGTCTTCAGCGCGTTTTGAAGAACACTGGGAAGAAAGGCCACGGCAGGATGTAAACCCTCTGTGAAAGCCATGCTCTCAGATTTTAACAGGAAAGGGTGCTGGCTTCCCTCTGATCCTAGAAGCCAGCTCCCAGCCCTTACCTGAGGGAAAATTCTAGACCATTATCCCTAGACAAAGAGTAGTTTTCAAACTGAATAATTACACACAATGCACCTGCATGGTGCATTTTCCTTTTCTTTCTTTGTCTTTTTTTTTTTTTTTTTAAAGCTGAAGTAAAGCTTCTTCTATCTATATTTTCAAAAAGAAGGTGATAAACTTCTTGAACCAAACCCGGGAGGCCCTGAGAAGTGCTGGGTACATGAACAGGTACATGATGGCCATTTGGACTTTTGAGCCCTCTTAGGAATTTTCTGGTATGTTAGTGTTTCTTTCTGGAATCAAGATTCACTTAGTGCATTGATACATTGTTGATACTGGAGTGTGAATGTGTGTGTAGATCTCAAGTGATTGTAATGATTTCATGCCTCACCTTCATATAACATCTTCATGTAAAGATCGGTGCTTTGGAGAGTCCCACAACCCTAATAGCAACCCTGTGGGTTGTAGGTTGTAGATTTAGGCTGTAAGTATGGGTGTAGGTTGTGGTTGTAGGTTATAGGTATGGGCATAGTTTGTAGTTAGATATAGGCTGTAGATGATAGCTTGTGGGCATAGGTTGTACATGTGCATTGTAGGTATATGTTATTGGTTGTAGATATAGGTTGTAGGTTATAGGTGCAGGCTGTAGATTGTAGGTGTAGGTTGTGGTTACAGGTGTAGGTTGTAAGTATAGGTTATTGATTATAGATGTAGGTTGTAAGTATAGGTTATTGATTATAGATGTAGGTTGTAAGTTAGAGGTGTAAGTCGTAGGTGAATGTTATAGATTGTAGGTGTAGGTTGTAGGCTATAAGGATAGGTTGTAGGTGAGAAACAGAACTAAGCGCTTTTCACTTCTCAGTCACATGCCTTTGGAAACAGACACACCTGAACCTAGAACCCAGATCTTTTGATGCCACGATCCCTGATCTTCCTGGGTATATGTTCCTCCTTGAGAAATGAGATGTTTCAAAGGTAGTGTTTATTTTTGGCTGTTGTAAATACACATAAACATAGATAGAGGAGGGACCTTGTCTCTGGTTACCTTTTGATGGAATTCCTTCAAGCCTCTTTACTTTGTACAGATTTTCAAATTATTTTAACTTTCTTAGCTATGACTGTACTGTTTATCCAATTTTGTATGCTGCCTCCCCTCCCATTATTATAACAGACATTTTCTGTGCTGTTATAAGTCTGTAACATTTTTTGTGACTGCATGCTATTCAGTACCACCATTGGTGGTAAGCAATGTACCACCATTGCTTAGCTTTTCTCTTGAGTGGGGTATTTAGGCTGCTTGTACTGAGGGGCTTTCTAACTAAGGAAACAACAATCATCTTAGAGCTGAGTTTTCTTGAAGATGGTATCTTTAGGTTTCCAGGGGTGGTGTGGAGCTGCGTTTTTGTCATGCCCAGGGGAGGCTGGGGAAAGCCTGGCCTGGGGTTACACGGCTGCCTGGCTCAAGTGTGCCCTTGGCAGGGGCTACCCGCCCCAAGGCCAGCACTGGGTAGTATAGTGGGCCAGCCTTGGGGCAGATGGAGCGAGAGAGGGGAGGGTTCTCCATTGTTTAGGCAGGAATAGGATTTTCAGGCACAGAGCTAGGGAAAATGAATGCCTCTCGGGGATTTGGTTTTATAGAGGCAGTAGAGGTGGGCACAGGGTGGGAAGGAGCAGCCATACATTTATGACCTCCCCACATTCATCCCTCTGGTATTTCTGCCCTGAGTTGTCAACAAGTACCAGGCAATTCTCTCCCACAACCAAAGCTTAAGCAGGCGACGATCTACCCTCCTGTGTCAGGGCTTGGGAAAAACCCTACTTTGTGCTCATCAGAGGGATCTAGAGGGCGGTGTTTCCAGGTTTCAATGAATAAAAAAAGATCTGGGAAGAAATATACTGACCCCAGTTCCTTCCCACCCAGTGGGAGCATGCTTTGTATGGGGTGCGTGTCTCTTTTCATTTGCTGGTCAGTCCCTCATCTGCCGCCAGCCTCTTGCCCTCCTCTCTCGGTCAGATGGTCCAGAGAGCCCCCTGCCCTGCAGGGGACAATATGCCCCTTTTGACACATCATGGGGAGGCTCAAAGGCATCTCGATGGAGTCAAATGATGGGTTAGCACATGCCTGCTTGGGGAATCCTTCTGCGGTTGACATATTGTATGACACCCGGCAGGGTTTGTATCATGCTGAAATGCATGGCAAGCCTCTTCTCTCTCCCAGCACCAATTCAGTGCATTTCCCCCCCAGTTGCTGCTTTTTTAGGCGATTATTTCTGATGCATCTTGACTTGTTACTGGAAAATGTTTGAGAGGGATAATGAGCTGGGTAGTTTTCCTCTTCATTTTTCTTTGTTATTGTTGTTGAATTCATACGGGTAACTGGCTTCTCCACTTAACACTTCATTGATTGCTGAATTTAGGGGATGGCTCTGTAATTGACGATTTCCTCCACCCATTGTGGCAGAGAGAAGGACTGCACCTGTGGACGCTGACTCTGCTGGAAGCTGTACCACTCCAGGACCAGGGTTCTTGTCTGAGACAGGGGCACTTCTGCCCAGCCCTGGCTTGATACAGATGAGTGCTTGTGGGCAAGTCCCTCACTGCCTCTTGCCGGGCTCTGGTTTTCCCTTGCTGCCCTAGCGGGTATCAGACCAGATGACACTGGGTGCTGGCCCTCCGAGTTCTTACAATTTCCAGGCTGGGGTGGAAGCCCTTTTCTTTGGTGGCTTGGTGTGCGAAGACCCGGGCATTCCTGCATTCACAGATGACACCGCCGACTCAGTGTGGTCTTGCCATTGTTTTCCCAGGAGGCCTGATAGATGTGTGCTGAGTCACACGCTCAGCCAGAGTCCCTTGTGACTAAGCTGTGCGTTTTCAGGAGGGCTGGCAGGGCTGGTGGTGCAGCCTTGGGACTGGGATAGCCTGAACCCAGTGTTGCCCAGATGGGGAATAAACCGTGACCTTGCCCGTGTGGTTGAGGGGCTGCACGTATTGGACTCACCTCCCTCCCATTCCGGTGCTCTTAGCTGTCAGCTTTGCTTATGCATAGCTGAATTACTCTTGTTTCAGATTATCATGGAAAATCTTACTGCCAAGTTCTTAGGACAGGATTAAGTAGAATAGGTGATAAAGGTTGCCAACATTATTTACAATCTCTTGACTTTTTATTCACCCCCGTAGGCTGTAGACAGGCTGGATGCTTACAAGAGTGGGAAAGGCTTGGCATTTGGAATCAGGCACACCCGAGTTTGAAGCCCGGCAGTGATGCTTTGGGCTGTGTCCCCTTAAACACGAGCCTCCCTGAGCCTCTGTTCACCTTCTGTAAATGGTAGAAAGTAACACTGACCTAAGAGGTTTGCTGGTGAAGACAGAGTGAGCGACTGCTGGGGTTTGCAACATCCCGACACCCGTGGGATGCTTTTAGGTGGGACCCAGATGAATTTCTTATTATAGTTGTGTATTTGAATACGCTCGTGAAAAAATAGAAACGGCACATCAGAGCTCGTGATTTCACAGATATTATTGCTTAGGACATGCTAATTTTACAAGAAGTGAGACAATTTAAAGTTGATTTAAAGAATAACGGGCAGTAAATTTTAGTGCAGGGCAGGCAGACGGGAATCAGGAAGGTGGGCGAGTAGGACAGAATTTTGGGTACTACCGAGCTCTGTTGTACTAAAAATCTCATTATAGAATACATGGTAGGAGCAGAGTCAGTGTGTCTTTCCTTTCTTGTCTGCTCCTGGTTCAGGGAAGGTGTAGGGCGCTGGTGTAAGAAGCTCAGAAAAATTGCTGGTATCTCAGCTTTGTATGTTGCATCAGCCTGACAGGGGACGCTATCCACTCCCAGCTGTGAGTCCTGCTAAATGAGTAAGGACAAGACAGCCACTTCTCCAGATCCTTCCAGGCAGGTGTTAGTCATTAAAGAATTAGAGCCCTAGAGCTTAGAAGAGATCTTTCAGACAATCTACTCCATTTTATAGTAGACTTTGGTGGTTAAAAAATAGTTACTTTACCAAAAAAAAAAAAAGGACCCAGAGAGGTATGGACTTACTCAAAGACACACAAGTAGTTAGTGGAATGGCTGGGACAAATCTTTAGGCGTTTTTCCCTGAAGATCTTTCTTTCCTCTGTGCTGCTTCCCATCATGGGCAATAGCTTCCTTGTTTGAAGTGTGTTCTCAGAACAGGACCCGCGTGGACTCAGATGTGTGTGGATGAAAAGCGTTGCCTGCCAGGTCAGCAAACAAAGGATGCTGTGGCGATAAAGCCATCCGCTGCTACCACCTCCCCCCGTGGCAAACCTGAGGGAACTCAGGATGTGAAAGAACAGGATACTGGCCCTAGACAGCTAAGGTGCATATCAGAGGAATAATTTCAATGAGCCCAGACTCTTGCATCTACCCATACATAGAAAAGCGCTAAATTCATTAACTTGAGATACCTGGTTTTCTTTAACAGTTACCTTTTGATGTTCCAACTACCTGGTCTTTGTTGTAGAAACCCCCATATGTCCCGGCTCCTTCCTCACCTTTTGGAGCAGTCCCTCAGAGCTATCTGAGAGGCTGCCTCCCGGGCTTGAGTCCTCAGAAAGTCCGCCAAATAAGACATAGTTCTCAGCTTTCAGGTTGTGCGTTTTTTCAGTCGACATGTGTAAGTCCAGGACCGTGAAGATCTACTCTTCAGCATTGCCTGCGTTTCTGTGTTTCTCCCGTTGGTGAGAGGATTGGAGGTCCAACTGTTCAGACCCCGTGGGAAGGAGAGGAAATGAATTTTAAAATCATAAGGGTTGGCTTTTTGGGCCAGCAGTGTTGCAGACTAGCCGTGTGACCTGGGGCTGCTGCCGACCTCCCAGAGCCTGAGTTTTGGCCTCTAGAAGATGGTTTGACCTCTGCAGGTTTGAATGACAAGATGGGGGAAAGCCTAGTGCCTGGCTCCCTCGGTCAGTGTAGTTGAGACTGAGGTTGATCTGTCAACTGTAGACTGAGCTCACGACCTCCCGGCTCCCCAGCCCGCGACTTTCCTGACAGAGGCTCATTCTGGTGCCTTGCATTGGCCTGGTCCCTGTCAGCTTGGGGACTTGTGGTCCTTTTGCCTGGGGAGGTTCTGGCATGGCGGGTGGGGTGGGTTAGGTTGTCTAGGAAATTGAATCTCCCTTACTTACACTACTGCTTATTTCCTTTCTCAAGATTTCTAGATAATAGTCTGTAATTTTAACTCAGTCTTTCGTGTGTGTAATTATTTTGGGCTAGGTTCTAGGGATGCAAGGGTGAATTAGATATAACCCTTGCTTGGAACAAACTAACAGGTCGGGAACGCTGTTGGGAATGCACAGAACATCATGCTTCGAAGAGGGTAAGTGTGGGGTGCCGAGGTGGGGGCCCAGAGGAGGAAGCCACCTAACCCAGCCTGGGAGAAGGCGGCTGGAGGGAAAGGCTTACAAATGAGGCAGTGCCTGAACTGGGTCCTGGGGTGTGAGGGATGTTGCATGCCGTGCTGATGGTGGTGGGCATGCAAGAATAGTACATGAAAGGCCCGGAGGGGATAGGCTGCAGGGCGTAGGTGAGAAACCCAGGCAGCGTGGTGCAGGGAGTGAGGAGGGGCAGGGAGTGAGGAGGGGCAGGGAGTGAAGAGGGGCAGGGAGTGAGGAGGGGCAGGCAGGAGCACAGGAAGGGAACTCAGCATGTGACAGCTACGCCCCAGCCCCCCAACCCTGTCCCCCTGTCCTCCTAACCCCCCATCCGGTAGGAGGTCTCAGGGAAAAAGGGTCTGCATGCTGTGCCTTTTCTGAGTTCTTATTTTTTTGTGTTGCAAAATATACATACCATAACATTTGCCATTTTAGCCATTTAAAAATACATGATCACAATGTTGTACAACCATCACCGTCATCTAGTTTCAGAACTTTTTCATCACCCCAAATGGAAACCCCATACGCATTAGCAGTCATTACCCATCTCCTCCTTCCTTTAGCTCCTGGAACCACAGATCGTCTTTCTGCTTCTATGAATTATTTTGGATATTTCATATAAGTGGAATCATACAATATATGGCCTTTTGTATCTGGCTTCTTTCACTTAGCATAATGTTTCCAAGGTTCATCCATGTAGTATGTGTCAATTTCCTTCCTTTCTGTGGCTAAATAACACTCCATTGTGTGGATATATCATGTTTTGTTGATCTGATCATCTGTTGGATGGATATTTGTGTTTCCACCTTTGACTACTGTGAATAGTGCTGCTATAAATGTTTGTGTACACATTTTTATTTTAACACCTGTTTTTAAAATTAATTAATTGATTGATTTTTGGCTGTGTCGGGTCTTCGTTGCTACACACGGGCTTTCCCTAGTTTCAGTGAGTGGGGGCTACTCTTCGTTGCGGTGCACGGGCTTCTCATTGCTGTGGCTTCTCGTTGCGGAGCGTGGGCTGTAGGTGCGTGGGCTTCAGTAGTTGTGGTGCGTAGGCTCAGTAGTTGTAGCTCACAGGCTCTAGAGCGCAGGCTCAGTAGTTGTGGCTCACGGGCTCTAGAGTGCAGGCTCAGTAGTTGTGGCTTATGGGCTTAGTTGCTCCGCGGCATGTGGGATCTTCCTGGACCAGGGATTGAACCCGTGTCCCCTGCATTAGCAGGCGGATTCTTAACCACTGTGCCACCAGGGATGTCCTTAACACCTGTTTTCAATGCTTCTGGGTATGTGCCTAGGAGTGAAATTGCTGGGTTACAGTGGCAATTCTGTGTTTAACATTTTGAGGAAATTGCAGGATTCTTGAGGGTACATTTTGGCTCCACCCTCTGCTCAGGGTCGCGCCCTGCTCACGTGTGCTGTTAGGTACAAGCTCTGAGAGATGGACTGAACAGTTACTGTGTGCCAGGCAGGGTTTTGCATCCTCACTAGTAACCCCAGGAGGTGGGTGCTGTTCCTCTTCCCAGTTTTCAGATGAGGAAACTGAGGCTCAGAGTGGTTGAGCATCATACCCAAAGTCATGCTGCTGGTGAGTAGTGGATCTGGGTGTGGAACCCAGACAGCCTGTCTCCAGAGTCCGGTCTTGCCCTGACACACCCCATGATGCCTCAGGATGGCAGTGTCCACAGATGAGGTCACAGGCTGAGCCAGGTGGGCGGGGTTCCTGTTGTGGGAGGCTGTGTGCAGCGTGGAGCCCCCAGGAGCCCCTGGGTTTGAGGGCCACCTGGGGCCCATTCAGCTGTACCCTCACCCTTGTGTCTTTTTTTACCATGTGCCTCCACCCCCCACCTTGCTGCCAGCCTCACCACCTCTCTCCCTTTCAATAAATGAAAACGTTCTGTGAGCTCTCCTAGAAATAATACCATAGGAAGCCCCTGCCTTCCGGTTCAGTAGGGCTGGGGGCAGGGGTGGGAGGGAGAGAGAAAGCGGTCCTCCAGCAGATCTGCGGAGAGCCCAGGGGACCACCAGGCCTGTTGCAGAGGTGACTCTGAGTTGGGCTTGGGCTCTGGTGTCTGAGCTCTCCCCAGCCCCCGTGACTGTCCACAGCACAGTCTGCCTCATCTGCTGTTGTATTAGCAGCACTTACAGAGGCTACTCCACGCCAGGGCTCTTAACTGCTTGTTGAAGCGCCCTTGCGTGTTCCCCTGGCTGAGGCGGAAGGTGGGGAACCCCGGGAAAGGGATGGCCTGGCCTGAGAGAGGGGGAAAGCCCTCCTGGGAAATGAAGGGGAAGCCCCAAACCAGTTTGTCGTGTGGGAGCTGGCCCAGATTATGGTTCACAATGCAAATCTGGGAGCATGCCAAGGGCCATATTAATATGGCATGAGGCAGTAAGGGGACCGCAAGCTTGAAACCGGAGCTCTGGCCTAGAATGGAACTGAACAGTGGGCCTTGTCTTAAAGGGACATGATATGCTCCCAGAAGTATGTGCGACATTATTTCCCTCTAGTGCTGTTTACTATATTTGCACACAATGCCCCGAAGGGTATAAAAAGGAAATGGCAGTGTAAGATGGGAGGTGTTTTGTTTTTTTGTTTTTTTTTTTACTGCACATGGTAGCAGTAACAACATTTAATGCTGTTTGACTTTAATTATTGTTTCTTTTTGTTACCTTGGTAAGAGGTTGAGGGGAGGTGGCGGGGAGAGAGAGGGAGAGGAGGAAACCCATGTCCCTGTGTCTGTCCTCTCCCTGATATTTTGCTGAAATCTGTCTCAGCTAGTAAGCAGATTGAGAAATCTGGGACCCATTTACAGGTGAAACAAAACGAATAACACTTCAAAAGCTCGGAACCACTAATACAACATAGAATTCTTTGTTCAAAGTGCCAATTTGGACTCTTCTGCTCTTGTGATTGAGTTCATGGCTGTGCTCATTGTTTCCATGGACAAGGGCAAGTCAGTGCTGTTTCTTGTTGGAATATTTGGGCCCCTCACATTTTTCTGGAAACCAAGCAACTACGGAGTGCAAATATCTGGATGCTCTTGGCTTATGAAGAAGAAAAAGAAGGGATGTCAGGGATTCACTTGAAAGTGTAACCTCCATCCAGATGGTGTCCTAGAGCATCTTCCTAGACACTAAAGGAAGATTCAGCTGTGTATAGTATAGTTTTAGTGTTAAGTTCGTTTCAGAATACTTCTATTCTTTTCAAATTGGTGGTCCACTATGGTCGTTAGGATGCTTTTGGCCGCATGTAATGGGAAACGCTGACTCAAATCAGCTTAACCAGTAAGGAAGTGTATCTCCCATAAGTAGAACAGAGGTGGCTGGGGTTGGGGTGAGGGCTCTCCAGTGTGGATGGCTCAGTGGCTGAGTGATGTCTGAGGCCCTGGCTCCTTCTGTGTCTTTGCTCTGCTGTCCTTAGTGACAGCTTCATCCTAAATCTGGTTCCTCTCATGGCTGCAAAATGGCTGCAGCAGTTCCAGGTATCACATCTGGACATAGCAATGTCCAGATGGAGGATGGGGACCATCCCTTCTGGTGAGGACTTTATAGAGAGAGGAAACCTTTCCTGGAAACCCCTCCAGCAAGTTCTCCATCTGTCTCATGGACCAGAACTAGGCCAATTGTCCACCCCTAAGTCAATCAGTGGAGGTGGGATGGGAACGCCCACTGATATTGACTATGCAGGACCTAGCAGCTGGCGAGGGAGTGGGCTCAGCTTGCCTGAGGCCCAGGGCAGTGGAGAAAAGTGGTAGGAACCTGAAAAAAGAGGGCCAGGCTAAAAAAGAGGAAGAGGGTGATGTGTAACTGTCTCTTTTATCCATAAGTAGCAAAAGGCAGCTCCCATTTACCTGAATGTACAGGGCATCATGGAATGTTAGAACTTAGAAGGGAAATAGAGACAATCTACCCCAGTCCTTTCCTTTTACAGATAAAGAAACTGAGCCCCAAGAGTCGGGGCAACTTGCCCAAAGTCCCCCAATTCACTGTGGAAACCAGGCTCCAACTGTGTGGGCATGGTGGGCCGGTGGGGGTATTCTGGCTGATGTTACACAGCTTGTGGAAGAAGACCAGAACCCAGGGTGGGAGAGTGTTGGCAGGCCTTTTGGAAACTATTTGTAGGGCCGGTCATTTTCATCCAGTGAATGTATCGAGCCACCATTGAGTCTCTAATCCTGCATTCTCTGGGTGCTACAAGGAAAAGTACAGAAGGAAGCCTCAGTGTGTCCACAAGAGAAGTCCAACCCACGAGGGCATAGCCAAAGCTGGTATGTGTTCTCTTCTGGGGACAGTTCTCATTTTGTTCTCATTTTTCATTTTCTCGCTTTCTGATTCCAAGGACTTGCAACAGATTCTAGAACACAACAGGCCCTCCATAAATGCGTGTCGAATTGCATCAATTAAAGCTGCACGAGGCCCAGAAAATGTTGATTTCATCTTATTTTAACCTGTACAAGGCGGCTATACAATTAAGTCGTGGTAGCAATTCTCTAGACAAGATTTTCCAAAGAAAAATATTAAACCACCCACCTTCGGGAAAGTGAACCTGTTTGGCCTCATTTGGGGACTGTGGTCTTGATGGTTGGGTAGTGACCTTGCTAGGGAATCAGGCAGTGATGTGGGTGCAGCCCGCTGGTGCTGAGAAAGCCTGCAGCTCGTATCCCTGCAGGTCATCCATGACTGCCCTTGACCCCAGTGTCTAGAGGAAGTGTATCCTCCTCTTGGCACCTGCATAATCCTCAGGGCACTCCTCAGAGCCTTCTCTCATTGTCAAGGTGGCTCTGGTTGTCTATTGCGGTCTGCCGTCAGTTGCAGAAAATGTAGGTGGGGAGTAAGCTGGCGGACAACTAGACCCCAGATCCTCGGTCCCTGGGTTCCACCCTAAATAAAGCAAAAAAGCAACCCACAGCTGCCTTCGTGTGCCTGGCATTTTCGTTTTCTCCTCTAGAACCGAGGCACCATGGCTATAAATCATTCAGAACTCAGAACGTCACACCTCCCCCCCACCCCGCCCCCCCCCCCCCCCCCCCACCATGTCAAGGTTTCTAAAATCAGGCTCTGGTTTCTGTGCGATCTTGAGAGTGTCATCAGAAGCTCCAAAATATTTGAAGGTTCCCAGAGGAGAAAGGAGTAGCCTTCTTTTTTTTTTTTTAACCAGTATCTAAAATTGTTATTTTAATTTTTACTGATTAAGCATGAGTAATGTGAAAATGACAAGGAAAATATAGTATACCATAAACTATGCATGAAGCAGAGATTTAATGAGAGAGTGTAGTTTGCACATTCTTGGCTTCCTCAGCATTTGGATTCTTGAGTCCGGTCAGTCTGCAGTGGGAGAGCAAACACCATCAACGATTCTTCTCCAGTCGTGCAGATGGAAAGTTCTTTGCATCTGTTTTATTACTCATGCATTCCGCGTTCTCTTCTGACGCCTCACATGGCCCTGCTGCTCGCCTTTGTGCGGTGGAGACCCGTCTTACTTTATAGGTGGTAACAGCTGAGCTCTCTGTAGAGTGAATTTTTACAAAACAAATCCTGTTCTCACATCAACTTCAGTTGGACAGTGAAGGTAAATTTCCATGGGGGAAATGTGGTTTAATCATTTCTTTTTTACTCTTTAATTGAGCTATAACAAGATACTGAAAAGTGACCATAAATACCATAAAGTCCAAGCATCTGTGCAAATGGACCACACCCAAGTAACCTACACTGAAGTCAAGAAACAACATCTTCAGAATGTCTTGAAATACATGTGCCTTGTATCTCTAGTTGTTTATGTTCTCTCTGGAGCATTTCTGCATTCCAGTGTTCACTCCTCTGACACCCACACACCTGCTCCTCACAAGACTGTGGGAATTTCTCTCCCACGTGGGGTTTACCTGGCTTTCATTTCCTACGTCCCAGCTTCTGTCTTTGTCTTTTTGTATGCGTATTCATATACCTCCATTTTAAGCAAACCCAGCATATGAAAAGCCATATTTACCAGTGAGATCAACTGCGGGCAGCCTTATTTAACACCAGTGTTGCTTTCCTTTTTTTTTTTTTTTTTTTTTTTTTTACTGTTCAAAGGGGCGAACTCCTGTCTAGCATTTATAAAATGATTCACCTTAGGAACCCATAACTATTTATCAAGCAACTGCTATGGGCCAGGCATTTTGGCAGATACTGTGTGTTTATCTGCGATGTGAGTGCAGTGGAGACGAGATCAAAGCTTGAGTAAGACATGGCTGCTCTTCTCAAGGATGTGCCAGTCTAGGGGGAGACAAAATACACTTGACCGTGAACTTGCTACATAAGCGAGATACCAGAAGAGTTATGAGAGAGAGAGGGGAGGGAAAAACCACCCCCACCTGGGGGTGGGGAGGGGGATTCAGGAGAGTTGGTGAAGGGAGGGGACAGGTTACACGACAGCATGGAGACGTCACTCTGACCATTGATGGAACTCGCGCTTACATTTCTGATGTGAACAACAGGGAAAGGAGTCTTACTGTACTTTGAGGGTAAGTGCTGCTATTTAATGCATGAAGCTGACTCAGAGGGAAGATTGGGGGTTTATTACAGGAAATTAGAACTCTCTGTGTTAGCAGTTCTGTAAGTTCAAAATGGGATACAACGGGTTTACTTAAACAATTGGCTGCCCTGAGACCCATTTCTCATGCAGTTGGCAGCTTGGCAGACTTTGAACCTTTGGAGATTGCCCTCCGAGGGTAGAGGCCGGAAGCAGGACCTAAGCTAGGCTCCTCAAACTCTGCTCCCTGCAAATCCCGCTCCCCTGCCGGCTTCCTCAAGCCCTCCTCCTGGGCAGCAGCAGCTGTGAGATGTTGGTGAGGGCTGTTGCTAAGAAGGCTGTTTCAGCTCGCCTTGTCTGACGTGTGTGTTTAAATTAGCATCTTTAAATGCAATTCCCAACAGCTACTTGATTTTGAAACTACTGGGGACTTGGGGGCAGGTGGGGAGTGTTGAGGCGGAGAAGAGACGATTTGAAAAGGCAGAACATCTTGGGGGTGTTGTTTTAAAAAGTTAAAGGAAAGAATGTCAGCTGGGAGAAGTGCAAGTGTCAGGCATGGCTGTAGAAGCCCTCTGTAGGATCACAGAGTCCCCCCTCCTCTGCCCCAAGATGCTAGAGAAGGCCCTGAGGAGCCAGTTGGAAATGGCTTATGGGAACATATGGGAAGCCCTGAGTCCCCTTAGGGTCTGCAGAAGTCAGTGTATTGAGTGAGGATTTGGGATGGGCATATCTGACGGATAACCCACCTCCAAGGTAAGAGGGGTGTGGGGTGTTTGGGAATCTGGATGTGGTACCGGGGTGGGTGAGTGTCATTCATCTACCCAGTCATCACTCCCAATGGGCCAGATGAAGAAGGGGAATCTAATAATAAAAATGATGATGCTTAAAACAGATAATGACAGTGCGCACATTTATTGGGTACCTCCTATGTGTCAGGAACTAAGAGCCTCATATCTTTTAAGTTGTTTTATCTTTATAGCAGCTCTCAGAATTGGTACCCATGGTTTACAGATGAGGGAACTGAGGCACAGAGAGGTTAAGTTACCTGCCCCAAGTCAGCACAGCAGTAAGTGGCAGAGCTGGGGTTGAAATCCTGGCTTCCCGGCATTAGGGTGCACGCCTCTAACTTTGCACTTTGCTGTCACCAGGAACTAGGCACCAGAATGGAAACTGAGGAAACCAGATGAGAGTAAGAACGTGGAAGGGGAAGACAGGAGAATAGGGCTCAAAGAGATTTGCTGAGTTGAGGATGGTGTCTCCTGTGGCTTTTTAAAGGTTGCATTTGGATGAGAGTGACACAAAGGTGTCAGTCTGTCCTGGACATTATCTGCCCCTAGAATCCTGTTCACCCTGAACATTCCAAGCTGTTGTATACCTCAGGGTCTTTGCATGTGCTGTTCTCTGTGGCTAGAATGATTGTTCTGCCTACTTTTTGTATGCTGGCTCCTTCTCATTGTCATGTCTTAGCTTAAAGCCACTGGTATAGAGAAGCCTTCCTGACCATCCAACAATACTCATTGAACAAATATTTGTGTGCCCATGCACATTATTCTAGGTACATGGAATGTAGTAATGACACAAATCAGTAAAGACACAGATCAGTGCTCTTAAGGAGCGTAATCTATTGAGGGGAGACAGAAAATACATAATAAACACACCATATAAGAAAAATTTTTGCAGTGTGATTTTGTTATTCTCTATTTCAGCAGCCCGTTTGCTTCTTTCAAAGCCCTTAGGAAGATTTGTAATTATTTCCTTTGTTTACTTGATCCTTATCTGCTAACCTCCCATGGTAAGTCCCATGAGGACAGGGACCTTGGCTGCCTTGGTCACCGCTGTATCCCAAGTGCCCAGCTCTAGAGCCTGACACATAGAAGATGCTCAGTAAGTGTTTGCTGAGTAAGCAGATGAGAAATAAAGCTCTTGGACCTTTGGGGGAACAACCGTACTGAGAAGTTTGGAAGAATTTTCTGCAGCTGAGCCTTTTGGGAATTTGATGTCTTCCAGAGGCCAGGGTGATTAGGGTAACTGATACCCATGCCAACACGGGGACATCATCTGAGCCTTGGTTCATGCCTTTCCCTCAGGGCAGTCCTGGAGAAAGTCTCTTGGATGCCTCACAGGCTGCCACTTTAAAATGGGGCTGGTGATGCCTGCTTCTCTCAGTAAAGGACAGGAGAAGAGGGCAAGGGAGCAGGCTTGGGGTGAGCTGGCTCCCGGGAGCAGAGGAGTGTATGGTGTGGCATGCCCAGTGGCCTCCCCTGGCGTGAGTGCTGCGCTAAGGCCAGGCTGAGGGACAGTGGAGGGAGGACACGCCATCCCCGTCTCCATTCCTGGGTTGGCGTGGGAACCAAAGAGCTCCCATCATTGTGCTTGAGATGCTATTACACTCATATTAACTATTATGATAGAAGCTAATGTTCAGGGAGTGGTGCTACATGCTGGATGCCATGCCAAGCCCTCCCTGTGTGTGCGTCCTCTTGCTGAGTCCTCGCTGGCACCCATGTGATGTGGGAACCTGCCAGGTGAAGGGACTTGCCCAAGGTCACACAGCTGGTGGAGCTGGGAACCCCACCCCTGCCAGGCCCAGACCTCACACTATACACCCCCTCAAACAAGTCCCTTTTCTTGTTTTTAGTGTCCCCAGGCAGAAGGCACTTACATTGTCAGAGACTCCTAGCTTGAACCTTAGAAAACAATTTTGCATTCTGTGTTTCACCAAGGAAGGCCTTGACCTGTTGAGGCAATAGAATTGCTTGGCTTTATAAGCACTCATGTTGTTTATTGTTCTTGCTATTACTAATAAAAGCTATAATAACTCAGTCTTTGGGTTAGAGAGGCAGCAGGAGGAGCTGGGTGACCTTGGTTGGGATGTTAATACCCTTTTGCATTCTCCTCTCTATTATCCAGGCTAAGGGAATGAGAACGGGTGCCCACAAATAATCATAAAACAAAAACAATTGATTATCTGCTCCCTGGGGTGTTGACTAACAAATATGGACTAAGCCTTTTATGAGGCTGGCCTTCCAATGTGACTCCCTTCCCTGGTGATCCTTAGCAAGTGCAAGGTGGGAGTTAATCCCTGCTTTGCTAGTCAGGGTTGGAGAAGCAGTTTTTGCTCTGGCCTTTCATCTCAAGTACAGATGGTGTGTGGATTTTGTCTGCAGCCAAGGTGGAGCTAGTGCTGTTTTTCCCTTTTCTAAAGCATCTTGGGTGATGGAGCAAGTTGTTTTAATGCCCCCTGAGTATTTTGCTGGCTGGAAAATCTCAGTGGGCTGGTCCAGGCCAGCCCCACGCCAGCGTGTCTTTGAGCTGTTGCGGGGCTGACGTGGCGTGCAGCTTGAAGGGAATGGAAAGGTCATAAAGGCCGGGGACGAGGGAGTGGACGGAGCCAATGGCACTGTCCGGTAACGTTATATGGAAGATGAAATCGTAGCGTGGAGTCGTGAGATGCCAGGCAGGGGAAAGAGACCTCAGCATTTTCCATGATTAACTTTCTAATAGTAACTGTGTGTGTACAGCCAGTGCTTAGCAACTGGGAGATGATCTCCCCAGAGTGTGCATTAATACAGGCGCACGTGGCTTCCCACCGTGGTTGGGTTTTCCCCACTTTGCTTCTATTGCCGTCCCACTGTGAGCCATGGGGGAGGTCATACCACAAACCTGCTGTCCCTGATGGCAAAGTGGGCAGGCAGCTGAACTTGTCTCCTCTCCTAATTGATGTACTTCCTCTCCCTGAAATCCCCAAGCCTTAGGTGACCACAGAGCTCCCTCTCAGCAATAAGGCAGAAAGAAACATGCTGAGTGAGGTTACCCAGAAGTGGGCACAGAGCCCCCGGGTCTCTCTTCCGGTCCTGTGCTCTGGAAAGCAGCCCCTTGCATTTTCTCTCCTGTCTGCAGTCTCCTCCACGTACAGGTGATGGAGAGGCTGAGAACACCTCTTAGGCATTTGTGTCTTGTGTCATGGCCTGCTGGGAGGGCCCCGTGAGCCCCAGCTCAGTAGAAAGACCAGCAGGTCATTGCCCCTCTGAGCTCGGCTGTTTCCAGAGGCTGCGATGTCTGTTAGATGTGTAGCTAGTAATGAAGTGCCCATACCCTGCACTAGTGCTTCTGTTGCTTCCTGGAATCTCCAGGGATCCAGATCTATGTGTTCGGCCTTGGTGCAAAATCACTAGGAGCCTGGGCTCCTTCCTAGGGACGCTAGTGACCCCACGCCCACGGAGCCCAAGACACCCATGCTTGGTGTTGGCCTGTGTCTTCCAGGGGCTGATTTGATTGCCCGGTTGCAGCTGTGTAATTGCTTTCTGGTCCTTTAATAAAGGAGGGCTGGGTTCCGGTTACATTATCTCCTTCCCATACAGTGTGATATAGGTCTGGCGGCAGGAAAGGGAAGGAGAAATTCTTGCCGAGGACCCAGGGCAGAGCCCTTTTCATCCCCATCTTTGTCCCTCCAGCCGGAGGTTGCAGCAGGGGGAGAAAACACCAGCACCTTCACCCACCAACACACCTTCCCTGCGTTCACACTCGTGTGCACACCCACACATGCTTGCCTGCCTCTCTTCCCCCTCGCCTTTTTTTACCCACATCCCCATGTCCACAGACACCCTCCCCCTGCCCCGCTCACTTGTGCCCACATACTTCCACTCCCCGATCTTGCACACTTGCTCACACACCGGCAGCTCCCCAACCACACCTCCGTGGTGGGCCCTGCCCCCCTTGGCCCACTACACACTCAGATGCTCACCCCACACCTGGTCCCCTCACATGGGCATCCCCACTATATCCTCTTGCACTTACACAGAAGGGGTTCCTGACCTGCTTTGCAGCACCTGAGCCACAGAAATGTGATGAGACATGAGAAATGGAAAGTTCTGCAGGTGTCCTGCTCACTGATAGCAAAGGAGGGGGAGGAAGAGGCAGGGGGTCTCGGCTGCTTCTCGGGAGTGTCAGGGGCTCTCAGAGGCTTTGGCTTCGTGCAGTGCTTCTGGGGGAGGATCTTGTGTTCACTTAGCCAACGTTTGTTGTGCCCCACGGTGTGTCAGGCACTGTCCTAGGCACTGGGGACACTGCAGAGAGCAAAGCAGACACAGGCCCTGCACTCCCGGGTTTGCGTTCCAGCGGTGGAGACAGACCATAAACGGGATGTTTAAGTAAACAGGATAAGTCAGTTGGTGATAGGTGCAAACAGACAAAGGTGGGAAAGGGAAAAAATAGTGATGCAGAGGGTGCTGGTTTACACAGGGCAGTGAGAAAAAGCTCTGTGGTAAGGTGAGTTTTAAGCAGATAGATACTGGGGAAGAGCACTAGGGAAAGAAGGAACAGCAAGTACGGATGTGTGGAGGGGACCCGGGAGGGCTGGAGCTCTGAAAACCTTTGCTCCTTGATGCTTTGTCTGCCTCAGTTCTGCAGGGGGCTGCTTCTGTGTTCTGAGCTATCCGTGTTGGCTGCGGGCATGACCAGATGGAAAGACCCAGCCCTTCCCTGGAGCAGCTCCTGGCTAGTAAAGTGGCCAGCAGGATGCGTGAATGTTGTGCTTGCCCGAGAGGGATGTGCCTGGGCTGGTGGACCCAGGGGCTGGCAGGGCGGGCACTGCATAGGGGGCAGCTCTTTGGAGGAGCTGAAACTTTACAGAATCTTCAGGAAGGAGAGGAAATAGCCTTGAATGAGAGGAAAGAAAAGACATTGCCGGCAGAGGGGTGACCCACAAGGATTTGGGAAATGCCACCCGCACGATGTATGGTGCGGGAGCGCTGTTTACGCCTACATTCCTGCCGTGTTCGTGCGGGGCCAAGAAGGGAGCAAGACAGGTCTAAAATGCTTCCCCTGGCAAGCGAGCTGATGCCGTCAAGGGGCAAGTCTTGAGGCTGCCTGTCCCCGTCTCCAGTGCCCAACTGGGAATTCGCCATCCCTCCTGGTCATCATCCTGGTTCCTTCCTCAAAGTGGTGGGGGCCAAATTTCATGTCTCATCGGTTGGATCCCACCTTCTGGCCGGTGTTGCTGTTTGAGAGGCAGTCCAGGAAGGCCTTTCTGGGGAGAAGCAGAGAAGGATGGAGACCTCTGTATCTGCTTCTCAGAATCCAGTCACCCCCCTCTCTTTTTCAGGGGGAACAGACTGGTGGTCTGCATAGCTTTATGGGTTATTTCTTTTTTGGCATTAATTGCCTATATTAACAAACAGTTTTTCAGATAAACTGGGTTTTTAGCTTTCCTTGAAAAAAGGTGGAAGATGGACACTTAGGGGCCTGTGTTCTCGTGGTGAGGATTGGTGAGGGAGAGCACTCACGGTTCAGCGAGTGACTGAACCTTTACAAATTCAACATGAGGCTCAGAAATGAACATATAGATGTTTAACCACCGAAGCTCAAATCACATACACAGTAAAAGACAAGACGTGGAATGTTTCTTTTTTTCCCCCCTCCAGTTTGTTGTCCTGGAGAAGGCTCAGCTACTTAAAGGTTTGCTCCTGCCTGTGCTTATAGCACAAAGCGTTTTCCCTTTGTTTAGTGATAGCAACCCTTCACTTGGAGAAAGGACCATAAAAAAAACAAAAAAAACCGTGCCACGCAGAGCCCCCTTCTTGCCATAGCAGCCTGGTTCCGGGGGGGGCACATGGGCAAGCTTGCACCCCATTTTTTGCATTAAGGAAACAAACCCAGGATTGTGCTTCTGCAAGTTCTCAGGGATTGAGCCCTCAAACTCTTGCAGGTCATTCTCATTTCTCAACTAGAAGCCAGTGGGTGGGAGCCCCTCTCTGTTTTGACCTGCTCTGGGACAGCTGGATGTCATTGTCTATCAGGAATAATGGGGAGAAGTAGGAGTGGGCAGGGCTCTAGACTGCGTTGTTGAAAGACACAGGCCACAGCTCCCAACATCTGTAAAAAATGGTGTCTAGATGTGGGTCAAGATGTGAAGGTCAGAGGTCCCTTCTCAAAGGCTGAGCAGAGAGAGCTCACGGGTACAGGGGGTGGGGACGCCAGGGAGGCCGCCTCTGTTACTCCGCAACTGCCCTCTCATCCCAGTGCATTCACCAAGCTGGGTGCCCAGTGAGTCTTTCTAGGAAGGAAGAAGACATGACTGAAAAGGTCAGGATCTAACCAGATGGTCATCCCTCCCCTGCGCCCCAGAGCACTGGGTTCCCTGTGGCTTCTGGGATTCACACATGGTCATTTTCAGTAAGTGGGCAGCCCGGGGGTGGGCTGGGAGGAGGCACTGCATTGGGAACTTGCCTGTTGAGTCTTTACTGTCATGGGGAGTCTTGTTCTGTTCTGTGGTCTGTGCTCTGAGAAGGAGACTGAAGTCACAGCACCTGGGCAAGCTGCTTTGATGGGACCACGTGTGGATTAGGTGTCAGATGACCACCTGGGGAGTGTGCCAATTGGGCAGCCGGGACCCAGAGCAGTTTGCTTCCTCCTTGCCAGTGCTTTCCAAGGTCTGGTGTTGGCCTGCAGTTTTTGGTGAGACCTGGCCTAACTCTGAGGGCAGACCAGCATGTCTCTGGGTACAGAAGTCTAACAGGTGGCACTGCCAGGCCCTCCGGACTTTGAACAAGGCCTGATGCACCAGGGTGGGTGGTGGGAGGAGAAGCCACACGCTGCCCGCCGCTGATGTTGGTGGGGAGGCTCCAGGCCTGGGTGCCAGGTGGGTAAATTGATTTTCCAGCCTGCGGAACTTCTAAAGATAGGCTCGGGTGGTGCTCTGCTGGCACCGGGAGCGATGGGCCATCTGTGAATCACAGGCCCGCCTGCTGCGGGAGTGCAGGCTCCGGGCAGGCAGCGCTGCGGTGAGACGGACCCAGATGCAGGAAGGGAGGGCTAACGCAATGAGGGTGAGTCAGCCCTGCTTGCCAGGCCAGGATCCCCTCCCGGGCCACCCCGAGGAGGGGTTCTGCTGCCTGGCTCTGGAAGGACTGCGGCTGCCTGTTATTTCCGTGGGTCCTATGGCTGGGTGGAGCAGATAAAGCCCGGCTCGAATGAAATGAATCGTCAGTGTGGTTTGTGCTTCTCTGGCCCACAAGCCTCATATAGTTAAGAAAATGGGTTGCTTGGTTTATTTTTTAAATCACCGTTTGAAGTCCCTCCACATTCACCCTGAATCATCCATTCTCCCCTTCCTTTTCCACGCTATTTTTCTTTGAATTACTTGGTTGGCTCTTTCGGGTGCTTGTGACACTCACATTTTTGCATCACTTTACAGTTTGCAAAGCACTTTCAGGCAGCACGTATTTCCTGAGCTCCTTCTAGGCGCTGGACAAGTGCTGGGGAGGCAGCCCTGAACAGACAGACACAGTGCTTGCTCTCAGGAGGTGTTGGGGATAAGCTATTGCTAGTAACACCTAGGGAGACAACAGTGTGAAGTGATACCATGTGTTTCTTTAGGATGGGTGGGAAAGGCCTCTCTGAGGAGGAGACATTCGACCAGAGAGGAAGCCAACCAGGTGGAAAGTTGAGGGAAAAGCCTTTCAGGCAGTGGGAACAGTGAGTGCAAAGGCCCTGAGGTAAGAATAAGCTGGCTTGTTTTGGAAACAACAAAAAAGCCACTCTGAATGGAGGTTAGAGCATGGGAGAGGGGAAGGTGCTAAGGAAGGAGGTTGCAGGGGCTGCTTCTTGTACGGCTTTGCAGGCAATGGTGCAGAGTCTGGAATTCCTGCTCAGTGTGATGAGGTGTTACTGGAAGGGTTTAAGTAGCCACGCATGTGATCCGATGAACATTTTTAAAAGCTTGCTCTTGCAGCAGTGAGGCCAGGAAGTGAGGGTGGGAGTGAAGCAGAAGGACGTATTAGGAGGCTACTGCACTTACCTTGGTGAGCTAATGGTGCGACCGTGGATTGGACTCTAAGGCTCATTTCAGATAATCCATCTCCATCCTTACAGCAGCCCCAGTAGGGAGAGAAAGGAAAAAACAGGTTCAAAGAGTGCCAATGACTTGTCCCATGGCTAGTAAGCAGCAGGGCTAAAAATTGCCACCAGAGCCCCTGTATGAGGACTTCCACACTCTCCTCGCCTCAGCTGTGGTGCCTCAGGAGGCCTCCCGCCTCTCTCTTGCACGACGTGATGCTGGGTCATGAGCAGGAGTGGGGAGGGTCCCTGTAGCCCCTGTATTAGTTTGCTACAGCTGCCATAACAAATACCACTGACTGGGTGGCTGTTAGTTTGCAAACCAGCCCCTGTACGTGGAGGGTAAGGAGAGAGAGAAGAAAGAGGCAGAGCACTCTGGATCGGTAGGTGGCAGGTTACATAAGCAAAGGAACTTACAAACCAGGCTTGCCTTGGGCGGCTTCTAGATGAGTAGATCTCCCCACCTACCCACCAGAATCTTAAAGTTTCTATGGAGGCCTTAACTGGGTTTAGTCACATACACTGTCCAGATGGTCTCAACACCTTGCTCTCTCAAGGCTGTGTCCTTGGATCAGCTCCCACTACGGGAACAGTGGGCAGAACGTACGTTCTAAGGACAGAGGAAGGAGTGAGGAGCCTCTGATTGCCCGGGTGCAGCTCACGGGTCAACCGGCAGTCATGTCCTCTCCATGACCTCCTCTAACAGTGGCTTAGACAACAGAAGTTGATTTTCTCATGATTCTGGAGGCTGGAAGTCTGAGATCAAGGTGTCGGCAGGGTGGGTTCCTTCTGAGGCCCCTCTCCTTGGCTTGCTGATGGCTGCCTTCTCCCTGTGTCCTCACATGGGCTTCCCTCTATGCTTGTCTGTGTCTCCTCTTCTGAGGACACCAGTCATACTGGATTAGGACTCACTGTAATGAACTCATTTTAATTAATTACTTCTTTAAAGACCCTGTCCTTCATATATAGTCATGTTCTGAGGTCCTGAGGGTTAGGACTTCAGTGTGTTGATTTTAGGGGGACAGACACAATTCAGCCCTTAACAGCCCCTATCCTTATAGAGCCAGCTCGGCAGGCAACATGAAGTTTACACGAGATGCTGCTCTCCCTTGAACACTCAGGACCCATACTTGGCTTGTCTCCAGGATGATGATTGGCCAGCATTAAGATATTGGCAAGTGTTCACATGCAGGAGTCCAGTCCCAGTGCCATAAGCGTGGGAGGGCAGAAGGTGTCCCCAAAGAGAGCAAGTGCCTTGTGTTTGTGCAAGGTGGTGGGTGGGAGCAAAAACAAACTACGGCATCTCTTATAGCCACCTCACAGCACACAGATGATGACCTGTTTGTCAGGTCAGGTGGTTAAAGAGCAAAGTTACCAAAAAGAATATCCAGTATTTATTGAGCACTTACTAAGTGCAAGGCACTCTCCTAGTCATCCTGCATGCCTTATTTTGACTTCACAGAAATTCTCTGAGCTAGATGTTATCATTATTATCATCCCCATTTTAGAGATGAGGGAACTGCACTTTGGTAAATTTTAGTAACTTCTCTGTGCTCCTTTGGCTGGGTGGTGGAGTGGGGATTGGCACATGTGCTCTTTTCTGATTCCAGAGTCTGTTTATCAGCCTCCTGTGAAACGCTTCTTTTAAGAACTTGTCCCAGAAGAGAATGGATGTTTCAAGTTTTGAGTTAGACTTGATTTTTTTGGTGTTGCAGAAAGTAGATTTCATCTATGTCCAGTGTTTAACTTATATGCGAGGAGTTTTTACAGTCAGTGTTTCTCGAAGTGGAGTCCAGGGAGCAGCAGAACAGCATCACCTGAGAATGTGTTAGAAATACAAATGCTCAGGTCCGACCCTGGGTCTACGAAGTCAGAATCTGAGGCTGAAATCTATCCCGCACTCAGTGGTTTAACAAACTCTCCAGGTTATTCTCATGCTTGCTCAATTTTGAGACCACGGGTCCACATCAACCCCAACATACTAGCAGGAGTTTGCATTTAGAAATCCAAGGCTGCGTATCTTCAAGGAACCAGATTTCAAGCCTTCAGATAGGATGAGGACTTTCCCAAAGTCAGTTCTATGTGATGTTAGTAGGTGTTATGCCGGAAAGGTGTTTGTGGTCAATATGTTTGAGAACCATGGGTTTCTTTATTGCAGACCTTTAATTGTTGATTTTTCTTTTGCTCTTTTTGGAGATACTGATGTTAGTGTTTCCCAAACTTTAGTTGACCATGAAATCCTTTTTTTTTTTTTTTTTTTTTGTGGGAGCAAATAACAGGACTAATGTTTGTGAAACGTTGCACTCCCTAGAGGCTTCTGGGGGGAGATACAAGTGATTGAATTGGGATCTTCACGATGATGAGTTTCAATCAATTAAGCAGTATTTACTCGTAGGTGTGCTGTGTACCTTCCTGTGGCAGAAGCTCCGAATGATTCCAGAAATGAATAGGGATCATTATTTATCAAACACCTCCTCTGTGGCAGGCAGAGCGCAAGGCCCTACAGCTTTAAGGGGTTGATACCATCAGTCTCAATTACCAGATGAGGAAAAAATGAGGCACAGAAAAGTGAAATTGCTTGTCTTACAGCTGGTAGGTGGTGGAGCTGGGACTTTGTGAACCCCAAATCACATCCCTTTCTCTTTCTTGGTGGGAGAGGGAGGCAGGAGCCACTCTTGGAGCAGAAAGCCAGACCCTGCACGTGACAGCTGGGAGTTGATGCCGTGCAGGATGAAGCACGAGGAGGCCTGAAGCCCTGCAGCATTGATAATAGATGAGGTGGGCAGCATTTGATGAGCCTTCAGCACAGTTTCAAAAAAACAACAGTAATTATTTTTCTGACTTAATCATAACACGTGCTCCTGGTAGGAAACTCTGAAAATACAGAAAAGTATAAAAATACCCATTAAGATGACTTTCATTAAAAAAAAAAAACAAAATGGAAAATAATGAGGATGTGGAGAAATTGGAACCTCTTGTGCATTGCTGGTGGGAATGTAAAGTGGTACAGCTGCTAGGGCTGTTGCTTAGAAAATGAAGCATAGAATTACCATACGATCCCACAATTCCACTATTAGGTATATACCCCAAAGAAATGCCAACAAAGACTCAAAAAGATATTTGTGTGCCTGTGTTCATAGGAGCATTCCTCACGGTAGCCAAGTGGTGGAAGCAACCCAAGTGTCTATTGACAGAAGAATGAATAAGTAAAATGTGATATATACACTGGGATATTAGCTTTAAAAAAGGAAGGAGATTTTTTTTTAAATTATTTATTTATTTATTTATTTATGGCTGTGTTGGGTCTTCGTTTCTGTGCGAGGGCTTTCTCTAGTTGTGGCAAGCGGGGGCCACTCTTCATCGCGGTGCGCGGGCCTCTCACTGTCGCGGCCTCTCTTGTTGCGGAGCACAGGCTCCAGACGCGCAGGCTCAGTAGTTGTGGCTCACGGGCCTATTTGCTCCGCGGCATGTGGGATCCTCCCAGACCAGGGCCCGAACCTGTGTCCCCTGCACCGGCAGGCAGACTCTCAACCACTGCGCCACCAGGGAAGCCCCAGGAAGGAGATTTTGACACATGCTACAACATGGGTGAACCTCGAAGTTTCTATGCCAAACGAAATAAACCAGTTACAAAAGCACAGATATTGTTTGATTCTACTTATATGAGATACTTAGTCACATTCCTAGAGACAGAAAGTAAAAACGTGGTTGCCTGGAGTGAGGATGAGGTGTGGGGAGGGAGAGTTAGTGTTTAATGGGTACAGCGTGTCAGTTGGAGAAGATGGGTTCTTGAGATGGGTAGTGGTGATGTCTGCACAACAGTGTGAATATACTTAATGCCACAGGACTATCCACTTAAAAATCTTTAAAATGGTAAATTTTATGGTATGTGTATTTGACCACAAGTTTTTAAAAAGTATAAAAATGAAAGGAACTATTATACCCCAGAGACGATTGCTGTTAATATATTTTTTTTTAAACATCTTTATTGAAGTATAATTGCCTTACAATGGTGTGTTAGCTTCTGCTTTATAACAAAGTGAATCAGTTATACACATACAATATGTTCCCATATCTCTTCCCTCTTGCATCTCCCTCCCTCCCACCCTCCCCGTCCCACCCCTCTAGGTGGTCACAAAGCACCGAGCTGATCTCCCTGTGCTATGTGGCTGCTTCCCAGTAGCTATCTATTTTACATTTGGTAGTGTATATGTCCATGACACTCTCTTACCCTGTCACATCTCACCCCATCCCCTCCCCATATCCTCAAGTCCATTCTCTAGTAGGTCTGTGTCTTTATTCCCATCTTGCCACTAGGTTCTTCATGGCCTTTTTTTTTTTTTCCCTTAGATTCCGTATATATGTGTTAGCATACTGTATTTGTTTTTCTCTTTCTGACTTACTTCACTCTGTATGACAGACTCTAACTCCATCCACCTCATTACAAATACCTCCATTTCATTTCTTTTTATGGCTGAGTAATATTCCATTGTATATATGTGCCACATCTTCTTTAGCTGTTAATATTTTGATGTTTCATATCAATCTTTTCCTTGTGCATTTAGATGCATATGGAGATCTTTTCCCATTTTGTCAACAGTTCTTTGAAAATATGCTTTTTAGTGATGCATATTAGTTTTTCAAGTAGATGCACCGCAATCTACTTAAACAGATGGCTAACCTATGCAACCATCTCCCTACTGTTGGTCCTCTCGGTTAGTTTTGGTTTTTCACTGTTTTAGGCCGTGTTTTAGCTAAGGTTTGTACATGTCCATTTTTATTCGTAGCAATCTTTGTGCATTTACATGCATATAGAGATCTTTTCCTATTTAATCAACACTTCTTTGAAAGTATGCTTTTTAGTGATGCATATTAGTTTTTCAAGTAGTTGCACCGCAATCTACTTAAACAGATGGTTAATCTATATAACCATCTCCCTACTGTTGGTCCTCTAAGTTAGTTTCGGTTTTTCACTGCTTCAGGCTATGCTTTAGCTAAGGTCTGTATATGTCCATTTTTATTCACATCACAGATTGTTTCCTTAGGACACACTCCTAGAAGTGGAGAAGTGCATGTTTTTAAGAATCTCTGTACACGTTGCCAAGTTGCTTTCCAGAAGGGTTGTGCTGCTTTCATGTGGTCTCACCCAAAGTGTGTGAGAAGGAGTGTCTTTTCCCATTAGCTTTTTCCCCCTTCCTGGAAGGGGAACCTATAGGATGCAGAGAGAGACAGAGAGACAGAGAGAGACAGAGACAGAGAGAGACAGAGAGAGAGAGAGACAGAGAGAGAGAGAGACAGAGAGAGACAGAGACAGACAGAGACAGAGACAGACAGAGACAGAGACAGACACAGAGACAGACAAGAGACAGAGACAGAGAGAGACAGACAGAGGCAGCCTGGTCCCTGCAGACCTCAGAGCTGGGTCTTGGCCTGTGCATGTTTTCTCTTGGGCAGTGAGTGGGCACCTGGTTAGTGAGCCAGGACAGGGCTGATTAGTGTTGTGAACGGCCAGGGGTTCTGAGCCTGCCTGTGGGAAAGAACAGCCAGTTCAGGGATAATCCCTTGATATTGGCGCTGTGGTTCCAGTCTAGAGATTTTTATCAGGGCTGATTGCCAGGCCACTTCTGGGCTGGAGCAGTGCCGGCAGTCTGCTGAGCCAGTCAGATGGGTTCACTGAGCCTCTTGATTTGGCCCTCTGATCTTATTTCGGGGTTGGGGCCGGGAACATTTGAAAGCCATCTCCATGTTGCTTTTCTCCAAGTTACCCTGGTATTCCATTTTAAGGAGTGAGAAAACAGTGCCCACTTTCTCGTGGACATTTTTCTATTTAATAGGGAGCTAAGCTAAGTTGCAAGCATGTATATCTTCCTGTGATGTTCCATATAGTCGTTTACCTTTTGAGCGAAAGAAAAAGGGAGGCTGCAAAGAAGCATTTTCTGTTTTTTAAATTTTAGAAGTTTTTTTGTGGATTGTAGAAAAAAATGTTTGCTTACCCCAGCCCATTGGGGGGAACTAGTGCGCTGTTCTTTCTTCTGAGCTGACAAGATAAACATGGGTCTGGAATGAATGGCTGGTTCCTCTGGAATTAAGCTCTGTGATGGGTGGTGGGAGGGGCTTAGAATTCTGAGCCTGGGAGATGGCTGGGAGCTAAAGGCTTTAGAGGAAGAAATCTATCTCCATCTTTCTTTTGCTGTCCTTCTCCCTTTTTCTCTCTCCGCACACTTAAAAGCCCACCCCTCCCCCCCCCACACACACACGATACTTGGGAACGTCAACTCTGCGTCCTTGGTTTCTCTCTGGATGTAGAAAGTCCCAACAAGGCCCCCTAAAACATCCTTTTGATTTTGGGTTGTTCTTGAAAGGAGTGGGGCTCCCTTGACCTGCACCCCTTGGATGTGGAATCGATGGAAGGAGACGGGATAAGTCATGGGCCTGATGATCAGGTCTGTCCAAGGAGGCTCACTGTTGGTCGTTTCAGAACCTTCAGAAGAAAGTCTAATTAGCTTTCTAACCCCACATGAGCCAGTGGGGCTGAATTCACCAAAGAGGGATGGGGAGCCATGCCACCATGTCCTAAGAGGAAATGAGAAAAAAGAGTATGTCTCTCCCAGGCAGCATGGTTTTCAGGACCAGCTTTCCCTGTGCCTTTTCTAGTCTGTTGCCAAATCCTAGTGATTCTCCCTCAGTCGTTCCCTGCGTACATTCCTCCTCTCCAGTGCCTAGTTCAGGCTTCCATTGCTGCTTGCTTGGACTATTGCAGTAGTCTTCCAGCTGGCCTCATAACTTTCATTTCCGATTAGTCAGACATCTGACTACCCAATTAAACTTTCTCAGTGTTAGCTGATGATTTCACTTTCCTCATCAAATACTCTTTCCTGGCTCCTCATTAGCCAAAGGGAGACAAAAAGCCCAAACATCTTTTCTTGGTGTTCAAAGATCTCCATAATTCCTCCCTGTCTCCCCTTCCCCTTTATGTCCCTGTCCATGCACTTCTGTTTCCTGCCTCATGTGGTAGCATATTCTGTCCTTTCTGCTTCCTTGTCTGTTTACCCCTAAGTCCCACTGATTTTCATAGCCTGGGCCAAAGCCAGCTCTTCCAGGATGCTTCTGTTTTTGGTGCTCAAGCCAAAAGTCATCTCACTCTCCTCTAACCAGCACCCTCCTCCTCCACTCCCTCTCTTAAAGCACTAAAATTTTTGGACCTTCTGTTAGAGTTTTCTGAATACTGGTCTTATGTCCTCGAGTTTTGTAAAGCTCTGATTCACCATAGCAGGGTGCCTTGTGCATGGCAAATATGCCATAGTATTTGATGAATAAAGGTACGGATGACTGAGGGTGTCTGGTGGTGATCACCCTTTATTTTCACCCTGCTCTCACTTGGGCTGGTTCCTGCTGGTGACAGCTTGCTGCCCAGGTACCACTTCACTTAAGCACACTCGTGTATTTCCAGGCACATATCAAGGGGCAAGCGGGTTAGCGATTCATGGGTAGGTGGAAGAGGTGATCACCTTGAGAGCTGCTGACTCAGCCGCTTGCTGCTAACCTGGGGCTCCTCCGGGCTGTGAATCAATGAGTGGATGGCATGAATGAACAGTTGGTCATGGAATCTCTGGGGACCCAGATATTCTGGATCCGGATTTCCCAGCTTTAGAAGTACACAACCCAGGGCCTCATGGGGAGTGCTAGAAGCCTCAGTATAAACATGGCACATTTTCCTGGAGAACCAGTTCTTCTTGAGGGTTTAGGGATACATATTCTTTAATATTCAATCATAGTTATCACCGGGAGGGATGCAAATTTGCAGGTATTTTAAAAGAGAAAATGTAACACTTTAAAGAAGCTTCCTGCTTGCTTCAGTTTGCAGCCCGGGATCTGAGATAGGGAGGTCGGTGTTCATTCTTCTCACCTGCAGGGGCTGTGATGGAAAAGTCTGTAATGATTTGGCTTGTTCAGCCACCCCTGCACCTGGTTGCTAGTTTCCCCATCACCACCTGCCTCCCCACCCCATGGCTGATCTTCAGCAGAGTGTAGACTGTGATGAAAAGTTAGACTTGGGGAGTGCACAGAGCTGGGTTTGAATCCCTCCAGTTGTACAGACCCAGGATCCAGAGAACGACGGGGGAAGGGACATTGGTGCTCCGTCTTCCCAGAGGTGAGACATGAATGCTGGAAACATGGTAAGACTGTGAAAAGTACATGTGGAATAAATTACATAGCTAGTAAGGTGTATGCCCATGGGGATCAGTATGAGAAAAACACTTCTTCAGGCAGGCACATAACCAAAAAAAAAAGGGACAGTTGGAAGCACTTCAGCTGATGATGCCACTCATTGGTAGCTGCTTCTGGAGAGACCCTCCAGGGCCACATCCCAGCAACCTGTGCTCCTCCCCTCCTTGCACACCACCCATCTCTTAGGTGTGCTGAATGTTGCCTGGCTGTGTGACCTTGGGCAAGTCTCGTGCTCTAGCCCTCAGTACCTGACTTGTAAAATAAGTAAACACCTAAAGATGCTGTAGCGAAGTTTTTCGGTGCTTGATACCTTGTAACTGACCCTTCCTGCACTGGAGAATCCCACAGCACTGCCAGCAGTTCCAACATGGGGATGGACCGGTCGTTTGCTCCCTGGGGTTTTCTGAGAAACTGTTTAAAGAATGCCAGCTTCCATGCAGGCAGGGACTTGCCTGATTCACCCTTGTAGTCTCACCTGCTGGAGCAGTGCCCCACTCAGAGTAGGTGCTGGGCTGATATCTGATGGCCGGATGCAGGAAGTAGGTCCATTAACATAGGGGGGCAGCCAGGGCCCAGAGGATGTCCTCAGAACCTCTGAGAAAGTTACTTGCTAAAATGGTGTGAATTTAATGACCTCTTCAATTCGAAATAAAGCTACCAGGCTTTTCTGGATCTGTCTTTAGGAGCCTAAACTAAACTCTGGGTTTCGTGGAATGCTCCAGCTGGGTGGGTGGGTGGGAGTTCCCACATCTAGCTGTGTCTAGAGTTTATGCGAAGTGACGTTTCTCTCCAAGCCACTGGTACTGGGGGGAGAGATGAGTGTGATCTCTCTTTTTAAGGTGTTGAACTAACTTTCTGAGCCTTGGAAGACAGAAAGAAACTTCGACGTGTATTAAAGCAGAGTTTGATGTTAAAATTTGGCCAATTCATTTTTTTCTTTATAAATCAACATCAGTCTGGCTATATCCACAGCGTTCATTTCATTGGCATAATGAAATCCTTCATTATTGTTTCATCGTGAGTTTTCAAGTATAAGAGCAAACTAAAATGCCTTTGCTTATTTTAAAATGCCCAGGTAGATTGGAATACTATGAAGACATATGAGAAATTAATTTCATAATTAAAGAACAGAGTTAAAAACAAACAAAAAACCAGTGTTTGAGGGGATGAACAAGTCAGTCTTTGGGAAGGCTGCCATGCTTCTCCATGTAGATTGCTTTTGTTGGGCCAGTAATTACGTTTAGTTATTGGCCATCAGCTATTTACTAGTGGATCACTGACACTCTCAATTGTGTATTACCTTTGATGTATTTTCCTCCTATGAGTTTGGCCTCCTTCTCCAACAAACTTTTTTTTCTTAAATATAGTAGACTTACCATAGTATGTAGTATATTGATTTCAGGTGCACAACATATGATTCAATATTTTTATAATTACACACCATACAAAGTTATTGCAATGTTATAGACTATATTCCTCATGCTGTATTACATCCCTGTTACTTACTTTATAACTGGTAGTGTACCTCTTAATTCCCTTCACCTATTTCACCCGTCTCTCCACCCCCTCCCCTTTGGCAATCACTAGTTGGTTCTCTGTATCTGTGAGTCTGTTTCCATTTTGTTATATTTGTTTGTTGGTTTTTTTAGATTCCACATATAAGTGAAAATATTTGTCTTTATGTATCTAATTTTACTGAGTGTAATACACTCTAGGTCCATCCATGTTGTTGCAAATAGCAAGATTTCATTCTTTTTCATGGCTAAGTAATATTCCATTGTATATATGTATACCACATCTTCTTTATCCATTCGTTTTTTTTGTTTGTTTTGTTTTGTTTTTAAATTTTATTTTATTTATTTTTGGCTGTGTTGGGTCTTCGTTGCTGTGCACGGGCTTTCTCTAGTTGCAGGGAGCGGGGGCTACTCTTAGGTGCAGTGAGCAGGCTTCTCATTGCGGTGGCTTCTCTTATTGCAGAGTACGGGCTCTAGGCGCGTGGTCTTCAGTAGTTGTGGCTCACGGGCTCAGTAGCTGTGGCTCATGGGCTCTAGAGCGCAGGCTCAGTAGTTGTGGCGCACGGGCTTAGTTGCTCCGCGGCATGTGGTATTTTCCCGGACCAGGGCTTGAACCCGTGTCCGCTGCATTGGCAGGCGGATTCTTAACCATCCATTCATTTGTTGATGGGCACTTAGGTTGCTTCCATATCTTGGCTATTGTAATTAATGCTGTAGTGAACATAGGGGTGCATGTATCTTTTCAAATCAATGTTTTCATTTTCTTTGGATAAATGACCAGAAATGGAATTGCTAGATTATATGGTAGTTCTATTTTAAATTTTTTGAGGAACCTCCATACTCTTTTCCATAGTGGCTACACCAATTTATATTCCCACCAATAGTGCATGAGGTTTCCCTTTTTTCCACATCCTCACCAACATTTATTTCTTGTCTTTTTGACGATAGCCATTTTGACAGATATGAGATGATATTAGCCCAGGTGTGATGTGTGTTTTGTGCCTTTGTGTACCCTATGTATTCATTACTCAAAAAAAAAAAAAAAAGACTTAACAGTTCCTAAGGTGAAGAGGTGGTAGTTTCCCCTTTGAACTATCCTTTGTATACTTCCCTGAGATACTTGAAGTGGCTAGGTTAGTTTTCATTCAGAAGATGGATTTTATTATTACCTTTTAAACGAAGAAATCTGTTACTACCTCATCTCCTTCCTTAACCTAGAAGGTTTGGAGTTGATGTATCTGCAGCGTTTTAGCCAGCAAGAGTCTTCACTTGTCTATGCTGCTTTTGATACAGTTGCTAAGTGGTCTTGGAGAAACAAACCAAGTTGAAAGGTCTGTATTATACACTCATGATGTTTACCTTCATCATTGTCATTGCCTTTTTTATTATAGTGACTTCAGTATCTTTTGGGGGGGCGGTCCTTGGAGCTTTACCCATGTGATCTCATTTAATCCTCACAACAGCTTGGCAGGCAGGTATTATTATTGCCACTTTCCAGGAGGGAAAAATGAGACCCAGAGAACTTAAGTGGCCTGCCCAATTACTCAGGGAGGTTAATGGTAAATGTGAAAATTGAACTCGGTGAGGTGGGAGTTTAGGCTTTGCCATCAGACAGACCTGGTCCTTTTCTTGATGTCCATGGTGGTGCTCTCTCCTTCCAGATCAGACACAGCTGGAAGTCTGAGGGTGAGCCAGATGGTATGCGGTTAAATCTGAGCCTTGATTCCTCTGGGAGATCCTGGTGGAAAAGCGCAGGGTTAGACGAAGTTTGCAGAGAAGGCTTCCTGGAGGGAGAGGGCTCTTTAAGGGCCTAAAACATGGGAGCTTTGGGGCAGGTAGGGTGAGGGACGGGCATTTTGAGTGGAGGAAATAACCCGAGAAAAGGGTTCAGGAGCAGCTCACTCAAGCCTTCTGGCCTCAGTCTTCCCATCTTCCTGGGTACGTTTAACTAGGAATGAAGCAGTAAGAGAAGCATTTTCTCCACGTGAGAAAGAGCGCTATGAAGAACAGGCGTTTCGGTGTCAGGAGCATGATTATCAGTAGGAATGTCAGGTAGAACCTTCTTTTGTGACTTTTTCTCTCTCTTTCCAAGCGCCACAGCTGTTGTGTTTCGTGGCAACCTGATATAGCAGAAAGAAGTTTCTGGCGTCCTCAGATGTGTGTTTTAGTCCTCACTGGTAGATTTTTCTGCTGTGTGACTTTGGGGCTGCCCCAGAGCCTCTCTGTGTTTCTTGGGTCTTACTTTCCAGATGAGGGGTTAACACTGGTTATTTCCTTGGACACTTGCAGCTCTAAAATGCTTGAGTGTATGATCTAATCGTGATGACACGCAGCAATAGTGAAATCCCTGCCATATCTGAAATTTGAATTACATCTTTATGAGTGGAAAAATTGTCTCCTGGGACATTTTCATTTAACTAGGACATACCTGACCCTGAACTTGCCCTGTGGTCTGAGGCCTCTGCCTGCTGCTGGTCCCTCCCCCCTGGGTAGCAGTGCCTGTTTGGTACTTGAAGGCTGTGTCCTGGGACATGCCTAGGGCTCCCCTGTGTGTTGGCTTTCTTTCCTCTGCAGAGACCAGGGTCTGGGAGGCAGGGATGGAGGGCAATGTGGGCTGGGGAAGGAGGCCCTGAAATGACAAGCTCAGTGAGTCACTCAGCGTCTGCTCCAGCTGCAGAGAGTCAGGGAGGGGGTTATGGCACTGCCTCATGCAGCAGGCAAGGGACCAACCATGAGGTGGCATTGGTTCATTGTCAGGGGGTGGCACATCCTTCCAGGGCGCAGGCACGGAGGAGTGGGTGCAGAAGAAGGTTCCCTGAACTTGGAGACAGGAGAGCAGCAGGGTTCAAGGGGGGCTCTGCTGTGTATCCCTGAATCAGAGTGAGGGCCGTCAAAGTGAGATCACACTGCAGGCACCATGAGTGCTTTACAGAAGTGATCTTATCCCATCCTCACAGCCATCCCAAGAGGGAAGCACTATTATTAGTCTCAGTTTATGGATGATGAATCTGGGGCACAGAGAGGTTAAGCGTCTTGTCAGAAGTCACCCAGCAATAATTAAATGGGGCTGAATGCTCCTGCCCCTGGGAGCCTGTGGGCTTAATCACTGCATCAGTCTTAAACTTGTATTAGAACCACCTGAAGGGCTGGGTCCCACCCCCTAGTTTCTGATTCTGATTGAGTCTGGGATGAGCCTGAGAATGTGCGTTTCTACTAAGTTCCCAGGTGATGCTGATGCTGTGGGCCAGGGACCACATTTTGGGAACCACTGTTCTATACTCATCTTCCCCATCCCAGTCTCCTTGCCTGTGAAACGAGAGGGTTGGAGTCTCCTACCGTGAATGCCATCCTCTAACCATTCATAATTATGTTTAGTTTTGGCCAATTTAGTTTATGACAGAGCATTAGCAGTTTGATAAACTTGCCTGCTGCTACTGTGTTTCTGTCACTTGTCTCCTTTTATTTTTGACAATTTGCTATTATATGTTTTGATGCTTTATTAGCCAGTGCATAAAGTCCCTGAATTCTAGACATTCACTTTGGATTATACTCTTTCTCAATATAAAACCTCTTGTATTGTCTAATCTAATATCTTTTTTTCTTTAAAATTTCTGTGTTTGGATACCAGTGCCTCCAACATGGCATCATTCCTTTTACTTGATTTTTGCTAACATATTTTGGTCCATTCTTTTAATTTTAACCTCATTTTATCACTTTGTTTAGGGTACATTTTTTATAAAAAATATATAATTTATGTACTTATTCACTATATATTATACCATATGTTTTATAGTATATATATATGTGTGTGTATTCTAAAAGTGACTATGTCTTGGCTTTCTGTGTTTGTTTTTTTAATGTTTCTTTGTAGACTCCCTTTGTCTTGCAAAAATGAACCATTTAAAATTTTGTTTTATACTTTTTTCAGTAAATTAGAATGTTAGCTCTACCTTTGTTGCTTCTCAGATGCTTAAAATTATTCTGCAACCATATTTTACTAATGGTTAATGTCCAGAATGAAACAGCCTCTGTTGACTCCCTACCATGTGAGGTAAATAACTATAGGCTTTTCCATCTTTTCCTCCCCCACCCCTATAATGTTACATTCATGCTTTTACTGTGTAATCTGGTATTTTAAATCTCTACTGTGTTATTACTACATTTTTTACCTTGTTATCTTCTCTTTAAAGGAGTTTTATTTTAATTTTCATTTGGTTAGTGATATATCACAGTTATAACAGTTATTTAGACCTAATGGATTTGAGTGTTCGTTGCCAGATCTTTATTCCCAGGGGCATCCCCTACTATTGAATTCCTCAGTTTGATTAATGTCTTGGTCATAAATATGAAAAGCTTAACACCTATGGAGGCTGCCTGAAAAATTTATCCTGATTCGTTGCACTTCCAACATGAATGACAACTTGGCCCTGTTGTTGAGTTTTGCAGACGCCAGATACTCGCCTTGGTTTTCTTCCTTTCATAGGTAATCTGCCATCTTCTGTTTGGATGCTTTTATGTCTTCATCATGAAATAAATAAATAAACATATACCTAGTTGTCACTGAGCCTTTTGACATTCAGACCTAGGTCTGTCTTCACTGTTAGAAAGTTTTCTTGTATTTTCATTTCAATTCAGTTCATTCTGAATTGGCTGCCTGTCCTCTATATCTGCCATCTTTTTGTATAACCTGCTGTCTTAGATCTTCAGTATTTCTGCTTACATCTTTCTTCTTCTTCATGTTGGGAGTGCTTTTTAAATTTGTCCCGTACAACACATCTTGTTTTAGAAGTAAGTTCTCTTAACTTTTATTGCAGACAGAGAATGGATGGTTTCTCAATGCTCCAGGTATTGTAGGAGTTCTTGTGTACTGAGAACCATGCTCTAGGTACTGTGCTAAGCACTTGCGTGCTTTACCCCATATAATCCTTAGAACAAGTCTGACAGGCATGTGCTTTGAGTGTCCTTACTCACTGTGTAGATTGGAGAAAACAGATGCTCAGAGAGGTTGAACCCTGCTCAGCCTCACCTGCTAGTGAGTGCTGGGGCCGGGATTCAGGGTCATCCAGTTTCACAGCAGAGGCTGTGCTCTCAGCCACGATGATAGGATGCCTTTCCAGCCAGTAATCCTTTTCCACATCCCTTTTTCTTCTTTTTGAGTGCTATGTTCTCTGCTTTTTGTGTTGAAGAATGCTTTCCTAGCTCTGGTGGGAGGTTTTTGTGTCTTTCATCCATGCACGTGGACAGCGTTTGCCCGTAAGTCGGGAGGGGCAGTTCTCCTGGGTCCCTTTTACTGCTGATACAGTGCTCTTCTCGGCTTTTCCATCAGAGCACAGGTTGATGAAATGAGGTCTTCTAAGATCCAGCGGACTGTAAGGCCAAGCGAATGAGCTCGAGCTATGAGTCGTTCCAGAAGAGAAACTTAATCCCTGTGATATTTCTTCCTTGAGTTTGGTAAGCCCATTGCATCACGAACCAACTGTTTACATCTGGCTCGCTGTTTGACCTGGCCACTGTGCCAGGTACAGACTGTGCTCGGACTTGTGCTCCTTCCTGGAGCTGCCACCTGCCATGTCAGGGGCAAGTCTCTGCCCCCAGCCAGTTCTCTTCTTGGTGTATCTGCCATGTGATGACTGGGGCTTCCCGGGGCTGTGCTGACACACGTCGCCGTGCTGAGGCTCCTTCGTGACAAGAGGGACCTGGTGTGTGTGGCTTCTCTGCCCTGTGCCTGGCTCACCGTCCGGTTCTGTCCTCCAGTCTGGGCAGCTCTGCCGTGCGGGTCTCGATGGCCTCCACTCCTGGTTGCACAGCCATTCTGCCACTTCTCACGCAGCACAGCTGCCCCGGGGGCCCACTGCCTTCTCTCTTTCCTCATCCCTTTTTTCCCCCAGAGATTCTTTTAGGTTTCTGGCACAGGACTGGCACCTATCCCAAGTTTCCTGACCTGTGCAAGTTCCCCAGGCTTGCTGTACTCGTTTGGTTATGTCAACAGGAATCTGGACAAGAGGGCATCACAAGCGTGTGCCAAGTTGCCATGGTGTCTCGTCAGTGGACAGTTCCCTCTGAGGCTGGCTGAAGGGCTTTTCTCCATCCACTGGCTGTGCTCCTGAGTGTGGGGGATGGGGCCAGGTCACTGCTTCTGCCTGACTTCTCCTCTCCTTACCTTCTACTTGAGCCTTCCACTTTCTCCCTTTCTCTCCACCTTAAATCTTAAGTCTTAGCAGGAGAAGATGACTAAGGCCTCTGGATTTGACATTGAGTTGGATAAAGCCATTGCAGCCTCAGCTGCTATGACTCTGTGGCAGCATTGGTCCTGGTGATCGAAGTCAGGTAAAACTAAGCTCTCTTTTAGGAGATCAAGAGACTTTATAATAAGGAGTAGGTCCTTTGCCAGCTCTCCTTACACATCACAGGCTCTTAGGCGAGGAACTCGGGGTGTAGAAGCCTGTCTGGGGGTTTCTGGAACCCAGAGGTGGATGTCCTCGTGTGGCGTTGATTCATTGTCAGGAGGTAAGAACAGCAGTGTCGGGAGTAGACTGTGTGTGTGAGCTCACTCACTCTCACAGGGTGTGGACTTGGTGTACCATTTCCAAATCCATCTGGGTCAGGTGCTAGGCACGCTCACATCCTTGAGGTTTTGTTGATTGACAGTCACTTCTGCCAAGGTTATCTGACACTCCAGAGGGATCAAATGTGATATGCAAACAGCCTTCGCTCCCAGGCCAAGAAAGGATGATCTTTCCCCATTGGATGTTGATTATTCATAAATGACAGTTGATAATAAAGCACTGTGTGCCTTCAGAAAATTTATTAAGCATGATGGTGGCATTTTTCCAATGAAAGCTAGGACAGAAAACCAAGAAGGGGGCACGGTCAGATCAGTGGTTAACTCCCGGGCGAGTCTGAGGTTTGCTCTCTGAGATGCTGCTTGCTGTCATGCATTGGCCTTTATGTAAAGACCTGGGTGGAGCGGGGTAGGGGGGGGGGGCCCTGGTCCCTTCGTGTGCTTTGCCAGCAGAGTAGATGGTGATGACCTTGCGAGGAGAAAGAATCCAGGGAGAGCAAGGTCAGTGGGCGGGGGGCTGGTGAGAAAGGGGCACAGGAAGCCCAAGGAGGGGAAGACACTGAGTGGATCTTTGGCGAGGTTGAGTTTGAGGTACCCACGAGATACCAGGTACAGACAGCCAGTAGGCAGCAGGAGTGGGGAAAATATGTCCACGGGGGTGCAGTGGGTGGCACCGGCCTCCTATTTAGCCCTCTTCTGGGAAGCCCACTTCACATTTTGGAACGTCGGTTACCTTCCCTATAAAGTGAGAATGTTCGGAGCTCCCTCACGGTGCTGTTGTGAAATCAAGTGAGCCAGTAAGTACAGTGTTGCTTTGAGTGCCTGCTGGTCTGGCAGGGTGCTCAACATCTCTTCCTCGAAGGATGCTTTTTCTGGAATAGTCTCTGTAACAGTCACGAGGAGTTCTCTTCTTTGGAAGGCCTGTCCCCCAGTGAGGATTTTGATGAGAAGAGTAACAGGTAGATGGGATTTTGTTGTTGTTTGTTTTTGAGGTGGCAGGGAAAGGTCTGGAATCCAGGATGGAACTGAGGGCTGGCCAGGCCTTGTGGTTAGGTGGGTACAGCTGCATCGAGGACAGTTCAGGCACCCCGGGGCCAGGGAAGTGGAGGCGGGTGAGAGAGTCGTCAAAGCAATCTTACTGGAGACTACGTGCCATTTAAGACTGTCCACACCCAGTGAGCCTTCTTCCGAGGCCTCCAAGGAGGGCTCTGCTGCTTGATCAGACTGATGCTTGCTGAGAATCTCTGGCAGATGGTCTCAGCCAGCCTTGGTGGCAGCGAGCCTCCCAGGGAGGAAGACTTCCAGAGACTGGCAGCCTTCTGGGAGAAACCACAGGCAGCAAGGCAGAAACGGCTCAGCGGCCCTCTGCTTCCTCCTTGGAGAAACCAGATGTCTATCTCTGGCCTGAGGTTTCTTCCCACCCCTCTGCTCAGCCCCTTGGGCTGGGGCCAGAGCATAGCTACTGTGTCCACCTGCACCAGCCTCTAGGGCAGCAACCTTGGCTTGGGCTTCCTCGTGGGTGTCTCGGGAACATTCCAGGGAGTTTGCTTTTTCTCTCTTTCACAAGTGAGAAAACAGGGCCCGAGAAGTCAAGGGCCCTTGTCGGCTAATGTGCTTGTTGGAGCACTCGCCAGGGGTAATGGGACAAGGCCGCGTTCTGTCCTCTGGGCAGTAGGCAGCCACTGGGGGCTGAAGAGCAGGACAGGTGGTATGACAAAGCTGGGACTTGATGGTATGACTCAAGGTTGGACAGCCTGATGCTGGAGGGCACAGAAGGGAGGGAGACAGACCAAAGTCAGGGTAAGCAGCGAGGAGTCCGTCTAGTGATGCAGGCATGAGACCACAAAGTCCTGGGTTAGGGTGGAGCTGGGAAGTTTTTTCAGACGTCTAGCCTGTTTCTCGGGGCTCAGCCCCAGTATATTAGTAATGGTAGGAATTCCAACTTGGCTTTTTAAAAAACTGTTTTTTCTTTGGCAGACCCAAGTATTGTAGGTTGATTTATGTCCCCCTCCAAAAGATGTTGAAGTCCTAGCTCCTGGTACCTATAAATGTGACCTTATTTGGAAATATAGTCTTTGTTTTTTATTTTTTAAATGTTTTTAAATTGAAGTATAGTTGGTTTACAGTGTTGTGTTAATTTCTGCTGTACAGCAAAGTGATTCAATTATACATATATATATACACACATTCTTTTTTTATATATTCTTTTCCATTATGGTTTATCATGGGGTATTGAATATAGTTCTCTGTGCTATACAGTAGGACCTTGTTGTTTATCCATTCTATATATAAAAGCTTACATCTGCTAACCCCAACCTCCCATTCTATCCCTCCCCCAAACGCTCCCCCTTGGCAACCACCAGTCTGTTCTCTGTCTGTGATTCTGTTTCTGTTCCATAGATAGGTTCGGTTGTGTCATATTTTAGATTCCACATATAAGTGATATATATGGTATCTGTCTTTCTCTTTCTGACTTAACTTCACTTAGTATGATAATCTCTGGGTCCATCCATGTTGCTGCAAATGGCATTATTTCATTCTTTTTTATGGCTGAGTAGTATTCCATTTTATATGTACCACATCTTCTTTATCCATTCATCTGTCGATGGACATTTAGGTTGTTTCCATGTCTTTTGCTATTGTGAATAGTGCTGCTATGAACAGAGGGGTGCATGTATCTTTTTGAGTTAGAGTTTTGTCTGGATATATGTCCAGGAGTGGGATTGCTGGATCATATGGTAACTCTATTTTTAGTTTTCTGAAGAATCTCCATACTGTTCTCCATAGTGGCTGCACCAATTTACAACAGTGTAGGGGAGGGTTCCCTTTCCTCCACACCCTCTCCAACATTGGTTATTTGTAGACTTTTTAAATGATGGACATTCTGACTGGTGTGAGGTGATACCTCGTTGTAGTTCTGATTTGCATTTTTCTAATAATTAGCAACGTGGAGCATCTTTTCATTTGCCTATTGGCCATCTGTAGGAAATACAGTTTTTGCAGATGATCAAGTTAAGATGAGGTCATTAGGGTGGGCCCTAATCCAGTATGGCTGGCGTCCTTATAGAAAAGGGAAATTTGAACACAGGCACACAGGGAGAACGCCACGTGAGGATGAAGGCAGAGATCAGGGTAATGCACCTACAAGCCAAGGGATGTCAAAGATGGCCAACAAACCACCAAAAGCCAGGGGAGAGGCATGGAACAGATACTCCCTCACAGCCCTCAGAAGGATCCAACCCCGCCGACAGCTTGATCTCAGACTTCTGGCCTCTAGAATGTGAGGCAATAAATTTCTGTTGTTTAAGCCACTCAGTGCGTGATATTTTGTGACAGCAGCCCTTGGCAAATGAATACACCAAGCTTTCCAGATCCCATTTTTCCACGCCCTGGAAAACTGCTTCCACTGATGTCAAAGGATCATTGTGTGACCTCCTGACCTGATAAGCCCCTCCCATCTGGTTGGCAGAAGCTACTCTCTGAGCCCCTCCCATCTGGTTGGCAGAAGCTACTCTCTGAGCCCCTCCCATCTGGTTGGCAGAAGCTACTCTCTGAGCCACAGGGAATCCAGGTAGCTCCTACGGTCAGAGGCTGCCAGTTCATAGCCTGCCCTTGGCCCTCAGCTCAGGAGGGGCTGGGAGATGAAAGCTAGGGCCTTGTTGTTGGCGAGTTCACAGTCTGGTCAGCGAGACGCTCAGACTGAGCAGGGGCCACCTTTTAAAGTCAAGTGCTATGTGGTGAGTTTCTTTGGCATTCAAAGTCTTCTGTGTGGTTTTCCCATTCTACTGAGTGACGCGGTCAGTTGTGTGTTTATCCCCCCAGCCCTGTATTGATTTTTCAATGTTCGATTCCATCCCCTTTATATTAGTTACAAGGTCCCCGGGGGCAAAAACCTCTCTCTGTCTTGTTCACTCGTGCACAGGGGAAGCCAGCATTTGCCCGGGGCATGCCTCCTTCAGCAGGCCTGTGTGGGGCGTTTTATCAGGATCATCCTCATTGTGCAGGGGAAGAAACCAAGACTCCAGGGTGGAGTGATTTCTTCACTGTTTCACAAGCAGAGCTAGACACAGGGGTCCCCTGGCACACAGTAGGTTCACAGGAACTGTGTGACTTGATTGGCACCATATCAGAGTTGCATGTTTAAGGCTGCCCTTAGTGTTCCATAGGTGCCAAGCTCGTGTCCTTGGCTAAGACCATGAGCCGTCAAGGACAGGGATAACCTCTTAGCTGTAGCCCCCGGGCTCCCAGCCCTGCTTGGGCACACACTCCCCTCCTGTGCCGACTGACGGGTGTGGTGTCAATGTGCGGCCTTTTGCAGGCAACGGTAGGAGGGTGATGAGCTTTATAGATCTACCCGCTGCCTAAAATTGAACCACACGCATAATTCACTCTGCGTACTTGCTCAGCCGGGCCTGCATTCTCTCTGCCATCTAGCCTCCAGCCTCCAGCTCACGCTTGACGCCTTACAATTCTGGACTTCTTCAGCATACGGTGGCATGGCCGGATTGTCCCAAATTCCTGACCTTTGGGCCTTGGGTCCCCATGGGTAGCTTGTTGTCATCTGAACAGCAGGCTCTGGCCCAAGGTGAGGCTTCTCCAGTGTTCTGCAGCCTCTCCTCTGCTTTTGAAGCACCGTGCCTGCCTGGGGGCTGAGGGAGAAGGAGATGAGAAGCTGGGTCCCCCGGAAAGGGGCAGGGCTCCTGGTCTGCAGTCAGGGTCCCCCACTTAGCCTTGCTAGAAACCGACAGTTGTCATTGTTTCCGTTTAAAGGACCCGACCCAGTGCCAGGAACTGCGGGGATGTGAAAACACAATCGCTATTTCTAGAGAGACAAGACCAGCAGAAGAGTCTAGTTAAAACTCAGACTTGTGTTCAAGTACCAGTTCAAATCCTTCTTTACTAGCTTTGATCTGAAGTGAATGATTTCATTTCTTTTAAGTTCATTGTAAACTTTTACAAGGTTTCTGCGAGCAGTCGCATAGCACACGGCACATTGTAGGTACCCAGTAAATATTAGCTTAAGGTACTCTGGCCCCTCCATCTCCACTGCAGCGATTAGAGCTGACCCAGAGACAGTGCCTGCTGTGTGCCAGGCACCTTTAAAGGGGCTTTATAAGTGGTAACTCATTTCATCCACACAGGAGCTCAGGGAAAGACCGAGGCACAGACTGGTTAGAAGCAACTGTCTAAGGTTCCAAGGCGTGAAGCTAGGGTTTGATGCAGGCAGTCTGGCCCCTGATCTGTACCTTTAACCACTACGCTCCGTGGCCTTGCTGAGACCGACCTATGGGATCTCGGACAACTTCCCGATACCTCAGTTTCCTCATCTTTAAAATTGGGATGACGCGGGTACCAATTGGGGACCCTTAGGAGAAATTTTTGAGCTTTGTAGAGGGTTTAGGAGGATGCCTGGCATATGTCCTAGGCACTCAGTAAATGGCAGCAGTTCTTTCAATAAGAAACACATGTGCACAGGTGACCAAAAATGCGAGCTGTCATATGCAGAATGCCCACAGGATGATAGAGCTCTTTTATTATAGGTGTTTAGAGTGTGGAACTCAGTGTGGCTGGATTAGGAGAGATGGGGCAGGGATGTTCTAGGCGAGGGGGTCAGCTTGGGCAGCGGAGGTGGGAAAGCAGAGAGCCAGGAGGCCAGGGTGCCAGGAGCGCAGTCTATGTGGGAATGCTGGCTTTGGGAAGTTAGGCTGGGGACTTTGGCTGTGAATTTTGACCTGTGAGCCGTGGGGAGACTCTGAGGGTGTCATGCTTATGGCGGATCATTTCAGAGTCTGCTGGCCTGTTAGCAGTTGGCTGTCATGGTTGGGAGGGACTTCTCATTCATTCAAATGTGCGCCCATCTCTGGTGAACAGAGCAGTATTCACAAAGGGAGGGAACAGCAGGGCACAGGGGATGCTTGCCCAGTCCTGCCATCTGCTATCCCGAGGGGCTGGTCCCCAGATCCTGGACACATCCAAGGCTACGAGTTTACTGCCTCTCAGCTGCTGTTTGTGTCACAAATGCCTGTCCCACAAGGGGCATTAAAAATATCCCAGTGGCTAATAGCATTTCTCAAAATAACTGCTTGCAAAGTGCTTTGCTGGGGCAAATGGCTACTAAAATTGGACTCCCTGGAGTGAGTGAGTGAGTGTGTGTGTGTGAGAGAGAGAATTTTAAATCCATTTCCCCCTAAGTGAGGCCCACAGTTGGTGCCCTTTTGTTCTGTGATTCCTCCTGTTGTCACCGGGTGTCCCAGAGCCCTGTTTACCGGCTCACCCCTGCCACGCCCTCTTCCAACCCCAGTCCTTTGCGAACTGGAGCGGCTGCTGCCCTACATTGCCTGGTTGTCCTGCTCCGAGGAGCAGAAGTTTGAAGAATCTTGGTGGGGCGGGGTGGCCTTATTGTGGCAGCGGCCTCATTCCTTGGTGTGCCAGGTAATAATAGCATGCGGTGGGGGGAATCTTGCTCAGTGCGCAGTTCAGGGGGGAAACTGGGCCACAGAACAGCTAGGCAGCCCCGCTCAAGGTGCCCTAGTAACGGAGGGCACAGAAACACAATTTTCCAGGCCCTCATTCCAGGCCGAGGCTCTTTAGTGGTCTCCAGGCCCAGTCCTTGGGGCCACCAGGTGATGGGGTCACACAAGGCCAATCACTTCTCCATTCACTCATAATACAAAAGGGAGTGAGGGTGTCCTTAGAGCAGTTACAAAAACAAAGTGAATAGGCACTTGGGGGGAATTTGGTTGAAGGACAAAGGGAATTTGAGAGCCAGAAGCCGGTTTTCCCTTAGGTTATAGCTGCATTGAATGAGGTGGGCCTCAGTGTCCCCATCTTTGAAATGGAACATTCAGTGACTCATTTAGCAAGCATCTTTTGAGTGCTTGTTGTGGGCCTGGCTCTGTAGTAGACACTGGAGTTGCAAAGAGTGGTTTAAAGTTAAAAGCCAGGTCAGGAAACGTTTACAAGCCAAGCGTGCTGTGTGTGTGTGGCAGCTCCAGAGGGCCCAGGGTTCTGTGTGGTCCAAGGCGAGAAGTGGCAGCTGCATCGCTGTGTCTGCTGGTCTTGTATCATCCCTAGAGATTTGGGTCCTGGAGATGAGAGCCTTATAAGTGTTTGACCGGGAATGGAGGCCCAGGGAGGAGTGAGTTTCCCATTCTCCATAGGAACTGTATGTGATGGAATGTTTATATAGTAGAAGGAGCACAGGCTCTGGAGTCAGGTGGACTCCCTGACCTTAGGCTAATTGCTTAAGCTGAGGGAACTGACTCCTGGCAGGGGAAAGTGACTTGCCAAGGTCATGTCTGAGGTGGACCTGGGACCCAGAACTGAGTTGGTTGACCAGAGGCCAGGCCTTTTCCTGTTATACCTTGGTGCCTTCATCTCATTTTATGAAGCAAATCATCAACTTTAATCATGCTACTGAGATCTTATTTTATACTTCATCACTTTCAAGTCACTTTCTCTTGTGATCTCCTAAGTTCTGCTTTGGGAAAGCCAGATTTCCTTATTCTGGGCCTGCTGATAGGGAAGGGTCGCTAGATTTAGCAAATAAAAATACAGGATGCCTAGTGACATTTGAATTTCAGATAAGCAAGATAGAATTTTTTGGTTTAAGTTATGTCCTCTACAATATTTGGGACATACTATTTTAATAAATTATTTCTTGTTTATCTGAAGTTAAAACATAAGAGGGTATCCTACTTTGACCTGGAAACCCTATGGTGTCTGCCCACTGCCCCGAGATCACACACAGGCCGTGGGACCTCTGTGCCCCTGCCTGAGGCTTCTGGCGTTACTCAGAGGCCCCTCTGCCTGGAGGGGGAAGGTGGAAAGAGGAGGGTGGCCCTGAGCATGGATCAGGCATCCCCAGCTCCTGGCCCAGGTGCCAGGGAGGGACTGGCCATCCACACTGGGCTAAAGGGAGATGGCCTGTAAGCTGAGAAGGGTGGCCGAGATGTCCCTTTTTATAACTGGAGAATAGTTTAAGTGAAGTGTCAGCAAGTGGCCTGTGTCCCTGGAACACGAGGTCTGGGGAAGTCCTGGCAACTTTACCCCTGAATTAGGAGCAGGGTCCCCTTCATCCCACTGGCTTCCTGAGAACACTGCCACCTGGGCCTTAGGAGCACCTGGGCTGTGGCCACTGGCTGCTCAGCTGGGCCACGGCACCTTCCAGGACTGAGGTGATATCCCTGTGTGGCCCTTGGGCTCTGGGTCTGTTCCCTGGGGTTAGAGCGGGGCAGCTGCAGTCAGCTCAGGGGAGGGTAGGGCAGCAGGATACACCCACGGAGCTGCCTCTGAGCTGCTGAGCCCAGCTGCTGCCAGCTCCTGTAAGCTCAGCCCCTTTGTTTAGAAGAGGCTTAGAGGTGGCGGCTGTTAACAGGCCAGGTGACAAAGGGATGCTGTCCTGGCCGCTCCACCCTCTCAGCCTCACCCTGCCCCGCCCCCTCTGTCGGTCCTGCATCTTTGTCTTCGCTAGCCCAGACACGGGGCTCCAGAGCAATTAGAGGTCAGCTGCTGCTCTGCCCCATCCCCTCCAGCTCCCCGCCCAAGGTCCAGGCTTGCTGCTCCTGGGTGTCAGGATGCTGTCTCTCCCCTCTCCCCAGGGCAGCTTCCTGCTGGGGGAGTTCATCCCCACAGCCGTTCCTGAAGGGTGATCAGCTGGCCATAGCCTTGATATGGTGGCTTTTCTTCATGTTGACCAGGAACAGCCTTTGAGGGTCTTCAGGGGTAACCGATTTACCATATTGCCTGCCATCTTGTTGGACATCCATGGGCCACCTGAGGACCAGTGGCCTTTGCTGTGTAGGTGCATAATAAGTGCATGGTGAACCAATACATGGGAGAGAAGTACGGAAACTCCATATGTAGGAAGTGACTGATGATAAAGGTTGAGGCCACTGGTTCTCAAACTTGAGCGGGCGTCAGCATCACCTGGAGACCTTGTTAAAGCAGACCAGCCCCAACTCAGGATTCCTGGCTCTATAGTTCTGGGGTAGGGACCAAGACTTTGCACCTCTAACAAGTTCCCAGGTGACACTGCTGGTCCAGGGCCACACTTTGAGAATCACCAGCTAAAATGATTGACCTTCTCAAATGCCTTGCATTTCAATTCTACTTTTATTAAAATATTCATTAAGTAACTAAACAAATCTTCATTGTCCTACTGTGTCCCATGCACCAAGTTTGGGGGATAAAAAGATAAAAATGGCCTCATGGAACCCAGTGTGCAACAAGGGAACTGCACATTAAAAACAATTGCCAACTAATCTAATTGCTTTTACTGGGGTATTGTGTGGGAAGTACAGTTAGGAGTACAGGGGGAAGGAGCAATTGGGAGGGACCTCTTCGAAGGCAAGTGTGATAGTGTTTCTTTCTCTCTGTGTATTGCACTTCTGTGTGGTTTGTCTCCCCAGTTGACCTGTGAGATCCGTAAGGGAAGAGGCTGAGGTGAATCTTGATCTTCCTTTTTTAAGTGTGTTCTAGTTCTGGGGACACGGTAGGCAACCAAAAAGAAAAAAAAAAAAAGTCTTTGCCCAAAAAAGAAGACATGTTAGTATCAAAGAAGTGAATGCCTAATGGTGGACTTTCAGACCCAAGTGTTTGTGGGGGCCTACAGATTTGGATTCTATTATATACGCGTACTTCTAGGGCTGACCTGATAGAGACCAGCTTAAGCAGGAGGGCACCCTCCCTGGTCCCCAACATCAACTCACTGCCTGAGTTCATGGGGAATGCTGCAGGATTCTTGAAACCTGCCATGTTCTTAGAAAGCTCATTTCCAAGAGCCTTAAGTGGTCCTGAGCTGATGCTTAACTGGGACTTGTCTTGGCCTGAGGGGGAAACACTCTCAAAGCAGGGGGAAGAGGCCCAGGTAACTTTCTTTCTTCACAACCTTGGGCGCTGAGGAGGGACGAAAGCCCCTCCGTGGTGACTGCTCAGAGCTGTGAGCTCCAGTTGGAAGGTGTGCTTCTTGCTCTGAACAGGGCCAGGAGAAACCCTTGGGCTTTGCCCGGGGCCAGAGCCACCTTCCCTGGGATTTTTCCTCCACACACCCTCGCTGTGTCCTCTTTGGCTTCAGGAGTAGGAGACAGGAGCAGAACTAAGCCTGTCCTCCCCATCATTCATCACAAAAGTATTCATAATAGTTCTTACTGTGTGTAGAGCACTGTTCTTTAAAAACACCTTAGGTTCATAATAGATTGAGAAGGATTAAGAGAGGTGAAGAACAGTCAATGTTGATGGAGCACACGCCCTCAGACAGTTCTGAAACACTCTGCCCGTGTTCCTTCCTTTAGTCTTTAAAGCAACTCTCGGAAGTGGGGGTGCAGTTGGCCCCATTTTAAAGAAAAGAATACTGAGGCTGTGGGAATTTGAGTACCTGTCCCAAGATCTCTCCGAAAATAAAAGGACAGCATCAGGTTTGGATTCCGTGAGACTCCAGAGCCTGGGTTAATTGCTCTGCTGTCCTGCTGCAGACGATAGTGGGGAGGGGCTGGAGGAAGATGAAGGCGAAGGTGAGGGGAGAGCAGACTTTGATTTGTGCTCTCTGCTCCTCCTGGACCCTGGCTTCCTCCATAGAGTCTGTCCGGCTGCTGCAGCCTACTTTAGCCCCTCTTTCCAACCTCTGTTTTGACCTGTTATGGACATTTAATTTGGTTTGGATGATGATGATTACTATCATTACTATACCTTTGTCTTAGTACGATTGCAAAGCCCTCGAGAACAAGCACTGGCCTCAGGCTCCCTCCTGCTCTCTCAGGACACCTTACAGCAGAGGTCAAGGTCAAGAGGCTGATCAACAGTCTGGCTCACCCAGAGCCGGTACCTGGTCCACACCTAGGGTGACCAGTCTTCCGGTTTGCTTGGGACTATTGTGGTCTTAGCACTGCAAGTCTGGCATCATGGGAAACCCCTGAGTCAGTCCTGGGCGAACCAGGACAGCTGGTCACCCTATACCTCATTTGACAGATGACGACACTGGTGCCTGAGGCGCGGGGTGTGGGGGGGGAAGCATGCCCTGAGCCTCACCATGGTTCTTAGTGGAGGCTGGCTCCAGGGGCTGCTCCCTGATTCCTGATCCAGTAGTCTCTCCTCCTGCAGCCTCTAGAAGTGAGGCTCGGTCTCCTGCTCTGCACTTTTAAGGCACAGCTTTTATAGGCAGCTGCTGTCTTCTCTCTGGTTTCCCTGATGCTTCGCATCCTCTTTTGGAAAAACAACCCCCCAAAATCAAGAAGCTTTGGCCGAAAGCTCCTGGTGGAGCACTTGTGATGTGCTGGGGGGTTTATTGGGGTAACTCTTTGAGGGGCAGTATGTGTGCTCCAGGGGCTTATAGTTAGTGAAACGGAACTCGTTCTTCCTGAATCACAGACACAGTGATTGTTCAGCAGGGGTAGGGGGCAATTGACAGGTTCTCATGCTCAGATCCTGGAAAACCCTGAATTCTAGGCCAAAACTCTCCGAAGTGGGAGGTACAAAACTGTCCTTTGGAATATGGGAAGAAAATATTAAAGCATCGGTTTCTGTTTTTATGATCCTCTTAATGACTTTCTGTGTACACTTTATAGTGTATGTAATATTCATGTAGTATTCTGTGTGATGCACATACATAGGCACATATGGGCGTGTATGCTGATGGGGGCTGCTCTTCCAGAATCCTCCCCATACTTCTAAAGAAGAGATGTTTTCATGCTAGTGAGATCTCTTGGCTGGAGGATAGATGTTAGAATCTATTTCAGCAGGGGGGAGGTCCAGATGAAGAGAGTGAGTATCAGTGTGAATTGGCTTAGAACATCCCTCTGTTGATGTTTAACTGATGCAGATGGTACTTAAGTGCCTCTACGGATGGTGTGTACCCTATTTATGTTAACAAGTCTCAAGAGAGCGGTCCTGTGCACCACAGAGGTAGCTTCCTGCAGTCAGCTTCGTATACCTTGTGTCATCACATCTCTAACAGGATGAACGTGTTAGTTGATGAGTGATGGGAGGCGGTGGTTGATAAAGCAGGGGTTCTCAAAGTGGAGTTTCCAGACGAGCAGCATAGAGAATCACCTGGGAACTTGTTTGAAATGCAAATGCTTAGGCTTCCCCCCAGACTCCTAGAATCAGAGACTGGGGGAGGGGGCCCAGCATGCCTCATTGCGGCCAGCCCTTCAGGTGATTCTGATGCACAGGCAAAATTGAGAACCGCTGAGATACCCCGGCAGGAGCATGGGGTTTGGGTCCTGGTTCTGCCCCTGCTGGCTCTGTGGCCTTGGGCAAGTTACTAATGGCCTTCTCGGAGACTTGGTTTTCCCATCTGACTAATGTGGGTTGTAACACCTCTCTCCTAACTTTAGTATGAGAGTGGAAATAGGAGATAATTGGTGTAAAGTGCCGAGCACCATGCAGAGCAAATAGGAGTGTTTGGTATCCGGCCTCAGTTATTGTTTTTCCCATTAATTGGATGCAATTGGATGGGGGTGGTAGCAGCTTCTGTAAAAAAAAAAAAAAAAAAAAAAAATGCCCAGAAACACCTGGTTCCCAAATTGCTTCCCTCACTAGCTCTGTGACCTTGGGCAAGTTGGTCTCCTTCTCCATAAAATGTGCCTAACCACACCTGTCTATCAATAATAGGATCAAATGACATGAGTGCTTTGTAATTTGTAAAATATCCAATAGGAGACATTTCTAGAGAGTTATTTACTGGGGTGGCTTGTCCTTTGTCCTCTTGGAAAATATATCCCCTTTCCCCAAATAATAAAAGAAAGTCAGAAATCCCACCATGAAGGACCTGCAGGCTGGGTCACAGAAGGCGTTTTTGCCCCCAGGACCACTTTATTTTTTTTCTCCGTGCCATTTCTGTTCCCTCCCATCCTGATCTGATCCTACCCACCAAATCCTGTCTTCAACTTGCATTCCCTTGTGCTCGGATGTTGAGCCCCTATTAAAATGTCAACTGCAAGCCATGAACACTGCCTGGCTTCCTGGAGGAGGGGAGGGTGGTGGGGACTGTCCAGCATGTCCTTTGGTCATTACGATAATTGCTTGGGTGGGCCCTGCCAAGACATCAAATAAATTGCCTCCTTCCCTTAAGTGTCTCAGCGCTGTTTTTTGCAACATGAATTGTCCCAGTGCGGAGATAAGCTTTGCTCATAATTTCACCAGATTCTTAAATGAGGAAAATGGGTAAACAGCTTTCCCTTCCCCACACACTCCCACTTTTTTTCCGTGATGGTGTCCAATGACAACACATCCATCACCGGAGAGGCCCGGAGCCAGCCAGCGCAGGCTGCTGGAAGGTTCCTGTCTTCTCCCGAGAGTGCTGAGGGCCCCGAGAGGGCGTCTGCAGAGCAGAGATAGAGCCAGAGAGCTTGGGGAAGAGAGCCCTCCACCCTGGGATTTACCATGGGGAGGCAATAGCTCTTCTCTCTGGGAAGAGAGGCCTGCCGCTGTCCTCCTGGTCGCCTGCCTCAGTGAGCCACGCATTGATGAAGTGAGGGCCTATGTCACAACCACGACTCCTCATTAGGCTGCTGATGAATAAGGACAGCAGGAAAAATGAATTGGGCTCTGCAGTGGCATTTCTTTACTTTCCTATCAAAATGCCAGGACATCCTTCCCCTGGAAGAGTGGAGGGGAGAAGAGTCAGAGCGGAGAGATATGCTGTTAGTGGTGCAGCCAGTTAAAAAGAAATTAAAACAGAAATCTCTGCTGGCTGCTGGAATGCAGGGATCTGCTCTCCTGGCCCCTCTAAACCCTTGAACAAATTAATTGAATGGATGTTGACTGGGGGGGATCAGCTGAAGGCTTAGATACCAGTTCTTTCTGTGGTGGGCAGAGAGGGAGGGGTGTGTGTGTGTGTGTGTGTGTGTGTGTGTGTGTGTGTGTGTCTCACAGCGGGTATGGGGGTGAGTTGGGGGCAGTTCAGAAATTGAAAGGAGATTTGAGCATTTTGGGGTAGAGGAGACAAAATCTGCTGGAATTTCATCTTGAAGAGAATCAAAGGACTGGGAGGGAGACCCTCTCTAGCCCTGGAGAAGAGAGTTTTCAGGATGTGAAGCACTCATGCCTCCAAATTCTCCTTTTTCTCTGTAGACTCGCAAGTCTCCTGAGGGCTGAAATGAGCATAAGGACGTCCTTTGTGACTGAAGAGTGTTGCTGGAAGGGGGAGGGAAAGGTCCAGAATGGTTGCATGGTGCTGTCAGTCGGCGGGGAGATGGACGGGATGACTTTGCCCTTTTGCCCTGTCCCACGTTTGCTCAGAAGCTTTCTCCCCTGTGTGGTCAGGTGACCTGGGAAAGAGGCAGAAGCGGGAGACTGCTTCCCCTTCCTGGGACCTGGACATTTTGGGTCACCTGGGTTCCTCCCTGATCTTGTCAGGTTCTCAGCCTGCCTTCCCCACAACCTCTCTTTGCTTTTCTAGATCCTCGTAAGAACTTAGAAAACAGCAGCTGTGGCCCTTTGGCCCAGGGATCCAGAACGAGCATCTTATCGTGGTCAGGGTAGGTGAGCAGGCATGGAGCAGAGCCCTGCCGTGTCTGCTTCTGGCTGCTGCTCTGTCCCAGGGACAGTGGTGGCCTCCCTGGGAATGCTTCTCACCACACACTGAGCCATAAAAAATTCAACTGCAGGGTTATCAAATATTTATCTGCCTGATGAACGAATGCTTGCAGATTCTTATGAATTCTTTGCTCTGATTAAATAAAATTGAAGGATGGGAATTGGCTTCTCAGCACTTTAGCAAAAGGCAAGTCAGGGCGGTTACTTTCTGCCTGGGATTTGCCCCTGGGAACAGCTGGCGTCCTGTAGAACTCATCTGCTTCATGTGTCATCACCGACTCTATACTCCAGAGTTCTGGACTTTGCCCAGGTTGTGGTCAAGAAGGGCAGCTCTAAGACCAGCATCCCTTTACGGCTGATAAAGCAGTGTCCCGACGGATCCCGACTCAAATGTCCTCAACCTTGGATAGCCCTCTGTCTTCATTTTTCTTACCTGTAAAATGGGAATAATAGTAATACCTTACTTAAAAGATGATTATGTGATATATATCAAATGCCTCACCTAGTAGGTTCTAAGACATTTTTCCTATGGTTATTACTTTATTTCTACAATACCGTGGTTGAGTATCTCCTTGGATTTGGAAAGGCATGATTTTGGAGGCCTGCTTTGTAGGCTGCTGCCTGCAGTTCCTTGGAGTTATCGATTGATCGGTCCATTAGCATGCCCGCTTTTTGTTCATTTATTCATTAATTCAAGGCTGTTGGGTCCATTCTTTAACAGTTGGATCCCTGCTCTTAAGAAAAATATGCTTTCATAGGGGAAATAACACGTTTACACTATCTCCGTACGTACGTGTGTGTGTTTTAATACGTTCATCATGCAGGAAGAGAAAAGGTTCATAACGGTTGGGGTTACTAGAGGTGGGGTTAATAGGAAGGCTTTACCGGGAGGGGAAACCTGCGTAGGGCAAGGCATGAGGCCAGCACTTAGGAGAAACCTGTAGCAGCCCCTGTGGTTTCAAAAGGATTTAGAGAGGGGAGTCACAGCCTACTGTGCAGCAACTTTGAGGCAGGCTTAGGCTTGAAAGATACAATTGCAGATACAGTCTTCTGCCCCAGGCCTGCATTTGCGGAGTGTCCTGCCCCTGGAGAGAGGGGGACCAGTTCCTTATGTGCCTGGGGTGTTTAATAGTATAGCAAAAGTAAACACACCTGTGCCTGAGTGCCTTTGGCTCAGCTGGAAGAGCCCCTCTGCTGCAATTTAGGGGGGAGCATGGTGGGTGGGATGGGATCAGGCCAGAGTTTTACGACTGGGATTTGCCTGCTGGAGCCCTGGGTCACCGTGCCATACCCACCTGCAGGTCAGAAACTGGAATTGGATCCCGTGGCCAGATGGGAGGCAGCAGGGCCAGCCCTTCCCTTTCACTGGCCTGTAGCCAGCCCAGGTCTGGTGGGAAGGAAGGGACACATCCTGATGTCTGAGTGCCCTGCGATTTCTTCGTTGGTGGCTCTGTCCCGCTGGGGGCAAACGCCAGCATCACAGTTGATACCCCTTGGTGTCCTGGTTGACGAGGCCAGCGGGTCCTGAGGGAGGTGCATTTGGCTTTTGTCTTGGTTGAAAGCCAACATGTCCCATGGGACCATTCTCCTCGTGAGCCTGTTCAATCCGTCCATCGATGAGCAAGTATGAGCGAGTAGTTCGTGAGACTTAAGGTGTCAAGTACTGAAAAAAGTCTCCCGGGCCTGGCTCTGTAGGGGGCACAGGAATTATCAGGCCGGGATGGCCTCCTCTACACAAGGAGCCTCCACTCCAGTCCATTGAGGGAAGCGAGAGAGAGACACACCAGGAAAGGTTCTACAGCAACTCGTACTGGCCTCACAGACGAGATGCGTGGGCAGCAATTCAGATGTCCTAAGGCAGCACCTACTCAGTCCAGAGCAGGAGTGACTGGCTGGCCGTGGGGCAGGGGGTGGGGTGGGGGGTAAGGGGGAGCCTGCCTGCGTGCTCAGCATCTGTGTCTCTTCGTTTCATTAGCTGCTTAATGTGAGAAGAGAGGAATTCTGTGTCTTTCCAGATCCCAGTGAGGATGCGTAGTATCTGAGGACATTCTTTTCTATTTCCTAGTCCTCTCCTACTGCCTTCGGAAGTCTTATGGGCACAGTGCAAAATATTTGCAGAGAACAGAAGAGTGCAGAGAGGCAGAAATAAAATCACTCATAATCACGCCAGAAGCATCTACTACTCTTCACATTTTACTTCATTTTCTCCTAACAATGTTATCATGCATTTTTCTTCATAGTGCCGAGATCATAGACTACGTGCAATTTAGTGTTCTGCTTTTATCCTTAACATCATCATATTATCAGCGTTTCCAGGTGTTACTGAGACTATAAACATATCTTTAAATGGCTTATATGCCATGATTTGGATACTCACCCCTTTTCTTCATATTTCTCCTTTCATTTTTCCTTTTTTTTTGTTATTATCATAGAATTACACTGGATATCTTTCTACAGAATTATATACATTACTTCATTTGTTCTTTTATTTAAAAAACTTTGAGTATCTGTAGTGTGCAAGACAGTGTGCTTTTTAGCCATGAGAGAAGGGCTTTTAGACAGAGTTGGACATTGGGAATGCTATGGAAGGACTTGGGAGGAAACCATCTGAAAAAGCAAAGAGGCACATAGATGCGCTACTTAAGAACATGCAGTTTTGTGGTGCTGTTATCTGTAGTCACTATCCCTGGCTTGTCATAGGACCATGGGCAGGTTAATTGTTCTGGGCCTCAGTTTCCATGTCTGTAGTCACTAGATGGGTTTGAAGCTGCTGCCTGCCTCCAACAGTCTGTGGTTCTAACTGGAAACGTAAGATCACCCAAGGGGCCCTCTTTCCTGATATCTCACTGAGGCTGTGTTTGGAGTGTTCCTGGTGCACAGATGCTGCTGATGGGCCTGGACATAGCCTGTCCTCTTCCCCGCTTGGCCGTGATCACGGTGTTCATTTGCTCAGCTCTCTTTTTGCATAAGTAGTTCAGGGCTTGACTGCAGCCCAGCTCTGTTTGGAATTAGCACAGACATAGAAGAGTTTTATAAAATCGTGAGCAGAGCAACCTAGGAAGGAAGACTCTTCACCAAATGCTGATATGCCAAGAGAGAGGTCCCCTTTAAAAGTCGAGCAGGGTAAATCTTGGACATAGGGGAGGAATTCCTATGGAATTCCTGAGCTTTCATCACAAGAGCAGCTCTGGCTGGGAGGCCGCCCTGGCACATGCGTCTGTGCAGCCAATGATGACATTATCTGTTCACTGGAGGCTTTCTTCCCCACAAAGAGGCTAGTCCTTAAGTCCTTATTTGCAGCCCTTGACAGCAGGAGCCACAAGCCTCTAACCAGCTCAGGACCCGGGGTGAGATCTGCTTGGGTCCCGAATAGAGGGATCTCTGCACAGAAGGACTTCCAGAAGAGTGGCAGCACTTCTGCTTCAAAGGGTGGAGGACTGGGGGAACAGGGACCCCCATGCTTGGCGCTGGGACAAGGCATCAGGAAAGAGGCCCAGTACCAGGAGGTGTGGAGGGGCAGGAGGTAGATTGGATTTAGGGCTGGAGGGAAGGGTAGGAGGGCCAAATAGCTTAGCTCCCCAGTCCCTCTCTGGACCACCTTTGTTTTCATAGTTGTAATGTGTCCTTCTGGGGATGGTCTTTGGACATGTGCTAATTATAAATTGTCCTTCATTGCATTCCGAGAGTTCTAATAATTAGAATTTCTAATTCCAGTCCTCTGAGCTGCTCCCAGCAGCCTTATCCTGTGAGAGGAGCACTTGACACATTTGCTGTCCTGCTGAAAGTCACTGCAGGAGGCCAGCGGCATGTGGCCTGGAGGAAGGATCCAGATTTGGGGAGTAGGCATGGAAACCTTTCCCCAGAACCCAATACAAATGTCCTGGAAGCTCTTCTCTTTGTGGTCTGTTTGTTTTTAAAGAGGAATATTTTCAAGGCAAACGGACAGGGCAGGGCGGTCTAAGGAATAGATCCCTGGGCTCTGGTCCTAGCCTGGCCAGAGCCTGTGGGACTGTGGTCAGTGAACTCTTTGGACCTCAGTTTGCTCTCCTGTAGACTGAGGGAATCAGATCTGTGATCGCCCAGGGCCTTACCAGTTCTCAGATGATTTGAATCCATGAAATGTGGAAATCATGAGTTCTTAGTTGGAGCCATCAGATCACATAGTGACTCTGCCTGGGTCAGCTACATGACTTCATTTGCATGCAGTTTGATAAGAAGATATTAAATAACTTTGTTCAAGGTCAAGATAAGAGCCTAAGCCTTGTGTTTTTTCCCACCCTACCTCATTGTCTTGCTTAACCTCCCCCTAGCCTTGGTTTCTTGGTCTGTAAAATGGGAATGATAATACTCAGAAGATCGTTTCAGGAAACTATGTAAAATGCAAAGCACTAGGCACGCATGAGGGCTCTTCATGTGGTCACTGCAGCCTTGCACCCATCCTTTGGAAGAGGTGCATTATGTTTTCTTCACGGCCTCATCCCTCACAGGGCTGCTCTCCTAAAGCATCTTTAGGCCCTCATAGCAGTTTGGTGCCCAGGATTGTGGTGGGGAGAAGGTGGGCGCTCCAGGTCCTACTCTAACCGAAGACTCACGCTGCCTTGCCAGGGAGTCACCTTGTGGGGACTCAGACGTGGATGTTAGTCCCGAGATACCCCTAGGAGTACGCCCTTCCTTCTTGGCCACTAGTAATGGTGAGCATGCTTGGAGAGGTAGGATGTTTTACCGGTACACAGCATGTACACTCTTGTTACTTTATTTACAGATGGGGGTAGGATATGGGGAAGGTACCCAAGGCCATGCAACCAGTAAACCAAGAAACAAGACAGGGGCAGGTCAGGAATGGAAGCTTCCACCTCCAGGAAACAGCCCAACAGCCCGATCGCATCACCCTCCAACCTCTGTGTGCTTCTCTTGCTGTTGTCGCAACCTGCCCTCCAGGCTTGTCCCGTCAGGGCTCGTGCCCCAAAGCTGCCCTTGCTAGTTAGCGTCCTCAAGCCTTAAACTTGCAGGGAGAGAGTGTTAGTGCTGGAGGGACCCTTAGATGTTGTTTGGCTCATCCGTTTCAGTTAACTGATGCTGGAATGGGGGCTAAAATGATTGAGTGGCTCCATGACCACATAGCTTGTTGAAATAGCCTGGGATGACCAGCTCTCCTGATTCAGGGACCCTTGAATCCCTTGCCCTTTCTCCTATACCCTACTGCCTTTCTTTCCTTGAAATTCCATCAGGGGTCATACACTGGTGGTGAAAGTGAGGTACAGGACTGTTTTGTTTGGCTGATCTGTAGGAGAAAGGAAAAAAAGAATTTAAAGTCTCCAGACAGGTCATGCAGCACACTTCCCGTATTAGTCAGCTCGAGCTGCGGTAACAAATACCCCAGATTGGGTGGCTAGAGGACAGACATTTATTTTCTCACAGTTCTGGAGGCTAGAAGTCTGAGATCAAGGTCCTGGCAGAGTTGGGTTCTTCTGAGGCCTCTCTCCTTGGCTTGTAGATGACTGTCTTCTTCCTCTGTCTTCACAGGGTCTTCCTTTTGTGTGTCTGTGTCCTCATCTCCTCTTCTCATAAGGACACAAGTCAGGTTGGCTCAGGGCTCACACTAGTGACCTTGTTTTAACTACTCACCTCTTTAAAGACCCTGTCTCCAAGTACAGTCATATTTTGAGGTACTGGGGGTTAGAACTTCAACATATGGATTTGAGGGGGACGATTCAGCCCCCAACAATCCTTCTCATATTACCTTGTGCCTGATTTACACCATTTGGGCATTTGCATCCAACCCTGTCTTTATGGGGGTCTTGGTGAATGATCAGGGGAGACCCCAGAGTGGAATGAGCATCCCAGGGGCACTGGAAAAGGGGAAGCAGAAGGGGCTGCCCATGACCATCCTCCCCCTTACCCCACGGTGACTGCTCCGTGGACCTGCTCAGTGAGGACAGGAGGATCCAGTCTACTCAGAACGCACGCATTTCGGGGCCGACGAGGGAGCTGGTAGTCCTTCTAGGGAGCGTAGCTGATTAAAATAATCATATTAACTGGCTCTTAGAGACATATTTATAGCCATGGTGACACATTATTAAGGATCTAATTTGGATCCAGGACTGTGGGAATCTTATTTTTAGGCCTAGAGGAGAGCCCTGCAGGCAGGTGACCAGGAGGTCTCCCAGGGACTTTGTGTTTATTCTGTCCCACTGGAGACTCTAAAAGGTTGGAAGAAATTCACAGGGTCCTGTCAACACACCCTTCCACCTGATGCTTGAATCACTGCTCCAAGTGTCCCCACCGAGGGACCATCCAACCTCTTCTTCTTTTTTTTTAAAATTAATTAATTAATTTATGGCCGTGTTGGGTGTTCGTTTCTGTGCGAGGGCTTTCTCTAGTTGCGGCAAGTGGGGGCCCCTCTTCATTGCGGTGCGCGGGCCTCTAACTATCGCGGCCTCTCCTGTTGCGGAGCACAGGCTCCAGACGCGCAGGCTCAGTAGTTGTGGCTCACAGGCCTAGTCGCTCCGCGGCATGTGGGATCCTCCCAGACCAGGGCTCGAACCCGTGTCCCCTGCATTGGCAGGCAGATTCTCAACCACTGAGCCACCAGGGAAGCCCCCAACCTCTTCTTAAATGCCTCCCATATTCCATTCAGGAGGGCCATCCTGTCCTAGGTAAGTGAGAAGGAACTTTCTTCTTTTTTTAAATCTTCCGTTTGCTGGTCTGGGTCCACCCTGGGGATGGAGAGAATATGTCCCCCTATTTGGCAGCTCTTCAGAGGCATTGGAGACAGGGCTGAAGGTCTGCTGGCCGTCGCTGCTCTAGGCTGATGGCCCCGCTTCATCCTTCAGCAGCTCCTCTCAGAATATAGCTCCACCTTGTTTGTTTTATTTTTAAAAAATTAATTATTTAATTTATTTATTTTTGGCTGCTTCGGGTCTTTGTTGCTGTGCACGGGCTTTCTCTAGTTGCGGTGAGCGGGGTCTACTCTTTCACTATGGTGCACAGGCTTCTCATTGTGGTGGCTTCTCTTGTTGCGGAGCACGGGCTGTAGGCACGCGGGCTTCAGTAGTTGTGGCACACAGGCTCAGTAGTTGTGGTTCACGAGCTCTAGAGCGCAGGCTCAGTAGTTGTGGCGCATGGGATTAGTTGCTCTGTGGCATGTGGGATCTTCCCGGACCAGGACTTGAACCCGTGTCCCCTGCATTGCCAGGCAGATTCTTAACCACTGCACCACCAGGGAAGCCCTCCACCTTGGTTTTTTGAAGAATGTAAATGTTCAGTTCTGGGGTCCAGGACCTTCCCCAGGGCCTGCCTCATGGCACTGCTCCAATTCTGGGTCCAGATGAAACTTGGCCATTTGTAGTCAACTGGCCTTTGTTGAGGAATTTTGGGGAAAACAGGCTACTTCCAAAGAGAGATCACTCAGCAGGTGCTTGTGTTATTGGTTTGGTGAGGAGAAAGATGGAGACTGAGGATTTTGATAGAGGGGGTCTGACCCAGGTGAGGGGCAGTACTGTGTCCCTGTGGGGACCCACTCAGGCCATAGCACTGAGGGGATTGGCCAGAGAACCCTGATGTGTGGTCCTTCTGAGAAATGAGCACCTGGGCAGCTCTGGTTTGCACATTCCACTCTGCCCACCCTGAGAATGATGGAGTCCCTTTAGCCACACTTGTGGTGCCCCTGATGGGGGGAGCCTAGGGTGCGTCTCGCGCAAGGCTGCGTCCTGTGAATACACACCAGCTCCAGAGTTCTCCACGAATGTCACCGATGGAAGATTGGGAAGCTGCCTCTGTGTGCACAGCTACTTATATTTTAGTGCCTAACAACAACAACGGAACAAAAAGAAATAGTTTTCAGATGTGGGAAAATCAGACTTCAGAGGATATTTTGTAAAAGCTGTCATAGTATAGGATTGGGCTGATGGTCCAAATACCACTTTTTCTCTGTTTCTTTTTAAAGCTCTATTTTCTATTAAAGGCAAGAAAACTGTGTGTGTGTGTGTGCGCACGCGTGTGTGTGGTGTGTATGTAGTGCATGCATGCATGTACATGTACTACATGCATGTGTGTGTGCATGCATGCATGTGTGTGTATGTATGCATGTGTGTATTCTTTGGACAACCCAGGAATGTTCCCTGTGAGCAGGAATGCCTTCTTGCCCACTCCCACTCCCCACCCCAGTTTCCTCCTCTCACCTCCTCAGCTGGCATAGTTACATTGCCTAAAGGAACACAACAGAAGAGTCCAAGTTTCAGGACAAACAAATGGCTGGAAATTGCACTTCTCAGGGAAATGGCTTTTGGTGACTCCTCTAGAGAAATTCCTGTCATTTGAAATAAGATGAGAGTTTCCCAAGTGAGACGCCACCAAGATGGCAGATCCTGTGGGCGGGCTTTTAAAAAGGATTAAATGACTCGTTCTGTATGATTGGGATTCTAGTCAAGCGGCTTCTTTTTACTCTTCTGCCTGGCTTGCAGCTGAAAGTAAGATTCAGGAATTAGGTTTTTCTTGTCTGTCCTCACCATAGAGCCACCCCTGTGAGCTCTGGTGTTGTTCCCAACGGGAGTCCGGTCCAGAGGCTTCGGGTGGCGGCTGAGCCTCTCAGAAGCTCTGGGTGCTCAGGATGAGGTGTGTGGCTTTTGGTTTACATTTCTGGGTGAAGCTCTTCTCTCTTTTTTTTTTTTTTTTAAATTTTATTTATTTATTTACTTATGGCTGTGTTGGGTCTTCGTTTCTGTGCGAGGACTTTCTCTAGTTGCGGCGAGTGGGGGCCACTCTTCATCACGGTGCGCCGGCCTCTCACTATCGCGGCCTCTCTTGTTGCGGAGCACAGGCTCCAGACGCGCAGGCTCAGTAATTGTGGCTCACGGGCCCAGCTGCGCCGCGGCATGTGGGATCTTCCCAGACCAGGGCTCGAACCCGTGTCCCCTGCATTGGCAGGCAGATTCTCAAGCACTGCGCCACCAGGGAAGCCCGAAGCTCTTTTCTTGACTCACTCTTCCTCTACGTGGAGACTCCCTCTGGGTACCCCCCACCACCCCCCGCCCCAGTCCTCCGTTTGCAACGTTTAATGAGGGCCTTTAATGACATGGTTCTGTGGCATCTCCTCCTTGGTTTGCTCTGTCAGATTCATTGCTGGACCATCGAGTCAATGAGCTCAGGGACTGGGTCCATCTTAGTCGTTGCTGTAGTCATGACGTAGTGTAGGCCGTCCATAATCATTTGTGGGGTAAGTGAACATATTTCCATTTCTAACATCCTCTGCAGAATGGGCACAGGGATGAGAGAATTCCACCTGCTTCTCTCTCCCGGTTCTCTGCAAACAGTCTGTGACTAGTGGAGAAACTGGCCCCTGGGGTTTCTGCCCCAGCCGCCAAATCCTACATCCCTCCAATAGAGGCACAAGTAGGACCTGCCCTTTGCACCCTCGCTCCCCCTGACGGATGGGATTAAAAGAATCTTGGCCGCATCATCAGGTGTTCATCTGCTATTAGCTGATGAAAATGGGGGAAAAAAAATCTGCATCCCCGGACAGCCTGTTCTTGATGCAGTTGAAGAAAGACTAAAGAGCTCTCCGTGACTTGCTGGCTTATGGGGCCCTATTTTTGCCTCAAACCCATGGTGAATTGCTGTCTCTCCCCCACCAACCGTCAGCTGGAAAATCCATTAACAAATTAAAATTCCCTTCAGAGTCAGATCAGCTTTAGTTTCTAAATGACCTTAATTTTCATCACCAGTGCTGTACAGGCTTGGAAGCTTCAGCAGTCACCGAATCTCTTGCTACTTGCTGAGGCAGCAGAGAGCTGGGGTTTTACAGTTGGGCCAAGCTTCCGGGTTCACGGGTGATCCCTCTGGAAGCCTTACTGGTTTCTGAGGGTCTTTGTGCCCCTTCCTTCACTGGCCTGTCCCAGGTGATTTCTCAGTCAGCTTTAGGTAAGTTCATACCCCAAGAGTTTTCCATCACTGCCAGTTAACTTAGTCTAGGCCCTCAGGAGTTCCTTCTGGTGACTGTTAGGTTTGGGGGCCTTCTGCAAGACAAACTGAGAACGAGACACGGTTCTCAAGCCGCCACCAACAGGCTGGGTTATCCTTGGGCGGCTGGAGAGCAGTCCAGAGCTGTGTCAGCCCTCCAGCTCATCCCAAAGTAGAGAAGCCCTCCCTCTCCAATAAACTGGAAGGCCAGGCCTCTGATTCTCGTAATTTGGGGATTTGGATGTTGTGTAGCTGTTTTCCTATCACCTCTGTTTTCTGGAGCTGCATCCTGTGTTGTCTAACTTTGATAAGCTGGAGGAGAATCAGGCTTCCTATTGGGGCCTCCGTGGTGTTGGGTGGGGAGAGCGTAGGGATAGACAGGCAGGTCCTAAAACAGTGCTGGGGGGGGGGGGGAGCGACAGCTAGCCGAGAGCGAGGAGCAAAAGGAAAGTCCTGTGGGTGCAGGTCTGGGAGTTCAAACCACTTTGCTTTGAGGGCTTGGGGTGAAGGGGTCGTTTGGAGAGAGGGGGATCGTGAAGAACTTGGGCTTGCCTGCTGAATTTATCATTCTGCTTTCTGCTCACACAGAAGAGTGAGAGAAAACAGTTTGCCAAGACCAGGCTGGGTTAAGGCTCCATGTTAGTAATAAGCGTAAGAAACATTTATCGGGCACTTACTAAGTGCCAGGAACTGGGTACTCAGCACAACTCTGTGAGGAAGGCCCGAGTGTTATCTGCATTCTCCTGATGAGGAAAGCGAGGCTGCTAGGGCTGCTGTAACAAATACCACAGACTGGGTGGCTTAAACAACAGAAATTAAATTTCTTACAGTTCTGGGGGCTGGAAGTCCGAGATCTAGGTGTCAGCAGAATTGGTTCCTCCTTAGGGCCGTGAGGCAGGGATCTATCCCAGGCCTGTCTCCTGGGCTTGTAGATGGGCCTCATTTCCCTGGGTCTTCACATTGTCTTCCCTGGGTACATGTCTGTGTACAAATTTCTTCTTCTTAGAAGGACATCAGTCATATTGGACTGGAGTCCCCCCCAAATGGCCTCATTTTAGCTTAATCACCTCTTTAAAGATCTTATCTCCAAATACAGTCACATGCTGAAGTATGGGGGTTAGGACTCCCATGTGAATTTTTTTAGAGTGGGACACAGTTCAGCCCATTACAGGCACAGAGAGGCTAAGTAGCTTGCCTGAGGTCACACAGCTACAGGATTAGAGTTCAGACAGTCTGACGCTAGAAAGCCCTAGTTCCGTCCATATAGGGAAAAAAAAAAAAAAAAAAAAAGACAGGCCAAAGCAGGGTTATGCAAATTGTGGTCTATTTTAAATGTTTACCTAAATTCAATAAAGGAGTGCTTTTGAAAAGAAAAAGAAATCGAACACAATATGATCTTGATAGTCAAAGGATAATTACTTAATATGTAAACTTAATATTAATCCCTAGAGTATTACAGGGGTGAGATCTGGTAACAGGATAAAGTCTGAACTTGATAAGCAGTGGTACCTTTTCCCCAGCCCATGAGTGCATCTCCTTGGATGCGTATATAACCTCCTCAGGGATAGCTTTGAGGTCTACATTCGAGGCTCCCTGTGAACAGAGAACTTGTCTAGTGGCCTTCTGCACCTCCCTGCCTGCTTCGGGCAGCTTTTCTTAAACTTTGTGACTCCCCAGTCTCTGGTCTCGAACCGCTGTGCTCTGCTCCCTCCCAAGTCTGGAAACGGGTTCTGGTCTCAACTCTGCCAGGAAGCAGCAGTGAGTGACCTTGGGAAGGTCAAACGCCTCCAGCCTACCTTCCCTGTCTGCAAATGGAGGTGTTGGAATAAAAGGTGACCTTTATGGGTTCTGGCAGCTCCAGACATCCTCACGACTCTGATGCTGTGATTAAGAGCTCTGTCATTCGATTCTATGGCAGCATATTAAGCAAAACTGAATTGCAATGTGTGGAACCCTATTGCGTCATCCTCGATGGCACCCAGAACCCCTGGGTCTTCTAGTCGCCTGGTGTGACATCCACTGAACACTTCTCTGCCAACATCATTGTGGATGACTGTGAGGGAGACAGACCTTCCATAGTGAAAAAACGCAATCAGTCAAGAGGGCTTGGTTAAAGCAAATTTATTTAGTGTGGAGCCTGCCCTACCAACAGTGTAGCAATAGCCTCTACGATGTAAGATTTGTTTTAACAGATGGGTGTATAAGTCCAGGAGCCATGGGAGGTGAGTGTGCCTGTCAAGCAGAGGTGGCGATAGCTTTATCACATGGTGTCCTTCACAGCCTGGCCCAGAGGTCACCCTGAGATCTTGAGAGAGGCTCTGCATTCTTCCAGCTGGGTTTTCCCTGTGCAGGTCTCTATCTTTCTGTTTTCCTTTTCTCTTTTTTTATTTACTTTTTTCCTCCTCTTCCTTGTCCTTTCTTTTTCTCTCCTCCATCCCTCTCTCCTTCCTTCTTCCTTTCTTTCTTGTGAATCCTGTTTATGTGATTTAGGCTTCACTTTCTCCAGCCTTCCAAATCAGAGGTGATAAACTCACCTCGCTGGTGGGCATCACCATTCCATGTGTCATAACGTGAACGCCCTCTGTGCTATGAAGGGGCATCACAGCATAGGGAAGTCTCTTGCGTAGATGGGTTATCTGCTCACATTCTCCCCTCTCTCTTACCTCTCTGGCCCCTTACTATCTTACTGGAGCCAGATTTACTCTGTCTCATGCACTACTCTTTCTATAACTCTTGATGCTGTCAGTGATTGATTATAAAGCATCCTGACTCCTTTTTGGAAAGCTGTCACAATTGTAACACATACATGATATTTATGTTTGTGTGCTTGGTTGATCTTTGTCTCTCGCTGGAGTGTAAGCCCTTTGAGGACAGGGACCCTGTCTGCCTTTCCCACTCTTACACTCCTGGAGCTTTGCACAGTATGTGGCTTACACTAGGTTCTCAGTGCACGTTTGTTAAAGGAGTGAGTGAGATCATCTGGGCTTTCTAACCACCCTGGGAGGTAGGTGGGTGGGTATGTCAGTCTTCTCTTGGAGCTGAAGAACAGGTCAGATAGCTGGGTGGCTTGCCCAAAGCATCACCACTAGCCAGCAGATGACACAGGCCTGGGCTTATTCCATTCAAGGGGACCACAGTGACACTAGTCCCTCCCCTGCCTGTGGGGAGTTTCCTGTCAAGCTGGGGAGACCAGGTGAAGGAGGAGAAGGGCCATGTTAGGATCCTGTTCTCATTAGTGTGAGCGGTGAGGCACGGGAGCTCTGAGCCAGGGGTGGCGGGTCAGCCCTGAGCCACGTGGCCCGTCGTCGCCTCCCCCTTTGGCAGCTGTGGTCAGTTCCTGCTGCTCTGGCCAAGGGTGTGCCTTTGCTGGACTCCCCACCTCCTGCTAGTTGAGCCCCCGCCAGAGTGCTTGCTGGGGTGGCCTCCTTCCCTACCAGGGCAGATTTCAGTCTGTCCTTTCCCTCCCAGCATCCCATGGACATCTCTGTAGGTGTGGACTGCCCAGTCCTGGGTGAGGGGCACCGTGCATTAAGACCACAAGACCACCCCTGCTGAGGGGTGGAACTGGAAATCTGGCAGGGGCTGGCCACTCTCTTAATATAATATAGGCCCAGGAAAGGCCCATCCCTAAAAAGTTTTTGTTTGTTTTACATTGGAGGAAGGTACCAACGCTCATTAGATGCCTGCTGTTTGCTGGGTGCCAACAAGATGCTTTGTATACGGTATCTTATTTAATCCTCCCTACAGCCCTTTGAGGCTGGCATTGTTATTATCCCCATTTTAGAGATGAGAAAGCTGAGGCTCAGTGTGTTTAAGTGACTCACCCAAGGTGGGCACAGCTCGTAAGTAGCAGGGTTCGGATTCAAACTCAGGCTCCTCCAACTCCACACCCCCCCTCAAGTATTTCCATGATACCATGATGCCTCCTAAGACATGAGAAAAGCCAGGCAGCTCCAGAAACAGGGGTGCCATCTTGAAGCCAGAAGGTAGGGCCTGGCCAGGATGTCTTTCTTTCCATTTGCATTAAAATGTGCTTGTAGCTGTAGACTGCCTGATGCCTTTGAGCCAGTGGCTGCCAGCTTTGTCCCTAGCTGAATCTCCAGCCTCAAAGAGCCCTTCCCACAGCCCGGGAAGACCAAGCAGTTTGCTCCCAGCATTCTTGGAAGCCAGCTATGGGCAAAGAACCCCGTTTCTGCTGAGTTCTCCCTGCTACTTTCAGCCTCACCAGAGACCGTTTTTGGGCTCCAGGTAAGGGCCCAGAAGGATCCAGGCCTGGCCTTCTCAGAGTTTAACTTCTGGGTTGTTAGTGTGTGTGTGTGTGTTCCATTTTGGGTATACTTAGGTCTCTCGTCTGGTTTTGGTTTAGAATTTGTGCCATATCCCTTTGTTCCCTTCCCCTGTGGGTTTACACACAACCACAGGCCTGTGTATTGATAGAAGACAGGTGCTTGGCCAGCTCAGCCCCTGGAGCTAATGGAGGGAAGCAATGAATTTAATGAAACCAGATAAGCAATAATTTAGAGACTTTCTATCTAAGCCCTCTGATGTAATTTCCTCCCATGGCAGATTTATCTTTTCAATTCTGTTCAACTCAGACCAGTATTAGAATGGCTTTCCCCTTACTGTTCGCATACCGGTCTGGGTTGGCTGCCAAGGACATGGGTACCCTGAAGTCCTGAAGAGAGTTTGCCTTAGAGGACAGGGAGCCTGGCTCCTTCTTTTGGCCCTGCCTCTCACTGGCTGTGTGACTTCGACTCACTCACTTAACCTCTCTGAGCCTAGGAAGCCTCATTTCTCAAATGGGTATTCAGTAGTGATACCTGAATTATGTGAAGGCAAAGGACAGTGCCAGACCTAGGATTTCTAGATGGAATGCTCTAGCTTACTTAGCATGCCTCAGATTTGTTGCTTTCCCATTAGCAAGAGGCTATGTCTTTTTTTTTTTTTTTTAGCCCCCTCTCCTTTTTTTTTTTTTTTTTTTTGAATTGAGAGCCATTAAGGTTTTTTTTTTGTTTGTTTGTTTGTTTATTTATTTATTTATTTAATTTATGGCTGTGTTGGGTCTTCGTTTCTGTGTGAGGGCTTTCTCTAGTTGTGGCAAGTGGGGGCCACTCTTCATCGCGGTGCACGGGCCTCTCATTATCACGGCCTCTCTTGTTGCGGAGCACAGGCTCCAGACGTGCAGGCTCAGTAATTGCGGCTCACGGGCCTAGTTGCTCCGCGGCATGTGGGATCTTCCCAGACCAGGGCTCGAACCCGTGTCCCCTGCATTGGCAGGCAGATTCTCAACCACTGCGCCACCAGGGAAGCCCGCCATTAAGGTTTAAAAGAAATTAGGAGGCTATCTTCCTGGCCTCCGTGCGTCCTTCAAGTATCATCTCCTGACCTCCCTCTCTGTGCACTAATAACGTCCAGAAGGGGAAGGGGTAGGATTCCTGGTAGGAATGGAATCATTACTTGTAAAATCCCTCCCACGTCTCCAAGGGCTTGCAGGTGGAGGATCTGACATAAACCTCCTGGAATCCATGAGAGAGAAACAAAGCTCACTCGCCCCATAGCCCAGATGAGGAAACTCCAGTGCCCAGAGAGGTCAAGCAATTCCCAGAAAATCACACAGCAATCTGATGGCAACAGCTGGGCCAGAATCGGGGTTTTGACTCCCGATCTGGTGCTTCTCAAACTTTAATGCGTTCAAGAATCTCCTGGGCATCTTGTGAAAATGCGGATCAGGAGGTCTGTGGTGGGGCCTGAGATTCTGTGTTTCTGACAAGGGCCCAGGCAATGCTGATGCTGCTGGTCTGGGGACATGGCTTGGAGGAGCAAGGGGCTCCATAAAGCTAGGAGGCTGGGCTCTTTGCAGCCCGATCAAGTGGAATGAGCTCTCCTGTGTAAAACTTCCGCCACCTCCTTACTGCTTTGCGTACCCTCAACTCTTTCCCGAGTTTTCTTTCCCTTGTGCTGGGAAGGCCTGGGCTGACGCCCCAGTGCTTCCTGGGCCATTTTCTCCAGTTTCATCTTGCTCACGTCGCGTCTCAGTCGGTTTCTGGGGGGCCCCCTGGCTCACAGCCTGCTGCTCTAGGCTCACATTCCCTGTTCCATGGAGAGTCGACGCCCGAATTAACTCCCTCTCGGAGCGATCTGCCACCCGGAGTGCTAACCCAGTTTGTATTTTTAGAGTGTGCTCCATCAGTTACTTAACTTGCAGAGCGGGTCCTTCGCTAAGTGGAGAGGTACCAGTAAGGAATGTTCTTCCTCGGGCTTTTGCGAGCTGCCCCCCTCCTCCTTCCCATCTCTCCAGAGGTCAGAGTCCTTTTTCCTCAGCGCTGCATCCTTATCATTTAGGATTGAGAGATTATCTGCCCCGTTTGGTAGATGTGGCGTAAACATTGAGGCCCAGAGCGGGTGTCGGGCAGGCTCGGGCTGTGCCGTGTGATGGTGCCAAGAAGTAGGACTCCTGAGCCCTTCACCTCCCCGCCGGGGAGAGGTCATGGCAAAGGGGCACCTTCCCAGGCGGAGCAGAGCCAGGCTCTCTGCGAGCCACTGTTTTTGCAGACGGGGTACCGAAGGGAGGTCAGGTGGAGGCCGTGTCCCGTGTCCCCCTCAGGTAGAGTGAGTGCCTGGCTCTGATTTTATTTATAAAGTTCAGCTGGAAAATCCACACGCTGGGAGACAGACGCCAGGGCCACTTTGTTTTTTTTTTTTTTTTTAACATCTTTATTGGCGTATAATTGCTTTACAGTGGTGTGTTAGTTTCTTCTTTATAACAAAGTGAATCAGCTATACATATACACATATATCCCCATATCCCCTCCCTCTTGCGTCTCCCTTCCACCCTCCCTATCCCACCCCTCTAGATGGTCACAAAGCACCGAGCTGATCTCCCTGTGCTATGCGGCTGCTTCCCACTAGCTAGCTATTTTACGTTTGGTAGTGTGTATATGTCCTAGAAGCCAGGGCCACTTAAGCCTGTGGTTTCTGCCACACCCTCCCCACCCCAGGGGACTTTTGACTGCAGCTCCAGACAAGTGGCCAAATGACTTGGTTTGAGTTTCATTAGGTCCCTGCCACCCCCGGCAGAGGTGTTAATGAGCAGCACCCTGCCAGGAGGCCGGCAAGAGGCAGACTGGTGCCCAGGCTGGTGGGGCGGGGGAGGCCTCTCTGGGTTGGGGGCAGAGAGCTGCTTTGAAACTCAGGGGTGACAGGGCCAGCAGCTGGGCCTTCTTAACAAAGCTCTGCCCCTGGACCCAAGGCCCCTGGATGTGACAACGTCACCTGTTGTCCTACCAATTAAACACGAACACCAGCTGTGTTCACAGCACCAGGCAGGATACTAAGAGTGTTAAAGTCTTGGAGAGGAGAGGGGAGGGGAATGAACAGGGCACAGTCCCTTTCTGGGAAAGCACGCTGTGTATGTCTGTGAAGGTAAAACCTAAAAGCATCAGGCAGGGTGTGCATGCGTGTGTGTGTGCGCCCATGTGTAAAGGTGTGTATGGGTCTGTGTGAGGATGTAGGCATGTATAGGGATATGTGTATGTGTGTGTGTCTTTTCAAGTGTGCCTATTTGTGTTTGTGTGTAAATATGTCTGTTAGTGTGTATGTTTATGTGTTAGTGTGCATGTGCTTGTGTGTCTGTGTGCTTATGTGTCAGTGTGTGCATGTATCTGTCGGTGTTTGTGTACCTATGCGCTCATGTGTTGTGTCAGTGTCTGTGTGTATATGTATATATATGTGTGCATGTCTGTGTGAATATTTGAGCCTGTGTGTGTTTATGCTAATGTGTGCCCATGTCTGTATTTCTGTGTCTCTGTGTGCATATGTGTGTGTACAGGTTTGAGTACATGCCCGAGTGTGTGTGTGCAAGTACTTGTGTGTATGTGTCTGAATTTGTGTGTCTGTGAGCTCACTTTGGGTGTGACGCTGGAAATGGACAGTAGGTGGACAGTAGAGAAATCTGTACCCCGTCCCATCCAGTATTGTAGCCTCGCTAACCCTAAGACTCAGGACACCCCATGTCTGATCCTGACCCTCACTGTGTGACCTTGAGAAAGCCACTTGGCCTCTCTGGGCCTCACTTCCCTACCGATAAAAAAGAAGATACTGAATCATCTTCTCATCTTACAGGAACCATTAAATTCTGCAACTGAACAAGTTACTCTACAAATGGCAGTCTAGGACAAGTATTATGATAGAAGAGCAAGCACATTGCTCTGGGTTTTGAGAAAAGAGGGAAGGTCTAGGAAGGCTTCTTGAGCTTGGTATTGAAAGATGAGTGGAGGGGGGGGAGGCAGAGGAAGCAATGCAAGGAGAGTCTGAGAGGGAAGAGAGCACAGCATACTTTATTCATTCATTTAACCAACATTGATATAGCATTTACTATAGAACAGGCATTGTTCTAAGATAGAGGTTGGCATTTTCTAAGAAACGGCCTGCTGGCAATCTGGCCCACCCCCTGACTTTATAAATAAAGTTTTATTGGAACATCCATGCCCATTTATTTACATATTGCCTATGGCTTGTACTGGGCTCCAGGGGAGAGATGAGAAATTGCAACAGAGACCACATGGCTGGCAAGGCCTAAAATACTGACTGTTTGGCTCTTTACAGAAGAAGTCTGCCACCCCATTCTAAATCCTTTACAAATGTGGACTCATTTAATCCTCATAATTTGAGAAGGTATTATTGTACCCCGTTTACAGATGAGGAAACTTGAACTCAGAGATATCAAATAATGTTCCTTAACTCCACACAGTTAGGAGGTACATGGGATGTGAACCCAGGTGGCTGGGGTCCAGAGAGCCCAAGCTCTGGCCACCGTGTTGTGCTGAGAGCAGCCCCTGGAGAAGAAGAATAGGCCGAGAAGATGTTGAGTGTTGGTCTTCAGAGCACTGCCTTGACCTTACCAGGCTTTGAACCACGGCAGTGATATCTCAGAACTCTGCTTTGGAAATTGCCATAACTTGAATATTCAGGGACTAGCCAGCCTGGTGGGGGGGTATCAGTCTCCAAACTATATCTCTTAAGTTCTAGATAGTTCTTAGAGGCAACACCTGCCTGCCATTGGCTGGGCACTGCTCACAAAGGTTTCTCCATAAGACTTCCTAAATTAGTTTATTGGTCAGTGTTTGTACAGTTGCCATGTGCTATGATTTGCATCTTACTTGCCTGTCATAGATCATAAATGCTTGGAAGGTTGTGTCTGTCTTCGTGTGTTGTCCAGGGGAGAATGGCTTCTCGTGAGGCCGGGGGATTCCAGGACCACAGTCCTATCAGGACTGTATCCAGAGGGCCTTCCACAAGAGCAGAGAGTCATGTGCAGGAGGGACCAGTGATGGTAGCAGATGCTGTCAGTGCCCTGCCCGTGTTCCCCAGCATTCTCCATTCCTATCCCACCCAGCTGCTCCTACTGTCAGCACCTCCCATGCCTCTACCCTTGCTTCCTGGAGCCAGAGTGAGCCAGGACGGCTGGAAGTGCCCAGGGGCGAAGCCCCCAGGAGCAGCCCCAATCATAGACTCCGATGGGAGTATAAATACCCCAGATTCTGGCCCTCAGGTGGCACAGCTCTGAGGCATGTTCTGCCCCTACGCTGCCCACAGAACTTCCTGTGATGATGGAGATGTTCTATGTCTGTGTTGTCCAATATGGCAGCCACTGGCCCATGTGGCTATTGAGCTCTTGATATGTGGCTAATAAGACTGAGGAACTGAATTTTTAATTTTAAGTAATTTTTATGTAAGTAGCCAGTAAGCAGGCACCAACGTGGTGCCTGTCATGTTGGGCAGGGCCACTCTGCGGTGCCTCCCAGGGGTCCCCAACAGGACTGAGCCCCTGGGAATGTCCATCTCCGCATCCTGACTGTCATCAAACTCTGCATTGAATCTCACCTCCCCCCTCCCTAACTGGTTCTTCCCTGGAATTGCTACCCAAATAAACTATAGATCTTCTTTGATCTTCTATGATGGGGTTACACCCCAGTAAACCCATTGTGAGTTGAAAATATCATAAGTCCAAAATGCATTTAATACACCTAACCAACTAGACGCCATAGCTTAGCTTAACCTACCTTAAACGTGCTCAGAACACTTACATTAGCCTACTGTTGGGCAAGATCATCTAATGCAAAGCCTGTTTTATGATAAAGTGTTGAATATCTAATATAATTTATTGAATATTGTACTGAAAGTAAAAGAAAAACATAGAGTAGTTGTTCTGTTCAGTGTGGTAAGTGTATCAGTTAGTTGTTTACCCTTGTGATTGGGTGGCTGGCCGGGAGCCGTGGTTTGCTGCCACTGCCCAGCGTCATGAGAGTATCGTTCCGTGCATGGCTAGCCCAGGAAAAGATCAAAATTCAAAATCTGAAGTATGGTTTCTACCAAGTATCTATTGCTTTTGTACCATCGTAAATTCGAAAAATCATAAGTTGAACCATGTCAGATCAGGGACCACCTGTATTCCTCCAAGCCATATGAAATTGCCCTTTTTTTAGGTGAAAAAATGGTTGAATGTCAGTACTTTCATGATTCAGTTTGCACTGAAGTCCCCACTTTGGGTCTGTGTCTGGGGGAACGCAGCCTCACACATGGGGTGTCGAGGTTTATGTTGGTTCCTGTGTGCAAGCCGTGGGAGGGCGGCTGAAGTCATTCCCTGCTCTGGGTTCCAGTTCCGGCTGTGCGTCAAAGTAGCTGTGTGGCCTTGGGCAAGCCACTGACCCTCTCTGTGCCTCAGTGAGGATAATCCTGCCTGCACGTCTGCCCTACCTGCCTTGCAGAATGGTTGGAAGGAACAAGGGAGCTCATGGAAGGGGCTATTCATTTAAAAAAATGAGCACAGTGAGAATGTAAGGTACCCTCCTGTGTGGGGAGGCTCCAAGGTGCAGGGTCCCAGCTGTACTCTCTCTGGGTGGAAGGATGCCTGCTTATGGATGACGGAATCCAGACAGTATGTGTCTTTGATGCTACAGGACTGGCACCCCTGGCTGCCCCAGGCCTCCCGGATGGGAGTGCCTGAACCTGCCTTTGTGCACTTGGGTCTCTTTGGCAGGGAGCACTCAGCAGCTAGCATGAGCTTCTGAGCAGGAATGCTGGGAAAACTCACCCTGGCTGCTGTTAGATTAGAGAAGGGCCACGACTGAATGGATGGCTGCTGAGAGCCTCACATTTGTTTCCCTTGTCCACAAAAAAAGTTGTAATCAGTTTAGCTAGGTGGTGGTTGTGAGGCTTTTAATTTTTAGCTTTTTCCTGAAATGGCACTGGACAGGACAGGGGCATTGTGCTTGCTGGCATTGTGGGTTTTCCTAGCCCCCTCCGTCTTCTTGAACTTCCTAGGGGTTTGTTCTTTCTACTCAGACTGACCTTTCTCAAAGCTTAGAGCCTTCCAGAATGCCCGTGCTGGAGGGAGGCCGATCCGTCAGGGACTTTCAGGAAATCTTTGCTCATGCCAGTAAGTGTAGTAGATGGAGTTTATATGGGGAGCTGAGTATACAGGTGTTGGAAGACATCCAAAGTCAAGCAGGAAACAGAGAGGCAACCAGGAAACCACAATAGCAGGAAGCTGCTAGCATCCCTAGGGCTGGAGAGACAGTGGCGAGCTGGTTTCCTGGAGCCCAGGATCCAGCAGCACTTGGAGATGTGAGCCCTTTGGAAGGCCTGCTGGCTGGGGCAGGACCACAGAGGGAGGGGCTCTCTGGGGAGGGCAGGAGACCCAGAGGTGTTAGAGCCACTGTGGAGACACCACCCAAAGCAGCAAGAGGTGGGAGAAGCACCCTGGTTTCTCTTCTTCTTCTTACAGGCGTAATAGTCTTCTACCTGGATTCCTATTGGCCAGACCTACCAGAAGGCAGAGGAAGGGAGCCAGGGGAGTATAGAGGAGGAGTCAGGACTGGATCTGAGGGCAAGCGGGCAAATGACTAGCATGGGGGCCTGAGAAAGAGCCTTAGGATAAGATGTTTTCATCCTGGGGCCTGTGGATGAGCTTCGAAGTCTGTGCACCTCTAGGAAATGTAGGCACTATTTTTCTGTGTATGCTTGTGCATTTCGCTGGAGTCAGTATCTTTCTTCAGATTCTCAGGTTGGTGTGAAACCACCGAAAGATTCAGCATAATCAATAATCCAACCGTCTTGTCTTACGCTTGGGAAATCCAAGGGCACAGATAAACACCCACAGGTTCCTATTCTTTTGGTACCTATATGTATACATATATCTATATATCTATATCTATTATATATACTCTGCTAACTGGCTATTGTCCTTCAATTGTCCCAGCTGAGCAAGCCTGTTAGGGAAAGTCCCCTCTCTGCTCTCTGCCCCTCCAGAACCAGCTATGTGTCTCATCAGCCTTCCCGATCTCAAGCACGCGGACACGCTCCTGCAGCCCGTGGCAGCCATGCATCGATCTGCATCCTGGTCCAGGTGCACCACACAGTTGTGGGGCAGGCAGAGCTGGCACTGGAAATAGAACCCAGTTCTCCTTCATGCAGTCTCCCTCCTTCAGTAAACATGTGCCTTACACCTACCGTGTGCCAGGCACTTTGCTAACTAACTCATGGGGAGACGGTGCTGATCAGGAGAGATGATGTCCTTGCTGTTATGGAGGTAGACATAGAGTCAGAAAGTAAACAGAGCAAAAACTCAAGATAATTCCTGATTGTGATAAAGGCCAAGAAGATAACAGAAAAAGGTGATGGGATAGAGTATTGAGAGTGGAGTACGGGAGCTAATTTGATGGGGGAGGCCTCTCCTAGGAGATGTGAAGGATAAGAGGGAGTCAGTTTTCCAGAGTCTGGAGAGAGAGCATGTCTGATGGGGATAAAAGCCAGTGCAAAGGCCCTGGGGTGGGAATGAGGGAAAACAACAACAACAAAAATGGGCCAAATGAGAGCTCCTACCTTAGAGTTTTTGACTTGTCTGACAGGCCCTGCCCTGCCTCATGTAGAATCTTCTTGCTTTAATGGGTGAATGGACGGCAAAGCACCCCTTCCTTAGTCAAGCCTCGTTCTCAGCAGGGTGTCTGGCAGGTGGCTGAAAGCTGGCGTTCTGCCTCCTGAGACAGTGGCTGAATTTTTCTGCTCTCTTTGAGATGCCAGGAGGATGGAGGATTGTTTCTGTTCAGGCCATCAGTTGCACAAAAGCCCCGAGATCAAAGAGCACGGGCTTAATTTATTTTGTGTATTTTGCAGAGGAAATCATGCTTCCTTGGACTGAAAGCTCTGAAGACTGAAAGCTGAATTGAGAGGGGGAGTTTGGATTAAATGAATGGGCTGGCCGGCTCTGACCCCGTTTCCACCCAGCACAGCAGTGATGGGGGAGGGAATTGCATTTCGGCTCTTTCTGTGTTGGCCATGGGGCCGGTCACTTCTCCAGCCTGCCCTTTCACGGGGGACAGGCCTTCTGTGCTAGTCAGGCTTGCTGGAAGCGTCCTTGAAGGGAGCGCATGAGGAGGGGTGGAGGGTCCCAGCATGTAACGGCCTCATGCCCTGCCTGAGTTCATCTTGGTCCCTTTAGGCCTGCCTGATGTTACCCTGTCCCCTTAGCAATGAGGGCAAGTATAGATCTAGGTGAAGGTCACTTTAATTTTTTTATGAACCCACAAAGTGTGAATGAATTGGGAGGAAAAAAATTACTAATCCTCTGGCCTGCAAAGAAGCATCAAAACGGCGAATTCTGAGGAGTCCTGGAGTGGGGAGGGCAGGGGGCATTCTGACCCATTGCTGTGACCAGTTAGGGCTGTGATTGCAGTGAGTGGGCAAGACGTGTCCACAAGAGGCTTGGTTCCAGGAGTCCTGGGTTGGCTGCATGTTTCATTAGCTGGGTGACCTGGAGCAGGTTATTTGGTCTCTTTGAGAGGCCTCGGCTTCCTCACTACTAAAATGGGGGTAGTGATACCTGTCTGTCCTCCTTCTCAGGATTGATGTGAGGCTCCAAAGGGATATAGGGCTTGAAAGTGCTGCCAGGCTCATAGTAGGTACTATCTGTTTGCTTAAATGAAAGCATGCACCAATCACTGCAAGAGATCAAAGCTGGGGCTTCCCTGGTGGCACAGTGGTTAAGAATCCGCCTGCCAATGCAGGGCACGTGAGTTCGAGCCCTGGTCCAGGAAGATCCCACATGCTGCGGAGCAGCTAAGCCCGTGCGCCACAACTACTGAGCCCGCATGTCACAACTACTGAAGCCCGCGTGCCTGGAGCCCGTGCTCCACAAGAGAAGCCACCGCAATGAGAAGTCCGTGCACCGCAAAGGAGTAGCCCTGCTCGCCGCAACTAGAGAAGGCGTGCATGCAGCAACGAAGACCCAGTGCAGCCAAAAATAAATAAATAAAATAAATTTAAAAAAAAAGATCAAAGCTGGTATATTATTCTAGAACTTTATGACTATATGGAACCAGGGTTAATATGACATTGACAGGGAGGAAGTTAAGGTGGATGGTTACAAGATACCCACGGAGATCCCCCATCCCAGGGGCTTGGCCAACTCTTTTGGGCACCCTCATTGCAAGATGATGTGTCTTGGGACAGATTGCAGATTGCCCTGCTCACATAGGATGGGTGCCTGTGAAGCACAACTGGGGTGCTAATCCTCTTCATGGATGTCTTGCTCCTCTAGACTGCTTTAGAAAAGTGTTCAGAGGAGGACCATAAAAGAGAATAGAGCCAAGAGTGATGGAAGGCTCTAAACATGGCATTTTGAGTCTGTTCCATGAATTAAGCAATTACATAATTAATCACCAAATGAAGAAGGAGAGGATGAAGGCATCAAGAGAGAACACGTTCATATGCAGTGATCGCCAGCAAACTCGGATTTTAACATACCCTTATGAACAAGGGATGAAGAATCATCTAAGTTAGGGCTGATTGAAAGAGGTTCAGCACAGCTTTAACACAGAATGAACTAAAACTGGTGAAAACAGCTAAAGATAGCCACAGACCTTTGTAAAACAATAGGCCCAGGGTCAGACGATGAAGAAGATGGGATAGTATCTCTACTCGGGAAAGGTGACAGTGTTAGCAGAGAAACAAAATGGAAAGTGAGCATTTCTGTGCTTTCTCTCTGTCGTCACCTAGAATGACCCTCTTTAGAAGGAAAAAGAGCAAGTCTCTTGCAGGGAACTGGAGAATCGCTTTAAAATGCATTTCTGGGTCCAGGTGGGTTCTGTGGCAGGGTCTTGAAATACAGTGCGGATGTGATGGTAGAGTTGCTGGGGGACGGGGGGGGGGGAGTCTTTTGATTGATCTTTCTTTTTATTATGGGTTGTATTTCCCAGCTCCTCTGCTTGCCTGGTAATTTTCGATTGGATGCCAGACATAGTAAAATTTTACCTTGGTGGGTGCCGGATATTTTAGTACTCCTATAAATATTCTTGAGCTGTGTTCTGGGACGTGGTTAAGTGACGTGGAAACAGTTTGCTCCGTTTGGGTTTTGCTTTTAAGCTTTATTAGATGCCTTAATCTAGGACTAATTTTTGTCCCCACTACAGAGGCAATAAGCAGTCTGAGTACCTGTATTAGTTTGCTAGGGCTGCTATAAAATATCACAGATTGGGAGGTTTAACAATGGAAATTTATTTTCTTACAGTTTTGAAGAGACTAGAAGTCCGAGGTCAAGGTGTTGGCAGGCTTGTTTCTCCTGAAGCCTCTCTCCTTGGCTTACAGATGGCTGTCTTCTTGCTGTGTCCTCATGTAGTCATCCCTCTGTCTGTGTTATCTGTATCCTAATCTCCTCTTAAAAGGACTTCAGCCATATTGGATTAGGGTCTACCCTAATGACCACATTTTGAATAAATTATTCCATTAAAGACCCTGTCTCCAAATACACCCATGTTCAGAGACGCAGTGCGGGTGGGGCGGTGGGTGGGTTAGGACTTCAACATAGGAATTTTGAGGGAACCCAGTTCAGCCCATAACAGTGTTTTTATTTTTGAGCTTTTCTGCTCTGGCTGGTGTGACATGACCTATTCCCAACCCCACGCGAGTTCCAGAAGATGTTCTCTGTGCTCCTTCAGGGTGTTTCTCTCCCCCACCTTGGGTACTGAGTCTCAGTACTTAGCTAAAGACTCAAGGGGGCCCTTCTGCTGGTCTCTGGAGTGTTGTCTGGCCAGCTGTCTCCTCTCTGGGGCCCTGCCCTGTGAACTCTAGGTGCCTGGGCCTCCCTGGAATCCCAGCTCTGTCTTCTCAACTCAACAAGACCCCTGGGCTCTGCCTGGGCCCCTTTCTCTGTGCTGTAGCCCAGATACTCTCCAGGCTGGAGGCTGCGGCAGTTGTGGGCCTATCTCGTTTGTTTCGCAGGGATCTCTGTCCTGCCCTATCTGGGCTCCAGTGTCTGCAAACTCTTGTTTCAGGTGTCACAACTGATTTTTTAGTTGTTTCAGGAGAGTGGGTAAATTTACTCCCTGCTACTTCCTTTGGGGAGTCTTTGAATTGTGGGGAGCATCTCTAGTGTTCCAGAACTTCTAGTTGTTTCTAGTATTTCTCAGTGGGTGTTAGAAGATGGATTCTGGAATTTCTATTCTAATGATGTTGTAGCTTATCACTGGGAATAACGTTTGATTGGATTGTTAAGCTGAGTGCTTGTGAGCCCTTGGAGATGCAAGTGGTGGTCACAGGAGCCAGCCTGGTCACCATACAGACAGGTCAAGCTGGACCCACCAGTTATTAAGGAACCAATGTCAACATGCAGGACTTCCTTCACCCTAAGTCACGGCTATGAGTTTTTACTACATACCAGGATTTCCTTTGTGCCAGGTTTTGTCTTTATAGCAACCCTGTCAGGCAGGTGCTGGCATCCCTGTTTTCCAGGTGAGGAAACTGCAGGGTGATGAAGGACATTTCCCAAATCTAAGGTTTGAACTCAGTTCTGCTGGCCCTTAAACGAGATGCTATATTGCCCAACATCTTCATCAGCATCTTGATTAGGGAGGATCCAAGAGCTGGAACTTCAACCCAAATCAGCAAAATAAAAACAACAGATCAGATGCAAGATGAAGGCTCCTTCTTTGTCCCTGCATTGAGATAAGAAAACATCCCCAGAAGCAGATGGCGACTAAATACTTATTCCAGGAAAAGGCCTCATTTTTAGAAGGGAACTTAGAGATTATTCAGTCCCCAACTTATAGCTAAGGTTAGCAGTGGCCGGTGGCCAGTAGCTTTTGTGGTGGTATCACTCTCATGGTATGGTGGTGTCACACCAGCTTCCCTGGCAGGACTTCCTCTTGATGGTCCCAGTCTTCATTGTGTGAAGGGGCTTTTCGTGTAATGAGTATGCATTTCTTAAGTGTATAATTATCCCAGTAGCTGGGTGGATACAACCTTCTAGATTATAAATAAATCATCGCCTCCTCATCACTGTCAAAATGTCTTTGACGCTCCGGGACTTCCCTGGTGGCGCAGTGGTTGAGAATCCGCCTGCCAATGCAGGGGGCACGGGTTCGAGCCCTGGCCCGGGAAGATCCCACATGCCGCGGAGCAACTAAGCCCGTGTGCCGCAGCTGCTGAGCCTGCGCTCTAGAGCCCATGAGCCACAACCACTGAGCCCACGAGCTGCAACTACTGAAGCCCGCGTGCCCAGAACCTGTGCACCGCAACAAAGAGTAGCCCCCGCTTGCCACAACTAAAGAAAGCCTGTGTGCAGCAATGAAGACACAGTGCAACCAAAAATAAATAAATTAATTAATTAAAAAAAATCTTTCATGCTCCAATTAAATTAACCCATTTACTTTATTCTCTAAGAAACTTTTCTAAAAGTTTACCCTCGTGACTCCATCTAGAGAAGAACCGTGGTTAGATGTCAACTGTTTGCTCTCCTAGGCGCCCGCCTCACTCTCTCCTTTTGAGTGTGACTCCCTCCGTGTGATCCTGGCGCCTGATCGGGGGTCCCGTGTGTGGTCTGGGTGACCGCACGAGGCATGAGCAGCCTTACCCCATTGGGTGGGGGACCCAGACTGAACCAGGGTTGGGGGTAGGCAGGGAGAAAATCAGAGTCTGGTAACTTCCTCCTTCCAGCGGCCAGGTAGGGAGAGGTAGGGGAGGGCAGAGTCTTGCTGAATTTTGTTAAAAGAGCACTTTGCTCTCTTGGAATGCCAGCTCATGTCCAGAGCACCAAGCAAATATAGGATCTGTGCTTTTATTTTCACTACTATTAGCAAAGTTTTGGTGGGAAGGAGACATACATTAAGTGGGGTGTTTGGTCAGAGTCAGGGGTGTTCCACCGAAAATACGTGTTAGGCCTAGTTGCCTGTGGTGAAAAGATTTGTGAATTGCAAAAAAAAAAAAAAAAAAAAAAATTTTTGTGAAAGTACACAAACTTTTGTTGACTGCAGGTTTGTCATTGAGCTATGTGCCCTGGGAAGAAAAAAAGCAAGCACACAGGTCTCTGGAAATACAGGTGCCCCGACATGGCGATGGCTGGCAGCCTTGCCCATAAGCAGGAGGGGCAGTCACTAAAGTATGTGGTCCACATGCTGCAGAGACTGCCCACACCTGGGCAGGTGAGCGCCTGGCCTCTGTTTGAATACACCCAGAGTGGAACCCAGTTCATTCGCCATGTCTTCTGGAAGCCGTCTGTGTGCCCCAGGCTGGAAGTGAGCTTCCTTCCTCTGAACTGCAGTCGTCCTTCACCCATATCTCTGCTGTTAGGGCTCTGGTCACTTTCTGCCTGGGTTTGTGTTACATACCTTCTTACCCCCTTATCTGGTCTGCACCCTTCTTTGAGGGCCGGGCCCAGGACTAGGTCATCTTTGTGACCCCTTCAAGGCTGTGCACGTAGCAGATGCCACCTCTTGCTGGTGGGACAGAGCACCTTCAGGATCCAGTGGTTCCTTTTTTTTTTTTTTTTTTTTTTTTTAATCTGCCTAATGTCCAGCCCAGTGTATTGCCCAGGGTGAAAAATAAGACGATGATTCTTCCCTGTTTGATTCTGGGGTGCCTCTGGGTCAGGCGGCCCTTGTATTTCAGGGGCCCAGGGCTGATGTGGAGTGGTGTCAGCTGGGATTTGGGCTAAGCCAATGAGGGTTTGGGTCTGCTGCGTTAGCTGGCTTTTTGTCATGGGTCTCATGTGCCTCCTTCCCTCCCCTGGACTCAGGACAGTGTGACCCTTTGTGTGGATCTGAGGTAGGACATGACTGGTGAATCTCTGAAATTTCTAAGATCTATTAGAAGCAGTACATCCTCTTACTAATAGGATGTCTTAAAGTTGGAAAAAAAAGCGCCTTTTTATAATAATAAAATTACATGTTTATGATATAAAACTCAGAAAATAAAGAAATTATAAAGAGAAAGCGATCTCCTGTGTAATTCTGCAATGCAGTGGTCATATTTGGGTGTATTTTATTATTATAATGACGTGTTCTGAAAACATGATCAGATCATACTATATGTAAAGCTTTAAAATATTATTTAAAATATAAGTAACATATATGGTAAACATTCAAATGATTCATGAAGATATAAAATGAAAAGTAAAAGTTTTCTGCCCACCCATCCACCCTAATCCCTGAAATTTCTCTCCAGAGGTATCTACTCTTCAAAGATTATTTTGTATCCCTCCATATGGTGGGGGGAAGGGATGTGGAAAAAGAAATGCATATACTAGCTTTTATAATCACCAGTAGTTAAGGCTTATTTGTTACTTTTTCAACCTAGAAATACATAATGAGCATTTCCTCCTGTTGCTACTGATATTTCAAAAATATTTTAAATGACACCACCGCAGTCCATCATGAAGATGTTCCATCTCTAGTCTCTGTGGGACATTTAGTTTCTTTCCAGTTTATGTTATTAAAAGAAACGCTTTAAAATAAAAACATCTTTGCATATAATTTTGCTTTCCCCCCAGCTTATTTTTTTAGGACGGATTTCCAGAAATGGAATTATTACAGCAAAGGACAGAAACTTCTATGGCTGTTGATAGATACTGTCAAATTATGATACATTTTTTTCTATAGAAATAGGACCATTTTTCTCGCCTGTAAATTCTTTTTGATGTTTCGAAGATTATAAAAGTAAGACCTGAAGACCTGCTGTTTATAAAAAATTCAAACAACACAGAAGTATTTGCAGTGAAAAGTAAAACGCACCCCTCCCTCCTCAACCTCCCATATCTACTCAGAAATAAGCCCTGATAGAGCCAAACTGGGAATTGGAGAGACCTGAATTTGAATTTGGATGTTGCTGCTCATTAGCTGTGTGACGGTGGATTAATTATGCACTCGCTGGGCCGTGGTTTCCTCATCTGTAAAATGGGTGTGCCAACAATCGCCTTGTCGGATAGTGTGAGGAGGAAATGGGTGTGTGCAGAGGTAGCCACTGGCCCGGGGTAGCCACTATTATCATTATCGTCTTTGTTGAATGACTGATTGCTGGTCTCTGTGTGATGTATAATCCACGGACTCAGTCTGAAATTGTGCTGAAAAGCAATCCGCTCGTTCTGATGAGTGCTGGCCCTTCTCCGCAAGAAAGCGTTTAAATCTGAGCTGACGGGAATCACAATGCTGTGAGCTCCCCAAGTAGGAGACAGTGTTTCCAGCGGCTTGGGGAGCTGCATCTATTCCACTGAGCTTTGGTTTGTGTCCTAGTGTGGTTCTCCAGGCCCTTTGAGTAGCAGGAAATCATCACCCCATTATTAGGATGGACACCCTGCATTACTATTCCTGAGAAATCTGACATTAGGAAGAGAAGAGTCAGGCAAGAGAAGTCCCAGCTTAGCTGGGCACTCACTGAGTGTCCCCTTGAAGTGTCAGCTTGTTCAAAATTGTAGGCATGACACCGTAAACCCTGCTATTTATATGGTACTAAACTCTGCACATATCTTTAGTAACACTAAGCCTTGGGTTGTTTTAACAGCATCTCGAATTACAACCTTTTTTAACATTTACCACGCTGCCGCACCATCCTGATTCAAGTGTCGTGGTGAGCAAGGCAGTTTGCACCCAGTGGCGGCACTGTGGATGAGAAGGTGCCACTAAAGCTGACCTTCCAGGAAAAGAAGGTTGAGCCACGACTTAGAAGGCTGAGGACCCAATAGACCACTGTCCTGGATCCCAGGACCCAGAACATCCCATGTGGTCCTCAGGCTGCACTTGAGAGATGAAAGAGCGAGGGTCCGGTGTGATTCTGGGGGAGCCACAGGAAGGCATTTTCTTGTAACGGTGTTTCCGTTTCATTGGCCTCAGCAACATTTTGTCGACCTGATCAACACCTACTCTGAGTGGGCCTGGAAGAGGGGTGTGTGGGCTCTGTGAGAGCTCTGTCAACAGGTGGGAACATGACATTATTCCATCTGTTGCTTAGACATTTATTGAGCATCTTCTGTGGGAGAAACCAAGGTTGTAATATTAATGGCCAGCCACTGAATACTAAGAGAGTGTGGGCACTGGTGCAGACTGGGTTCTCTGGAGATGGACCTGAGTTTGGGCACAGGATGTTTATTAGGGGTCAACCCCTGTGAAAGGAGGGTCAGAGGCAGGAGTGGCCCCAGGGACGAGAAGAGGGCTGGTACAGGCTCCAGCAAGCCTCGGCCAGCCCAGCAGGGTTCTCAGAGTGAACATTGCCCAATAGAGTTGGTCCCTTTGGGCCAGAAGGGCTGGTCCTCTATCCCCCCACCTCACCAGATGCTGACGGTCCCAGGAAGGGTGTGATCTTGGGTGAAGCTACTCCCTGCAGCCGAGGCTGACCCTGACGGAGCCGACAGCTAGAGGCTGTCTGCTGACCCCCGTCCCTGGAGCTGGGCAACGCATCCTTCCTTGGCGGGGTATGGGACCAGGGCATCCCACAGGCAGGCACAGCTGAGGACGGAGCTGGGGCTCCACCTGTACCCTGAAGGACACCTTGGGCTTTGGCTATCATGGAGGAACAGGGAGAGCTTCCGGGGAGGCAGAATGGTGTGGGCAAAGGCATGGAGGTAGGAAAACAGCACATCTCGAGCCAGAGTCAGTATGAAAAGCTTTGCAGCTTGGGCATCTAGGTAGAGACCTGTCATCATTGAGAAGTGGCCCAGGGGGCCACATCTTGTGTGTGACCTTCCTAATTGTTTGCTCTCTAGTGAGCCTCTGAAGCCTGTTATTCCCATCACCTTTATGGGATGTGTCTTTCCAAGTGCCCCGGGATGGCCTTTGCTCCGTGTCCTCCAGCCTGTTCATTTGCGCGACTGGGGAGATTATCTGCTTCTTCCTGCGCAGAGCCTGGATTTTCAGGGCTCAAACTTGATGAAGGTGGAGGTTGACTGCTGGGCAGTGGACCAGGGCCTTGAGCATCTCCTTGACCTGGCAGCTGGTTTTGGTTCACCGCTCTTCTGAGGTGGGTGTGGGGGAATCCCGGTAGAGCACCCCACCTTCCAAGTGTGCAGGGGCTGCCCTCGCCCTCTGACCGGCATCTAGGAGAAGCCGCCAGCCAGGCGATCGTATTTGCTGGGCATCTCAGAACCCCTGCAGATGAAGAAAGACTGGTCTTTGGCCTGATGGCTTGGTGGTTTTGATTCCTGAGACAGCTCTGGAGCCAAGGGTATTTTGGTAGGTGGTGACTCTGTTCAGCTTCACTGGTGGTCTGGGCATTTCCTGAGCCGGGCTCTCGAGGCATTAGGGGCTGTAAGGAAAGAGCATGGGGACAGAAGCCTCATCCCTTGAGACGGCTTCCCCGGGCCCAGCCAGCTCCTTCCCGGCACCTGCCTTCCTGCTCAACATCCTCTTCTTTCCCTGTTTCCTCTCCCAGCCTCCCGCCTTCCCCTGGCTCTCTAGCCCATGCTGCCACTTGGCCAGTGAGGTCCACACCTTGAGTCCTTGTTGCATGAAGTTGGATTTCCATTTGAGTGTCCTCAGAGGCCCTGGCTTGGGTGCCGTCGTGGTATTTTGGGATTTGACAAAAGGAGGAGAGATGGAGTGGCCTGGTGGCCCGTTTGTGGTTAACTTCCCTCCTCCTTGATTGATGACTGCAGTGGCATGTGTGGACAGCAAGCAGGTCCCCAGTGCAGCCCCGTGGGATTGAGTTTCCTGAGTTATTCCATTCCATATCGGCCGTCAGGAAGCCAGACCACTGGCTGCTAAGTGTGCCAGCTTGTACCTGCATGGTGTTTGGGTTTCAGCCGTTCCCTCGCTCCCTCCGCTAAATGCTGAGTTCTTGTAGGAGATGTTGCATAGCTAAAATAACTACTCTACAAGTATAATGATAGAAGTGTCTGAAGGTAAAGTTAATTAGAAATTTTCATTGAAGGATCTTGTTGAAATTGGTCCTTCACTGATTTTTTTTTTTTCTGATCTACAAATGAGCTGTAGGGACCTTGATATATTTTAAATTTTCCATATGTACTTGCATCGTGTGTGAGTGTGTGTGTGAGAGAGAGAGCATTTTTCTATGGAAGATCCTGAATGGGTGTTTCCCTTGAAACTCCCAGCACGGCTCAGCTAACCCATAGGGCCTGCATCAGCTCAGCGCACAAGATATTCTTGGAGCTCGCCTTGATAGAACTCTGAGATACTCGCCACATTTTTTTTTCCTGTGGTTTTGTTCTGGACCTGAGCAAAGCTTGTTTTCTGTGTCTAAATACTGCTGGGTGGTTTTTGCCTTTAGGATTCTGCATTCTGGGCCTGTTTAAGGCAAGCCTTGGGCATCTCATAGGTGCTCCTGCAGCTGCAGTTGTGTTGCTATAGAAACCCAATCTCATGACTTGCCATGGGGCCTTTTTAGTTCTCCATGTGCTGCCCCTGACCTGGGAATAACGGTCATGGTGACCTCTTTGCTCCTGGCCTGAGTTGGGAATTCCCTGTGCCAACCAGCAAGGCTTTTCAAGGCGCCGAGCATGGTGACCACCATGGGGAGTCAGGAACTCTTGGGGGGTGTTTTTCCCCTCGCTCAGAGGCAGTCTTCACCTTCGGACAAGACGCCCAGCTGCTCTGTCAGGCTCAGCAGCGCTCACGGGGGCAGGGAGCCCTTGTGCCTTTGGGGCTTCCTGGGAAGCCTGCAGGATAACCTGTGGGGTGGTTGGGAACACGGGCTGATAACCACCCTAGGGACAGCGTCCCCCTCGTAGCATGGAGACGACCAAGGCATATCACGTGGCATTTCATATCTCACGAACCAGCTGATAGGGTAGTGAATATAACTGCCATGTGTCAAATTAAGGTGGCTTCAAGTCAGCTGACAGGTGCCGTTTCATTAGTAATTCCCATCAGAGGCGTTAGTTACTATCTAAGGGTATAGCGGCTTGGCCACCTACACCACACTTCATCTGGCTGCCTGAAGCTTTTGAAGGAGAGAAGGGAAAGGTCTCTTCCCTGCAGCTCATCCTTGGAGAATTTACTTCGGTGAAACACTGGGTGATTCTCAGGACTGAGTCTTTCCCCAGAGCAGGAGGAGCCTGGACAAGTCACCACAGCAGTTCCTCAGGTGGGAAAGTCTCAGCCCTATTAAGCAAGCTGCTACTATGTGCTTGTCACCTTTCTAAATTATATCCTTGTATTCTCAGAACAGCCAACTGTGCTGGTCCCATTTCTCAGATGAGGAAATTGAGGCTCAGAGAGGTTAAATGGATCACCAGCGTTCACCCAGCCAGGAAGTGGCACAGCTAAGCTTTGACTCTGGTCTCTGGTTCCAAACCCCGATCCCTTCAGTTCCACCTTGGAGCCAGTGCAGGGCCAGGCAGACCTGATTCCGTGTGAGCTGAGGTCTCCGTATTTCCCGAGGGCTGTCATGCTCTCTGATGGGCAGGTATCTTACCCTGTCCTCTGGCTCCCAGGAAGCCCCGCCTAGACGAACTCCCCTACGAAGAATTTTCCGAGCCACAATCACCACTCATAAGTGGCTCTGAAAATGCCCACCAGGGGTTTAGTGATGGGTCTGAAGGAAGTAAGTGTCTTTGGTGGATTCTGTGGATGCAGGGGCTTCAAGACCAAGAGGAAGAGAGCCCCTGCCAGCAGGAGCATCCCAGGAGCCTGCTGGGACCACTGAGAAGACCTTTCCCTTGGGAAAACATGCGTTATGGAGGCAGTCTGGCCCCTCAGTGGGGGGGGACTGGTGGCCCCCAGGGCTTTTTCTCTTGCCTGGTTGCCCTTCTGTCTGTGTGTATCCATCCACTCCTGGATCCTGTGTGACCCTGGGCTGTCACCATGGCATCCGTGTCGCTGGGCAAACACATCTGCTGAAAACCAAACATGTTAGGAAGGAGTGTCCTCCCTATACCTTGGCCACCTGTGCAGAGTGAGCCCCCCCTGCCCAGCCAGGACGGGAGGAGGGGACAATGACGGGGTAGACACCAGGTGTCAGACACGTAGGGAAATGGGTTCAGATTCACACTGGACAGGATCTGGAGCCCCAGGTACAGAGGTCGAATGTGCTGCTTCCCGTTGCCACCTGCCCTGCCTCTGGCTTGGGGAGGGGAGGGAACCAGCCACTCACAGTGCTGAGTCAGTGCCTGCGTGGGCGGGGGGGGTGGTGGTGGTGGTGGTGGATGAAGATAAAAACTGCCAGTGACGCTCCTTAGGGAGCATTGCCACGTGCCAGGCTCCAGGAGAAACCCTTTACGTGCTCTCTCTTGCTGGTCCTCATAAGTAGCCCTGGGAGGCCAGTGCCCATTGTACAGTTGAGGAAACAGATGCGCCGAGCCATTAAGTCACTTGCCCAGGGTCTTATGGCTAGTAAAGTGGCAGATCCAGAAGGTCAGGCCAGGCTCATCTGACTTTAACCCTGGGTCCCCCTGGGTGGTCAGGGCTGGAAGGACCACTTAGGAGCTGGGGCAAGAGAGGGCTAACGTGTGGAGTGCAGACAGCCCAGCTGGGACGGTGCAAGGACCAGTGGGGCAGCAGTGACAGCCAGCGATGGAGGTGGCACAGGTCCAGGTGGTGAGGGGAACGGGGGGGGGGGGGGCCCTGGGACCGGGAACCCAGGACAGGTGTTCCTGCCCTTGAATGTTCGCTTGGCTTACCTCCTGGGTCTGGGTCTGGGGAATTCAGTCCTTGGGGCGGCTGCTGTAGCCTGGGAGTGGGTGGGGCCCAGAGTGCAGGTTGAACGGGGCACGGCGGGTGGCAAAGAGGAATGGCCTTGGGTGGCTGGAGCCACGTCTTGACCCCATGGGCAAGGAGGCAGCTCAGAGCAAATGGTCCTTTCCAGTCTCCTGGGGGGTCTCTTTCCTGACACCCCAGCCCCCTTTAAGAGCTGTGAGTGGCCAAGCCATCTCCACTGCTGGCTCCTCGAGCAGAGGGGGCTCCCCCAGCAGAACCCTCAGCTGTTCTGAAGCCGCCTTATGCTGTTGTGGCCTTGATGGAGTGACTGGGCCCTCGCCACCCTCACTCTGCCAACTGGGGACCCTATCTTTGTATGCAAGACAGACCAACCCTTCCATTTATAGCCACCAAATAAGCAGATCAACCTGTCCTAGATCATCAGAAGGGGCCACCTGGCTGGTGGGCTATGTGGTGAGTCTTCAGAGCCGCCACGTGGCTAATAGGTGGAGAGAGGAGAGTTTGGAAAGCCTCTTGTTGACGTTCACGCTTCATTTCTTCCCATTGTGTTTTTGGTCAACAGAAGGATTAAAAATAGCACTTAGAAAAAAATGCTGTTCACTGGATGTGACCCTGGGGGGCTCTTTGTATTATATTTGCTTGCTTCCCAGCTGACACAGTGTGCTCAATTCTAAACAGCCCTAGGAAGAAGCCCAACAGAAGACTTCAGGTGTCCCCCTCCCTGGTTGGGTCTTACTTTCCTTTGTCAAGACCCAAGGGCTCCTTGGCCAAAGCCTGTGATAATTCATCGGGTTCCCCCCTTGGTACCCCCAGTGTATCCAGTGTATCACCTGAAGACATTCTGTTTATGATACTTCTCTACCCTCACTCCAACTCCTCCATGGTTCCCTATTACCTACAGGGTAAAATTCAGACTCTTGGCTTGGCGTCCGAGACCTGGCCTCGGCCCACTTTTCCAGCTTCATAACCCTGCTCTCCTAAGCCACCTTGAGACATTCAGGGCTCCCCACGTCTCTAGTTAGGGGGGCTGCCTCTTTGAATTTTGACTTCTGCTGGAATTCTCTTTCACGTCCTCTTTGCCTGTTCCGATCCTGCTCACCCTGCAAAAGCCAGTTCACATTCAATCTCCTGGGATTCCTCCAGTCTTGGAATGATCTCACTTTTTTTTTTTCTGGACCTTTAGAGCAATTCTGTCTAAACACTTTCATTTGGCAGTTAATCATGTTCTGCCTGGCAGTATCTTCCCCACTATTATCTCAAAGAGTTATTTAAATATTTCATCAGCATTTAAATCTTCGTATTTGTCCTGCCGCCTCAACTGGACTGAGTCTTGTTGGAGGGTGAAGAGAGGGTTGTAGGCTTCTCCAGCAGGCAGCCGGGTGTGGCAGTCGCCCCGCACAGATTCCACAGCCCCTTGTGTTTCATCCTTGCTCTGCCTCTTACTAACCATAGGACCTTAGGAAAGTTTTAACTTCTCTATGCCTCAGCTTCCCCACCTATAAAATGTGGCTAAAAATCACACCTACCTCAAAGAGTTTGTAAGGATTCAAAAAGGCAAAAAAGAGCTTAGAACAGGGCATGGTAGTGTCTGCTGAGATCTTTTGTGTGCCTCCTTCTCCTCACCCAGCCCCAGCCCACTGCCATGGACATAGTTGGACAGGCCAGATTTGCTTATTTGTTTTATTTGGTGTCTTGTCATTTATACAGATGAGAAGGCTCCAGCCCAGAGAGGGTAGGAGGGTTTCTTAAGGTCACACAGCAGGAAGGTGGTGGAGAGCCTAAGGTGGCAGGACTGAGACTCCAGTGCTTCCAGGGCCCCAAGGCCTTGCTTTGCATATGCTGCCCCATTGAGGGGCTTTACTTTACAAGGGGCATTGAGAAAAAGCTGCTATTTTATGCTTGAACACCCTTCCCCTGGAGCAGATGGACGGGGGTTGGCAGGGATACCACTGCCCTGCAGGACTCCAGGGGGAATCATTCACATCATATTCTATGGGAATGGCCTCCCCTTGAGGTGTACAAAGAGGCCCTGGGATGGGAAGTTTCCGACAACCCTCTCATACTCCTGGGCATGATGATGGAGCCTGAGGCCTCCTGCAGCTGGAAGGCACAAAGGCATCAGAGCCTAGGGGTGCCATTCATCCCACTTGAAACAGGTTAAATCCTCTGAAGGTAGGCATGGCTGCCCTTTCCTATATACTGCCCATCCTTCTGTCCCCTGGCTACTTTCTGAAAGACCCCTCAGGGCTTGGGGAGGCATTTCAAGGTGGTGAGCTATTCCCAAACACCTTCCCTCCCTGCTTTGTGCCAGGGGAGAGATTGGAGGCTGGCTGGGACATGTGGTGTGATGAGATGCACAGGTGTTCCCAGATGGATATTCCCCTTCCTGCTCCCCCAGCCCCACCCCTAGCCCAGGAGGGAATGAGGTGAGGGGGTTCAGAAATGGCAACATCTGAGCCAGGCCTTGAAAGTATTTTCCAGGCTGCTTTTCAAATGGAGCCAAAGGTGCTAACTTTCAGATAGATTTGTGATAAAGCAATACAGTAAAATATAATGAGATTCATGATAGGATCTAGGTGGTGAGTATTCAGGTGTTCTCTGTAAAATTCTTTCAACCTTGTTGTGTGTTTGAAATTTTTGTTATAGTAACACATTGTGGGGAGAAGGAGTGAGGACTTTGTAGCTGACTGTCCAAGTAACCAGTCCCTGCTCTGCTCCTTTCCAGCTCTGTGGCCTTGGGCAAGTTACTTAACCTCTCTGAGCCTGTTTCCTCATTTGTAAAAATGAGGCTAATCAAAGAACATATTTTAGGGTGGTAAGATAGTGCATTTGAAGTACTTTTTAGGCAAAGACTTGGGACAGTGACTGATGCACTTAATATCCAACCAATAAATATCAGCCGTTATTATTATTATCAATTAGACAGCTTTGTTTGGATGGGCTCTTAGAAGAAGACTTTGAATTAGGCAATTAGAAGGTTATTAGTAACCTAAAAGAATAATTTTAGGAACATGGTGGGGTGGGGAGGAGAAGCCAGAGAAGGGGTTTCAACAGAGAGGAAGGCGGTGGAGAAGTCAAGGCAATAAGTAGAGTCCTCTCTTGCAGAAGGCTTGTTAGAAATTGGAGAGCGAGCTGGGGTGAGAGCTTGAGAGGAACAGGAATTTGGGGGACAGAGGAGACTTGCTTGTGGGCCCCAGGAAGAGAGAAAAAGGACAAGAGGGAAGGGAAGTTATAGATGTGCCGCCTTGCTCCTCAAAGTGTGGTTCCGAGGACCAGCAGTAGCCGCGTCACCTATGAGGTTGTTAGAAAAGCAGAATGCTTGTGCCTGTTAGAGGAGCTCTGAGCTGGACCACACTGGAACTGCGGGGCGGGAAGGGCGTGACCAGGCTCCGGCAGGATGCTCAGATGCTCAGCCTCACAGCCTGAGTCAGGAGGCAGAGTCAGACGGTCCAGCCAGGCATTTTGTCACCTTTCCCTGGGGTCAGGGAACCTCAGATGGGGCCACCCGGAAGTGATCTGTTGCTCTTTCTCTTGTCAGTCTGCTCTGACAGAAGTGGTGTCTTGGAGGAGCCATGGGGCCAGTGCTCCTTGCACTGTGCAGTAATAAAGCAGGGGATGTCTAGCCGGCGGACTTGACACTCTACACTTCTAGGGAGTTTTGGAACATCTAATCCAGGGAACACTTCCAGGGTTTGTGCCATCTTCCAGAGTGTATACGTTTTAAAAATTAGATGCCAACAGGGAAATTGAATGTCCATGTGAAGGTATAGATTTCTAGCTTCTCTTGAAAAAAATCAACTCATCTGGCCACATGGGACCTGACAGTGATCTGGATCTGAGTGGCAGCTGCCTCCTTGGCCTGGGCATGTGGTCTCTAGGTCACCATCGTCCCTGCTGACCCTTTCAGTCCTGTGTCTCCAGCCTAACCCTTTAAAGCATTTGAGTTTGTCACCCCTGGTGTCATGCAGCCTCTTACTTTTAGGAAATGGCCGGTGGCCAGCCAGGTTAAGGGACATGCCCAAGGTCACCCGTTTTGTCCACAGAGCATGGTTCTGGATCCCAGTGCAGGTCTCTTGCCTCTGTATCTTGTAGCCCCTCCCTCTGTGGGTTCCTAGGCCCTGCCACCAGAAGCCCCATTCAATCTTTTTTTTAAAATTTATTTTTATTAATTTATTTTTGGCTGCATTGGGTCTTTGTTGCTGCGTGCAGGCTTTCTCTAGTTGCGTCGAGCAGGGGCTACTCTTTGTTGCAGTGCGTGGACTTCTCATTGCAGTGGCTTCTCTTGTGGAGCACCGGCTCTAGGCGCGCAGGCTCTAGAGCGCAGGCTCAGTAGTTGTGGCGCATGGGCTTAGTTGCTCCGCGGCATGTGGGATCTTCCCCGACCAGGGCTCGAACCCGTGTCCCCTGCATTGGCAGGCGGATTCTTAACCACTGTGCCACCAGGGAAGCCCCCCACCCCATTCAATCTTTATGAAATCCCACAAGCCTGCTCCAGTGGGCGTTGGTTTGGGCTCTCAGGGGCCCAAACAGTTGCATTAGGTACTGTATGTACAACTGTTTTATGAAATTATCACGAACCAAGTTCCCCTTGGTGAGTTGCTCTGAATTTTCTATCCACAAATGTTCCTAGACCTTTTCACTCCAAAATTTTGCCTGTTGAAAAACCTATTTAATAGGAACTTTAAAAGACAGTTAAAAAACCAACCATAATCCCACCAGCATAGCGTAGCAGCTGTCCCTGTCTTTCATTTAAAAAAATGCTTTCAGTCACTGAAAAAACTATTCTTATTTTTATCCTGCGCCACTGACAATATATATTTTAAGTCAACTTCCTGCCTTCCACCCTCCTTCCCTTCCCTCCCCTTCCCTCCCCTTCCCTCCCCTCCCTCTTTTTCATTCCCTTTCCTTCCATCCTTCCCCACCTGATAACCTCTGGGTAACACAATGCTTCCATCCTACCTTCAGAGTTTATCTCCTGAAGGAGGATACAGTCGCCCGATCTCGCTCAGAAAGCATCCCAGGCCCACCCTTGGTAATGGAGCTCTCTGTTCTGCCGTCTGGCTGACCAGATAACTTCCAGATCCTCGGAGGCAGAGGAGGAGAAGCTAGGCTTCGGGTGAGCTGGAAACACCTCTCTAGCCCTTGCTTTTCCATCTCAAGTGGAACATTTTGGCTGAGGGATTTTGTGTGTGTGTGTGTGTGTGTGTGTGTGTGTGTGTGTGTGTGTGTGTGTGTGTGTGTGTGTTGGATAGGACTGGAATGGTAGAGTTTTAGGCACCAGGAACCCCCTCCCTTTCTAGCCTGGTATATTGAGGTAATTTTCTTTTTTTTTTTTTTTGGTAATTTTCTTTTGATGCTTCTGACCCATAATAAGTTGTACACTTGATACAGTCATCTTTACTATGTATGGCATTCTTAGCATGTATGTATGTTCATTTCAGTCATTGAATTGTATGCCAGAAGGCATATTTCAGTACACGGTCATAATAAAATGCAAATGGCACTTCCCTGGGAAGGCCATGCTGTGTGCTGCTAGGAACAGCCCATGCTTTTGGTGCTGTAGTAGCTGTGTGACCTTGTGTGAGTTACTTTACTTCTCTGTGCTCAGTTTTCTTTTCCATAAAATGGAACTGATCATGCCTAACCCTGCTGGGCGGGTTACTTAAAGAAGATACAGTATGTAACGCACTAAGCAGAAAGCCAGGCAAACAAACAGAGCAGGGATTCCAGTTCCCTTGCCCTTCCTTTCCCTGCAAGTTTTCTTTAGAGCTTGAGAACCTGCCAAGGAGTTAATAACCTGTTAACAAACACTTAAGTGTTCCAGGGAAGCTCAGACTACAGAGGACTGCTTTTCGAGAGGGAAGAATCTTCTTGAAATGTAAATAGTTAACTCCAATTTAGGTTTTTAACTTTGGTAAGCCTCTAGTTTAACCTGTTAAATTTTTTTTTTGCCCAGTTCTACCTGAGATTCTGGGAACTCTTCCCCAGTTGGGTCTTGATTGAGAAGTATGCGGCTTGTGAAGGTCAGCTTTGCTGGGGTCTTCCTGATTTTCTTAGGAATGGACTTTGGACTGGGAGGTTGTACAAGCCTCCTCCAGCAGCATGTAGGGGCTTCTGGGGATCCGGTTCTGCCTTCCCTTCCCGGTTCAGACACGCTCTTCACCTGCCAAGACTGATTCACTGCCTCCATTTCTTGGGGGTCCTTTGGTGGAATTCCAGTCATGGTCTAAAATTGGGAATAAAATCATTTAAAAAGCCCTCTCCTCCTTCAGGATTCTGGGTCCCGAACAATCGAAGACTGAGGATTCTTCACTCTTGTCACTGCCCGCTGGCTGAGCTGGGCTCTTTCTCTCCCCTCTTTGGTCTTTTTTGTCCTGGTTTGTAACCTGAAGCCTGTAGGATATATTTAACCTTGGGGAGCTGGAAAATTTGGAAACCTAAATCAGCCAGCAACCCAGTGTTGTTTGAGCATTGTCTGACATCCTTGTGCCTGATATCTTTGACGTTAAGTCATAAACTTGTGGTGTTACAGATTCTGGACATTGACGGAAACGTTAGTTCAGGCTTCAGGGTTTCTCCAAGTGCGGGAAGCACATGGTGGGTGGTGTCAGTACCTTCCAGTGATACATGGACAAGACCTTGGATCACGAGGCAGAAGAGAGTCCCTTTTCACTTTTCTTCCAGTCCTGATTATCTCAGGGAGAGTGTCTCATTTTGGTGTTTTGAATACCTCTCAGTGCGCTGCCATATTGCTTTTTTTTTTTTTTGTCATGTCCCCTTTGAACAAAGGCACGGCCAACCTCAGGCCATGAGCCTTTGCCGGCAATGGCATCTAGCTGGAATTTCCTGACCTGGTTTTGTTTTGCATTGTGGTTATTTTGAAAGTTATCTTCTGTTTTTTCATAAGTAGCATCAGTTTTTCACATATGGCAGTATTATAAGGTTTTATTAAAATATATTAAAAAATATGAGTCCGCTTAAAGAAAAGGCTTAAGAAGTTAGTGGTGCAGGTGGCATGCAGGTAGGGCAGAGGTTGTGATGGGTAGGTGTGAATAGCTTAGGAGGCACTGAGTGAGTCCTTCTCCTGGATTAGCCCCCGAACTGCTGACCTTGACTCCATTTCTGACCTCACCACTGACAGATCACATTGGGGCAGCTTCCCCCAGCCAAACAGTTCCTTGAAGGTGGAGGCACCGTCTTTTTCATCTTTGTCATCCCGTGCTCCTCACAGGTACCATGACATATTGGTATTCAGCTATTTAACACACATATTGAGGGGCTTGTGCTGGTCCTGGGGGTCCAGGAGTGAGAGCCAGCATGCCTCTGGCTCGCAGGGCTTGAGAACACTTGAGATGCTGGGTTGAATGTGGACGGTCTTCCTATGAAAGAGTTCCTGCTCCATTCATAATGACCCAAAACACGCCTCCCACAAACAGGTTGGCCTCTCCACAAGGAGAGGGTTGACCTGGCATCTCGATGTTGGCTGAGAGCTGTGTGTGGGGGACGGGGTTCTCAGTAACGGCTGCTTCTCCAGAACCATGATATCGCTTGGTTCTGGTTGCCTCCAACTCTATTCCACACTGTCCGGAACCGGGGTCCTTGCCCAGGAGCTGGTCAATGCGGCAGGAGGGTTACGTGTTCTGGCAGAGGCTGATTTCTTAGCAGTCGCTTCTTCCGTGGGGGAAGTGGTCCAGAAGGTGAGAGACGGGCGTGCTGCAGATGTCAGAGGATGTGCTTGAGCCCCCGCCCTCCTCAGTGCTCCACACGGCTCTAAGGTCTCGCCTTCCTGTATTACTTCAACGAGGCAAGTACTGTGGTTGTGTGATTGGGAAGCAGAAGGAAGCTCACACTAGCTGATGATGTGGGCATACAAGTCCTGTGTTGGGTGAGGGAGGGGTTCCTTTGAGGTGATGGCACATTGGTGCCAGAAAACGTTTAGTGGCGCTTCCCAAAGTGGGGAGGCATTCTCTGGCTGGCTGTGGCTCTGATTGCATGGCAGTTAACCTTTGTGGCCAGGGATCCAGGCTTGGGACAAGTAGAACATTGTGCTATACTCAAGCTTGATGTCACTGTGTAGGTTGGTGATGCCAGAATGATCTGTCAAAAAATAAAATCACTTTCTTTGAAAGATTAAAGCAGGCATTATGATCGTTGCCTGATTCTCGAGTCCCTGACCTTCCTCAGTTTTGAAATATGAAGTCATTGTTTCTTTCTTATTATGAAGAGACTTCACTGATCTTTCCTCACCCCTGACCCTACTCTATCCCTGACCTTGACCCCTCCATGACCCTCACTCAATCCCTTGCCTCACACCATTCTTCACACTATCCCTCTTCCCCATCCCACCCCTGGCCCCTCTATAAATAGTCTCTCTCACCCACGCATAGGATAACAAAGTCTGTTCTGAATCTTGCTTAATAATAAAAAGAACGTTGAAAGTTTAACACTTTATTTTTTAAGTTGTACTAGAATGTCCCAGCTTTGAGATGACAGTGTGGGGAAAAGGCTGGATTGAAAGTGGGGGCCTTTGAGTTCCCTGCCTTCTGGGCCTGGCAGGGCCACCGCCTTGCCATGCTTAGTACCTGGGGCTTTTCATGTTCATGGGGCTCCGTTTTCTCATTGGCCATCAAAGGGATTTGGGCCAGATGAATGAGTCTCTTTATTTCCGGAAGTCAGTCTGCTCCTTGGTGCGACAAGGGATGCCAAAGCTAATCTCCAGGGCCTCTTTCCATTTCAAAGTTCTGTGAGTCTGACCCTGGATGGTTGGGCTTGAGTTCCACAGGTGTGAAATGAGGAAGTAAAATCAGGACAACCGCTTGTTGTGGATGAATTTCATGAGGAAGGTATCATAATAAAGCTCAACAAGTGAGCAGGGCCGTCTTTGTCTCGTTCACCACCATAGGCCCAGCGCTGGGCCTATAACAGTGCCAATAAAAATAGGCTGATGGAGTGAAAGAACACGAGGTGATTGTGTGAGTTTTGTGCAAAAGTAAACGAGCCCAAAGGAGGCAAAGTCCTTTTGGCTTCTCCTTAAGCATGACCTCACCCTAGTGACTCGAAAGTGCTGGCATGGGAAGAGGAAAGAGAAAGCAGTAGTGACGATGTGTCTCTGAGTATGCAATCCTACAAGGGGGAGGCGCTGGCTGTGTGCTCTTCCACTCCAGGGTCCCGGCCTCCCAGTCCTTGTCTGTCCGTTGCCGAACAGCACAGACTTTGCGGTGGGGCGGCGGGTTGGCGGGGGGAAGCTGCAGATAGCCGGCAGTTGCTGCTGCATTCATGTTGCAGCTGTTGAGACACCCGTTGGCTGCAGCTGCCCTGGGGCTGAGCCCTCAGCCTCCGCTCAGTGGTCTGCGGTCACCGCTGGAGTCTTCAGACTGGCTGGAGCCGGGGTAAACCAGCAGAGGGGTCCCAGGCCTGCCCTCCAGCTTGGAACCCTCCCTATTCCCTGTCCTTACACCCCCTCTGTTTGGAAAGTCACAAAGGGCCGGGAGCAATCCCTGAGGTCCTCTTCTGCTTCCCAGGGCTGAAAGAATATTTCTGGGAAGCCAGAGACCTAGAGGTAGAATTGTATTTCAGTCCTCGTGCCAAAATTGTAGAATGTCACAATGTCAGCTGTTTCCCCTCTCCATACTATTTTGATTGTCTTGCAGTCCGAGAATGAGAGCCATCTATGGTCCCTCCAGCGCTCGGTCTGGGCAGCCAGACCACCAGGAGAGTGAATTATCAGCTGCATTTGGTTGGGCCCAGAGGGGCAGGAAGCTGGCGCCTTGATACACTGCCTCTAGGAGGGCCACCGGGCCAGCTGATCTGAGCTGGAAATTGATCTCTTACCTCCTGGAACTGGTGCAAGTGGGGAGATGGACAGTGGACAGTTCAGAGGAGGGGGCAGCTGCTACCCCTAAAAAGAGTAGTTCTCTGCAGCCTGGAAGGCCAGGGGTGGAATGGCACCCAAGAAAAGCATGAAGAGGGCAGAGAGGAGTGGGGAGGCTTTATCGTGATTCTTTTTTTTTAAAAATTAATTAATTAATTTATTTATTTATTTTTGGCTGTGGTGGGTCTTCGTTTCTGTGCGAGGGCTTTCTCTAGTTGCGGCGAGCGGGGGCCACTCTTCATCGCAGTGCGCGGGCCTCTCACTGTTGCAGCCTCTCTTGTTGCGGAGCACAGGCTCCAGACGCGCAGGCTCAGTAGTTGTGGCTCACGGGCCCAGTTGCTCCGCGGCATGTGGGATCTTCCCAGACCAGGGCTCGAACCCGTGTCCCCTGCATTAGCAGGCAGATTCTCAACCACTGCGCCACCAGGGAAGCCCCTATCGTGATTCTTGGTGATCTGTGAATGGTAATCGAGGCATGTTGATGGTCAAGGCCTTGACCTTTGTCGGTTAACATACTCCCTTCACCAAACTTAATTGAAGCCCACTCTGTGCCAGCCCCGATATAAAGGTGCATTGTATCGAGACAGAGATGAGTTAGGTTGAGTGACTGTGCTGGGAATTGCACTTAGGTAGGCTGGTGAGGCACGTGTGGATGTGACGTTGAGTGGATGGCTCCTCCCTGCATCCTCCGTGGTCAAGGTGGTCCCCTTTGTGAGGTCCTCCTGGACTCTGCCTCCAGAAAGTACCTGTTTTGTTTGTTCTCCTGGGGAGTATCATGCTGATACTTCACTAGCTTTAGCTTTCCAGGTGGATGTTCTCAGTGGTGTTGGTAGAACCCAATTGTGACGTGGTTGTGAGAAGATGGACTGTTATCTTATTGCGGATAACATCCAAATCATTTACGCTGGATGAGGTAGACTGGGAATCAGCATCCAGGCTTCTAGACATGGCTCTGCCACGCATCCGTTAATGGGACTTAGGAACGGGGCTGGTTTATTGCTTCTCACTTCATCTAGTCAATGGGAGGAAGATTGCCTGGTGTATTGTGCCTGTACACACACACATGTAAAAATCTCACAGTGTATTCTTTAAGCTCTGAAAGATGTAAATAGATAATAAAAGCATCTTGTTTGAGAAAGTTTGCAAAATACTAGGTTAAAGTTATTAAACAGTTTTCTTCCTACTGTGGAACTTTTCAGAGCCCTTAATGTATACTAATAGGGGAATCACTGCCGTGGGGTACAGTATGCAGTGATTCCCAGACTCAGTTGACCGTGGAATACTTGGGTTATAGAGGAGCTTACTGAACTAATATTACTTGGAATCCACTTTGGATACTTCTAGTCTAGATAAGTGCCTCTCAATCCATGGTGATTTTGTCTCCTAGGCGACTTTTGGCAATGTTCGGAGACATTTAATTGTCACAACTAGGGAGGGAGGAAGAGTGCTACTAGCATCCAGTAGGTGGAGGCCAGAGATGCTACCAAACATTCTAAAACACACAGGACAGATGCCCACAACAAGGGTTTATCCCGCCAAAATGTCATTAGTGTCGAGGTTGAGAAACCCTGGACAAGGTGGTCCCTAAAGCAGCCATCCCCTTCGTAGCTCTAGCGCTTGGGGGAGTGGGTCATTTGGTGACACTCCCCAGCTTGGTACACCTGTTTACCCAGAGGGATGTCTGGCCCTTGAATGCCATTGCTCTCTGGAAGGCAGGAGAGGTGAGGTGGTTCTGCTGCATCCTTGTCGATACTTGCGCACCTGGCTCATGAGCCATATACCCGTATATCCATATATTCAGTAACTGTGGTCCGCATTTCTGGCAGCTCAAGGGCTGGTGACCAGGTGAGCAGAACACAAAGTCTCCCTTTCCTGGGTTTTGTTTCCACTCTCAGTGGCCAAGGTGGGGGAGCTCACTTTGCTCTGTTGCCTGAGAGACTTGGATTTCAAAGCCCACACTGCCTGCCAGGAGCCATTCCCGCAGACAGAGCTGAGATTCCAAGAAGAATCTTCAGCTCACAGAGATTCATCATCTTTATGAAGTTTTAAAATCACAGGTGGGTTTTACAGATACTCAAGATATTCCCGCTTTTCATGCTTCTTCTTGACCACACCCCCTTCTCTAAACACACATTTTCCTCCAGTAACCAAAACACAATAGGTAATGGAAATTCCATCGCAGGCTGACCCACAGAGACCCAAATGGGACCAGTGCAATTATATCTGAAGCACGGCGCTGTTAGGACTAATTAGCCTCTCACAGAAATGAATTCTCCTATGTACAACTTCAGGGAAATCAGCCTGCCATGGCTCAAGGTAGACTCTTTGTGTAGCATCCCTTCCTTTTCTGGGCTTCGGAGGTACACGTTCTTTAAGGATTCTCTGCCACCGTTGGGCCACATGAACAGTCCAACCCAAGGTGGAAATACACTTCCTGCCTGCTTCGCAGCCCCTCAGTCCTGTGCTTATTTTCATCACAGGGGGCCTCATTGTCTTTAGGAGTAAGAGCCATTTACGAAGAAGCTTGTTTTTCCCTGGGAAGGCAGCGTAGGCAAGGATCGGCAGGCTTAGCGAGGCCAGGTCTGTCACCAACAGCAACTTAAGAAGGCCTTGGGGAAACCATGTTGGAATCTGTCATCTCTGTCTTTTCCATCCTAGAGGGGGGAGCGTTGTCCTGTGTCCAGAGATGTCAAATGAGATCAAATGAGTGGAATTTATGCAACAAACTTCACTGACCGCTGGCCCTGGAGTGGGTTGTATGAAACACCTTTTCCAAAAAAACACTCAGTGACGGGTGACTTGTTGGGCGAATAAGTCCCAGGCTCTTGCGTAATTGATTCAGACATTTATTGAGTGTTAATCATGTGCTAGGGAAGTACCTATGGAGACACAGAGAGGGGGACTGAAGGCCTTTGTAAGGTTTCGGGTCAGGCGTCAGACGGGGCAGCAAAGATCTCCCACCGCTGCAGTCAGCACGATTCAGTGTTACGGGTCCTGGCACTTTGCTGAGTGCTTTCTGTGTCTCAGCTAAACCCACCCAGACCCCTTCCCAGTCACTCACCCAGCCACCCTCCCATCCACCCACCCATCTACCCTCCCAGTCACCCTTTCAGCCACCCTCTGCAGTAGACATTAACAACCTCCACTTCTGGGTGAGAAAACTGATGCTCATGGGAGGTCAGGAACCCGCCAAGTTGTAACTAGACTTTGAACCCATTTCCAGCAGACTCTAAAGCCATGCTCTTAATTCTGTGCCTCCCATGAGTGCTGATTTGAATCCGGGTCCTTAGCTCCCAGGTTGTACCCGGTCTCTGCGGCCTCAGTGCTCCAGGCTCGGGGCTCTGGGGAGGGTCTGACTGCCTGCCTAGGCTGTGACAGCACCATGGTGCTCACACGAGGTAGACAGGGCTTTCCAGTTTTGGGAAGGATTGCTGTGTGCTCAGAAATTTCATGTGCACATGTTAGAACTGAACTACCCAAAGAAGAATTTTTCAGGCCATGGCCACAACCTGTAAGTGGATCATAAAATCAATTTATCGGGTCACAATCCATGCAAAAAAAAAAAAAAAAGATATGAAAGTATGTCCTATGTAATAGGTTAGATGTTTTTTTCATGAGTCCTTTGTTGCTGTTACTTATGTACTAGATGTGTATGGGTCACAATGTAAAACAAATTTCTTACTTTGGGTGAAGGTTACAAATTTGAAAGCACCGCCCTGGAGGGGAATTGGGCATGCAGCCAACACTCCAAAGACAGGCATGCTGTGTTTGCTCTTTGAATCTCTGCTGAGGGATGGGTTGAAGGGGAAAAAGGGTACAGCAGGTCTTGGGAGGTTGGTCAGCAAGGGTTAGCTGAGAGCCCACTCTGTAGAGCTGGGCTCTACTGGTGCTTTGGGGGCTTCAGAGATGTCAGAGAGGAGGCCCCTGCTAGCCCTTGAGTTCTTCCTTTCCAGTCAGAGGGAGCAGCTCTACCCAAGAAGACAAGAGGATGTAACAGGCAACATCTACAAGAATAATAATGGAGCAGTGCAACGTAGCTGTGGTTAAGAGCATGAACCCCAGGACAGCCTGCCTGGGTTTAAATCCCAGCTCGACTCTACCTCTTACAACTCCATGGCCTTGGGTAGATCACCTAACCTCTCTGTGCCTCAGTTTTCTTATCTGTAAAGTGGGCATAAGAATGGTACACACTGCATAAAGTTGTTATGAAGATTGAGTTAGTATTCACAGAATGCTCAGACAATGCCTGGCATATATATATATATATGTGTGTATGTATATATATATATGTACGTATATGTATGTATGTGTGTATATGTATATGTGTATATATATATGTATGTATATGTGTGTGTATATATATATATATATATATATGTATATATGTTTGTTATATAAAAATGAGCATACGAGCTTTATTTGAGTGCCTAACAGAAAGCTTTACCAAGGCAAGACTTCGAGAAGGCCTTGACGGTTACTTTTCAATATTCTTCTTCCCATTATGATCATCCATAACCACTGTTTTCTTGTCATTAATATATTCTAGACACTGTGCAGAGTCTTCCATGTATGTCCTACAGTCCAGAGAAGTGGGACTCGTTATGCCCATTTTACAGATGGGGATGTGGAGTGTTTAAAGAGGGGCCAAGCCAGGGCCCAGACCCAGGTTGGTCTGGCTCTGAAGCCTGTGCTCTTGACCCAGAGGACACATTCTGTCCTTGGCCTGCCACCGCTGCTTCCTTCGAAGATGTGGCTGCTTTGGTCCCTTCCTGGCCCTGAGAAAGGGGTACTGTTCTCCCCAGCGGGCGGAGGGAGGGTTTTGAAGCACACCGGCTCTGTGGAGTGCCCGGGCCCACCCTGAGGGGTGACGCACACAGCCACTGGGAGACCTGGCTTCCTGACGGCTCTTGCAGCTGCTGCGCCTCCCACACGGCTTTGTCGGGCTGTGCTGAGGTCTGAGATGTGTCAGCAGCCTGCTCTGCCCCAGGCCTGGCTCATCCTCTCTCAGTCTCAGAAGCAAGGCCCCGCCTGGGCTGGGAGCCCGTGACGGACTCAGGCCCCTCTTTGAAGTGCTGTAGTGAAGAGACTTCCAGACAGGAAGTGTGGCTCAGCAGAGACCCATGCATTTTTAAACGCTCTCCTGCCTTTGGAGGAAGGTCCTCGAGAACGGCCGGAATCATTAGGGTGCTTAGTCATCTGGCTCACCTCCAGGGAACCCAGGATCTCGGCTCTGTTCTCAGCAGAAGTCCTGCCACCTGGGCAAAGCCAGAGGGCAGCCTACCTGACCCACCAGGGTGCTAGGCCTGCATCCTCTTGGTCCCTGACTTGTTAATGAGCTTTGATTGCTTGTTGCACACCTACTGTATATTCGTTAGGCACAGTGCTAGATGTAGATGTGTATTTATATCTATGTCTATAGAATATATATTCTAGGTAAATATAAATATATACTTATATCTACATAATATAAAATATATACACATATAAGGATATATATTCTTATTGATTAATATGTATTCTTATTAATAAATATATGTTAATATATTCTTATTAATATATATTCTTATTAATTCTTACACCATGGAAGGAGAGGCTGTATTTTATTGTCTGAGAACCTCCTGTGAGCATTCCTTCTGTGAGCAGTGCAAAGGTAAATTGTTGAATGAATAAATAAATATAGGCCTTCGTTTCTAACCCCAGAGACCCCTTATGGGGATATGGCAGATCTCTGTGATGAGAGCACGCGCCCACTACCAGCCTGCCTGAGTTCGGCTTGGCTGCTTTTTGGCTGTGTGACCATGGCAAGTGCCTTGACTTCTCTATGCCTCCGGGTCCTCATCTGCAGAATGGGAGATGTTAGTACTAGTTGTAAGGATGAAAAGGATGTGTGCATGTGCCTGGCTTAGATTCATACCTGGCCACAGCAAGTGCTTTATGCATTAGTAGTAATGTACCAGACACATCCAACATCTCACAAAATCCTCACAAACTCCCTGCAAAGCATCTCTTATAATTTTTATCTTACAGCTCAGAAACTTGAGGTTTTGAAGGGTTTACTAATCTGCTACAGTTTGCATGGCAAATTTAGATTTTAATATAAAACAAAACAAACAAAAAATGAGGCAGATTTGTCCTCTGTGACAGCATGCCATTTCTCTGGCTAGATTAATTCTCAGCTCTAAGTCAGAGGCAGAGATGTGGATGTTCCAGAAGTCCACTCTCCTGGCCAGAGACTAACATGCTGTTCGTGGGTCGACTGGGCATTTGTAATTAGATGCTGGTGTTGGAAGGGATGAGGGAGGGGACACTTAACTTCCAGGTTTTGGGGAGGGGAGGGACTCTGCTCCGTCCATCTCAAAGAATCAGACCCTTCTGTTATTTCTCAAGGGCCTTAGAGTGGGAACAGCATCCTGAAAATCTCATGATCTGCGGCAGCAGAAAATACGGCCTTGACCCACCTGTAAAATATCTGAAGGTTTCCAATTTCACACCAACTCTGTGTGAGCAGCCAGCCCTGGGTTGGCATAGATTGGAGAGGCAAAGAAGGTGTTTGGTTGTTTCTCTTTTTTTTTTTTTTTAATGTTGTGGCCTCTGAGCGTGAGAATACAGTCCCCATCCCCTGGTGTCCCCTTTCTCTCCATCAACAGTGACAAGCTGTGTCCACATTCCCTTCTCGGCACCTTCCTAAGGTATTGGGCACATAACTGTGTCTACCTCTTTTGAGAATAAAGATTATACCCCTTATTTTTCCAAAAGGAGAGGGGTATAATTTGTGACTAAAACCAAGGTGCTCAGACTGTGAAAATATCTACTGCTTGGACTTTTCCATGTCGATTAGAGAAGGCATTTCTAGCTCAGACCCAGAAGAGAAAAAACTCATTTGTCAGCGAGAAGCCCTTTATGAGTGTCTCCTAGTGAGAAATGGGACCAGTGGAGCCAGGATGGGGGAAAGCCAAGTCTCCTTAATTTATTCATTGACTCTTTTTTTAGACTAGAAAATAATCACATGCTTTTGGCCAAAACCAGCCCTGGGGCAGAAATCCAGCAAAACATCATACTAATCAGATAATCTAATTTCCAAAGAGAGACCCTAACTCAAACTCCCCCCAGCTAGCAGTGATGCAGAGATGACAGAAGGATCAGAGAACAGAGGCCCCCATCGTTCCCTTGAAGTTCATATGGACACTGACCAAGGTTAGGGCTTGGCCAGAGCTTCATCTGGGTTCTGTGCATGTGTGTGTGTGTGTGTCTCGTATCTGTGATAGTGAGAAATGCTGTATTTAGGGGAAAGGGTGCTACAAACTGGGTGGCTTGAATAAACAGAAATTCATTCTTTCATAGTTTTAGAGACCAGAAATCCAGAATCAAGGATTCGCAGGACTGTGCTCCCTCTGAAACCTGTAGGGGAGAATCCCTCCTTGCCTCTGTCTAGCTTCCGGGGTGGCCGTCCATCCTTGGCACTCCTTGGCTTGCTGCTGCATCACACCAGTCTCTGCCTCTGCCATCACATGGCCTTCTTCCTGTGTCTCTGTCTTCACATGGTGTCCTCCTTCCTGTGTTCCTCTCCTTCTTTCATAAGGACACAAGTGATATTGAATTCAGGGCTCACTTGATTGCATCTCCGAAGACCTCATTTCCAAATAAAGTCATGTTCACAGCTACGGGGTTTAGGGCTTAAACAAATTTTGCGGGGACACGGTGCAACCCACTACATGTGCTTTGCCTGACTGCTGGAGAGATGGGTCAGGGTTTCTTCTGCCAGTGTGAGGAGATGAAGAAGTTGGGGTTCTCCTGACGATCAGGAGTCCCTGGAAGGAGGAGGAAGCCTCAGGTGGAGGACTTAAGCCTTGAAGGTCCTTTTTTTCAGATCTGTGTTTCCCTAAGTGGGGTCCCGAGACTAGTAGCATCAGGTGAGAACTTGTGAGAAATGCCACATTCTTAGGCCCCACCCCAGACCTATTAAATTGGAAATTCTGGGGTGAAGTCCAGCCACCTCTGTTGTAACAAGTCTTCTTGGTGGTTCTGATGCTACAGTTCAAGAACTATTCTTCTAAATTCTTACCTTTTGTCCTCACTGCAGTGCTTTCTAATGGGGTTGCCTGTGGATGCTGGTAGATGTTTTGGGTTAAAGTAGACAGTTCTTTGGTCAAATGAGTTTGTATTGGTCTAAGTCAAACAAGTTCCTTGACTAGTTCTGAGCTTTTGATATGCTTTATGGTCCAAACATTGAAAATGTCCAGGAAGGGAAACAGTAGCATTTCCAAATATCATTGATAAAAGAACTGTCCTTTTTGTCTGGAGTATCCTATTGGACTGGTGTTCTGTAGAGTACACACTGGGAAACACTGCTCTCATCTGCATATGAAGGCATTCAGCAAACTTTTTAAGAATCACCTTCTAAGAACCAGGCCCTGTGGTGGGGGAATATACTAGTGAAGACATAGTTTCCCTCTCCCTGGAACTGAGAACTTGTGCCAGGGCTGGCAAACTGCAGGCTGCAGGCCAAGTCTGCCTGACCATCTGTTTTTTTATGGCCTGCTAGCTAAGAAGGGTTTTAACATTTTTTTAAAGATATGAAAAAAATTTTAAATGAAGGATATTTTATGAAATGTGAAAATTATATGAAATTCACATTTCAGTGTCCATAAATAAAATGTTATTGGAACACAACCACTCGTTTGTTTACATTTTATCTCTGACCACTTTTGTTCTATGGTGACAGAGTTGGACATTTGCCAAAGAGATTTTAGGCTCTGGTAGAGTCTAAAGTATTCACTATCTGACCCTTTACAGAAACAGTTTGCTGACTCCTGGTCTCCTGTGAACAAATATTTGCAGGTGCCTTGAGTGTTCTGGAGGGAGGAGTACAAGGATCACGTGACTGAAGAGCTTTCCTCACTGATGGTGGAGCTGGAGGGGCCGTTAGGGAAGGCTTTCTGGAGAGAGATCTTAAGGATGAGTGGGAAGTCTGGAATATGACCGAGTGGAGAAGGTTGTTAAAGGAAATAGTACATGCAAATCCATGAGTCATAAAAGAGAAACCACCCATGGAAGGAACGGAAGAAAGTCCAGTATGGCTGGAGAATAAGGAAGGTGAGGCTGAGAGTGGTTTCGTACGTGATCAGATGCTAGGCAAAAGCCGAACATACAAGAGCATCCTTGAAGGCCATGCTGAGGATTTTGAACTTTACCCTGAGAGCAGTGGGGAGTTGTAGAAGATTTTAAGCACAGGAATGATGTGAGTGATGGAAACTTTGCGAGATCTCTCTGGTTTAGTGTGGAGGATGAGTGGGGCACTGGAGCAAGAGTGGACACCTTATAAATAATTATGAAGCTTAGCAGTCGATCAGGAGAGAGAAGGTGAAGGTGGAGAGAAGTGTGTGGATTTGAGATGCAGAGGCTTTCTGTGAGGCTCACTTCCCCTCCTGCTGGGCCCTGTGTGCTCCGTGATGGCCTGAAGAACCTTCTTTCCTACGTGCTGGGTCCGCATCCTCTTGGACCTGATTTATTAATAAGCATTGATTGCTTGCTGCACACCTACTGTATGTCCATTAGGCAACAGTGCTAGATGTAGAGATGTATTTATGTAGAATATAAATTTATATTCTATAGGTGTAAGAATGAATAAGAATACATATATTCTTGTTATATATATTGATATTATGTAGATGTAGTTATAGTTAGATATTTATCTAGAATATATATTTATTTTCTATAGATATAAGAATTAATAAATCTATATATTTCATTGAGTGTATTCTATAGAATATATATATATTCTGTAGATGTGAAAATTAATATGATATGACCAGGTATCTGACCTCAAGATTCTTAGTTGGGAGGAAAGATGGATACTTGAACATAATGAGGGCTAATAACCAAAGGATCAAGTAACACTCTGAGGGGACAGAGAGTAAGGGTCGAGTGAACACACTGCGAGGTGTTAATTCTGATGAAGAGATCTGGAGAGGCTTCGTGGTGGAAGTGGCTTTAAAACAGAGTCTTGAAGAATGCGCGGGATTTGGAAAGGTGGGGAGATTTGTAATTAATCCAGCTGGAGCAGAACAGTGGACTTGTGACAGTGTGAGGTGTGTACAGGGAACGGCTCGGGGAGCAATGTTGCTGGAATGAGTGATGAGTGGAGGCTTATGGAGGGTGAAGAGGTGGTCCTGAGGCTCCTGATCTGGCTTGGAACTTGACCCAGACTCCTGATTACTTTAACGTTCTTGCCACCTTAATCGAGGCTGTGCTGAGAGTGTGAGCAACTCTCAGGAGTGAATCGGCAGGGGAGGGAAGGCTCTGTCTTTCTCTGATGACCAGGGGCCTTGCGTACCTAATTTCATGATCTCCCAAGGCAGGTATAAAGGATAAAAACACATCCCCTCCCCACGACCTTGTTTACCGGCTCAGCCCCTTGCCTCGAGCCAACAGCAAACTGTTGTATCAGCAAGTCCTCTTGGGGGTGGGGGTTCCTAGCCCATTCATCCTATGGCTGGTCTGACTGTGCGTCATCTCTGTTTCGACTTTCTTCTTCTGGGGGGTGCTTGCCCCGGCTGTGCCTCAAGACCAAGGACTTTCTCGTCCTTTCTTCCTTCCTTTCCTTTCTCTCTCTCTCTTTCTCTCTCTCTCTCTCTCTCTTTCTCTCGCTCTTTCTCTTTCTCTCTCTTTCTCTCTCCCTCCCTCCCTCCCTCCCTTCCTTCCTTCTTTCTTTTTTCAAAACAAACAACTTTTTATTGAAGTATAGTTGATTTACAATGTTGTATTAATTTCAGGTGTACAACAAAGTGATTTAGTTTTATATATACATATATTATTTTTCAGATTCTTTTCCATTATAGTTTATTACAAGAGATTGAATGTAGTTCCCTGTGCCATACAGGTCTTTGTTGCTTATCTATTTTATATATAGTGTGTATCTATTAATCTCAAACTCCTAGTTTAACCACCCTTCTTTCCCCTTTGGTAACCATAAGTTTTTCTATGTCTGTGCGTCTATTTCTGATTTCTGTTTTGTAAGTTCATTTGTATCTTTTTTTAGATTCCACATATAAGTGATATCATTTGATATTTATCCTTCTCTGTCCAACTTACTTCACTTAGTATAATAGTCTCTAGGTCCATTCATGTTGCTGCAAATGGCATTATTTCATTCTTTTTTTATGGCTGAGTAATATTCCATTGTATGTGTGTGTGTGTATGTGTGTGTGTGTGTGTGTGTATATATATATATATATATGTATGTATACATACCACATCTTCTTTATCCATTCCTCTGTCACTGGACATTTAGGTGGCTTCCATGTCTTGGCTATTATAAATAGTGCTGCATTGAACATTGGGGTGCATGTATATTTTTGAATTAGAGTTTTCATCTTTTCCAGATATATGCCCAGGATTGGAATTGCTGGATCATATGGTAACTCTCTTAGTTTTTAAAGGAACCTCCACACTGTTCTCCATAGTAGCTGCACCAACTTACGTTCCCACTAACAGTGTAGGAGGGTTCCCTTTTCTCCACAGCCTCTCTGGCATTTGTTACTTGTAAACTTTTTGATGATTCTGGCCATTCTGACTGGTGTGAGGTGGCACCTCATTGTGGTTTTGGTTTGCTTTTTTCTAGTTATTAGTGATGTTAAGCATCTTTTCATGTGCCTTTTGGCCATCTGTATGTCTTCTTTGGAGAAATGTCTATTTAGGCTTCTCATTTTTTGCTTGGGTTTTTTGCTTTTTTTGATATTGAGATACATGAGCTGTTTGTATATTTTGGAAATTAAGCACTTATCAGTCACATCGTTTGCAAATATTTTCTCAAGTGATGCAGCTGACAAGGACTTTCAATGAAGTTCTTTCTGGTTCTTGGTCCTGTTGTTCAGGGCTGTGACACAGGGTTATTTGCAGTCTGAGTCTTCTGTCCTGTGCCAGAAGATACTTAATAAATGTGGGTGATGATGACAGGTCCCTGGCTGATTTATTTTTAAAAGACTTCTCAAAAATTGTGAAATACAACAAATATACAGAAAGGTGTATAAAACATGAAAGTAATAAAAGTGAATAATCATGAGAAAATTCATGTAACCAACTGGGTCAAGAAATAGAATATGCTGGTATCCCCAGAATCTTCTCCATGGGTCCCTTCTCCTTGTCTGGCTTCTCACCTTTGATGCATCAATGCTAAGAAATCCTAGTAACAACTCTCTGTCTGGCTTCTGGTCAGAAAATCAGCTGCAGAAGAAGAAAAACAGAGCCTTGGGATTCAGGCAACCATCTGACCTTTCTTCCAGAGCTGCCCACACAAAGGAGGTCCCGTCTCCATGAGTTCTAGGGGCCCGGCTGACAGTTGTTATGGAAACGTGGGCTCGCAGGATGCTGGCTCAGGTGATGGCCACAGCACTCAGACAGGAGCTCCCATCCTGTAGGGCTCTTCTCTCCTTGCAGTTGTTATATCCTTACAGTAAGAGACTTCTGAGATTTAAAAGACGCTTCCTCTCTCGTGTTACCTTTCTCCCGGTGCCCACCTGGTGCAGCCGCACCTCAGCATGGTAGCTGGAGCACTAACGGAGGGAGAGAATGTTGCTTTTGTTCCAGGGGAGATTGTGGGTCCTCAGGTGAGAATATAGCAGAACTAAGAGTTCAGTAATAATTCACTAACAAACTTGACTTGCAGCCTTCCGACATTGTTTGCCAACGGCTTTTTCTAACAATGGCCTTGGGTGCCTCTCTGATTAGAGTTTGTATCTGTGGAAGGAGGCCCATCTGAATAGGCACGAGGGGAAAAACAATTTCCATCGGAAGAGAAGGCTGAAAGGCTTTGCCCTGTCTTCCAGGAGAACGGTGTGTGCCTTTTGAGATTTCAGTTCTCGAATCACTTCCCCCAGTAGCTCTTCAATATTTATACTGGGTGCATCGCAATTAGATTTGCAAATTCAGAAAATTGGGGGCATAGGGAGGGCTGCTGTGAGGAGGGAGGGAGGCCCCTGTGTTCGCAAGTATGTGGGCTGCACACACTTTCTTTTGGCTTCCTGTTGACTATTTCTGACTTCATCTTTGGGCTGGACCTGCTACTTTGTCAAGTGTGCCCTCCTGACAGAGGTCCACAGACAGGGAAAGGGCGTGGGTGCCCCGGGGGGTCGCAAGCTGCCATGTCCAGACACTCGGTGTGCTCTGTCTGGGTGGAAAACCTCATCTGAAGCCAGATTGAATCACACCAGTGTCTAAGACATTCTTCAACCATGTTAGGCAAAAGAGTCCCCCGCTGACAAGCTGGGGAAGAAGGAAACCTGATATAATTTTGGAAAAACCTTCTTCGAGAAAGAAGGTTCTCACAGCTGCCGAGCCTCTCCCCAGTGTTCAGGGTTGGAGGGGGTCCCAGGCCACAGGGAGGAGATTGATGGGTCCAGGGGTGCCAAGGGAGAGCTGAGGCTTTGCGGTGCTGGGGTGCTCGCCATTCCTAACTCCCAGTTGAAAGAGAAGGAGAAGCAGTTGTCGGAACCCGATAGAAATAGAAGTCCCCTCCCCTCTTCCCTGGCTGTTGAATTATTGTCATTATTTCACATTAAGGGCCAGGCCAGACTCTATTGTATTTGGCTGCTGTGTTGGAAACCCAGATCCAGACTAAGGTTGTGGGAACCCAGAAGCAGGGGAGCCTGGGGTTTCAGAGCCCAGCCAGGCCTCCGAGGCGGGTACGAGCTCAGAGCACAGGGAGACAGGCCCCTGTGCAGACCCGGTGGTCTGAGCCTGGGTCCTCATCCTGGGCAGCTGGTAGCATTGCCGGGTCCTGAGTAAATCTGTATGCCTGGTCACGTGGCCATCTTCCTGCCTCCCAAGGTCTGTCTGACCTGCTAGGCCTTGGTTTCCTGAGTGAGGGTCATGTTCCCCATGGGGAAAGGCCGTGGGGGACGACCTCACTGCAACAGCTCTTTTGACCTGAAGCCAAACCACATCCAAGTTCAGCAAACGGAAGAGGTAGAAGAATCTTCAGTTGGTTAGGTCTATAGGCACATATTGGATTAGGTCCTAAGTCGTGGTAGAAATCTTCCTGGAACGGGACAAATCCTTTTGTAAACAAGAACATTCATCTTTTTTTGACTGACGTGCCTGGTGAGGCACGTGCTTCTCAGAAGCCCAGTGACATCTATTCCTGTTTGGGATTTAGTGTTTGTATTTGAAAATGTAGCCGCTCTGAGGAGCAGCAGTGTGGGAGCCAGCACTCCTGTTCAAGCTTCAAGTCATGGAAACTGGCCTGGTTGAGCCAGGACATCAGCGGTGCCTGGGAAAGGGCTTGCTTTTCCAGTGCCTCCTGAGCAGACTTTCAATTTACTCAGTCAGTACATACCTATTCATCACTTGCTGTATGCCACGCACTCTGGATATTTAAAAAAATGGACCTTGACTTCAAGGAGCTTTCAAGCTAATTGGGGCAATCTGACATGCATGGGTGAAAAGACAGCTAAGGCTGCCAGCCAGGGCCTGTGCAGTGTTGAGAGAGAGGAGTATATTGTGGGCACTGGCGTTGGGACAGGGGGAGCAGCGGGGGTCTGTCACCAGGAAGACGGCTTCACTGGGCCCCTGGGATTTGATGTAGCAGGATGAAGATGGGTGGAGAGAAATGCAGAGGGCATCCTAGGGGTGGGAACCGCTGGCCCAGAGCTGTGGAGGACCAAGTCCTCTGAGAGAAGCCTGGTGGGTGAGTGGGCTTAGTGAGGAGCAGGCAGGCCTGAAGACCAGGCCTTGAGAGTCTGAGTTGTGTGCTGTGGGCAGTGAGGACTGGGGAGAATTTTGAGATTCCAGAAAATGTGAACAGAGTGAAAACAAAGCAGAATAGAACAAAACCCAGAATTCTTTCAATCACTTTTTAAACATGCTGTTAAACCTCCACTCTGTGCTGGCCACTGTTCCAGGCTCTGAGAATATGGAATGAGCAAATCTGGCCAAGGCCCTGCCCTCCTGGAGCTTACCCTCTAGTGGAGATTGATGGGGAATAAGCACCCCCGGGTATAATGTTTAGGCAGTGGTAATGGTTATGAGGAAGAGTGCAGCAAGCTAAGGGGATGGTGTGGGGCCATGGTAACAGTGGCACTGTTTCTGGGGAGATTGTTTAGGTGCTGTGCATTTCCTGCTACAGATGCAATGAGGGCTTCAGAACTCTCAGTGAGGCTGGGAACTCAGGGCCCTGTGGTATGACCGTGAGCTGTGAAAACTGATGCATTCTCTTCTCCCCTGCTCTCTGGGCCTGTGCTAGCTGAGCTGTTGGAGCCCCGAGGGACCTCGTCTCTGTCCCCTGGGTCCTACCTTTCCTGGCCCCAAGGCTGTCCCTGTTTGACCTGACAGACACACCCTGGGCTCCATGTAGGGGGGCCTGGCTACTATGAGCATGGCCTCTCTGGGCCTTAATTTCCCCTCTGTAGCATGAGGACTAGGTGAGTGGTCCCTAGACTTTCCATGGGGCACTCAATTAAAGTTTAAAAACCATAGAGAATATCACAGGGTTGCCAGTTGTTTATTTTGACAGGCAAGAAAAACTGTCAAATGCCAGCTCTACCATCATTGTCATTTCATTCAAAGGGCATGTTAATATCCAACCAAGGAGTGATGACATAATGTCAAAGAAAAGGACAGTTCTTCCCTGGGGAGGAGCGTTGGCTGTCTTTCGCCGACACACACACACGTTACATTGTGCTGCTGTTTTCCATTTCCACACTCTGTCCTGGAGAAGCAGTGCTGTGGGGACCACGGGACCAGAGGGCCTGAGAGCCAACCTCCCAGGATGCTTTGCTGTGGGGAGCCAGATCCTTCCCGATCCTCAGGTGGCGATGGGCTCCCTTCCTTCTTCTGCTTCTCCCCTCTTGACCCTCCCACTGTCTCTCTCTCAGTAACTCCTCTCCAGAAGTGGGGACTCTCCAGACTGTCCCGGGCTTCTTTTCAGGAGGTGGGAGAGAGGAGGAGCCCGTGACCTCCCTGACCAGATGAACTGGTTCCCTCAGACATTGAAACTCTGCGTCTTTGGGTAGGATTCAGTTGTTCCCCAGTCATGTTCACATCCTTGTTTTGATTCCATCTGCCTTTTCCCCACTAACTTGAGTCATACAAGTTAACTTGGCTGTGATTTGGAGATTTCTGCCTTTTTTTTTTTTTTTTTTTTTAATGGAAATGAGGGTCTTGGATTTCCTATGGGTCTTAGTTATCTGTATCCAGTCTGTCCTGATTAGAAACAAAGCTGGCCACCACTTTGGTGAAGAGGAGAGAGATGGGGTTTGCTGTCTGGCAAATCTGAATTCCCATCCTTATGAGCTCTTTATTAGCTGTGGGACCTTGGGCAGGTCATTGTCCAAGGTCACGTAAGTGCATACTCTGGCACTTAGTGGATAATACCATTTACTGAGCTCTCACCACCTGCTTTGCCTTCATCATCATGGTTGCTCCTCACAGAGACTCTCTGAGGAAGGTAATTTGCAAGCCCATCGTTTGGTTGAGGACCCTGAGGCTGGATGGGGTGGAGTGACTTGTGCCGGGTTGCATAGCGGGTTTGAGGGGAAGCCAGGAGGCGGACTCCGGGGACAACACCTGTGCCTCCCACCATTCTTGCACCGTCTCTCAGCCATGTGTGGGCCTACCCAGTCTCTTATATGAACAAGCTGTGTTTCCTTGAAGAGGCCCCCAGCCCTTCTATGACCCTAGGCTTCTTACTGAAGGGAAGGAATCAGCCTACATAAGTTCTCAGGTCCCTCACAGCTCTGACCTCTATAGATCTATGACTCTGAGATGCATTTCATTAAAAAACAAACAAAAAAACAGCAACAACACATTTTTTGAAGGGGTTTGAGTGCTCTTCTTGAAACAAGAACTCGTACTGGATTGCTTTCCCATACAATGGCCAGATTCTTCCTACAAGGAAAAGGGATTTGTATTGAACGTATGGGCCTGAGTGGGGTTTATAAGGCTGCTCTGCTGACCGTAGACCTTCAGAGAGCCTTAGTGCCTCAGTTGCTCATCTTTAAAATGGGCATAATAGTGCCTAACTTGCAACCTTGTTAACAGGATTAACCAAGAGAATACAAGGCATTCAGAAAGTTACATCCATTATCACTCTTTCTGAATTTATGGTCCTGCCTCAGACTTGCCTGCTGTGGTTACAAGTGCTTCCTCAACTGGAAAACAAATGTGATTTTCGTCTTTTGACCGGGGCCCCCGTGATGGTTTTCTTGTGTCTGTGGTTCTTGAGCCATTCTCCCAGGACAGGGCAGGCTGTCCTGCAGAACGGCAGCTCAACCACCACGTCTTTGCAGGTGAGCAGGACGGCTTGGAACCGGCCCGCTCACTCTGGCTGAGGGATCAGAGCTGAGGCCTCGGCTAATGCAGTTCCAAGTCTCTGAGGTCCAGATAGTGAAGTCTGGACTGTCACTTGTATGTTCCCATTTTATTAAGCTAATTGATTGAGAAGGAGATCTTTATTTTGCAGACGTGGTGTATTGGCTGAGATGGATGCATCAGTCCTGGATTTTGGACTGACGGGTTGACTTATTAATTTTTTTTTTTAATTAATTAATTTATTTATTTTTGACTGTGTTGGGTCTTCGCTTCTGTGCGAGGGCTTTGTCTAGTTGTGGCAAGTGGGGGCCACTCTTCATCGCGGTGCGCGTGCCTCTCACTATCGCGGCTTCTCCTGTTATGCAGCACAGGCTCCAGATGCGCAGGCTCAGTAATTGTGGCTCACGGGCCCAGTTGCTCCGCGGCATGTGGGATCTTCCCAGACCAGGGCTCGAACCCGTGTCCCCTGCATTGGCAGGCATATTCTCAACCACTGCGCCACCAGGGAAGCCCTGACTTATTAATTTTAAGCAGCAAATGTGGCCATTTGAGAACACATCTCACCATGGGATATGGTGTCTAATGGGTCAGTTTATTCCCAAATTGGCACCCCCCTCCCCTAGGCCATTTCTCCAACTCCCTCTCCCTCTCCATACATGGTTGATTATAACCGGATGTCTGTACTACAGAATTTTGTTATTTAGAAGCCATAGGGTATAAGATGATTGTTTCAGTGCTAGTAATAAACAGCATTTTATAAGGAGAGTCCATCTCTTCTTTGTACATTTTGCCTATCCTGAGGCAGCAAGGGACAGAAAAAAAGACATGGCCTTCGGTCTTAGAAGAGACTGGATTTAAATTTCAGCTCTGCCACTTACAAGATGAGTGATCTTGGAAATTACCCAACCTCTCTGAGCCTCGTTAACATTCCTACCTTGCAGGCTTGTTCTGAGGATTAAATAAGATGGTGTAAAACTGCCAAGGAGAGAACATGGCTTGTAGAGACGAGAAGGAGTCAAGGATTTCCTAAGAGCCAGCTGACTCCCCTTAGTCCCCAGGGCACTGGTGAGCAGCTTAGAACGGCCCTGAGAAGGGCCAGAAAGGACCCCCATCCTCTCCCAGCAGCTTACACCACTGGGATGGGGCAAGTGCAGGACTCAAAGTCCAGATGTCAAGGTCAGGCAGTTTCAGAGCTAGACAGAACCTTGGGGAGCGTTTACACAGCCCCTTTGAGTTTGAAGCAAGGAAACCTGAGGCACAAGATGGTCATCGACTTGTTAAAGGGCACCTGGCCTTTTTCTACTGTCACCTTTTTCCTTCCGTGATGACCTGTGTCTTCACACACAGCACGGGGGACTCCTAGAAGTGAGAATCTGGACACTGCCCCTGGAAAGCCATAGCTGAAAATGCACGTGATGATGCATTACCAGGCAACACGATGGTTTTTTTGACATCCTAGAGCAATTGGCTTTGTCCGAGCTTCTTTTTCAGCTCCTGCGGCCTGAATCTGTAGTCACCCTGCCCCTTCCCTGGATGTGTAGCCTGTAGTTAGCAGATGCAGTAGCTGCTGGATGGGTTCGTCTGGCACAAACGTGGTGCCCCATGTGCACGTGGGGTCCCGGGGGCTGGATGAGGAAGCTGCAAGGTGCAGGGGAGGCTCCGTCCTGACAGGGAGAGGTCAGATCATCGGAACTTCCCAAGGGCAGAACCCGATTCCACCACCCACTTATGGCAGTTCCTGGTGGGGGCCTGAGTCTTCGGTGCCTCATTTCCCCGTCCCTGAGTGCCAGAGTACCTATCTCCTCCCTTCTCTCCCTTTGCAGAACTCTCACTGTGAAAATCCCAGCTGGTGGTGCCCACATGCTGCTTTATTTGCTTGAGCTGCTTGAGGTAATCGGCCTAATCCCTCATACGCAGGATTATTGGTACCTGGGAGAATCCCAGGGCTGGGCCATCCTTCCAGGATATGAAAGAAGCCGTTGGGGGCAGGGGAGGACGTTTTCCTCTTGGCCTATTTGGAAGGAGTCGGGGCGGCTGGAGGACTGTTCCCCAGCCTTTAGGCCTGGTGAAGAGCTGGGGCAGAGGGACAGGATGGTGGCCTGCCCGGAGGTCCTGGAAGCCCCATGGGTTTATGGGTGTTGGTGCTCAGGCATTTCTGGGTCTTAGGGCACAGGATGCCATCATCATTGCCATGAAATAAAGCCTCTTCTAAAAGCTAAAACAGGCCTATGGATTTTTACTCAGTGGATTTCAAACGTTTTTTCCTCAGAAAACCCCTTTACTCAGGTGCAGTCTAGCACAGAACCTTAATAGGTGAAAACCGCTCAACGTAGTGGTGCTTTGATTTTCACGGGGGCCAGGGGCCTTGCCTCCTCTGCCATCCCTTGCTAACCCCCTAAGGCACCTGACAGAACACAGTGCTGGCCTCTAAGGGACAGAAAACTATGGGTTTAACCCACTGTTTCCCCTCATTTCCCAGATGGGGACTCTGCTCACTCAGAGAGGTTAAGCGAGTGGCCAGGGCCACAAAGCGTGTGCCTCGCAAAGCCGGGGCTAGAATGCAGGCCTCCTAACTTGCAGCCCAGAGCTCTTGGCCCTGCTACTCTCCTTCTAATAGGAGATGAGGACTTCTGGACTCCTGCTTTGTGGTCAGTTGAGGGCAGCTGCATGCCAGGCTGCTGGGTGGGTTTTGCTGGGTGAGAGGGGGCAGGGAGAGGCGGGGAGCTGCTGCCGGGGATGGCGTGAGGATGGGGGTCTCAGGCAGACTGAAGCAGGATCCGTCAATGCAGGCTCAGGAGAAACGGCTTTTTGATGTCGACCAGGGAGATCTGAGGACAAAGTGGGACTGTGAGACACAAGGGGAAGACAGATGGAGGTTTCCGGGTCCTTCCTTTCCCTACAGCCCTCTGGAAGTTGAGCAACCAGGAAATGCCCCATAGCACCAAGGCCCTGGGCAGAGAGAGGTGCAGGCCTGGGGCTTCCAGGGACGGGAGATGCTCTGGTCGCCGTCAGTGCCCCACCCCTCGGGTGCCCCAGGCCCTGCAGTCTTGGGCCAGGATTCCCTGTTAAGGATGCAGACGGCATGAGGGAAGCCGTCTCCTCCTTCAGCAGCATCTGTATAGAGAACCTCAGTGCTGAGCAGGAGGGCTCACAGCCTGTCAACTCGACCACGTTCGTTTCCCATCTGCTGCTCTGCTCCATGAAGGGTGATTTTTGGTTCCAAGCTGGTTCTTGGTAGAGAAGAAGAACCGTGTTCCTCTGTCCTTGTTTTAACCACCGTCTTAAGGCACAGGGACCTTGAAGAAGGGTCTCTGCGGTACATGCAGTACCCAGACGTGGGCTGAATTAAGTGTTCCTGATGGTAATAAACCTCTCCTGGGCGCTTTGTGACAGCCCGTCATCCTTCTTCGCGCATTATCCCTGGGAGGAAGTCAGCTCAGGTGCTTGTCTCTTTCTGGTGTCAGACAGCGGGGATTAAATTCTGACTGTGTCTTCCTGGGCCAGCTGCTTAAGCCCTCATCTGCAAATGAGTGCATTCAAACCCGCCTCGTAGAGTTACTGTGATGATGCTTGGAAACGGTGGCTGGGTATTGTGATCATCATTACTTATTAGTAATGTTATCTATTCTAGTTATCGTGCTTGCCAACAGTTGACTTCCCGTCTGCTGCAGCTCTCCTTCCCTCCCTCCCTTTTTTTTTTTTTTTAATTTATTTATTTTTATTTATTTATTTTTGGCTGTGTTGGGTCTTTGCTTCTGCGCGAGGGCTTTCTCTAGTTGCGGCGAGCAGGGGCCACTCTTCATCGCGGTGTGCGGGCCTCTCACTATCGCGGCCTCTCTTGTTGCAGAGCACAGGCTCCAGACGCGCAGGCTCAGTAGCTGTGGCTCACGGGCCCAGTTGCTCCGCGGCATGTGGGATCCTCCCAGACCAGGGCTCGAACCCGTGTCCCCTGCATTGGCAGGCAGATTCTCAAGCACTGCGCCACCAGGGAAGCCCCCCCTTCCTCCTTTTTATACTTCTACCCTCCGTACGTACGTCCTTCCTTCCCTCCCTCCTTCCTTCCCTCCCTCCCTCCCTCCTCTCCTTTCCTCCCCTCCCTCCCTCCCTCCTCTCCTTTCCTCCTTCCCCCTTCCTTCCTACCTTTCACCAAGATGCATCAAGTGCTTACTTAGTCTGAGCTCATAATGTTTCATTGTTGAGGATACAGCAGTGAACAAAAGAGACGAAAATGCTTCCCCTCATGGAGCTTACAGACAGTCAATGATGATTAAAGTATTCAGGCTGCCAGATGGTGGGATAAATGCTCTGGAGAAGCGTGGAGCGTAGAGGAGGAGTGATGGGATCGGGGAGGGTTGGAGGGCTGGGGTGTCATGTTCGGGGGGGGGGGCAGGGAAGTGCTCCCCCGTACGGTGAGGATTTGAACGGAGTGTGAGGTGAGGGAGCAGCCAGTGCGATCAGCCCCAGCTTGGAGAGGGCCTGGAACATTCTGGCAGCACAAGGAGGCCAGTGCAGCTGGAGCGAGCAAGGGAGTGAGTGGGAGGCCTGTAGGATGAAGGCAGGAGCGGGCAGATTGGGGGGTTGCACTGTGTGAAGTCTATGACTTGTGCTTCGACTGGGATGAGAAACCCCAGGAGGGGGTCGGCACGGCAGCGACATGATCTGACTTACATTTTGAAGCGTAGTTTTCCTCCCAGGCAATGACTGCTTAAACAGCTTCCCAGATCTAACTGAAATGTAACTAAACCCGAGGCAGACTTGGAGCTTTGCAGGGGGTGGGTGGCCTCAGCAGGGATGATCAAGGTGACTCTGGAATCCTCCTCCATCCCTACAGGTGTGGTGCCCAGGGTGGCCTTGGCACCTGGCACCTGGGGGTGAGTGAGCCCAGCTGGGCAGGAGTGGCAGAGGCTCATAGGGAGGGTGTGGCCAGCACAGCGGGCCACCTGGAAGGACTTGGCAGTGCCAACATTCTGCTCGTGCCCAGGGAGATAACCAGGCCCTGCCCAGCAAGGTGCAGGCAGGTGGGGATCCAAGAGTTGAGCCATGATGCCATCTTTGCCCACCCTTCGTAAAGAAGCTGGTACTTTCAGAAAGTGCTGTGCTCCACCTTACCCCAGATTATATGGCGGGATGTATATCTGTTTACAGAAGAGGCTTTGAGAAATGAAATGACTTGTCCAAGGCCATCCAGAAGAGCTGGACTTGGGTATTTTTTGATCCTCAGAGCTCTTTGTACCACACCACAGCCTTGAGGCTCCCAGGATACTGGGTCCAGTGAAGGAAGGGTGAGAGACAGAGAGACAGCCTGGATCTGAGGACCCGAAGCGGTGGGGTCCTGGGGTTAGCACAGGCCTGCTCTCCCACGCTGGGCCAGGGCAGCTCCCACTGCTGGGGAAAGCTGGGATGTTTGAAGATGAGACGTGTTGCCCTGTGGGGCTCCCACACCCAACCCCCCATACCAGGCCAGGTGGAGGCTTCTGCTGGCCCTGGGAACGCTCGGGCTCCAGATTACAGGCTGGCGAGGCAGGGATCTGCTTGGGAGTGATGGGTTCCCTTGGGCTAGATTTGATGGAATCACCCTCTTGGGGAGGCAAAAAGAGGGAAGAGAATAGAGCCAGCTGGGGGTTTGTGTCTTGGCTTGGTGGTTCCCAGGTAGGCAGGGTGGCACTGGGTGTGTGACTTCCCTCCAGGCCCTCCGTAGTCGGGGTTGGCATCTGAAGGCATGGCTGAGGTTCCATCTCAGGCTTTGGTCTTTGACATGGTGCTTCGGGGGAAATGCCCAAACATCCAGCAGGTATGTGCTCCGGACAGTGAGCACCTGGCAGGTGACTATGGCAGGTCCAGCCAGGCCTTTGGCCGCAGGGGACATAGGAGGGGCGAGGCCCTCCGTGACCATGTCAGAAGTCACTGAGGGGGATGGGGAGGAGGCAAGAAGGGGTGAGGCCACGTGCCCAAGCCCGGCCTGTGAGAGGCTGCCTGTGTGGGCCTGCGATGGCGGGGGGCTGCCGGCCACCCTGCTCCCCAGTGTCCACGCAGCCTCCTGTACTTTCACCCTCACCCTACAGCCCTCCCCATCCTGCAGTCCAGGCACTGAGATTAGAGACCGTCAAGTGTTGTCCTCAGGAGGCAGCTATGGCTTCTTTTGCGCAAGACTCTGGTGGGAGAGAGGGCAAGACGGAGCCTCAGGAGGGTGGCTGCGACTGGACCTCCGCTTTCCAGGACGTCCCCAGGCCCCGCCCAGTCTCATCTTTTCCCTGCTCCTCCCTCCTCCTTATTCCTCTCTTCCCTCAAAGGCATCCTTTTCTCTGTTTCAGAAAATCTCTGATGGTCTGTCTGAGGCTAGGGTAGCTGGAGCCTGTAACTGGTGGGGTTCTCTCTTACACACACGCACAGTCTCTCTCTTTCTCTCTGTCTCTCTTTTTTCCCGGAGGATGAGCAGGAATCAGGGCCAGTTCACTCCTGACAGCAGGGGGAGCCTGTTTGGCCCGACTCAGGAGTCCTCCTGGCAGAGCGGCGGGGTCCTTCTCTACAGTGGGAAGTGGAAGGTGTGGGGATGGAGGGACGCCCACTTTGCGGGGCACAGGAGAGACAGCAGTGTACTGGGACCCAGGGGGCAGCCTCCCTCTGGTCCCCAGTCGCCTCATCACAATGGGAGGTTGATCTGACGGAGCTTAGAGTCAGAGGGATCTAAGAGGTCACTTGGTCCAGGGATGACTCTGTAGGCATCCCTGCCCCCACTGTCCTGGGGGAGTGCCGCACAGCTCCTGCTGGAACCTGCCCAGAAGCTGGGCATTTACCTCCTGGTGGCCTGTTACCTAGCTGAAGCCTCATAGCTGTTAGAATCGACGCTCATTCATCCTCTGTTCTGTAATTATTTATTACGGTGTCCCTCCCAGAGCCCCCAGTCGATGGCGCGGTTTTAACTGAATATCCTTGGAGCCAACCCGTCCCACAGCAGCTGTAACTACCACGCCCCAAGCCCTGTGCTAAGCACTAGTGCATTGCTTATCTCACATAAGCTTCACCACCACCTTCCTGGGGTCTGCATGCCCGTCCCCAATTTTACATGGAGGAGGCTGAGCTTGTGAGCTAGCATGTCCCAGGTAGCCAGCTTGTAAGTGGCAGAGCAGACCTAAGCCCAGATGGGCTTGCTGCTTCCAGCCCGAGTTCTCAGGCTCTGTGTGCCTTCCCCTGAGAAATACCTGCTCTCAGTTGGCCTGTCTGTAAAATGGGGATCATTCCACCCGCCTGTCGTATTTATTACAAGGTCTAAGCAAGATAATGCAGAGAAGGCACTTAATTTTTAGTTGCTGGCCCCCAGTTCTGGCTTGGTAAATGGTGGTCAGTCGCTATTGTAATGGGCTCTGTTCCTTACCACTCCTCCCCCCAAACCCACCCCGTGTGTCCCCAGCAAGACCACTTAACCTCTCTGGGCCTCCGCCCCCTTTCTCCGGAGCAGGAGTTACACCTGCTCCCGATGAGGGATGCTCGGCCAGAGTGAGGTCAGTGGTGCAGAGGGGCTTTCCCTCCAGGCCGAGGAGCGCTGACGTGGCCTGGCGTCAGGCTGTGTGATGTGCTCGCCTCCCTGCTCCCCCAGCTCCCCACCCCCAGTCCTGCCTCCACAAGTAATTAATTACGCTCACAACATCTTGTGTAAGCGAATAATAATGAGAGCATTATCTCCCTTTCGTCTGTGTTTTTCCTTGCCTATCGTAAAGTAATTAAAATAATGAATGACTTGTAAAACAGTAGGTAAGAGGGCTGGCAAGAGAGCGTTATCTGCCATATACCTCTTGTGCTCTGAATTACTGATGCATTGAAACCACTGTGACTGGAGAGGACTCCTGACTCCCGGCCCTTTGCATGCCGATTGCCTCCTCCAGGGTCCGCCAGGTGGCTTGGGGAGCCTGCACCCCCAGGACTGAGGAGCAGAGAGCTAGCTGGTCCTTCAGGCCCCCAGGCTGTGGCCCTGGACCAGCTCAGAAATGTCTCTGGGAGGCACTGCTCAAAAGGAGACATCATAAGAGCCTCTGATTTGAGGGCCCTCCCTTTGCCCTGATCTCTTCCGTGTCTGGGCGAAGGGAGAGGCCAGGATTGAGCTGAGGGTTACGATTCATGTTCCGTTTCACATCAGGGCAGTGATGACCAAGTCAGGTCAGAATGATTACAAGCAGTGGCGCTCGAACTGGGATTCCCAGAGCAGCAGCTGCAGCATTACCTGGGAACTTGATAGAAACGGGGGTTTGGAAGTGGGGCCCAGCACTGTGTGTTTTCACGAGTCCTCCAGGTGGTTCTGACGCTGCTGAAGTTTGAGAACCACCGCTAGAGTGTCTGCGCTTCCAGGAGAGGAGGGAGGTGGTGAGACTAATTCATGAAACGTGTACTGTGTGCCGTTGGACACTATCTAACCCGGCCAATACCTATGGGGCAGGCGATATTGTCCCCATCTTACAAGGAAGGGGCAGGAGACCTGCATTTACACCTTCAGTTACTAAAAGGTGCCACGCAGCAGGGTCTCTGTCTCTTTCAGGACACCCACCTGTGCAGTCTCCACGTGGCTGAGACTTGGGGCCCTAACAGGTCATTGGGACTGGCCTTAGGTGGCTTGGGCAGCTGGCCCCCCAGATGTCGGCAGACGGCCCCCAAATACGCCCACCCTGTGCCCCTGCCCCAGGCCTCCTTTTGGACTCTTCCAGCGCTGGGGGGCCCAGTGCACTTGGAAATGAAACATGAGTGCCCGGTGTTACTGATGCTCCATCTGTTTGCCCAGCGTCCCTGAGTCGGGGTGGCTGGTGGGGGGAGAACCAGCCATCAGGAGCAGCTTCCTGCCTGCCTACAAGTCCCCAGGTGGATGACTCACTCAGTGCCTCCCAGCTCTCCTTTCCTCATTCTGGCCCACCCCCACTCACTGCAGATAAAGATTTTCACCTCTGCCTCTGGATTTTCCTCCTCACTCCAATTCACAATGATCCCCAGGGTCAGTTTGTTTTGTTAATTAATTCTAACATTTTAAATGATGAACGTAATTTTGCTGGCATCTTTTTAAACATCTGTGTCTGCAAAAATAATCTCAGTGGTTATTTGAGTAGGGGGCCCAGTTACATTTAAATTTTAGACAATGAATGTGCTTTTAGTATGAGTATGTCCCATGCAATATTTGGGACATACTTATACTGAAAAATTATTTGTTGTTTATTTGAAATTCAAATTTTGCTGGGTTTCCTGTATTTTATTTGGCAACCCCTAAGCCCAGGCTCTATAGTCAGTGAGGGGCTGACATTCATAACCCTTTTTATCCCTTCTTTCATATTTATTGAGCCAGCCATATACTAGGCTCTCTTTTAGGCACTCAGGATTCAGCAGTTGGGGGAGGCAGACTGTAAATGAAATAAGTAAGAGAATTATGGAGTGTGTGAGAACTTTTAAGTGCTTTGGAGAAAAACAAAGCAGAAAGGCAGTGCTGTCAGAAGACAGTTGGAATTTTAAAAGGGTAACCAGAGAAGAAGTATTGAAAAGGTGATATTTGAGCAAAGATTTGAGAGAGGTGAGGGAGTAAGCCATGACCCTCCATGGGAGAAGAGTATTCTAGGCAGAGGGCACAGTGCACGCGGAAGTGTACAGTTAAGGACCCCATGTGGGGCTCAGTTATCTGATGAAGTCAGCCTTGATCCTCAAGCACATTTTTAGCTACAAAGGGGAATTTATTTCCTCCTGTAACTAAAAAGGTCTTGTGTGGATTTCAGGCACAGCTGGATCCAGGTGTTCAAAAATGATGACATCAGTATTCTGCCACTTCTCCTAGTTTCCTCTGTGGTGGCTTCATTCTCAGGGAAGGATTACCTTTCTTATTCTTTCCAGCAAAAGTCCCAGGCTTGAGTCATACTGGGTTGGCATGGGATCACATAACCATCCTTGGCCCAATTGCTATTGCCAGAGGGATGGACTGGTCTAATTGACGAGTCTCCATTCCTGGAGACAGTGTGGAGCTTCAGTCCCTTTTGAACCACACAGACTGAGATGAGGAGATGGGGATTTTTTTTTAGGAAAGTAGGGTGCATCTGTGAGAAGGGTATGAAGGCTGGGCAGGTGGAGATTACAGAATGCTGACCTCACTTCCTGTCTAGCCACTCCGTGACCCTAGACAGGATGGTTTCCCTCCTGAGTTTCCCTCCTGAGTTTTATGACTTTTTTCTTTAAAATAAGAAGAGAATAATTTTATTCTTCTTTCTTTCACAAAGATATTTTAAGAGGAAACAAAGGAAAGATCCTTTTTAAAAAGATTAAAAAAAAACAATCAAAGCCATAATCCGTCCCTTCTTCCCAACCCCTGTACTTTCAAGCCAGTGCCCACCTCAGCGGGGGCCCGTCTAGCTTTGATTCTTTTGGGTAGGTTGTGTTTTTTAAATCCGCTTGGTGGCTACGTCTCATCCCTTGTTCTCTCTGTTGCCAGGAGGCCCAGAAGATTAACAATGGCTCAAGCCAGGCGGACGGCACTCTCAAGCCAGTGGACGAAAAAGAGGAGGCGGTGGCAGCCGAGGTCGGCTGGATGACCTCCGTGAAAGACTGGGCGGGGGTGATGATATCTGCCCAGACGCTGACCGGCAGAGTCCTGGTGAGTCCCCAGCTCCCTCCTCACACGAGGAAGTCTGCTGTCTGGTCCGTGATCTCTCTGTTTATGGGGATGTGATGTTTCGCTGGGTCTTCTCCAGGCCATTGGCTATTGGGAGGTGGGGGTGAAGGGCGAGTGCTTACATGTGGTCGTGGAGGAGAGGCTGGGGTCTTTGTGCTCAGCTGAGCCAGTGATTTGTGGGGCATTTGCAGAATGGGCCAGTGTTTGGGGCAGAGAGGGTCTGTTGGAGAGGATGTAGAGCATTTCCTCTGCTAGCAGAATAGGTGTGCACATGCACACACACAGTGCGCACACGGACACACACATGCACACAGCTTGACAGTCTTGGAGAGGAGAAAGGGTCAAAGAAACGTGTGCTCAGAATTCTGCAGAGGCTTCATAAATGCCGGAATCCAGGGAGCTCTGAGTGAGCGCACGCGCGCGCGTGTGTGTGTGTGTGTTTGGTGGCGTTCTGGGAATGTTACTGTTGTCCTCTGGCCGCCATAGTTTTCTAGTCTCCTGCCCTGTGTCATCAGGGTCCTGCTCCTGGTAGAAATCCTCAGTCATGCTGGTGGTGAAACTCGTTGGCAGCCCACCTGAGACTGCTGGCCCCGTGCTTGGAGCGTTGCTCGTGTGACCTTACTTCTAAGGAGGCTGTCTCCTAGCCCCACCTGCAGCCCAGACTCATCCTGCCCCTTCTCTGTGCATTTCCCGCATTCTCTCTGATCTGCTTGTGTGGAGCTTGGCTTCACTGATGGGCCTCCTGAGCTCCTGCTTCTTGGCAGGGATTGTGGGTGGGACAAGCCTGTAGTGACCAACCATCCCTGTTTACCTGGGGGACCTGGGGCATGGTTCTTTTGGTGCAAAGACTGGGAAAGTTGTGGGTGAACAGGCATGAGCCGGTCACCCTGGTCAGGCCAGGCTCCTGCCGTCGGTGGGCTCCGTCCCTGGGTAGCCCTGTCCACCAGCTTTCTTGAGTCTGATCAGAGTCAAGAGTTTCCCTGAGAAGGATGTCGCATTCCAAATAACTTGTCGCGATTCTGGAAGCTGTTTTGTATGGGCTTCCCTTACTGGACCTGATGCTGGGGCACGGTCACGAGTCATTTGGCTCAGAGGTAGAATGAATGGGGGTGTCCAGATGGTTGGGGGGATCAGAGATCAGGCAGGGAAGCTGGAAGATAGATGCCATCGCTCTTGATGTTTCATGGCAAAAACTCAGTGGAAGGTGACCCTAGATGTTGGGAGATGGTGCAGTTTCATCCATCAGAATCCTTCTTGGGGGGAACTCTACATTATGTTTGGGATAAATATCTCACAAACCGCTTGAGGGAAGGAGTAAGTCACTGAATGTCATGCTTGAGTCACAAAGGTGGTGGCCAAAGAGCCTTCAAGGAGAACAGGGCTCTGTTAACTGAGGGACCACTGGGAACTGAGCCTTCTGAAGAATCTGGGTATGAAGCCCTGGCTGATGTTAATTGGTGGCAAAATAGAAAGCAGAGCAACTTAAAGCTGGGATTTTGGAAAGGAGGAGAGAGAAAGTGGTGAGGCCAGTTGCTGTGTGGAGGAAGACGGAGGGGGACGGTCTGGGTCGGTGGGACCCACGAAGAGACTGGGCAGCCCTGAGTGTCTTCATGAGGAATTGAAGGTGGCTAGTCGTGGGCTGTGCTTTGTGACCACCACCCTCATCTCCCCTCCAGAGCCTTCTGTAAAGTCCCTGTTGCTTTTTCACACTTGTGTGTGAGCGGATTCTATGTGGAAAACTTAAGGAGGTTGAATTCTGGGTCTGGGCATTCACATGGGATGAAATAGAGGCAGTGCGTTCTATATGTACGGTGATGATGGATGGGAAACAGCAGACAGTTCGGTTGTACACATTTGGTGCCTGGTGCTTCCCTGTGGCCACCGAGGACCATTCTGATTACCTTCATCAACATCATCTAAGAGATACATCTAAGAGATACTGAACACCAACTCTGGGCCAGGTGTCTTTTCATCCCTGTGGAAAACAAGGAATGATCCTGATTCCATCGCACCATGGATGGAAGCTATTGAAGGAATGTCTGGAGGAGAAATGCTCTGAGTACACACATTGCGTGTGAGTGTGTGGTGGGGTGGCTGAGTGTGGGGAAGAAGGGGGTCAAGAAAGCCTTCACAGGGCTTCATGGGGGGAAAGCCTTTGAGCTGAAACTTCCATTTCAAGATGAACCGAGCACATTTGATGATAGAGACGGTATCAGAAATAAAAACATAGCCGAGCTTGAAAACAAGGGACTGCCTAGTGGGCCAGAAGGTGAGAAGAACACCTAATAAAACAGAAGGCATTTGAGTTGAGCTTGGCAATGTGGGTTAGGATCCTGAAAGTCAAAGGAGAAGAGGAAGTGATTCCACAGTGAGGGAGCAGCAGGAAAAGAGCAAGTGCGTGGTGTGCTGTGGGAATGAGACCTGGGCTGCCAACACAGAGGCACCTGAGGGGGGCAGTGAGACTGGGAAAGTGGGCTGGAGACAGCTAGTCAGGTCTTGAAATGCCGAGCTAAAGACTTTGGACTGAGTTTTGCAGGAGAAGGAGATTTTGAGGGAGGGGCATCGTGATTGGTGATTGTGCCGAGAGAAGCACAAATGGGCAAGTAGAGACTAAATTGGTGAGGCAGGAGCTCAGGGAGGCTAGGGCGGTTGGGACGGTGAGCTCCTGGGTCAGGACACAACAGGAGAGGATTGCTGCAGTGGACCCCGTGAGGCAAGGCCTGAACTAGCAGCACGCGGCGGAGGCAGGTAGGTGACGTGTGTGATATTTGGAAGTAGAAGCCACAGGCCATGTGCACCCAGCAGCCACCTGGGTACTACTGCTGACAACGACATTATTAAGAGCATCTTGGGAGCCAGGCACTGCGCTAAGCCCTGTACAGTATAATCAGGTTGAAGGGCAAGGACCATGTTGTATTCGTTGCATATCTCCCATTCTGCTGTTGTGTTGTTAGGGGTTCATGACAAGGAAGCCACAAAGCCATTCTTATCAATGAATTCATGTCCATTTTACAGTTGAGAAAACCGAGGCCTAGGAAGGGCAGTGAAGTGACAGAACCAGGCTACTAGTACCTGCAGGCCTCCGGACTCCCTGTCCAGTGCTCTTCCCGTGTCGTTACTTCCCGTTTGAAGATGATACCTTCTTTTTGAAGCCACGGTCAGCTCTTGCTTTGGCTATGACATTTTGACATTACTGTCTCTGAGCCAGTTAGGTCCTGAGGCTGCTTGACCTGATTGTTATAACATTTGTGTGGACAAGCATGGTGCAGCCAGGCCTCCTTGCCTGGGACTGCGCATGAGGCTAGCTGCTCTCCGAAGGTCTCCTTGGAGAAAGTGCTGCCTGGGCTGCTCTGGTGCGCTCAGGATGGAGCAGTCCCGCTGCCCAGAGAGCAGGCAGCTCAGGGTTCAGGCGGTCCCTTCAGAACAGGCCTCTCCTTTAGAGACGGCAGGTCCTTGCTCTGAGCAAGGAACAGATTTCACATTGCAGGCTCCATGCTCAAGGGAAAGTAGCTCTGCCTGTTCAGAACTCAAAGCTGTGTTTGTCCTGAACTGCCCCAGTGTTTATCCTTGCAACAATGGGACTCAAGCGAGACTAGACACCAGCTGTGCAGTTTCCCTTTTCAGTGTTTAATGTGTTTTCCTTGGCGCCCAGCTCAGGAGCTTGGGCCCTCCACATCTGGGCCCCTTTCTCACCTGTCTCATTGTCACAGGTGAGAGTTTCAAAACCAGGGCATGGTGGGTAAGGCCCAGCTGGGGAAGGATTCGCCAAGACAACCTCAGCGTATCAGTAGATTCACTGGTTGCCCAGGATCTCTCAGATGAGCGCATCATTCATTCAGGAAGCACTTATTTCTCACCTGCACCAGGCACTATTCCAGGCACTGGGCATGGGGCAGTGAGCACCAGAGATCCAGGGTGTGAATTATTTACGTTGATAAACTAGATAAAAAGTTGTAGAGCTCAGTGTAAACAGTGGCAAATGCGAGTCACCATTTGCAGGCGCTTCTAATAGTTAACTCTTGGAGCTTCATCATCAAAGTGAGAAACATTCCTTGACCAGTTCTCAGAACAGCCTGTCTTTGTCTTGTCTCTCTCCTCGGCACTCAGGCTTAGCTTTACAAAAACAGCGAGACTGCATAGGGCCTTCTCTTGGAGCGATGGCTGAGGGATTCTGTTTCCAAGTGCACCCCCAAACTGTCAAGGATTACTGCTTCCCTTATCGTTTTGTAAAAGTAAAAATATTTATTATTTTCTGATTATAAAGTTGGTGTGTGCTTAATTCAGAATTCGGGAATATACCAAATGATGATCATTTCCACCTTGGGATTTGGAGTCGGTCCACAATGAGGGGCATTTCAGCATTGCAGTAAATGCCATTGAGCTGCCTCGCAGCTGTTTGGGTGTTGCTGGGGACTTAGTTCCCTACGTCTCACGTTATCTGCTTGTGCACAGACGTGGGTACGTTCTTCGTGCCAGGATTGCTGTGGTCCTCCTGGTGAACCTCCAGTGAACAATCTAAATTGGGAAAGGGATCCTGGCCCTTTTTCTGTAGTGGCTGCTGGGAGCCAAGTTTGTGGCCCATTGAAAATACACAGCATCTCAGGGTTTGCCTTCTTTGTATTCGCAGCCTCCCGGCTTCGTCTTCAAGTGTATTCTCTCATTTCCCTTTTGCCTCCTATTTGAACTTTACACGTGTGTGGTTACATGCTCCATAGAGTTTTGTGAGCTGAATGAAATCTTTCTAAGAGTAAGGCAGTACAGGCAGGCCTCGGAGATACTGCAGGCTCGGTTCCAGACCACTGCAATAAAGCGAGTATCGCCATAGAGCAAGTCACACGAATTTCTTGGTTTCCTGGTGCATATAAAAATTATGTTTACACTGTACTGGAGTCTGTTAGCTGTGCAGTAGCGTTATGTTTTAAAAAAAACACTGTACATACCTTAATTAAAAAATACTTTATTACTAAAAAATGCTAATCATCATCTGAGCCTTGAGCGAGTCATTTACTAATATCAAAAGATCATTGATCACAGGTCATCATAAGAAATGATGGAAAAGTTTGAAATATTGTGAGAATTACCAAAATGTGACACAAAGGCATGAAGTGAGCAAATGCTGTTGGAAAAATGGCCCCTATAGACTTGCTTGAGGCGGGGTTGCCGCAAACCGTCAATTTATAAAAACAACACAGTATCTGCGAAGTGCAGTAAAGCGACTTATGCCTGGATATGTAAATAAAAAGGGTAAGAAGCACAGAGTGGGCTTTTGTATTGTTTGGTTGTACTTTACAGAATCATAGGCCAAAATTAATATTAGAGATTGTCTAGTTCAGGGTTAAGTTTTTCTGTAATGGGCCAGATAGTAAGTATTTTAGGCTTTGCAGGCCATAGAGACTCTGTCACAACTATTTCACTCTGCCATTGTAGTTTGAAAGCAGCGCAGACAATACATGGGTGTGACTGTGTTTCAGTAAAACTTTATTTATAAAAACAAGTGGTGGGCCAGATTTGTTTCATGGGCCATAGTTTACTGATTCTTGGTCTAGTTCAACTCCTTATTTTATAAACTAAGAAATTGTGAGGCAGAAATTGAAAGAAAATTTTTAGGAAGTGATTTCCTAAGACAATATAGTACAAGAGTGATACTACCAGTGAACCCATTTATAATGGGGAAATTTATGGACAGATACATACAGATAAATATAGGCACACACACACTCATACCATCTCCATTAGCACCTTGTTTCTGAATATTCACATTAATTTCCACATTAATCTCAGAGTGACTGTCTCCTTAAAAAAACTATGTATTGTGGACAAGCATGACCTCACCTCCAGGTGTAAGCAATGTCTATAAATGGCTGGGCTGTGTAGCTGCTCAGCCCCTGTACAGATTCAGTCTTTTGTGCTCACTTCAAAGATTGGTCTTGCCAATATAGCTGTCAGCTCCTTGAGCAAAGATAGAGCGTTTAGAATGACTCTTTTTTGCTTATTTTCCTCATATTCCCATGCTACTACATTTAAATATTGCTCCAGGAAACATACACATCTAATCCATGAGCTGAAAATATATGCTACTTGCTTTACTGTCTGGGGGATGATTTGTTGAAATGAGGAAGAAAAATGCCAGTCTTTCCCTTTATCTTCCTAAATATACTGCATGTGTGGCATTTTATATTAACATAGTATGCATAGCCTGGACCATTCTATCCTTATCTCCTAGGGCCCCCCAAAAAAATAAGTAACAAGTACGCCTTTCAAAGAGAAATAATCCTATTCGTCTAATAGAGTTAAACAGATATGTTCACTGCTGTGCTGTTTGCACCTGAAATTGGACAGGTTGAACAAAATGGAAGGCACATGGGCACAGCTTAATCACACAGGTGACATCATTGACTTCGTTTCTCTCTTTAGGTGCCTCATGGTGCTGGTGACAGTTCTCATTAGCATCCTCTACCTTTTGTTTTCAGTGGTGCCTGGTTGCAAATTTGCACACACCTCACATTTCCGTCTCACTCTCTCTTCCTCACCTCTGCTCTCTTCCCTTTCCCCCTCCCTTTTTTTTCTTTTACATATTAGGCAAATCTACATAAAATGTCTATATCCCCTGCAGATGATGCCCTATGTAGCAGAAAGATCATAGGTTACATGGGCCTGTATTTTTACTAAGAATGCCCCCATAGTGAACAGGTAGATCCTGCTTTATGTGCAGTTGGGAATAAATTGAGATCTTGTTTGAGTTTGTTTTAACTCTCCTAAGTGAGGCTTCTTTTAAAGGAACAGAGTGGTAATCCACCCCCTCCCAGGACTTAATAATGGCTCTTTATTTTATCCTGTGCATAAAGAGAGTTTATATTTGGGGTATAAATCAGTAAATCAAAAAAGGTATGCTTTATTTATATTATTAAACATGAAAGTTTGTCTTTGATGAAAGGTGCACTAGATTGCACTAGATTTGTTACCTGGGACCCAGCATCATGGGGTGAGAAAACGAGTCAGAGAAGTCACTTGAATTCAGCCGGAACCCGTGGTAGGTAGTGAGCTGCCTGTCACTGGAGATGGTCAAAGAGAGGCAGGATCTCGTTTGGTGGTGCTGTTGCTGACGACTGGTCAGACTTCATCCTCATGGCTTTAGTTAGGTTATACAGAAAACTAAGATGTCAGAGATGCTCCAGAATAAAAATGCTTACCTGGAAGTTGAACAGACTTCGTTTCTCATCCCCTTTTTGAGATTGTCCAATGTGTATCAGCGTGTGAGGCTCGAAGAAGTCCTGCAGTAAGAAAGCAGAAAGACTTTGGCCCAGCATTTCCCACTCCCGTTTTACCACGGAACCCTTTCCCCATGAAACATCTGTGGGCATCACAAAGGACACGCTTTGGGAAACATTTAACCAGCCCAGGGATTGTCAAACTGTAACCCATGGGCCAAATCTGGCTCACTGCCTGTATGGTACAGCTCACAAGCTCAGGATGGTTTTTACATTTTTAAAAGAAATCTAAAGAAGCATGTTCTCTGACATGTGAAAATTATGTGAAATCAAATTTCAGTGTTCATAAACAAAGTTTTATTGGGCCGCAGCCATGCTTTCATTTACATATCGTCCATGGCTCCTTTCGCAATGCACCCTACAGCAGCAGAATTGAGTAGTATCCACAGAGTCCAAAATATGCCACCCAAAAATAGTCACTGTTTGGTCCTGAAACAGAATGCACTTGGCAACTCCCAAACCAGATCATCAAGTTCCCCTTCTGGTCTGTGACTGGCCACTGTAAGTGGCCAACAGGACTTGTTCCCATGATTCAAGGCAGTGGATAAAATGTACCATCTAGCCCCTTCTTACGGAGACCCTCTACATTTACTTCCACAAGCTCAACTAAATGATACGGTAGAGATGGGGACACAGAGGCCAGAGCCAGGTGGCCCCCCAAATTCCACAGCTGGCTCAGCATAGGAATTTCCCCTTCCCGAGGTCAGTGGACTGTGTCTGGGAATTCTGTAGCAGGGTCACTTTCTGTCTCCCCCTCCACCTGCCTGCACCCCCTGCAGTCGGTGTCCCCCAGGCCCCGCCCGGTAGCCCAGCGTCTAGTCCCTACCATGGAAGACACCCCTGACCCAGACCTGCAGGCCAGGTGCCTCAGCCATGCCAGCTGCCGGGCTGTGCTTCCGGTCTGCAGGCCCGATGCTCTATGTGCCAGCCTCTCCAGCATCTTCGGTCAAGAGCAGCCGTTAATTTTACTAGCTGGTGGGTTGGCTCCTCTAGCCTCCTGCCGTGAGAGTGAAGGAGAGTTTCAGAAGTCAGTCCTCGCAGAGTTCTGGAGAGAGGAAGAACCTCCTGGCGCAGGAGCAGCTTGCTTCGTCCCGGCTGTTCATCCCTGGCTCCCACGGCCTCTGGTGGCAAGTATTGGGTTGGCCAGAAAGTTCGTTCGGGTTTTGCCATAGCACCTTACGGAAAAACCCGAACGAACTTTTTGGTCAACCCCATACTTACGCTGCTGCTGCTTCTCTCCTCTGGGGATTTTGCTGGGAGTGGGTGTCTGTTTTGTTCTTCTGTCTCATCCATTTGTCTGCTTATCCATCTATGGCCACTCATCCATCCATCGATCCAATCCACATAACTTCACTGGTGTTCCCTGGCACACAGAACTGAATGCAGCACCCAGTCAGTGGATGCCCGATAAATAAGGCAGGACGCTCAGGGCTTTCCCTTGTCTCTGTTCACTCTGTTTCAGCTTCTCTGTCTGGGCTGGGAGATAAGAGTCCTGCCCATGGCTGATCCAGCATCATCTGAATTGGGGCTTTTACTCTCTTTTGCTCTCTATCTGGCCTGGTGTCTCATTTGATTGGAACCAACAGGAAGGATAGATGGAGCACTTAGCATCCCCAAGTTGCCAGCTCCTGCTTTTCCTCTCTCCCTGGGACGTGCATCCTTGGGAAGGGATGCCTTGGCCTGTGGAGGGCTGCTACGTATGGTATTGCAGGGCAGTTAGGAACCCAGCTTCTGCAGTCATTCTGCTGAATCTCAGCTCTGTAGGGCTTTTCCTCTGGGCTAGTTGCTTCATTTTGGTGCCTCAGTTTCCGCATCTGTTCAATGAGCATAATAATAGTCCCTGCCTCTTAATGTTGTTAGGAGGATTTGATTCATCAGCACATGTAAAATGTTCAGAATAGTGCCTATTACGTGGTTAGTGCTTAATAAACATTTGCTATTGTTATTTTTGTTATTATTGAGTGAGCCTAGTCACCATGTCATGGAGGAAACGTGCTGGTTTGGAGACACACAGGGGTAGGGAGTGGAGGATAAACCCTTTCCTGTGACAGGGATGGAGCAGCCCTTAGACCTCACCAAACCTCAGATGTCATCTCAGAGTGCTGACCTACCTCTGGGCATGGCCATCTGAAAGGGGTCTGAGTATCCTAGGCAGGCCTGAGTATCCCAGGATCCAGGTTTGGGTCCAGCCAGCTGATGATGTTTGGTCCATGCACACAATTCAGGCTCTGTTGTTTCTGAAGCTGGCTTATACCAGCCTGACTCCTCATTGTCCAGTCAGCCAGGAAATTCTCACTTCATATAGCTGTCCTGAGCTGGCGGGGCCGGAGGGCTGGCTGGGCTTTCCCTGGGAGCTGTACATTGTAGGCATGTGTGTCACAGGAAACACCCTGGCAGTATGACAGATGAATCTTGTGGAAAGAGGGTCAAGTGTACTCACTGTGGTTCATGTATCCAGTCATCCCTGGATGTGGGGCGAGACTGACAAACACAGGGCTGGTTTCAGAGGGCACGTCAGCACCCTCTGATGTGGGGAGATGTCTTTAATGCCCATTTTGGCAGGCAGCAACCACAAATCCGTTGGAAGGATGCAAGGAAGTGTGTTAAGTCACCAGAAGATAAGGACACGGGTTCTACTGTACATGCCAGGCATCTTCTCTGAGCCATTCATCCGTTTCTTCAGACATTCCTGGAGCACCTGCGAGGTGTCAGACGCTATTGAAGTCACTGGACACATATTGGTTCTTCTAGCGAAATCTGTAAAGTGAAATCATCCCAAGTGTTGGAAGTGAAAATGTTATGTTGCATTTTGCTACAGTGCTTCTGGGTGGCAAGGTTTTTGAAGTAGTTTGGTGATAAATCAGAGTCTGTGACCTCTCCATCCATCCTTGGACAGGCCTGGGGGCCCAGGTCTTCTAATCCTGATCATATATCCTGTGTCTTCCTGCTACTGGACACAAGGGACCTGAGTTTAACATTATATGACTAATGTTAAGCTAACTCCCTTCCTTCCTCTCTCCCCCTCCCCCACTCCCTCCCTCCCCCCTCCCCCATTCCTTCCCTCCCCCTTCCCTCCCCGTCTCCCAGCCAGTAAAAGCTGGCGCCCCCTGGAGGCTTTGTAGGAAACGGAACACCTGTATTTGGAGCCCACCATCTTGGGCTGGGACACTTTTCTCACCTAGCTTTTCCCCTGGGGCCTTCGGGGAACGCTGATGGTTTAGCAGCCCCTACTTGGCAGGAAAATATCCTTGTGGACTGAGACTCTCCTTGGAGCCTCCGCTTCAGCTGTGAAGAAGTTTGTTTAACAGGGAGACTCAAAAATAGAGATGATGATGACGATGACAGAGTTACCAGCCATTGTCATTGCCGGGAAGCACGTGCTTGGAAAGTCACACTTGGGACCACAGGCGAGCTGATGCTTCCAAGTTTATTTACTAGGCCATGTTTAGGAGGAGGCAGACTGACTCATGCCTCCAGGCCCCAAACACCCCAAATTCGTACACTAAAAGCCTCATTTTTAGGGTCTGGGTACAGAATGAGGCTTCTTCCAAAAAAACAACTACTTGAGAAGAATGACGACAACAGAAATCCACCATTTGCCCTAAAAATTTTATTGCAGAAAATATTCCCGTGTGTTTGAGTAATGAGGGAACTAGGACAGGACATCTGCTTCTCTGTCTTTCTTTAGGAAATTAGGGCACTTGAAAACTCAAATGCACCCAGGCCTCTTAAGCACCAGGGCTATCTTTCTGCTCATCTAATTAATTGTAGTTCATAAAATTGGCCCCGTGCTGACATGGAAGGCACAACAAAGCTGAGGAGCCAGGGGCCTGAGTGGAAGCTTGGTTCCTGCTTCACAAGTCTCTGGGGACACAGATCTTTCCTGAGGACATCCGGGTCACCTGTAAACTGTACGTGCCTCCTTCTGGGGCAAGCAGACCTCTGGGCCTTCCTTCCTTGTTTGTTGCAGGTGGGTTAATTGGGACAGTAAATGCACTGGGCATACTGGTTTCTTGTACCTGTAGAGAAGCCAGGATCCAGAGAATTAATTTGAAGGGTTGAGAAACCATCACCTTCCCAGACTGCTTTAGTGAAGAGGCTGAATTTTGATCTTTTCCCCATTTTTCTCTTTTCAGCATTTTTTTTTTCCTTTATTTCTTGGTGGCTGTTGAGGAAGCAGCTGTCCTAAGGGAAACAGGGAACCGCTCATTGAAAAGGAGAGAGGAAGAGAAGGCCCTGTTCCCACATCAGCCTCCCTCAAATTTTGGCTTTGCTTACACTAAAAATAGCTTGAAACGGAGGCCAAATGACAAGAAAGGGGCATTTCACAGGGCAGAGGCTGCCGGCTCCCTGGCGGCCACGTGAGGCTGCTGGGTGTGTTAGCCTCTGGGCCCCAACTTGCACAGGACGGCGAGGGGTGTGGGATCCCATTGGGAGGGGCCAGACCATTCTTCTTCTGTGCATGCGAGATCTATGTGGAGTTACCTCTACTAGCCGGGCACTCACAGAACCTTCTGCCTGGGCTTATGCCCCGGGGGTGACACATAACTTCCTGTGAAGGGGAGCGGCTGATTTCAGGGGCTGCTTAATCCCACAGACCCCTGCCTGGGCTCCCAGGGAAGCTGCCATGAGGCGGGCGGTTTGGTTTCTTGGCCACCTTCGACCTCTGCAGGAAGAGAGCTTAGATCATCAGAAAGAAGGAAAAGAGTTTACTCACCTAGCTTCACGCAGTGTGTCAATCTGGGCCTTGGGGATTGGTGATGGTGTTCGAGATCAATTTGGGATATGAGAGCAGAGGTGACCATCGCTTCCTTTCATCTGAGGAACTGTGACCGGCAGAAAACTGTGGTTTTTTTTTTTTTATATATTTTTTTAAATTAATTTTTTTAATTTTAATTTTTTGGCTGCGTTGGGTCTTCATTGCTGTGCGTGGGCTTTCTCTAGTTGCGGTGAGCGGGCGCTACGCTTCATTGCGGTGCTCAGGCTTCTCATTGCGGTGGCTTCTTCTGTTGCGGAGCACGGGCCCTAGGCACACAGGCTTCAGTAGTTGTGGCACGCGGGCTCAGTAGTTGTGGCTCGTGGGCTCTAGAGCGTAGGCTCAGTAGTTGTGGATCACGGGCTTAGTTGCTCCACAGCATGTGGGATCTTCCCGGATCAGGGATTGAACCCGTGTCCCCTGCATTGGCAGGCGGATTCTTAACCACAGCGCCACCAGGGAAGTCCCAGAAAACTGTGTTTTTAATCCGGGCTCTGTCATGACATTTCTGGTGACCTTGGACAAGTCCATTCCCTTTTAAGGTTTTGATGTGTCTGTGGATAAAATGAGGGAGTAGCAATAGTCTGTTCCCTTGAGTCCAAAATGTTTCTACGTTTTCTCATTCCCTCTACTGTCCTTCAGTCAGCAAAGGCAGCGAGGGTCTATCTCAGACCTATGGTGCGCTTGGCAATGTGCTAGGCCACTGGGAGGGCTGTAAAAGGAGAAAGAATAGTCCTTTCTCAGCTACCAGAGCAACTGGAGAGATGCAGGAAATAGTCAAGGACCGATCCTGCCTGGCCCTCCCCTGGCTTTGTGTTTCATTTAAAATAAAAACATAAACTCTCCCTGTGTCATTAGGCCTCTGCCTGTCATTTGTCTCCTGTGATTCTTTTCCTCCTGGACTCCTTTCCAGGTGCATCTCCATATGCAGAGAAGGGAAGCATCTGGCAGCAGGAGCAGGGCCTGTGACCATGGAGTTGGGCAGGAGGAAGGATGCCTTGGGAGGAGGGGTCACATCCTAAAGGGCCAGTTCCTCCCTGGAGAAGTTGGCTTCTTTTAAATCATTTCAGTCTTGGATGGCCCTCCTTGAGTCATCTTCAGATAGTCAGAAACCTCTGAGGGGATCACGTTTTGACTTGGTAACCGCACTGGCACCAGAATCGACTTGAAGAGCCTTCTTTCCGATCGAGCAGCCTCTGCTTGGGGCGACCCTGGTTGAGGTATGGCCTCTGTCCTTTGCTGTTCGCATCCCTTTGATGGAAGTGCTGTTGGAGAAAGTCTCGGAGTTCCGGCAAAGTCTGCTCCTCTTCTGGGCAGAAGCAGCTCCATCTCTTTGTACCTGTAAACATTTCATAAGAGGCACGTTTATTTAAAATAGGGGCTGGCGGAGGCCCCCAGGAGGGGTTGAGGAGCAAGGAAACGTTACCATGGTAAGAGTCATTTTTTATTTTGGGAGCAAGGTAACTAATGTACCCAGGGGGCTGGCGGGAGCTTCCAGGCTAACCCCCAAATGTACGGCAAAGGTGTGAATACTGTGGGTATTAGTGGGTTTGATGTTGCAGAGTTTCCCCCAAATGAAGCTTTATTTCAGGTGGACTTCTTAGATGAACTTGAAAAACAACCACAACAAACCCTCAATTTGCTGCCTATTTCAAGTGTTTCCAATTTGATGAACATGATTTAAGCAAAGACTGTCCATATCCTTGGGAGTTAGGACTGAGCCCTTCCTTGAATGCTAAATGACTAAACGTCATTGTTCGTCTTCTCTGTGCCTGATTTGCAAACACGTAGATTTTTCTGGTGGTTTTTCCTAGAAAGTTTCAGTGCTGAAGCAGATTTTCATAGCTCCCTGGACCAGAGGGAGTTACTGTGCTGGGGGCTCAGGGTTCTCTCCGACACACCAACCTCTTAGAGGCAATTCAGCAAACCACCCTTCCAGCCTCGAAAGATCCACTTCTTCCCCGGGTTACGATGGAGAGATCCAGATACAGAGAACAGAAATAAATAAGTAACCTGATTCTCTTTCATTTAACTCTCTTTTAGACACAGCCTCTGGTGTTAATTATTTCTGCTGTAGACTTTGTCAGCCCTTGAATCCCAGTCCTTTTGCCAGAGGTGGTATATTTTAGAGATGAAAAATGACATGAAAAACAATCTGCTTTCCTGAAAAATAATTTTGTGTACATGAAACAGACACATTAAGCCATTTACAAGTGAGATGTTTGTTCTCGGGGATTTGGAGGAAATCTGAATTTCTAACTCTGGGCTCTTTAATAATTTTCAAAAGAACTGAGGGTAATAATTAAATGTCTTTGAACTTCCCCAGGCTGTCTTTTCTTCAGTGATCTGGAAGCATTTGAAAAGGAATAGAATTCTCTACCTTGATGAAATCCTTAAGAGGATAGAGGGGACATTGGCCCCAGGAGGAGCTTTTTAGCAGAATGAGGGAACCTAAGGTAAAGAGGTCCAAGAAGAATGCACAAGGTCACTTTCGGAGCTTCAGACATGGGTTTAACGGAAGGGCCTTCCAGCCAGTTTTTTTCTTCATAGCCTTGGTTGCTAGGGCTTGGAAAAAAGACCAAGGAGAAAAGGAAAGAGACAGACCTTAGTTAAGGGTATCTGTTATGAGAATACATGTGACATGCAGCATTTTATAGCTGTGGTGTTCAAGGATTAGAAGAGATCTAGTCTAGGGATGGTGAATAGGTTTCATCTCCGGGGCCCATTGTGATTAATCAGTAGTGGTTACTGAGGATGCTTTGCTGAAGATTCAAGGCTCAGCAACAGAGTAATTGGGGCTCCTGCTCTACAGAATGCTGTGATTGATTAGTGATGTCTGCCATGAGCAATGGCTTGGAGGGTGGCAGTACCCGTGTTATTTCTGCCTTATTCTGCCTTAGTTATCTCCGTTCTCGATCATTTTCCCGAAAGTTTACTTTATGAGTGATGTAAGTGAGGCTTGTCCATGGTCAGTCAGTCCCAAGCAGCAAATGGTCAAGAACCCATGTTTCCTGACTCTGTCTAGTATTTGATACCCTAGCTCCATAGATTAGATCTCAGAGGAGCAGAAAGTTGTCAGCTTCCTGGATGAGACTTCTTTTTCTTTTTCTTCATATTGCAGCCTGACTTCAGATTTTTCCATCTGGAGACTTTCTTTAGTGTTTGGAGAAGTGGGAGGGGGTAGATTTCAGATCCACAGTGATCCTACAGACAAACAGAAATGCAGGCACGATTTTCCCATTTATTAGGTCTACTCTCAAAACTCTTTTAGCACAGAGCACAGTTTGCTCACAGTCCTCCCTCTGCAAAGCTTTCCCCTCGGCCCACTCCCGGGGTTCCATTCTCCCCATCTCTGAAGATGCCTTTCTCCACCTCCCACTCCCCCTGCACCGTAAAAAGCTTTTGGTGGGGGTTGTTCTGTCATCATTTCCTCTCTTGCTTCAGAAGCCTCACCTTCTATTTCTTCCTGTTTTCTCCCTTTATGTTTTATCTCTTCAGGTATTCGTGCTCACATCTTAATAGCTATGCTTGCAAAGATAAATACATTTTGCCTCTGACCAAAAGCAATTTCTGCCCTGACTTGAATTGAAAGGTCTGTAAGCATTGCTGGGTGGGAACAGCGGTAGAGTTCTCAGCTTCGTCCTGGGGGCCATAAAAGTTGGCTAAGCTTTTATTGCCTCCATCAAGATGAAAATGGGATTCTAAGCCTTCAAATATGGTAGATAAACAATAAGGAAGACTCCAGCTTTTGTCAGAGCAAAGTTCTCTGTACCAGTTTTATGAGTCTACCAATTATGTCATTCTCTGGCATTTATTTCATTCTGATGTAAAAGAGAACCTTCTCTATGAATTCATGCAACACTGTGGCTGGATAGAGGATTTCAGACAATCGGTAGGTCTTGGAAGAAGGCTGACAAATCATGTTCTTGAGCCATAACTCACCCCCACGCTCCTCACCCATTCCTCAATTCTTGCTCCTTCCCTTCTGGTGTGATGGGAATTGGAATAGAAAGCTCCATGAGCTGTAAGGCCCAGGCTGGGTTTAGATTCTTTGGTGGTGATTGGTAGGGCACTATAACAGACAGGACTGCAGTTTGAGGTACCAGGCTGTCTTTCACCTTTGAGATGGCTGGGATTCTTTGTCACGATTGAATTTGCCATCTTGGCTTCAGTAAGCAGCTGCATACAAATGGGAAGAGCTCAGCCTACATTTCCAGGCACTGCTTAGCAGAGCCCCATGTTTCACCTTCACAAGTTGCCCCTGTGCCACTCTGGATGGCTGGGGAAATGTCCAGTGAGTGCTCCCTAGGACTTGTTTCTAATTTGAACGATTTGGTGGGAAACTGATATAGACATCTTACATCATAGCAGTAGCCACGTCCTGTGGATTTGCCCTCCATGCTTCTGCCTCCGTGGTCCTGGTTTAGACCCTGTGACCTCTTCCTTGACCCATTATAACAGCTGCTGTGTCAGACTCCCCATTTGCTCCATTTCCTCCCTTTAGTCCACCTTGCATGCCATTGTCAGATGAACTTTCCCTGAAGCCAGCTTTGCCTAGGTTCCCCCATGGCTCAGAGACTTTCAGTGGCATCTCATGGCCTGAAGCCTAAATTCCTTATGCAGATGGTCAGAGCTGACCACCATCTGGCCCCTACTCTCTTTCCATCCAGCCTTCCCTCTCTTCTCCAATGTTCTTGTGTGTTCAAATCCTACTCCTCTTTAAGATGCAGTGCGGGGTCTTCCCCTCCTCTGTAACTCACCACTCTTGTACACTCTTCACATACACTTGTGCAGGTGACCTATGTGCCCTGTTAAAGGCATCACCCAAGTGGTTAAGAACACTGGCTGTAGAGCCAAGCTGGTTGAATTGGACTTTTAGTCTGCCGTGTACTAATGTAACCTTGGGCCAGTGGCAGTCCTACAGACCGCGCCTATTTTGTAGGATTATTATGAGGATTCAGTGAGCTAACATTTATAAGGTGGTTAGAACAGTAGCTGGCACACACTAAGTATTATATAAATTGTTTGTTAAACAAATACAGTAAACGGTAAATACCTTGAGAATAGGAAGCATGTATTTTAATATTATAATCACCTTTGTCTTGCAGTGGGCTAAAATAATCCTGAACCAGATTGCTGTGAGAATGAAATTAAAAGAGAGGGAAAGCACTTTGTCACTTCGTCGTTCAACTGATATTATTGCGTATCTGGAGGTACCAGGCACTCTGCTAGGTAGTTGCTAATGATCAAAATGGAATGAGATATGGTTTGAATATTCAAAGAGCTCACAGTCTAGGGAAAAAGACTTGTAAGTCAGTATCTAAAGACGTTGATTATGACCATATGGAAGACAAGTGACAAACATTATTCTGTTGTCATTCCCATGTTACAGATGAGAAAACCAAGGCACAAAGATTTTTTAAAAATTAATTCTTAATTGAAGTATAATTGATTTACAAGGATTTTAAAAAATAACTTAGGAAAGACCATACATCCAGTAAGCATCAGAACTGGAATTTAAACCTGGGTTCCTGTGACCTGATGGCCTAGACTCTTGCCACTGTACCGTCGTGCTTCTCATTCATGAATGAGTGAAGGAATGAATGAATGTGTGAAAGAATACATTGGACCATCCCAAAGACACATGGCTCTGGGAAGAGATCATTCCAGGGATTCGCCTTATAGGATGAGTTCTCAGTCAGGTTGGAAAGATGGTAAACCCCTGAAGCCATGACCATTTGTCTAGTCAAGCACTTCCTATGGTGGACAGTTGGAGTGGTTTATTGCTTCCGTTTTGGGGGCCACCTCACCCCTATTGTCTTACCTCAATGCCCTCCAGGCATGTATCTATGAGGCAAGGATGGTTTTAGTTTCTGCTCCTTTGGGTAATACCCAGGGCAAAAGGTGGATGTGATGATGGATGGAGAGAACAGATATGTAACCATTCCCTCTTTAATCTTGCATCATAATGGGACCATTTGGAAGGTTTCCATAGGTACAGGGACAATGCCTCTCCACTGGGCTTCATCAGCCACCGAATAATCAAGACGTCAGGGTAGAGTCTGGAGTGAGGCTGGCTGGTTTCCATGGCAACCACTGCTTGCCTCAATCCTGCTCACACACTTCCCGATTCCCACGCAGGCATGTGTTTGTTTATTATTGGCTTAACCCGGGAGTGCTCAAGTGGCTATGTAGGTGCCGTCTCCACCCTCACTGCTGAGGTCACCCTCTCAGTTTGGAGATGGACCCACAGGTAGATTGGCCAGAGGCACAAGATTTGCCCCACCAGGAAACGCTCTCCTTTAGGGCCTAGATCTTGTGCTGACGTCATCATGATGATGGCGATCGGGGGTGGGGAAACTTAGAGATACCCATCTAGAACCATTCGAGTCAGATGCCATGCAGAGTCTTGCAGTGAATCACAGACTGCCCTGGAGAGCTGATGGCGATGTGTGTACCTTTCATAAATGGATGGCTTGTTGTTCTTCCCTGGGGATGCCCATGGGCTGGCTGAGCATGCATGGGCTGGAGAAGCTCTGGACATGACTGTCCAGCATGGGAGCCACTAACCCCAGGTGGGTATTGATCACTTGAAATATGGCCAGTCCAAATTGAGATATGCTGTAAGTGTAAAATTTAGTACAAAAATTTAGTATGAAGACTGCAAAATATTACTGATACTAATAATTTTTATATTGATTATATCTTTTTTTTAAAAAAACTTATTTATTTATTTATTTATTTTGGCTGTGTTGGGTCTTCGTTTCTGTGCGAGGGCTTTCTCTAGTTGCGGCGAGCGGGGGCCACTCTTCATCACGGTGCGCGGGCCTCTCACTGTCGCGGCCTCTCTTGTTGCGGAGCACAGGCTCCAGACGCGCAGGCTCAGTAGTTGTGGCTCACGGGCCCAGTTGCTCCGCAGCATGTGGGATCTTCCCAGACCAGGGCTCGAACCCATGTCCCCTGCATTGGCAGGCAGATTCTCAACCACTGCGCCACCACGGAAGCCCCTGAAATACTTTAAAAAAATCTACACACACACATTCCTTCTTTTTCTCCATCTGAGATGAACTGTAACCCCAGCTTATAACAGATGCTAATATTTATTAAAGATTTACTAAGTGCCACATAAGATGCCAGGTGTTTTCCCTGTGTTACCTCTTTAATCCTCAGATGTCTACCATGAAGTGAGTGCCATGTTCATCCCCATTCTATGGACCCTATAGGTGAGGGCACTGTGGCATGGGGGAGCTGTTACTTGCCTTAGTAAGTGGCAGCCCTGATAAAAATGCTCACCCATGTAGACCTGAAATGTTTACATGAGAAACAGTTTCGCATGGCGTTATGGGACAAGGATGAGGACCTGCTAGCCCTTGAGCTGGATGTAGTCTTGATATGATCTTATCTCACTAAGGAAGTAGTTACCAAGAGGTTACATACCCTTTAACTCCTGTAATTCTAAATCTGTAAGATAGCTTTAAAAGCTTTCAGTGTTAATCTTCCAAAATTAGAAGTTGCTTTATGAAAATTTCTCTTTATTTTTCATTTTACTCTTGTTCATTGGGTTGATTATTTTCTGCTTACTTTTGTCTGATTTTCTCCTTCTGTCTGCATCCTAGAGGCCTTTCTCAATCATTTCTGTCTCGTTCTTTTGTATCACTCTTGTTTTCTCCTCTTAGGTATTTATCCAGCTGTTTTCTTTACTTTTCCCTGTTCTCTCTGTACCTATTAGTATCCCTTAAATGCCCATGAAAAAGAATTCAAGTGTGTTCTTATTGCTTATTGAGTAGAAAAGAGTTTTATGCTTTAATTTTAAAATTGTTGATGATTTACTACGTCTCTCTTTTAAATACAATAACATCAAATTGCTTTTTAACTTAATTAGTATCAGAAGAATATTCTGATTCCCTAGTGGACTGTGTCCTTGTTGGGGGTGGGGAGGAAGACTCATAGTTCTGTTAAACAGAGAATTTGGTCCATTATCTTTCTTGATTATTTATTACTCAATTTAACATAGAAATCGTTAGACAATTTTTTTTTTTTTTTTTTTTTTTTTTTTTTTTTTTTTTTACAATGTCAGGGGAAGGCCTTGTTATTCCTCAAACATCAAATAAAACAATGTTCGTGAACCAAGAACTTCTGAATAGAAACAAGACAATCACCAAGGGTTTCATCAGCATCTCATCTTGGTGACTGTAATTGAACAATGAAAACGAATGTACGCGTGAGGGCCATGGAATGAAGCTTTTAATTTGAATCAGAGGATGGGGTGAAGAGCTGTCACTTACAACATTACACAAATAATCCTACAATGAATAATAATCCTGTCTTGAAATTACTTCCTTACATCCTTCCTGGCAAGTGATCACCATAGATTAGTTGGTTTATAATGAAGATAAGAGTGCTTTATATTTGCATACAGTGACGTTCACTTGTCAAGGTGTTCTCTCATACGCTGTCTTGTTTGGTATTTGAACGTTGCAAATGTCCTGGAAGTAATGAGATTGAAACCAACATCTCTCTTTACAATGTGGAAGCTGAGGATCAGAGAGGTTATGTCACTTGCCTTACGACATACAGCAAATCAACAGTGACGGTTGACCTAATCCAGGTCTCCAGACTCCAGAGCCAGGGCTTTTTCCTGAATGCATATGGCGGAGGGTAGACCTCATCCTATCCATTGTGCTGAAAGTAGAAAACGGAGAACTCGGTGAGGTTAGCTCCCCAGCTTTGCGCCCCTCACCTTAGCAAGAGACAGATACTCCTTCCTTTCCCTGAAGAGTCAAGACAAAAGCAAATGTCTTAAACTCTTCCTAGCTGAGCCTTTGGCCCACCCCAGGCACTCGTGAGATGGGGATGGGGCGATGAGGAGGCGCAAACGGAGGAATCCCAGAAAAACGACATCCTCACCACCTTGGCCGGATCACAATGAAGCCCTTCCTCCTGGAGGGGAGAGTCAGTGCATTTATTTTCATGCCTTGACTCCGGGGCACCCTGGGGCTATGGTGACCAGCACTGCTTCTGGTGGATGAGGACAGAGCGCTCTCAGAGCTAGGCCTTATTTTCTCAGATTTTAAGCAATTTAAATGCTGGGGACTTCTTTGAACTCCGTCTCTTCTTCACCTCGCTGCCAGGAAATAACTTGCTGGCATTTTAGATCTCAATGTTCCAGTGCTTCATTTAAAAAATGAAGCATTTCATTTTTTAAAAAGCTAACTTAAGAAAAAAAAACAACGTATACAGAAATCAATAAAATAATTATTTTGAAATTAGACATTTATTTTCTAGGAAAAAAAAAGGTTTCTGGCTCTTCTGGTATTGGTAGACGCTTCCTCCTCCCTCAGGGTGAGTTTCCAGTTAATGCCCTGAGGTGACCATCCTTCATAATTTACATTTATCTGAGCCATTGAAGGTCCTCAGTGATGCCTGGGATTAAAAAGTGGGTGCTGTCCCATTGCGGGGCTCCCCCTTGTGTGTTCCATTGCTTCATTTATCTCTCCACCCAGTACTGACTCTCACAGCTACATGGGGAAATTGAACCTGCTGGCTTTTGTGGTGGAGAAGGTCTACAGCACCCAACCTCTACCTGAAACTTCCCAGCCCCTGTTAGAATACAACTGGGTACCCCATTTCCCTGGATGGGGGCTTCGCTCATGTAGAAGTACGGCCCTCAGGGTGGTCAAAGCACCCCCCATGTGCCCTTTTGCTTACCCTGCTGTCTTGGCCATGCCAGCAGCAAGAGTGCCCAGGACCTAGAATCTGGGCCAGGACTACATCCTGTCTGGGCACACGGGGTCTGGGTTACTTTGGATTTAGCAGGCAAGGAGTCTTGTTCCTGACATGTATTCAGTCAACAAATTCAGGGTTTGTGGCAGGCAGTGTCCTTGGGAAGCAGACTCCGAGGCAAGGTGAGTGTGCTTATCAGGGATATTTATCAGGGAGAGTCCATAGGACCAGTGCCCACGGGTGGAGGGGAACAAGGCCGGATTGCATGGAGGTCGGGCTGTGATGCAGGCCTGTTGCAGCCTCGGCCAACCCCGTGGAGAAAGCTGGAACTAAGGTGGCTTGCCAGCATTGCCATGGGATGAGCTGAAATGAGCTTCTGTTTCCTCGCCCCAACCGGTCATATAGGAAGGAGTTGGGCGGTCCCCAAAGGGCGTGACCTTGGGCCATGCAGCTCTTTGCAGCTGAGCAAACTCTGAAGAGGCTGCCCGCAGCCCTCCCAGCAGCTGGGCAGCGAGGTTTCTCATGGTTCATGGCGCTGTGTTGAGCCACCGTGGGTAGAGTTGAAAGGCTTGTCTCTGTCTCTAAAGTGCTTGCCGTCTTGTGGCTCAGACTCCAGCGCGCTGGATGCCAGCGTGGAGGGATGTACCTGGTGCCGCTCAGTAGCCCCACGCACGTACCTGATCCTCCACAGCCCCAGGACTCTCCTCAGCATCCCTGTGAGGTATTTGCTAGCACCCCATTTTGCTGATAAGGAAAGTGAGGCTCTGAGATGTTGAGGAACTTGCAAAGGTCATACAGCCATTTGGGGAAGGCATCAGGATTCAAACTCAGGTCCAACTCTGAAGGCTCTGGGCTTCCCCATATTCAAAATTGCCTCTGAAATTAGAGCCAGCCGGATAGTTGCGGTTGTGAGGGTTCAGTAGCCACCCCTTGGCCCTTGCCCAGTCTCACCGCTGTGCCTTTGCTCCAGCCGTTCCCCCGCCTGCGATGCCACTTCTCCATGCTTCCTCCAAGAAGCCTTCCCCACTTCTCCAGCCCATGTGGCTTCTACCTTTTCTTGTCTTTTGTTAGCTGGCCATAATTATGTTCTCTATTCGCTGCACTTGATGTGTCCCACTAGTCCCAGGAGACTGCACACTTCCAAAGGGCGGAGCTGTTGTATGTGTTCTGATTCAGGCTTTGTGTGAGGCTCCCATGCTCATAGCCCAGGACGTTTGGTGTGGGCAGCTTCCTTCCCCCTAATAGAGCTACGTCTCTAACCCTCCCCTCTGGAAATAGGAGTGTTGTGAAATGCTGGTTCCCACTCTGCCCTAGGGGTCATGGGGGAACCCACCGGCTTGCCCCCTAGAAGCCCACTTGGTAGAATGCCCTCATGTCTTCTTGAGGGGTCTGTATGTCTCCTACCTCATGTACTTGTGAAAGCAAATGTGGGGCAGACCAAGGCATCAGCAAGGCTGAAGGAGACCAGTGATCCCCATGTTTACTGAAGGCGGGAGGCCAGCATTAAAGGCTTTTGAAAGCAGGTCTGGATAAAACCCAAAGGTTCCAAGGCCTTGACGTCCAGCCTCTGTGACCTACCACTTAGTCAAATGACCAAGGACGCGTTAAGAGGGAGAAATGTGTAAATGTTTAGAGAGCAGTGAGTTGTGAGCTGTAAATGGCCCTGGCATGTTTGTAAGAAATGAGCAGTCCAGAAAAGAAAGCCCAATAGCTTTTTTTCCCCCTTGGATAGAATTAGGGAGTGTTCTGGTTGTGAAATATTTGGACCTTGGGAGTCTTTTGATGTAGCGCCTTGTGACAGCTGCTTGCAGGGTGAGCTCAGGCTAGCTGCAGTTAGCTCGGGGCCACGTGTTCCGGAAGGGAGGCTAGAGGTCGGAGTAGATTCCCTTTGTGGTTGTTTGCAACTCTGCCATCCAAGGGTTTAGAACTCTGGTCATTGGAGTGCCCGGCTTTGACACTGGAGAAGAGTTTGTCTCTACTGATTTTCCACTACGCGCGGTACCCCAGGTCTGGATGATTGTGGAGAAGCATCCAAGGAAGGACACTTAGGGTGATGCTCAATAAGACATTGACATATATCGGGACCAATCAGTATCTGTTTCCATCTCTGTCTGCCGCCATCCATCCTTCCCGCAGCCTCCTCAGCAGCCTGCCACTGTGCTCCCTGGTCACTGTGCACGTCCCCATCTCCTGCCTCCGGCCCTTTCTGCCACCAGGGGTTCCTTCAGCCAAGGATGCTAGTGTGACCTCTTTCTAAATAGTCCTGCTCGAACCTTCAGAGGCAAACTTGAAGTGGCACCTCTTCCACAAAGTCTTCTGGGACCCACCAGCTAGAAGCAATCGCTGCCTCTTCTAAATGCCATTTCAGTCAATTAGATTCAGTGTGAAAGTGGGAACCATCTTTGTTTTGTATCAGCTGGCTGGCTGGCTGGGTGAGTAGACAGGTGAAGAGGTGAATAGAAGGAAACATGGACGGAGGGATGAATGTAGTGCCTCCTGATTTAAAAAACACAATGTTTCAGCTTTCTTAATCTCATCTGTCAGTGGGACTAGTAACAATAGCACCTACCTCATTGTGTGAGAGTTAAATGAGATAGTGCTTGAGAACCTGGGCTTGGATAAGTGTTAGCTGTTGCTATTGTTGTTGTTATTTTTGGAAATAACTCCATAAGATGTGCAACCCGATGAGAAAATAATTCTTTTGAAAATTCTGTACTAAAATGAACAATTTCTAGGGCTTGTATTTCCCCATCTAGACTCACTCCCTTATGTTACTGATGAGGAAACAGAGCCCAAAAGAGGGAAGGGAGAGACTTGCCCACACTCTCAGAGTTGGTGGCAGGCTTAGTGTTAAAATATAGTTTTCAGAAGTTAAAAATGTGCCTCATACAAATATAGAATGTGCACACATCAAAAGTTTCATTTAGCTCCCTAATGAGGGAATCAACAGAAGAGCAAAACGGAGTTATAGATGCTAGGGAAAGAACATTGGAATAGGATGGCTAGATTAGATATAAAACTAGTTAATGTTTTACAGGGCCATAAAATCATAAACTTTGGGATTATCTTTTCCACTGAACAGAAATAATTTGCATTTCTACCGGGCAAAACTCCATCCTTGAACATGCAACTTCACAGACTCTGAGCCTTTAATCGAAAGTAAACAACAAATCAAACAAAGGCACTTTCCCCTATATAATTAAATATTCCTTGGGTGGCTGTCAAACAGTGGCCCAAATATGACATTGAAAGGATGTGCTGCCTTTCTTGTGCCTTAATCCTGATGATAGAACCAAGTCTTCTCACCAAACCCACTCCTCCTCCCTCCTCTTTCTGCTTTCCGCATGGAGTCTGGGTCCTCATTACCATTTCCTCATTGGCAAAATGAGGAATGTAATACCTCCCTTGTGGGCTGGTTCTGCTCATATGTGGCTTGGCATTGGGCAGGTACATGGAAGAAGGTCACGTAGTCCCAGCACTGGAGGAACATGGCATCTACAGGAGAGGCAGACTTGTGCGGATAATTGCACCACCATTTGGCAATGGCTGGGACAGGCAAGGGCAGAGTGCTGCAGGAGCCTAGACAGAGGAGTTAGTTGGCAGAGGAAGGGAAGAGAAAGGACCAAGACAGGAATATTAGATACGGAATTTCCAAGCCCCATAGAGCAGGTGGTTGGTGAAAAAAAACAGAAAGGCATGCTTGACCAGGTGAATGGCATATGCAAAGATATAGGGAATAAAAAATAAGGTGCTTTTCATTGACTGGATCTGTGTTGAGCTTCTGTCATGTGCCAAGTTCTGTGTTTGACCCTGGGGTATGTGAAGGGAGTGGAGGAGATGGGGACACTTATTGATGAAGTAGAAAACAAATCCTAGTCCTTTTGGAGTGTTTATAGGACACCGGAGTCTTGGGTACATTTGGGAGAAGGGGAGAGAGGTGGGGTGGTGTGGAGACCAGTCAGGCTGGAGAGATGGGAGAGCCCGGCCTTGAGCTGAATGATGATATGGGTGATAACCCTTGACCAAATAATTCATTTTTGGCTAGAACCTTCTCTATGCAGAGCCTACAGGTGCCCTCTAGGGAAGGTGAACACGTGTAAGCAATGGTGAACTCCTCAAGAAGTTTACAATTTAGCTGGGGAAACAGGACACACTCACAGGAAAAGCCAACAGTGTGTGATGGTGGGTAAAGTGGCTGTTGGCTCAAGGCTCTGGGGGGAGGGGAGCTCTTTGTGGCTTTGGGTGGTCAGGAAGAATTTCCAGAGAGGAGACCCTCTTGATTGGCTTGGGTAAACCAAAGAGCAGGGAGGCATTCTGAGCAGGCGAATGGCTCCCAGTAGAGGCCTGGAAGCAGGAAGCTTTTCCAGGATTCCTGGGAGAAGAGTTTGAACAGGTGCGGTGGGCCAGGTGGTGAAGCACCATGAGTGTCCAGCAGAGGAACCGGGGTCCATATTGTATCTTGTTAAAAACTCAGATGCTGTCAGGGGCTAGGAAGGTCATGCAGCTAGGGAAGAGGGCCTGGTAGGGGCCTTGATCAGTGGAGCGAGAGTCTTCCCAGGGGGAGGGAGCAGCTGCCTCGGAGCTCTAGCCAATGTGGCCATGTGACCAGTTGGTGATTTTTCAAGGGAAGTCGGAAATCTGCACTTTGGTGAAGTCTGTTGGTTTTTTACATGTTGTCAACTAAGTGAAAAAAAAATTAAAGTCATTCCATGGGTCAACAAATAGATGTGACCTGCGGGGCTCCATCCTGTCACTTTTCGGCAGGCAGTGTGGTCATCGAAGGTCCTTACAGCCTTGGGTGCCACAGGACAGATGGTGGAGGCAAGAGGGGGTTGCTGACCTGGAGAACTGAGTAAGGAACAGACAGCTTCGGGGTCGGGACCATGTGCAGTTGTGGCCAGGGGTCACAATACCGAGCAGGGCTCAGCCCGACCAAGAAGCACAGCCCCAGAACAGAAGAAAGACTGAAGGAAAAGGGAGTGAGGTGTCTGGTTCAGGGTTGGGTGAGCAGTGCGAATCCAGTTTCTTGTTGTCTTTAAAGAAGCCTGGATGGTATTGGCCTGCACTTGTGAGGAGGGCAGGGGATCTAGCCCTTAACACATCTGGGCTTATTGGAATGGTTCAGGGTCTTCATGTGGTGGGATTGTGAGAAGAGCGCTAAACTGTGAGTTGGGAGGTCAGGGTTGTAGAAGTTCCTGCTGTTTACTGAGTACCCACCATGTGTCAGCCTCTTTGCGCACATTCTCACTACCTCTCCTGATTCTCCAAGCTGCCCGGCAAAGTAGAGAATACTGTGACTCGTTCAAGGTCAAGGTCACAGAGCTGATCAATGGCAAGGCTGGCATTGGAACCCAGGTCAGTTGATTCCACAGGCTAAGTCCTTTCCCATGGACCCCACTACTGCTCTGGCACATGCTGCGTCTCTCCCTGTGCTCCATATCTCACCCATTGACCTTGGATAGGTCATTTCCACCTCCTCACAGAAGAGCAAGAGAGGAAACCTCAGGGTTTCCTGACGTTGCTCCAACCTCAGGGTGCCATGGTTCTGCAACTGAAGTATTCATATGTTGGAATTTTATGATTCTAAAGGCCTTTGAACATTTAGCTTCAAACAAAGAACTAGGAATCAGAGATGTGTCATCTTCAGATAGGCAGTGGCAGCAGTGTTGAGAATGAACTTGGCAGCCCTGCAGGAAAGAATGTGTGCTCATCATTCTTGGAAGGGCTTTTTGTAGGAAATAGGTACAAGAGAATCTAAAAAACAGATATTCCTGCTTGGCTGTCACCGAGGCCCCAGTCTGAGGGCCTAGCAGGCAGCTTCTGCTGTTTTCATCATTCTGCCCTTCTGTCTTCTATGAATGTTCGTAAACCCCCCAAAGGACCTGCAACTTCAAAGAGAAATATAATTGATGCGTTAAGTCTATTTTTGGCTGGCTGGGGTTGGTGCACATCCAAAATGAAAGCATTAAGTTTTACATCTATTTTATCTATGTCAGCTCCTCTCTACCCCAAATTCATTAAAAGATAACAAACAGAGCTCTCTTCAGACAACATCCAATTGGTTCATATTTGGGGGACCAATATGTCATGTCCCACCTTGCTGTAGCTGAGACACGCATTTGACCTTTACAAGGAGCCACAGAAAAAGACACAGCAAAACTTCCTTTTGCCCTTAGAGATTAGAGGAGGATTTTTCTCTCAAATATGGAACTGTTTTTCTGACTCAGCAGGGGAAGGAGGTGGATATGAAAGCAAAAGATGTTCCCTTGCCGTGAAGCAAGTATTTTGGGTCATGGATCTTATTGATCAGACTTATGCAATTGGACATTTCTCTTGTGCCCACACATGTTCTCTCTCTCCTCTATCTCCTGCTGCCTCAGTAACTTCCAGAGAGATTTGTGAAGATAGGAGGCAGCCAGAAGATGGTCTTCTGGAATCTTGCTCCACTTACTGGGTTGGGTAGAGAAAGGCAATCCTCAAGGAAGCACATTGGACCAACAGAGGGAGTTGGGTAAATCCAACAATCAGAATTGTTCCTTGAAAATTCTCAGTGAGATAACTCCTGTCCTCAGGTGATTCTAATGTGCAGTGGGGCTGAGAAGCAATGGACCAATGGCCTCAATCAGACTGACTTAATGTGCATCGGCCAGAGCCATGGGAGCCCAGATTCACATAAGCCCTCGCCTGAGTCTAGAGTAGGGGTTCACACCTGTCTGCTGCTTGGAATCACCTGGAGAACTTTAAAAAAGTTCCAATGCCTAAGCCCACCTTCAGAGATTCTTACTCAGTTGGTCTAGTTGGGACCCAGGAAGCCATGTTTTGTAAATCTTCCCAGAGGACTCTGTTGTGATTTCCACTCTAGAGCAGAGTGCTTCTCAAACTCTGATGTGCAGAGTTTACATGGGGATCTTGTTAAAATGAAGATTCTGAAGACCTAAATAAATGACAAGACATACCATGTTCATGGACTGGAAGACTCATCAGTAAAGATGTTAGTTCTCCCTCAATTTCTCTATAGCTTTAACACAATTCTAACCAAATTCTAAGCAGGACATTTTGTAGATAAAAATAAGCTAATTTCTAAATCTATATGAAAAAGCAAAGTAGCTGGAATAGATAAAATAATTTTGAGAAAGTATATATTTGGAGGAATCACATTACCTGATTTTAAGATTCATTACAGACTACAGTAATCAAGACAATGTGGTATTGGCAAAGGAATAGACATGTAGGCCTATTCCTACATGTCTGTATAGAGTCCAGAAATGGACCCACAACAAATATGCCAATTGTTTTTTTGACAGAGGTGCAAAGGCAATTTGATGAAGAAAGGATAATATTTTCTACAAATGGAGTTGAAACAATTGGACACCTGAAAGAAAAAAAATATATACCTCGACCTAAACTTCACAGTTGTACAAAAATTTACTCAAAATAGACCACATACATATAAATGTAAAACTCTAAAACTTTTAGAAGAAAACAGGGGGATATCTTTGTGGCCTGTAGTTAGGCAAAGAGTTCTTAGACACGACACCAAAAAGATAATCCATACAAGAAAAATGGATCAATTGGACTTCATCAGAATTAAAAACTTTTGCTCTGTGACAGACTATTTGAGAATGAAAAGACAAGTTACACACTGTGAGAAAATACTTAAAAATCACATATCTCACAAAGGACTTTGTATATAGCCAGGATATATAAAGAACTCTTCAGATTTCTCTCTTTCTTTCTTTCTTTTTTTTTTGGCCATGCTGCACAGCATGCGGAATCTTAGTTCCCCAACCAGGGATTGAACCCGCACCCCTTGCAGTGGAAGCATGGAGTCTTAACCAGTGGACAGCCAGGGAGGACAAATGTGTGGACACCAGGGGGGAGAAGGGGCGGGGTGGGATGAATTGGGAGGTTGGGATTGACATATATACGCCGCTGGGTATGAAATAGATAACTAGTGAGGACCTGTTGTGTAGCACGGGGAACTCTACTCAGTGCTCTGTGGTGACCTGGGTGGGAGGGAGATCCAAAAGGGAGAGGATATGTTTATACATATGGCTGGTTCACTTCACTGTGCAGCAGGAGCTAGCACAACATTGTAAAGCAACTATACCCCAATTAAAAAAAAAAAAAAAAAAAAACTCTTAAAATTCAATAGCAAGAAGACAATTGAAAAATGGCAGAAGACTTGAACAAACACTTCATCAATTGTTAGTGACTAACAGTTTGCAAAGCGCTTCCTTGGAACTAGCTCTAGACTAGGTAAGAGGGTCCAAGGAAGACAAAATTGCATTAGTCACCTCAGCACAGTCTGTCAGAGTTTTCTACTTTTCTCAAAGCTCTTATGTATTATTCTCTTTAGATACCCTACATTTTTGTGGAATCCTAGGCAGGGGTTCATCTCCCTATCTTGCAGGTAATAATCACGAGACCCTGGACAGTTAAGGTCATAGAGCTTGTTAAGGAAAGAGTAAGGAGGAAGCTGGTTTCTCACCCACCAGAGTGCCCGGGATCCCTGTGAGAGGCATGTCAAGTGGGCTGAATCTTCACAGAGCACAAAGCACAGGCAATAGGTTCTCAGGACTCTTCCGGGGAGTCTGCTGCAAGTTCACACACCAGCTCGAAAATGGCAATATCAAAGGCTGGATGGAGGTGTAGAGTAAAGAGCAAGGGGAGGGGGAAAGAAGAGAGGAAACCAAATGTGACTGTCAAGTGTAGGTTCTAGTCTAGTACATGATGACTCTGTCAAGTGGCGAGTCTGCGGGAAGTCATACTATCACCAACTCCTAATTATCTTTCCTCTGCCCCCAATTAGAGGAGGTCCTGCATGAAAGTTCCAGTGTTGAATGAGAGGCTCTGTAGAGTCAGACCATCCAGGCTTCACTCCTCCTGCAGCTGATGGCTACCTTGTTGAGGGATCTTGAACAAGTCAATGAAAGCCTCATCTCTAGAAGATCCCTGGAAAGGGTATCTGGGTTGCTCAACGTTTGGAAGTGGAAGATGTCCATGAATTGCCATTGCCTGCCCTGGAATGGCAGTGAGAGGAGCCAGGGACCTCCAGGACAAGGGAGACCTATTTCCTAGGTTCAGGCATTGGGGTGTGACATTTCATGCCTCTGTCATTTGCTCCAAGTGTCATTGCCCTCAGTTGTGCTTTGGTTGATAACCTTAGTTGATTCTTCTATGCAGACGGCTCTTGCACCTCAATTTTCTTGACAATGACTCCTCAACAGTAGCTTCCTTGCAGCATACAACCTCAAGTAATCTTTAGTTAAAATACCACAGAGATGAAAGCCTTTTTTCCCTTGTTCCCTTTTTCCCCCAGAGCAGATTGGACTTTGTGCAGCTCCCTTGGAAGAGGAGTCAGCTTTGAAAGCAGGTTCAGATTCTAGCCCAGTTCCTATTTATTTATAGCCCAAGTTATTTCAGCAACTGCTGTCAAGTAAAAACTCTGGTGAGAGGGAGGTAAACATGCCAATTCCATTTCATTGTCCAAGCAGCCCTCTCTGCTGTGGTGGAGGAACCATGCCGCGCCGGGGCTGATCCTGGCTGCTGGAGGGTTGGAGACCCTCACACAGTTAAGACCTACTCCCCATTCAGTCCTGGGTATTCAAGTTATCGTGGCTTCTATTATATGGTGGAAAAAGCAAGAGGTTATGAGCCAGAGCATCCAATTCTGGTTTGGCCACTTGCTGGTTCCATGACTTGTGAAAGCTACTTAGCTTCTTGGAGTCAGGATTTACCCATTTCAAAATGGCAGCGTTACTAACTACAAACACAGATGAGCTCACATAAGCCTCCAGGACAGCGCTCGGTAGACAGTGGTTTCTTAATTCCTGGTTCACTGAAGCTCTTTGAATGAATGAAGTCAGACTGTGGAGAATGGAATGAATAAATGAACACATGTGTTCATCAGAGATCATTGAGAATCTGCTAGGCGTCAGACATTATGCGAGCCGGTGGAGAAAATTAGATATTGTCCCTGATTTCCTAGAGCTTACGTGGTAGGGAAGAAGAGGACAATGAACCCAGAGATGTACAATCATACATACTGATCAGTCTCTTTTTAAAAGACCTGGAAGAGAGAAGACGGTGGGGGTAACTTGTCCTGGCGAGTAGTTAAGGGAGTTGAGGCGGCAGCCTTTGAGCTGAGACCAGCAAGGCGGGTGGGAATTAACTAGCAAAAGAGGAGGGAGAACAAGTGTCCAGTCCTGAGCTGTGCATTTTTCAAGGAAGGAAAAATAAGGCCAGGAGACCCAAGTGTGGTGAGCAAGGAGGGGCCTGGCTGAAAGGAGGCTGGAGAGAAGGGTAGGAGCACACAGGCCTTGCATCTTATCCTGGGCACCACAGAAAGCTGTAGAAGGGTTTTAAACAAGGAAGTAATGTAATTCTATTTATTAGGACCAGTTGAATTGAATAAAAGTTTGTAAGAATACAATGCCTTTTTATGAGAAGAGCCCATGCACTCAGTGCTGAGGGCTGGCCTAAGGCAAGGGTGGTGGCCGTTGATGATTGTCTTTGGTTCTCCCTGACTCTGGTCCTTTATGGAGCTAGGGACAGGCTCAGCCTCTGGGGTCCGTGGGGTTCTGCCCATCTGAAGCCATAGACTTTGCCATGTCTCGGGAATCCCTAAGAGTGGGAATCCAGAAGATGTCAGCTGTGTGGCCTGAACTGGAATTCCAGCTTGATCATTTGATTCCACTGTTGCTTGGAAGAGGAACAGTGAAGCTGTGGCTTCAGCTGGAATAAGCTGGGTTGAGGAAGCTCACCATGTATTTTTCAGGGGGAAAAGAAAAGTCTTTAGAAACTCGGGAGACTCTCAGTATTGTGAGTCACCTGACAGCGTAGGATTAGAATTGTCTGCCTCTTGGCCTAGTGATCTTGGTGCTTTTGTCCCTACTGGGAGATCAGTCAAACTAAGTCAGCTGTGCCTCTTTCCTCCCGCTGACGGGAGGACCCCAAACACTCTGAAAGGGGACGTATGTCCCCTGTGCCCACTTCAGCCTGATCTGTGGAATGGCTTGGCCTAGAGAGACGCAGGGACTCTTTTCTCTGTGTTCTTCCTGTTTATTTCAGCAAAGATGCCAGGGAGAGACTCATCAAAGGCCCGTTGGACAGATGCATATCTCTCTATAAGCTAACCATCCAAGGGGAGAGTCCCCTCTAACTAAGAAGAGGGCGTATGGCAGAGTGAGATAGGGGAACTCAGGCAGACAGGCAGCGGCTCCTGGGTCCTGCAAGGCGGCCGCTGCCCAATGAGCTGGCGGCCAGGTCTGAGGCAGGACGTCGGCCACGGTCCATGCGAAGAAGTTCTCACATTTATTCAGAGTCTGCTGTCTTCTGGCCTTTCCTCATGCCATCACATTTATCCTTCCCGGTGATGTACCACTTTTAGATGGAACGATTGAGGCTCACATAAAGTGCCCAAATTCACACGGGCAAGAAGGGGTTGATATAGACTAAATGTTTGTGTCCCTCCCACACCCCAAATTCATGTGTTGAAATCTAATTCCCAGTGTGATGGTATTTGCAGGTGGGGCTTTTAGGAAATGATTAGGGCATAAGGACAGAGCCGTCATGGGATTAGTGCCTTTATAAAAGAGACCCCAGAGAGCTCGCTTACCCTTTCCACCATATGAGGACACAAAGAGAAGATGACCATCTGTGAACCAGGAGGCAGGCCCTCACCACATCCTGAATCTGCCGACACCTTTATCTTGCACTTCCCAGCCTCCAGAACTGTGAGAAATTGTGCTGTTTAAACCACCCAGCCTCTGGTATTTTTGTTACAGCTGCCCGAACAGACTAAGACACAAGGTAGAACTGGATTTGGGTGCAGATCTTTCTGGCTCTTTCCACGTTGTCTCATAGACCATTCCAGCTTCCTATTTGTGTGTGCACGTGGAGGAAAGGGTCCGTGATGCGGTCCTCCCAAGCATGTCCTGATGCTAAAGCAGTGTCCTTGGGTGGGGGCGGGTGCAGTGAAGGGGCACTGGATTGGGAGGGTCTGAGTGTTGCCTTCGGCCTGTCAGCAGGCCGTCCTTTTCTCCCCAGTGAAGCGGGGTCAGCATACCCACCTTGCCGGCCTGCCCTTGCCAGCCTGCTGGGAGCCTGTATGAGATAATGGATGGGAAAGATCTTTAGGGAGGAGAGAGCGCAGGAGAGGAGGCTGAGGTGCGAATGGACAGCCAGGACCGCCGGCAGCCTGCTGGGGGAGACCCTGGTCCTGGCTCAGCTCCAAGGGGACTGAGGATCGGGCCATGCTTTGCCTGGGCTGGATCAGAAACTGCGTTTCCTGAGCGCACGTCACCAGCTTCCATTGGCACGGTGGAGGGAGTGCCGGGGCGCGCTGCTCCCTGCAGGGCTGTACGTGTGGACCCTCTCATCCCTGCTTCCTCGAGCCCAGAATTAGCCGGGGGCGGCTCTTGGCCCGCAAGATGGACCACACGGGCTGGCTTTGAGCAGTGGTCGCCCTGTCCTGTCTGGCCATAGAAAGTCCCTTGAGCCGCTCCCAGCTGGAGCCAGTGTTCCCGTGGATAACCTGGACCGCCGGCCCCTCCAGCTCGCCTCCTCCTGCTCTCACCTCCTCCTTGCAATTTCTCTGCAGCTGCAGTGGGAGGTGGTGGAACAATTAGACGGCAACGCCCTTCCAATTGCCTCTAATCTTCAAGCTCTCAGAATCTCATGAGTTCCTGTGCTTTCCTGCTCTGCCTTCCTGTTCTTTGCTGCAAGCACATCCAGGGGCCAGCCAGTTACCTTGTTGCTGGGGGAAAGATGGAACCCCGGGCATGTGGCATGGAGACCTCCCCAGCAGATAGGTCTTGGGTTTGGGAGCACACACTGGGACTCCTCCAGGCCTGCCCCACTTCAGGCCCACCTTCTTCTTCTTGTCTGCCAGAGCAAAGGGCTCTGGATTCAGAATTAGGCAGCCTGGGGCCTGGTCTGAGATGCGTCCAAACTTGATGATGGTGATGGTGATGATAGTGATACCAATAGCAGTTCAAATAGCTGTCATTTACCACTTGCCTGTTTTGTGCCAGTTTAGACCCCACATCGTTTCATTCTAACAACGTCCCTGCAAGACAGGCACTATAGCCACCTTACAGATGAGAAAGTTCATGCTCAGAGAGGTTGAGTGACTGCCCAGTTCAAACAGCTGGAAGGTTACTGAGCTGTGGTTTGTGCCCACATCTTGGTGACCCCAAGCCCAGCTCTGTCCACCAGGGCGCGCTGACCCATGACTTCATGGAGCCCCAGGGTCACTCACTCACAAGCGCCCTAGGGCTGGCAGGGCTCCAGACCATTCCAGTTCCCTCACCCTGGCAGCGAGGAGGCTCAGCCCCCCGGCCACACCAGTGTCCTGGCTCCTTAGTTCCTCCCTCACCCTCCACGTGTGTGCGCAGAGCCCCACTCTGCGACTGCCTGAGCTGGGCTCTGGGCTTTGGGAAGTGCTGGACATGAAGGAACCTCAAAGCAGCCTGACCCCGCTTCTCCTGAGTTTCCCCTTGGAGGCGTGAGAAACACATCGGGGAAGTGGATAGGAAGGTGAGAAGAAGCAAGAAAAATGGGAAAAGAAGACTAAAGACCCCAGAAGTGCAGAGGGCGCCCATCTCCCCAAGTGCTCAGGGAAGTATCCATCTTAGAGTGGCCTGAGCCGGGGGAGGGGGGGGGTGATGAGGGGAGGGAGGGGGTGCCCTCCCTGGTACTGCAGAGGCCAAGGTGGAGTGAGATGCTGCTGGCCTTGACTCCATACTTCCCTGAGGTCATTAGAGACCCAAACTAGGAAGGCTTCCTTAGCCTGGACAAAGCATCACGCTCCACCAAGAGCTGGGCTCCCCCATACTTGGGAGGACTTGGGAGGCCCAGCAGCTCTCCATCCCCTGGGCCCACAGAGGAGACAGTTCTTGGAAGCTGTTCTCTCAGTCTGCAGTGGCTATCCTGCTTCTCCCCCAGGCTCCCATCCTTCCTCCAAGGCCCACTCACTGTCACCTCCTCTGGGAAGTCTTCTCTGCTTGCCCCAGAATCATGGCTCCAGACCTTATTCTAGAACATCTGTTGCATTGCAGTCTATCTACCACTTTATATATATTTTTTCCTTTTCTCTAAGATAAGGCTGTGAACTCTTCTAAGCCTGGGACAGACTCTTCTTCTGTGCTTAGTCAGTCCCATGAAATATTTAAAAAAACCACTGGCATAATTCAGCATACACAGTGAGTTTATACTCTTGTGTACTTAGATCAGATTATTCTTTCTTTGTAGTAGGTATTACTAATTATTCTTATTATCGTTTTGCGCTTAGTTGTTTCTTTTTTACAGCTTTGCTTCCCACTGCTTTTCCCTCCTTGGCATTTATTTGTTTATTTAATAGACAGCCATTGAGCAACCACTACGTGTCAGGCACTGTTCTAGGTGCTGGATGTGCAGAAATGAACACTTTTTAAATTGTCTTACGCAACTGAAAAGCACAGAATTAGGGCTGACTTAGGGTGAGGCTTAATTCCTCAGCTTAATGATGTCACTGCTGGAGCTGAGATCCCCATGCGAGCTCAGTTGGGTGTTGAGTATTTGAGGGGCGTTTTCCTGGCTACACCTCAGGTCTTTCTTGAATGAGTGGTACATCTGGTAATGAATGAGGCCATCCAGGTTCACACACACTTGTTCCTGCAGTTGGCGCCTCCTCCTAAGGTTTCATGAGAACGCGCTTTTTTTAGGGGAGCAGGTGTGTGGTGGCTCCTGGATCCCTACACACTGTCTTCCAAGGATTCTCTGAGGATCGCACCCCTCCAGGCTGGTTTGGCTGAGGCTGTTTTTGTCACCCCCACAGGGCAGTGTTGTTTGTTCCTGGAGCAGAGGGACATCTGTCATCCTCACTGAGCCTCGACAGATGCCACATTGAAATAAGCAGCACCCGTGTAAACACTCACACAGCAGCAACAGCTTTGTCACTGCCACCCTGGCTCAGACACTGCACCCTCATTTACCTGCCCTTCCTCCTGCTGAAGACACCTTGCTGCACCTCCCTGCCAGCCCATGTTCCCACACTGCAGGTACAGGACCAACGGTACCTGTGTGTGCTGTGACACCCAGCAGACTCGAGCAAGAGGATTTGAGCCTAGGAGGTGCAAAGAAGGGTCTCTCCGCAGAATTGCAGGTTGTAAGCACATGCTGGGCAGTGAGCACATCTCCGCCTCTCTGGCTTGGAATGGGGCTTGGATGGTTGATCCTGGGCATAATGGGAAAAGCACACAGAACATCACCTCCTCTGGGATATGAACGAGTCTTCCTAGAAGAATCGTCTCACTTGGCCCTTGTTATCTTCAGGAGCGAGAGCTTAGGGAAATGGTGTGGCCACACACTGAAAATGGGGCTTACGTTCAGTATTAACGAGGAATTGAGGATGCTCTGCCCATATTGTAAAAGTGGGAAGGCTTGACCAAGGATGGTTTCTAAAGCGAGACTTACATGAAGCAACTCTTAGATGAAGAGAAGGATGAGGGTGGTGGGATGAGAAGAGAAGAAGAAGCAGGCATACCTTCTTGGACAATTGTATGAGGGTCTTGCAAATATTTTATAATGATGTAGAACATTTCCTCTTTCTTTATAAAATCATCCTAGTTTTTGCTACTTTATCACTCCCTCCCTGTGGGTGTAGCCGTAATCATCCTGAAAAGGTGTCTGTGGACTTGTTGTGGAGAAGGCTAGGTTGAATGTAGGGGTAGTAGGGCGTATCCTCCTCCTTGGCCGGCTCCTGGAGGGAGAGGGCAGCCTGGCAAAAGAGGCTGGAGGGCCAGGTCCCCAGGGCCTTTGAGAGGAAAAAGAAGAGGTGAGTCCAGGGACGGGGGAGCGGGGCAATCATTTGTTAGGTCCTAGGCAGTATCCCGGTGCAGTGTCCTAGATGGGACGGTGGGGGAGACATCGGTTCATAGATAACATCCTGCTCTGGTGGTTGGGCGTGGGAAAGTGTGGAAGGAGGCTGTCAACTGGATTTAACCAGATCTACTGAGTCAGTAAGTGCTACTCTTTACCAGGTATACTTATGGAAGATCCTAGTGGAAGAAGACTGGTCTCATCATGAAAGCTCCCTGGAAGGACTTCTGATGAGTGTGGTTATATCTCAGCTAGAGCTGTGTAGCTCTGGGATGCTGGAGAACAGTATGGAGGAGCCCCAGTTCCATGGCTGTCAGCTGGGCTGTAGGGGGTTCTCGGGGCTGCCTCTCAGCTGACCCTCACTGCTCCTCCTTAGACCCCCCCTCTTTGAAAGAGCTCTTCCACTTATATATTTTTCTTATATTGGGCTTACGCTTAAATATTTTATTTGGAAAAGGGAATCAGGAACTGAAACATTTCTTTATATCCTGAATCAGATCATCGTCAGGCTCCCCCTGACTCTAAGCTGATTTTGTGACTTGCTGTTTCAGAGACCCCAGCCCTCTTCACCTCATCTTGCATTTTATCTTTAGGCTCCTCTTTCTTTCTTAAGCTGACATTTGAATTCCTAAGTGGTTCTTTCTGCATTTCTCCAGATTATATTTGTGACTAATCCTTCTCATGTTGTTTTAAGTAATGGAGAGAATCTGAACCCAGCAGTAAACCTGAGGGCCTTCTTCATAACCATGGAGGTTTCTGGAATCTATAAAACTTTCATTTGTGCACAAGAAACTGAAGTTTAAGAAATACTAGCTTTTCCCTTAATTTAAATGACTGCATCCCATGGGGAATCTAATTTTTTTTAAAAAATCGCATATTCCAATAAAGAAGAAAACTCTTGGATTGGATAAACAATGAAGCTGTTTACTTAAAAAATGATTCTTTATTCAGCTATAGAGAAACCTGGGGAATAGAGGAGGAGGAGAAGTACTGAATGGAATTTGCAAGACTAGATTTTTAAATCAAGGCTAAATTTGTCATCTCTCCTCTTCAGTGAACCCTACCTAAGTAGAGTCAATCAGACCCTCTTCTGGACCCTTCCAAACCCCAAGAATGTCAGGGTGCAAAGCCTGGGTGCAAAGGGATGGAAAGTCTTACCAGCATGAATGCATGTACTGTCTAGGATTTTTTTGTATGCAAATGAGAGAAATCTGGTTCAAGCTGCTTAAGCACAAACAAAAATAAAAACAAAAACAAAAAACAGAAGGAAAGGGTAGGGAGGAATTTGATGACTTTGGTAACTGAAAAGCCCAGAGGTTAGGTCTGGCTTTTCTTTTAGCTGACTCCAGGCACTTGAAGGATGTCTCTAAGTCCCTTGTTCTCACTGGTTCACTCCATTTCTCCTTCCATCTCACATTTCTGCCTCTGTGTTGGTTTTATACTTTCTCCACGTGGGATCCTGCAACAGAATCAAATGCATTTCATATTCACTTCTTACCCTTAACTCTCAGTGGAAAGACAACTTCTCTTTTACATACAGAAGTTCCAGCAAAAATCCCAGAACTGACTCTCACTGGAACAGGTTTGTTCACATGCTTGCTTTTGAACAAGTTACCATGGCCAGGAAGATGGGTCTCCTGCTCTTATCGGATAAACCTGGTGGACACCCACTCCTGGAGCTGGGACCCTTGCTGAACCACGAGGATTGAGAGCGAGGGATTGTTTTGTTACCAGAGGGGCAGTGGGTGCTAGGCAGGTAAAGACAATAGCTATTCACTATGATATGGTTTGGTTAGGTAGATTAGAGGAGCCAGCCCTGGGGTGATCCATGTTTGCCAGCCGATCCTGTTAGGCAGTGTCTTCCTGTTTGGTTACCTGCAGCGTATCTCAGTTGTTTGCATGGTCTTCCTGCCGTCTTGTTCCTAGATATTGGAAATTAGGCAAGCAGAACCTAATTTACCACTTGGATCTGATGTATATAAGACAAGGCAAGCTCTGTGCCCACAATTCTTCCCCAACTATAGAGTTAACAAATCACTTCCACGCAATATGATTAATATTAATTTTTGGCCATCAGTTGAGAGCTGATAACTATTGGAGATTTAAGAAATTATCCATCCAGTTTTACTCTTTGAACTATTTAATTTTATTAATTGAAAAAATTTTTATGAAATACCTACACCTGCCTGTTATTAAGTACTTACTATGTCCCAGGCAGTTGTGTGAGTGCTCTATAAACATTAAGTCAGGTCCTCCCAACAACCCTGTGAGATGCACACTTAGCCCTATTTTGCAGGAGAGGAAACAAGGTCAGAGTGTTCTGTGACCTGTCAAAGGCCACGCAGTCTGGAGCGGGCAGCATGCTTATGTGCTTGTGCTGGGCTTGACTTATAGGAGGCTTGGCTTATAGGAGGGATGCATAAGCCATGGTTTTCTGCCTTTGAGCAGTATGGAACTGCTGTGTGTTTATAGTTACATAAAAGAATGAGTAATATGCTTCTTCGGGCATAAACAATAAAACAGAAGGAAGTGATTAATTTTGCCTGAGTGTAGTCTCAGAGGCAGGAAGGGACATTTGAGCTAGGCCTTGATGAATGAGTAGGAGTTTCCCATGCGGGTACAGTACAGAGGGAATTTGTCCTTTAACTGAGTAATGCATGAGTTTTATATGAGATGGAGCTGCCAGTTTTAGGAGATGTAATATCACCTTGGACTCTGCCTTCTCATTTTACCACATGGCCAAAGTGATATACATTTGTATAAGTTCAGATGCTTTCATTTGAAAAGAATAGAAACCCCAGTACAAGGTGGATTAAACAGTAAAGGAGATTTAATGTCTCTCTCATTGAAAATCACAGAATTCGGGCTGGTGTGGGGTGAGCCTTCATCTGCTGGTTGAACACTCACGAAGGGTCTGGTTTCTTCCCATCTCCCTGTTCTGTCTTATGAAATGACATTTTCTTCAAATGCTGGCTCCTTTTAGAGCCCTACAATGGCTGACAAATCTCCTGGGGCTGTGTGCTTGCTTCGTTATGCCCACCTGGAAGGAAAGGTGGTTTTGTCCCAGCATTCCCAGCCAAAGACCTGAGAGTCACTCTGATTGGACTGGTTTAGGTTACAGGCCCGGCCCTGAGCTGATCACTGTAGCCAAGGGACAGAGCACACTGATGGAGTCAATTTCTTTGGAACTACATGAATCCTCAGATGAGATTTTGGGGACTGATGGAAGGAGGAAGTGGACAGTGGATGCTGGGAAAGCTTTAAAGAATGTTCACTACGGCACTCAAGTTTGTATATTCTCTTTCTTTTGAGCAGTGAAGGTGGCATATACCTACTGCACATAACCTTGGATGCTCAAGCTCTGGGCTTGACCTTGGGCAATCCGGTCATGAACTACCTTTCTTGTCTCCATTGTCTCTCCCTAGTTTGTCTTCTGGACCAGCTTGCTTTGATTTGGTCTGAGGACGCCCACTCCCTATTAGACTACAGTGAATTTTGTGGACAGACCAGGGTTCTCTGGGCAGGATGGCATAAATACCACACCAAATGGTCTAGAACTTCATAGCAGCTAATTTCTGAGGCCTTTTGCAGAACGTCTTTCTTAAAAGAGGGTAAAAAAAATCTGACACAGCATTTTCTAAAACTCTTGCCAACCTCCCAGACCACCACTCTCTCCTTCCTAGTGGGGTAGCTAAATTTATTCTGAGTCACAGAATGGCAAAAAAGGGGGCTTCCCAAGATGTCTTGCACTGATGAGAGGAAGAAATATGCAAGGCCACTAGCCAGAGGTGGCGGATCATGGATTAAACTGAGGCGGGGTGGCTCTAGAAAGCCTGAGTAGTTGGAGGAGAGCAGGCCCAGTTTCAAGCCGTGGTGCTGTCACTTCTTAAGAGGCAGTATGGGTGTGGCGTGGGGAATACCGACTGTAGCCAGATTGCCTGAGTCTGAGCTTGTCTCCAGGCTGTGCCTGGGTTCATGTCGCGGCACTGCCATTTACTAGGCCTGGATCAGGAATAGTCACCAGGTTCATTCTTCCATTCAAGGGGGTGTTTTCTGATGTGTCCTCTTGCAATTTGGCTTCCAATCTACTTGGGAGGGTGACGTCTGTCATTTTCTCTCTTTGGCCTCAATTGTTCCCTCTGTAAAATATGGATAAGAAAAATATCCACATTATAGGGTTGTTGTGAGGATTAAATGAGTTAGTATGTGGAAAACACTTGGAACAGCGGCTAGTAAGCACTAGCGGTGAGGATATTTAGATATGTCTTGTACGTCTTGTAGGGCTGCTGTGAGACTTACAGTCATTGCATATGTATTGTCTGGCCTATAGCAGACACCTGATAAATGTTAGCCATTATTAATAATAGTTATGTTGATTGAACTGCTTAATAATAATGTGAGTCATTGCAATAGAACTTGATCATTTCTGGGGTGTTTGCTGCTAATATTGTCCCCTTGGACCTCACAACTACTCAATGATGGGACTCCTTCTTTTGTCCAGTGGATCTCAGGAGAGGGTTGAATGCCTTCCCAGGGTGTCCTAATGGGACTAGGACAGGACCCATGGAGAGGAGTTTCCCTGTCCTGACCTTGTCCCCTTCCCGTCCCCACCTAGGCTGGAGGCTTCCCAGCCATTTGTCACGGCCTCTTTTGAAATGCATGTGGTTCTCATCGGTAATACCCTGATTGTCCCATTAATCTCCTTTTAAGCTTCATGAAAAATACAAAGGGCTGGATTAGGAAATAGTCACCAGGTTCTAATTTTGCATTCAGGGGATTGTTTTCCAGGGACGTGAAGAGACTGATGTTTCCCATTTGGCATTTGGGTTTCCAGCTAAGTCGGGGAGAGCTGTCACCTTCTGAATTATCTACCACTTTACAAGGTTGCATCTGTATTTTGCCTCTCGTGTGTCTGTACCTTTTGTTGCTTCTCTATATGCATGTGCTCCTCTTCCTAATGGATGTCAAACTGTACTGCCCAGAGGGAGCACTAAGAAATTTCTTTTGGTAAAACCTTAGAGCAGCAAGAAACCTAGAACTTCAGGTACCCACCTTGTGCATATTCCTTAGACCCTGACCACAGAACAATGCTCACTGCAGAAAGAGTAGTGTTTCTTTCTTTCTTTAAAAAAAAAAAAAAAAAAAAAAAAAAAAGGAGAAAAGGTTTATTTCTATGCACACAGGAGCCAACCAAAAAAGTAGCTAACATGTTAAATGGTGCAAGTTAAAGGTTTATAAATCTAACTTAATATGGAAAAGGGAGAGGGGAGAATTGGCTTCTATGGGAAGAACAGATAGGTTTCTTTTTTTTTTTTTTTTTTTTTTTTTGGCTATGCCTCGCGGCTTGTGGGATCTTAGTTCCCCGACCAGGGATTGAACCCAGACCCTCAGCAGTGAAAGCACAGAGTCCTGACCACTGGACCGCCAGGGAATTCCCACAGATAGGTTTCTTCAGGAAAGATAAACGGGTTCTTTGGAAAACAATAGGATATAAGGGTGTTTGTGGTAATATTTGTCTGTACATGGATGAGTGGTCTTTGCATCTCCTTCAGGGTTGTAAAACACCCCACAGAAGGGATTTATGGTAGGTTTAGAGTAGTGTTTCTTGTACATACTCTCTCTCTCCCTCCAAGGTCCTGAATTCTAGATCAGTTCACTGTTGAACATGGTAGCCACTCGCTGACTGTGGCTATTTAAATTTAAATGAAATTACACGTTCAGCTACCCAGTCGCATTTGCCACATTTCAAGTGCTCAATAGCCACAGGTGGCTAGTGGCTACCGTCTTGCGCAGCACAGAGAAAGAACATTTCCATTGATACAGAGAGTTGTGCTGGACAACGTTTAGCGTAAAGGAGAAACGGAGAGGGAACTGGCATATGGGTGTTAGCGTTTAGCTACGAAGTACCACAGACCAACAAATATTAAATATTCCTCTTTTTTAACTCTCTGCATCTATTTCCCCTGCAATTTTCAAGCACCCATATACCAGGAGAAATGAGAGACTATTGTTCCCTGATCTAACATAAACATTCCATGAAAATGGGATTTATTTTTTCTTACAGAGAAATATAAATGTGTATTTTGTTACCTAATACGAACAATGAACTTGGACAGCATATTACATGTGTTTCAACCCATTGCTGACTGGTATGCATGTGGCCAGAAAGGCAGTGTAGAACCTTGCTTATATTAGAGGAAGGGGTTCAGAAAAACTACTAGATAGTAAATATTTCTGTCCAATCAGAGCTATAACATTTTTGTCTGTTGACTACTTGGTGGGCAAATCTACTTGGGACAGCCCAGTCTACTAATTCATCTCAAAAAGCATACACCAGCAATGAACAGACATGCTTTTGATGATGCTTCCTGCTGTTTTGCTGCTATTAGTAAATTACCAGATAGCACCAGATCAAAGAGATAAACATCTTTGCATGAATATTGCAAAAAGTCTGTGGAGGGGCTTCCCTGGTGGTGCAGTGGTTGAGAATCCGCCTGCCAATGCAGGGGACACGGGTTCGAGCCCTGGTCTGGGAAGATCCCACATGCCGCGGAGCAACTGTGCCCGTGAGCCACAACTACTGAGCCTGCGCGTCTGGAGCCTGTGCTCCGCAACAAGAGAGGCCGCGATAGTGAGAGGCCTGCGCACCGCGATGAAGAGTGGCCCCCGCTCGCCGCAACTAGAGAAAGCCCTTGCACAGAAACGAACATCCAACACAGCCAAAAATAAATAAATAAATTAATTAATTAAAAAAAACAAAACAAAAAAACATAAAAAAAAAAAAAAAAAAAAAAAAAGTCTGTGGATCTCTTGCGGACCCACCAGACCTAATTTTGAGAATGACTAATTTAATCAGTTTGCAGAGTTTAATACACATACTTGGACAAGGGTTCTGAATCCTTCTGTCCTTGGGAGGAAGGAAAAGCAGAGGGTGACACTGGCTGTCTGGCCTAACAAGAAAGCACAGGAGGATCCAGGGCTGCCCCTGAGAGCTGAGATCCGACGGCCAGAGCTCAGCGCAGGGAAGGGCTGATATCCTGCCTGAGACAGGCTTATCCGGCAGTGCCTGGAGCCTCTGGTGAGTATGAGGGTCATTGTGTTCCAAATCGTCTGTGGTCAGCTTACCAAATAGGCTGGCGTCTGGTGGAGAATCTCTGTAGAATTGTCCAGAGACCAGACGTCTCAGGACAAGAGGATAATCTTCCCCATATGTCTTTGTAGTCGTGAGCTAATTATGGCATTTCGGGAATTTCAACCCCTGTTAAGGGTCAATCTTTTTGGTGCCATTTGACCTTTAGTCCCCTCAGAATTGACTGATGACATTGAGATGAGAATTTCTTGTCACTGATAAAGCTCTTAAAAGATTTACAGTACTCTAAAAATACCACAGTAATAAGCATAATAATATCTCTGGATTTTTGCAGCCTTTGAATAAAGTCCCCCCCACCTCCGTGAAGCATCATCCTAGTAGTTTTCAAACTCTCTTGGTGTCGGCGTCCTTCAGAATCTTTGTTCAAATGAAACCATAGCTAGGACCCAATGTATAGTGCGGATAAAAGTGGAGTGTGCCGAAGGGAGAGAAAGGGTAGAGCCCCGCTCACTGGACCTCTACCCCCCCAAACCCTCCCCGAGCCTCTGAGTCAGCCCATGTCTCCAGCGAATGATCCAGAGCATTGCCCAGTAAGTGCTCGCAGTCGCCCGGATGCGTGTTCTGTCCTCCTGTCATCGCAGTGATGTGGTGCCCCTGGAATTAGGGAGGCGGCTGATGAGGAGAGAGTGGCCCGCACACTGCTTGGCCCCCTTCAAGGAGGGTATGTCGTGACAGGAAGGCAGTGGAAGGGACTCATCCAAGGTCACTGTGGGGTAGGGTCTAGATTCTCTAGAGGCTGTTTTCTAGAGTAGAGCATGTGCTCATAGAACTTGGCTCCTTAGGCTCATAGAACTCTTAACTCCTCGTAGGCAAGGTAGAATTTTTGAGCACTGGCCTCCACGTAGCCTGTCTTCAAAGTGGCTGTGTGCTTCACGCAGCGATTCTGCTGCGAAGACCCTCAGGAGATTTTCCAGCCTACCTTGAACTTCATCCAGGCTGCTCCAGTTCCTCTTGCTTTGCAGACTCAGGCGTGGTCACCTGGAAGTCCCTGCCGTGGTCATCCGTTGTACTCGTTTGGCCTCTCACTCTGCCACCAGGAACAAAACAACTGCAGTCCTAGTGTTAGCGGGTGCATTTGGCTCTTGCAGAAGGATGAATGAACGTTGTCTTCCAAGGACTCTTTGTCTCTAATGTGTCATGTCCCAGTGCCTCAGTCTTCTTGCCTGTGAAATGGGTATATAAATAATTCTATGTAAGACTCACTGGAAGATTGAAGTCTTTGAAAATGTTGATTGTAGGTCCAGAGAGTTGGAATGGCTGGCCTCTATCCTAGAGCCAGTTAACTGCCATGCTCCATAAAATATCATTACTGCTCTTGTTCTGAACCTGAAAAAGAGAAACCAAAACTATGATCTCTTGTCTAAACCTTGTTAATGATTTTCAGATTGACTCTATGTGCCAAAGAACTGCTGATCAGTTTCTTACAGGAGAAAGCTGATGATGGGGAGGAAAGGAGCTGAGTTTATTTACTGAACTTGGTTTCCCTGCTGACTCACCCAGGGGTTGGGAACAACATCCTGAGTCTCCATATCCACCATAGAGATGAGGGGGGATGTTACCCTTTTGCCCAGCCAATGGGGGATGGGATAGAATTCCAACGATTGCATGAAGAAAGTGAGTTGCAGAGCAAAGGAACTCCTCCTCAAAGGCCAATTCAATCTTAGTAATCTTATGAGAAAAGCCTTCCCAGTTTAGAATCAGCTCCAAGAAATTTGGCACTGGATTTTAGATTTGCTCAGTGAGAGCAAAAAGGAAGGAGATGCTGCTTTTGTCTGGAATTCCAGAACCTTCCTTTGCAAGGCCAGCAGTGCGGAGATATACCCTAAAGAACAGTGGCTGCCTATTCTTGGAATGGAAGCACTTAATTTGGTCTAATTGTGGCAATTTCTAGGAGTCACTGGGAAATTCAGCAGCTAATGAATGTGCCCCTGTTCTGTCAGATCCCTACTGGAATATCCAGTATTCTCTTTTTCATACTTATCAGCTAAGTGAATTACAGAAATACATTTCAGAAGCCTGCTGGGGGTAAGAGCAGGGATATAAAAACCTCCTTCTTTCCCACCAGAGGAGTCCCAACAGTACAGGTGAATGTCACACTTGTGTTAAAAAAGGCCACCGATTCCCAGCAGGCTGTGAGCAGGGCCTCTGCTTCCCAGGACTGTGCCAGGCTGACCTCCTTTTCCTGGAACCACCCCTTGCTGGGGCCTCCATGGGTCTTCCATTCGGTGAGGGGCTTGTGGGTGTCCGGGTCTGCAGGCAGACACACTTCTACAGATCTGGATCAGAAGACAAAACAGAGGTTGAAGGACATTGGGCTGTTCGTTTTCCCTTCTCTCTCTTTTTGCCTTATGCTTAGTGTTTCCAGCAGCTGATGGGGGACTGTTCTATCTAGAGTAAATGACCCAGATGTAGTATTTCTCAAACCCTATTTCAGAGCATACTGGTGCCCCTCAAATGATGGGAAGGCTGCATATTCTGTCTCCCTCTTGATGATTTTCATGCACATTTACCCTAAAGACCGTGCAAGTCCTGTAGTAAAATGACCTGGACAAGCTTGCCTCTGTTTATCCCAGCAGTTCCCAGGGAGACCAGGATGCTGGGGTCCTGATGTTGCTGTCCTGGACTGCCTCATCCTTTGAATAAAGCTCAGATGCAGCCAGGTAAATAGCAAGCTTGGAAGTTTCCAGGATCTAGTTTTGTGCCTTTGAGCAAGTTACATAACCGTGGCATGCCTCAGTTCCTTCATCTGTAAAAGAAGATGATAAAAAGTACCTACTTTATAGCGTTGTCATGAGGATTAAGTGCTTTAGTTAGGCTCTTAGGACAATTCCTGAAATATAATATGGCCTATATTTATTAGCTGTTATTATTCATCTCATAAATTATTATTTTCTAAAGGCTTTTAACACTGTGCTCAGTATTGTTATTGTCTTCTTTTCATGTCACAGAGCGTGGCATAGTATAAGAATCCTACCTTGGGTGAAAAGATGGCAAGGCACCATTGTTTTATTTAAGCCTCACGACAGTCTTACAAGGAAATTGCCGTTGTCCTGGTTTATGGCAGAGGAAACAAAGCATACCTGAGCAGTAGAGAGACTGGTCCTAAGTCACACAACACTTGGAGGGTTCAGAGTCAGGCCGGCTGGCTCCAAGTCCATGATCCCCAGCATCTCTGTAGAGGTGCCTGTCAACCAGCCCTTGATGGGGCCCAGAGACAGGAGGCTGGTGACAGCTCTGGTAGGAGGCACCCTCCCAGTGGGTCCTCCTCATATGGCGAGGGAGCCCTCAGTTCAGATTCAAATTCCACCCTTCCCTAGCTGTTTGCCCCTGTGCAGGTTGCTTGACTTCTCTGATCTTCAGTCTCCTCTGCTGTAAAATAGAGAAGGTAATATCCACGTCTTATGTGCACAGTGAGGCTAATGGGCACATGCTGTGTAAGGGTCAAGTACTATAGGCCCAGGATATCATTAGTGCTCAGAAAGTCTCAGCTCACAATGATGCTCTGCATTGGCTTTGCACCGGGCTGCTTTACATGCACGATCTCGTGTAATCCTTTTGACACCCCTGGGAGATCTGTACTCTTCATTTTTCAGATGGGGAAACTGAGCCTCTGTGCGATTAAGTGACTTGCTCAAGGTCCTAAGGCCACAGATTATGAAGTTGAGATTGAAACACCAGCAGCCTTACTCTGTGGAAACCCCTTCCCCATTCGTCTTCTTCAGAGCCATGTGCTAGGATGCTTACAGGGCTGGTGTGTGGCCATGTTCCTTGGTCAGCAGTGCAGACTGGCAGTGGACAGTTTAATCATGTCTGTGTAAGACAGTGCTGTCACTTGGGCTTGAAGACAGTGTTCCTGGGCCAGGAGAATAAGGCAGAAGTCTAATGCTGTTTCCCTGGGAAGGATGTACCAACTCTGGTCTTGGGTCCAGCAGTTCCGTCAGAGATGGTGGCCCATTCGTATGTGCATGCTTGGCTGGGTCAGAGTTCTGTGCCACAGTACAGGGCCCAGAAACCCCAGTGAACCTATTTACCTATTTAACAGTCCAAGTAACCAGAAGAGACACCTTCCTGCAAGGTGAACTGAGGAAGTCCTTAGCCAGTCTTTTAGCTGATTAGGGAAGAGCCCAAGCATTGCAGCACAATGAGAGAGAAATTGCACAAGTTCCTAATCTGAATTCTCCAGATAAACTCTAGTTAATGATTTCAAAACCATGGATGCCCTTCAACTTGAGGGACAAGAGCAAAACAAATGACCAGAGGTTCAGATGCAAGACAGGAGGAGGGACGGAATGCAAGGGAGAGTCTGAGATTACTAGCATGGCTTTCCTACTCAACTGGCTTTCAGAGTCCAGGGAGAGAACCAAGGTGGGTTATTAAGGGAGTATTGACTTGCATGTGCTGAGCAGTTGGAATGTTTTTGTTTCCTAGACATGAAAACACACTTGGCTTTGCATGACTGGGCTTTAAAGTGCTCAGTGAAGCATCACTTGGTGTTGGCCTAAGTCTGTAAACACCCGCAATTTGGGAAGAACTGTCGCTGCAGTATTCTCACATTTCAGGGATGGTTGTGGAGAATAGCAGGTTCCATCACTCAACGAAAGCACATTTTCTCAGGATATCCCTACTCTACCTTCTTTGGCTCAGGGTCCTGTAAGCATCCCTGTGGGGAATGGGAGTACATACCCAACGGTGGTCAGTACATGAATGTGACCAAGATTTGGGTCCGGGGGGATGGAGCCGGGTGCAGCTGTGCAGCCATGGGGATGAGGGATGAAGGCAGAGCCGAGGCTGGAAGGGAATGGGGCTGTCTCCCTCATTCGTTGATCCAGTCAGCATTGACTGAGCACCCACTATGTGCCAGGTGTTGCTCAAGGCATGGGCATAAAGCCGTGATGGGTGAGAATGATGATTGGTGATGGAGGTGTCCAGCGGGACCACACTCAGCCACTCACAGAGTCAGCCATGGGGACAGCAAGAGGGAGGGGAGGGCGTGCTCCAGTGGGAGTTGAAGACCTGTATGATAGTGATGCTTCCTCAATATCTCACTTTGGTTCTTCTCTACTCTCAGAGCCAATTTAGCAGCAAAAGCACTTTACTTCTTCCTTCCCTCCCTCCCTCCCTCCCATCCTAGCATCTAGCATTTGGTATTTATTTTGCCTTTGTCCGTCGGGCTGAAGGGTGGACACAGGCATGAAACCCATAACTTCCATCTTTTTGGATTCAGTTTCTGAATGGAGTGGCGGGGCGGGGGTGGGGGCGTCTTCCAGACCCGCCGTCAGCCACGTGCTTCTCAGGGGAAGCACCTCCCCCTGAATCTTTGTTTGGTTTTTCTTTCTGAAGGAACTGAGTCCATGATTGCAGATCAGGGCAGCATCACCTGGTAAAGTGGAGCCAGGAGACCTGAGCTGGAGAATGAGGCACAGTTCTAAGTGTCAGGGAGAGCAGGGTAGGTGTGAGGGTTCAACCGAATCATACATGTAGAGAATTTAGAACCATGCCAGACATGTAGGGGGTCCAGGAAAAGTTGGAAACAAATAACACTGGGTAGGAAATCAGGAAACCCATGGCAGTTATTCATTTAATATTCATACATTCAGTCAAGAATCATTTCTTAAAAACCTAAGTCAAAAGAGCATGGGGGAAAAAAAAAAAAGAGCATGGGTTCTGGAGCCAGACTGCCTGGATTCAAATCCTGGCTGTTTTATTTACAGCCTTGAGCTGTAACCTTGAGCAAGTTTCTTAATTATTCTCTGTGCCTCAGTTTTTTCATTTGTAAAATGGGAATAATCAATAATAATAAATTGAAGTTGTAATAAGGACTAAAAGAGGTTAGGAGTTATGTATGTTTGTTAGTATCTTTTTGTTCATTTGTTCCATTGCTGTTCATTGGTCTGGTGGTGTGATCTAGCCAGTGGAGACAGGCAAGGTCCCTGCTTTTACCAGGGGGAAGAGCCAGTGGAAGAGCCTGATTATCAAAAAAAAGCAAATAAACTGATACATAATACATTTTAAGATAGTGATAAGTGCTCTAAGGAAACAAGAGAATCCTGGGAAGTGAATGATTAGGGGTGAGGATCAGTAATACATAGAGAGGGCGAAGGGAGAGGGAAAGACCCACACAAAGATCATTCTGTTGAAAAACATGAAATAAGCAAGTTTTTGGAATTTATCACATACACACACACAAAAGAGGAAGGGAGAAAGTACTCCTTGAGCTTCCAAGAGAGGCAAGCAGGATGAGCGGCCCAAAATAAATACAGTTAAATAAATACAGCTAAATAAAGGTTGATTCTGGGGCCAAGCAAGCTTCAAGATAATTATTTCTCCTGGTCGTGAATCATTATGGCTCACACATGAATTCATCTTTTATGTGTTCAGTTCCAAAGGTCCTTGATAGATGGATTAATCCTCCTTTTCACCTGGCTTCCTTCACCTGATCCCCTCGCCTCCTTGAATTGGAATGAAGGGCCATTCATTCAGAAAAATCTGTTAAATCCCAGCTCCTAGACTTTGCACTCTGTCTGGCTTGGGTTCTGCCTCTTAGGGCTTGAGCCCTCGCGCATCTCTGCTGTCTCCATTTGTGCCCCCTTTGGGTCTGTGGCTGAGGCAGGAAAGCTCACCAGACGTTCCAGTGGCTCGTGTACCTTTCCCAGCTCCCACAGTTAGGAAGGACGTGGGAACCTAGGAGGTGGGGAGAACATCACTTCCAGGCTGAGGCAGGGGATGCCCATGTGGTCCAGGGCAAGATGGCAGAGCTTCCGTCAGCCTGGGCCCCATCCCCTTGTCTTCATGGGTGGGTGGAGCAGCCCCCTATCCCCTTGTCTTCGTGGGTCACTAACTTCCTGGCTTCTCTGGGCCTGAAGGACTTGTTACTCCTTGTATTTTGTAGGCATTCAAAAACTTCTGCCAGTGGGTTGCTCAGCCTTGGATAGGCCTGCTTCTATTAAAGTTAACTTTTCCCCTCTTAAATCAGCTTCCACACCTCTTCCTGCCTAATCACTGTATCTGACTTCTCTGCTTTATTTTCTTTCTCGTATTTGCCATTCATATGATATTATTTTATTTAAGTGTTTATATATATTTTCTGTGTCCTCTCACTAGACTATAATCTTTTGTCTATTTATACATCACCGTCTTCTCAGTGCCTAGAACAGAGTCTGGTGCAGAAGAGAAGGTGCTCAATAAGAATGTGAATGAATAAAACAAAAAAGAAGTAGACTCACAGATAACAGAGAACAAACGAGTGGATCCTGGGGGTGGGAGCAAGAAGGGGGCAGGGACAAGGCAGGGATAGCGGGAGAGAGGGTTATTATGGGATTATATGAAATCACGTATGCAAAACTTTTGAAAATTGTAAAGCACTATAGCGTTTAAGAATCTTTAATTTGATTTTTTAAAAAGTGGAAAAAAAAAAAAGAATGTGAATGAATGAATGCCAATTGCCAGGGAGGCACCTCCCCTCCTAACTGCCACTTCTCCTGTCCCCTCTCCCCTTCTTCAGGGCTCGGCTGTGTTGACTCATTAGGCAGTAGAATGTATGGTCAGGACGATGCACTTCAGAGCCAGGCTGCTGGGGCTTCAATACAATGTGCCAGCTTTTTGACCTTGGCCAAGTTCATCTGTGCCTCGGTTTCCTCATTTATAAAATCCGAGAGGAGCAGTACCTAATGCCTAGGATTGTTTTTCAGATTAAGTGAGTTAATACATGTAAACAGCTCAGGAAAGTGCCTCACTCATAGTAAGGGGCCCTTCAGTATTATCGTTGCCAATTGTCGTGGGAAGAGAGGGGCCTGTCCCCTTGGCAGCCCTATCAGTAACCTAGAGGCCTGGCCTCACTGCTCACCTGGGAGCCCTTGGGGTCCGTTCAGCAAGAAGATACAGCCACACTGAACCCTGGTCCTTAGACCCCATCCAACCTAGGGAAGGAGTCCCTGAGAAAAGTGGCTGACCTGGATGAGGGCAGAAGGTCCTTTTCTCAAGGTTAAAGCTCTCCACGGCACGGGGGGGCCCCATCCTCAAGGCGCTGTCCTTTTCCCTGTCCTTCAGCAATATTTCCATAATGTTATTAAAAAGTGAGGTATGCTGGCCAGATGAGTGACACTTTCCAGTGATGGGGCTTTGCTCTGCTCCTCTGGGCACGGAGAACTTGTTCAATTATGTACCACCCCTGCGATGGGCCCAATCACAGGCACACACATTAGCTTCTGATTATACCCTTGTTGAGTCTCTCTTGACAGGAAGGAAATGAATTTACCTCGTGTCACCTCTGTAGTTTGCAAGCAGCCTTGGCTTCTGTGATACTAGCACCTTTTGCATTTTGTGAGACCAAGCAGGAAATGTTCGCTCGGTGACCAGCCCTTCGTGGTCTGCGTGTTCAAGCCTAGAGGTGGCTTGAGCTGATAATCAATGAGTTTGTGCGCGAAAGGCATTTGGAACAAACTGCCCCAGCACAGAGTAAGTGCATAGGGAGGTTAGCCGTTGTTCGTTATTATGGGTGAGTTGCTTCCCTCACCAAAGGGGGAAGTTGGGGGGCTTTGGAGGCCTAGAGAAGCAGGCAGGGAGAGCGGTCTCTGTGGGCTGGGCTACTTTATGTACATAGGTTTTGCTTTCCTTTTGGGGCAGTCAGCTTCTTGAGAGAAGGAATTCTCCCTACCGTACGGTTCTGAGTTCTGCTTAGGAATCCCCCAGCAGGCCAGAAAGGGAGATGGGAGTGAAGTCTGTGGATGCTGTGGTTCCTTCCAGAGCTCTCAGGCTGAGCTGATAAATCTAGCCTCGAAGGGAGTGTGGTTCCTGGTGGAGGGCAGCAGCGCTCCTCTCTCACCAGCCCATGCCCTCTCCACTAAAAGCCCTGACCCTTCAGCAGCCTGTCCGGCAGGAAGCCACACCTCCTCTCCCACCCCCTCACAGCACTTAGGAACACAGGGGCTCTGGGGGACTTCCAGCCAAAGAACTATGCCTGAGAGCCCGGGCAGGGCTTTCCCTTGACCTGGAGGAAGACAGGATTCCATCAGCGTATCTTCTGGAAAATTAGCAAACCGGCATTTCCCCAACCGTTTCCTTATAGTTGTTTGCTGTTTGATTTTTAAAGTGGATACATTTCCTGTCCCCAGTGAATTCCTGGGGGCAATGTCAGCTTGTCCCTGTGGGGATGGGGCCATGAGGTCCTGGAAAGCACTAGCAATTTGGTCTGATCTAGGTTCAGAGGCTGGGCACTACCTCTGAGCCCTTTCCTGCCCTTCGCGGCTGCCCTGGCTGGGCGTCCTGGGACACAAGGCACATCTGGAAGCTCCACTCTCGAGGGAGGGCACGATGGCCTCCTGGAGGTTTGGGGCCCAAGGTCCATGGGTTCCACTCATCCCCCAGCCCCGCCCCCAAGCCCACAGCCTCAGCCAAACCCAGTAGCTGTAACAAGAGACTGGGTCTGGCCTGTGTGGGGACCTGTTGCTCTGCTTGAAAGGAATGAGATCTTCAGAAATTGGGAAAACCAGGCAAACTGCCATGTCCTTCCACTGTGAAAACAAATGGGAGTGGGGGACGAGGGAGGGGAAAAGTCAGAAACGGAGACACCTGCAGAGAGATGGAGGAGGGGAGAACTAGAGAGACAATAGGCAACGAGAAAACTCTTGGAAAAAGAGTCAGACAGTGAGACAGACAGACTCACAGGAAGGAAGGTAGTAAATGGTCACGTTAGCCATGAAGTACATAGCGAATAGGTACCAGGCGCTGAGATGAGCTTGCATATTATATCTCGTTAATCTTCACAACAGTACTATTAGGGTATAAGTGCCATTCTCATTCTCTTTTTTATAGTAAAAACAATGGACATTCGGAAAGGTCAGGTATCTTATCTAAGGTCACACAGCATTTGGTGGAGATTCAGGACTAGAACCTGGGTCCACTTGACTGCAAAACCCATATGCTTATCCCCCTGCAGAGATGCCATGACCTTGGGAGTGTGGCCAATGTGGCAGAGCACCTCTAAGCCCTGTTGCATGCCCAGACAGTGAGAGACATATGGCACTCCTGTTTGTAGTAGAGATGTACTTGTAAAGAGACGGCAGAGAAAGCAGGTGGGGGAGAGTATTATGCATCTCACCTTTGACCCCTGTGTTACTTAGGATGCTTTGGGGGACCAACAGAGAGAAGCGTTTTTCTGCACAAAATGAAGTCTAGACGTAGGTAGCTGCTGGGGCCAGTTCAGCTGCTATAGCATGTCAAGGCTGACCTCTCTAGGAGGTCAAGATTCTCTGGCTTTTCCCTCAGGGTCACAAGATGAATGGGCGGCATCAGACTTTGTGTGTATTTTAGGAAGAAGAGGGGGGAAGGGCAGCATCAGGTTAAGTCGTTCCCTCCTCCTTGTTATCAGCCTTCTTCCCATGCAGAGGGTATGACATGGCCATCCACAGCTGCAGAAGAGGTGATTAGGCAGGCCTTAAGCCTCTAGGACAGGCAGGAATCCACCTTGGGTGAGCCCAGCTACAGTGTCTGACATATTCCAACAAACCAATGACGCCCACACCCACGGGCAAGCCCCCCCCCCCCCCCCCCGCACCTCTCTGCCCCGGGGAGCGGGTGGGGTTGGGGGGGGCTCCTTTAGCTCCCAGGGAAGTTGCAGGTGAGCCTGGACGGGTGGCCGCATCTGGGTAGAGGCTAGGGGCAGGAGTGGGGGAGGCAGGGGCACTCAGCCCCTTCCAGCCCTGCTGCTGCGGGAGGTGGGGATGAGCCCCACCCTGTCTGTCGTGTCTGGAAAACCAGGACTGGAGTCTCTCAGCTCTCCACCGCCTGCTTTCTCGGCAGCCAGCTGCGCGGCTCACGTCCCACGAGAGGCAGCAGATTAGATCAGTGAAGGAGTGAAGAAGCTGGGAAGGGAGCGGAGGAGGAATGAATGTGGGTTTGATAGAAGTTTCGAAAATATCATATTATTGATTTGGAAGAGACACGGGAGAGGAAATGTAAGAGACGGGTGGTGAGAGGCTCGGCTGAGCTGGGCGTGAGAGAGGCTGCCTGTTGTTTGCTTGGAGGTAGCATCTGACCAGCGTTTCTCAACCAGTTTTTCATTGCTGCCTGCTTAGGGAGCCTTGTTGTACATTTTTTCCCCCCTAATCATCATCCCCACCCTCCCCCAACGAAATTTTATTTATTAATTTATTTACTTATTTTTGGCTGCGTTGGGTCTTCGTTGCTGCGCGCGGGCTTCCTCTAGCTGCGGAGAGCGGGGACTACTCTTCCTTGCAGTGCGCGGGCTTCTCACTGTGGTGGCTTCTGCTGCGGAGCACAGGCTCTAGGCATGCGGGCCTCAGTAGTTGTGGCGCGCGGGCTCAGTAGTTGTGGCGCGCAGGCTCAGTAGTTGTGGCGCACAGGCATAGCTACCCGGTGGCACGTGGGATCTTCCCGGACCAGACTTGAACCCATGTCCCCTGCATTGGCAGGCAGATTCCTAACCACTGCGCCACCAGGGAAGCCCCCGATGAAATTTTAACATCATAGATATGCAATTTATCTGTTTACATACTGTATGTATATCTGAGCTTATACCCAAGAGGAGTGAGGTGGTTTTTTTTTACCCACATCCCCCCGCCCCCTGCCCCAATACCCGTTTTTGCCCACTTGGAGGAGATATGCCCCATTGAGAATATGTGCACTAGACACATCTCTGGGGGGCACATATGGGCTTCCTTGGGGAGAGGAAGAGCTGGCCCCACCCTCTACGCTCAGACCTCCTCGTGCAGAAGGGGAGTGGGAAGGAATCTCCCATTTCTTGAGCAGCTGTTATGTGCCAGGCATCAAGACAGGTACTTTAGAGACATGATCTCACCCGATGGGTCAGAGCTGTGACCCCGTTTCACAGATGAAGGCATTCAAGGTTCAGAGGTGCACCCCTCCTTTGAAGAGACCAAATATTGCCCAGATGAGCGAGGTGACACTCTTCCTGTGACAGGGTATGGCTGAGTGTCGGATGGGTTCAGAGCTGGTGAGGTAAGGGAACAGAATGGGCTGGAGTCTGTGCTGGCACTTTCTGGAGGAGGTGGATGGGAACAGGCTTTGAAGACCCAGAAATGAGAAGGGGAGGCAGGCAGGCAGTGGGGACAGCAGGGAGGTAGGAGGCTGAGGGCCTGGATGGGACCCTGGCCGAAGCTGAGGATTCTCACTAGGGAGCTGAGGGAGCCCAGGGTGGAGACATCCCAGGCAACAAGAGGAAGCCCCGGGGAGGCCTGTTTATTCTACGGGGTCTGGATGGAACGTGGTCTTGAGCCAGGAATCCAGACCCGATGTTGAGCACAGTTGGCAGGAGGCACAAGGACATTTTCTTCATGGGTTAGGGCAGGAGATGCAGACATAAAAGGCAGGAATCTGGGGTTCCTAACTCAGAAGATTTTGGAAATTGGGTGGTCTTTTCAGAATGTCCCGGTAGAGGAAATCTCTGAAAGAAAGTAGCAGAGTCTGTGACTGAAAAAGACTAGAATCTTGTTTGCTTGTTTTCCAAAGACCCTCCGGCTCACTCACCTTTTCCCGTACAGGGTGATGTACCTCTACAGCAGGCAGGTAGTTACATGGGCTCTTTTGGATGTGATGATCAATGAGAACGGGCTCCTGTAGCAAACAACCCCCAAATCTCAGTAGGGCGGTGCCACAAAAGTGTGTTTCCCACTCGTGCTCTTGCTCTCCATGCTTTACACTGGACAGGCTTCTGGAGCCTATGTTGTCTTTCCCCAGAGCCTTATTTCCACATGTGCTTCCACTGGTGCTGTGGTGGGGGAAGAGAGCACAGGAAGAACTGTGCACAGCTCCGGAAGTTTCTGCCAAGATGTGACTCCTGCCACTTCTGTTGACATTTCATGGGCCCTCGTAGGTTTCCTGGCTTAGCCTAACTTCAAAGAGGGGCAGGGAAACATAATCCTGCATGTGCCCGTATGTGAAGAGCAGGAGATATTTGTGAATAGCACTAAGGATGACCACAGTGGTAATAATGAAGGATGAAGATATTAAACTGATTTTTCAGGATCGAGGAGAAATCTTTTTTCCCTCTGTTTTCTCTGTGTAGCGCTCTGATTCCCTCTCCATTAATGTTTGTATGTGCTGTTTGATAAATATTTATTTGTTGCCCCAAGTAAAGTTAAAACACCTAAGAGCAAGGAATATGTTGAATGAGAGGGAGGCCTACAAATACTTATTGAGGACCCACACACTGTGTACCAGGTACAGTGCTGGTAGACAGAGCAAAATCCCAGTTGCTCAGGGTGGTGCGTCTCATGAAGGTGACAGATGAGTTGCCTCTGGCTTCCAGGACACCCTGGGCATGCCTGTGTCCCAGCACTAGTCCAACCGCTTGTTGATTGACTCTCTAAGTTAGAAATGGGCAGTGGGGTGGAGGAAGCTTCCAGAAGAAATGGCCCATGAACCAGTGGCAAGCACAGCCCCACACGTGGCAGGTGTGTGATGCAACCTTTCCCTTCATAGTACTTTCCTTTATGATGGCTCCTTCATCCTCTTATTCTGCCTGTTCCTTTAGGTAAGGCAGAGACTATCTGTGCTAGTGAACAGGTGGCCACGCAGTCTCAGAGTTGGCCCATCAACCTGGTCGGCTTAGTTCCTTAAAGATGGGAGCTCATCTCTCTGGCTGTGTCAGCTGAGCTGCACCCGTCAAGTTCAGGCTTCCCAACACTCAGCTCCCAACGCCATCCATCAAATGTTCTCAAATTGGTGGAGCTTAAAAATGACAGCCATTTGAAACTGAGTAGAATTCAGTATTATTAAAATAGCATTCTAAATTTTAATCTGGTGCACTGACTCTTTAATAGCTTCTACTTTCGCTAAAAATTATGGGCCATGCTCACAGACATTCAATTTAAATACTGTCAGGCAAGACTGATTTCTCTTCCAGTATCACCAGATTCTTCCTTTCTCCCTCTCTCACTCCCCCTCCCCCCTTTCTTCTTCCCTTTTTTTTTTTTTTTTAAGTACTGGGTTAATTTTTCACTGCTTGGTGATTTGACAGGATAAGAACTATAAGAAAGAGAGCATATCTGTATTTACAGCCACTTTATTCTTTATCTTCTGGTCGTTGGCCTTCCTTCCAGTCTGTCTGTTGACGGGGGAAGGCAGGCTCCCCTGTGGAAGCCAGATAATGATTATTTTTTTCTGGGGCTTCTTTTCTCATTGTCATGATACCAAACAAGTTTAGCGATCGGTACTGGTGCCCTCCCCACACATGCTCTTTCAATATTCAGTCTCTTTGTACTTGCAAAAGTCTCCCAGGAAACACTGGCCCTTTCTGAAGGATGCCTCTCCCTTCCTGATGCGTCCACTACTATTTTTCTTTCCCACCACCCCCTCTGCCCCACTCCCAACCGCTTCCTGCCTGGTTATCTTTGTCCTCTCATTCCCATCCCAGTTTCTCACCTTGAACCAAGATTGGGGTGGGAGACATGGGGGGTGGGATGGATAATGAGGGACCGACAAGGGCTGATAAGGGATGAGCATGAATTTTGGGGTCAGACATGGTTTGAATTTCTTTCTTTGCCAATTGCTGACTGTGTGACCCTGGAAAAGTCACTTAGCCTCTCAGAGCCGCAGTTTCCTCACCTGTAAAATGGGGTTAGTGATACCTGTCTCATAGGGGTATATTATCTCATACGGATCAAATGAGGAAATGTACATAAAGTGCAGTGCTGAGCACTGTACGTAACAGAGTCTATAGTGAACATGAACAGGCTGTTCTTTCCTCTCCTCTACCCCATAGTTACTACACCCCAGCCCAGCAGGTCTCAGCCCTAGACACCGTTAGAATCACCTAGGAGCCCTTAAAGTGTGCCAAAATCCCCAGGCTTCACTCTAGACCAATTAAATCAGAATCTGGGGGTGTATGCTTGTGGCATCATCACTTTAAAAACTCCTTCTAGGTAAGTCTGATGCTTGTAAGGGTTGAGAACAACTTCAAGTCCCTCAGCTTGCCTAAAGCCTGAATGTTCTTTTCTTTAGAGATCAGAGGAATCTTACATTAGTGCTTGTAGGCAGAGACCCAGATCTCTCATTAGTGCTGGGATGGGATTTTACCTTTTCTGACTGTGCCTGAGAGAATAAAGACAAGAGATGGGATGGAGCCAGGGTTCTCAGTGGGTAGGACTAGGCACTCCTTTTGTTCCTTTTCTTCTTGGGATGCCTGTGCGTCCCTGCCACCATCATCCTTGCTTCCAAGGGGTGGGCGGAGGGGGATGGGAGGGAAGGAAAGAGGAGGAAGAAAGGAGGGAAGAGAGGGGTGTCCCTCATGGGGCCTTCTCCAGACTTTCCTGCCCCCTAAGGTACACCTCTCCTCTATACTCTGAAAACCCTTTGGTCTAACTGAAGCAGTCCAATATGGTGGCCGTTAGCCACATATGGCTATTAGACACTTGAAATACGGCTACTCTGAATTGAGATGTGCTGTGTCATATACGTATTCAAAGATTAAGTACAAAAAAGAGAAAATAATACATCTCATTGACAAAATTTTCAAAATATTGGGTACACGTTGAAATGATAATATCTGTTGGGGTTGTGTAAAAATATTACTAAAATTAATTTCACCTGTTTCTTTTTACTTTTTAATGTGGCTACTAGAAAAATTTAACCTATGTAGTTCACCTTATTCCATTTCTATCAGACAGCACTAGTTTAACCTCTCATTTGACACTATCTGTTTCATATATATGTGTGTGTCTTAATGCTTCCTTCAGACAGGCATTTTGAGGCCAGGGACCTCAGCATCCTGTTCGTTTTCTGTCTGCCAAACACCTATTATCAGCACATATTGTACTCAGCAGGCAGTAGTAGATGTTTTCTGTGCTTGTCGTTGATGATGGTGATAGAGATGAAAATGATATAATAAAGCTCAAATGTTATGTTGGGGCCAAAATGCAAAGGTTTGAAAAACCATGCAAGATGAAACGGTTACATTTCTTAGAATAATGCTCCTCAAGTACATCTTAATTGCTAGATTAATTTACACATACAAAGATCCAGGCTATATGGAGCAGAAATATCTTCAGTCATTTCTATTTAGAGATGGAGCCATTTTTTAAAAGTCTTATGATTGAAGCTCTCCCAAAATGTTTCGTGAACTGTTGGTATGGGCCAGTACTAGGTAATGGGGCTATAGCGGTGAACGAATGAGATCAAAATCCCTGCTCTTTGGACCTTACACAGTGTGTGAAAATAAACACATTTCCAAGTAAAATGTGTGTAGGTCAGGTGGCATAATAAGCAGCCCGGAGAAAAATAAAACCAGGCCAAATGAGAGGAGGTGCAGTGGGGTCAGGTGGGTGACTTGCACATCTTCCATGGGGCATCATCGAGTAAATAACAAGTGATCAACATCTGAAGAAGGTGAGCAAGTCTCTTGGGGCTCACTTTATCTTCTTGTTTCAGTAATTCACCTAATATCATGTGTCTTTTATTCATTTATTCATTCAACAGATACATGTGTTGAAACCCTTTAATATGCTTCCGGCAGTTGTGAGCTGAGAAGTGGGTTCTACCTCTCAAGGAGCTCATAGCTTAGTCTCAGAAGCATGAAAAATGTGCCAATTATACATCACACTCACATCCTCTTTAAAGCAGATTCTCAATTAGGCAACACTTCAGCAGCTGCAGAGTGACTTTATAGTATTCTCAGGTAGCACAAGTGCTTCTCCTCAGAAATATGCTCTAATGCAGGATGTACTGGAGCTGTTGCCTGGGGAGATTCCTCTCAAGAAGGCTGGGTCCTGCAAGCAAATGCTGTGAGGCTCTCGTTATCATTTTGAGCCCAAAATGAGTTGAGGGCTAAAAACGGTGCAATTTCATTGCAGTGTGGTAGTTGGAATTTATGCACAAAGTTTATTTTTGAACTGTAAGCATAGGACTGGTTTGAAGTGACGTGGTTTGAAAGATGTGTGGACCACTTGCCAGGCTATTCTTGGTACAAGTTGTGTCTCATCCATTTAGTCCATTAAGAGGGGCACCAACAGACCCTCTGTCCAGGGCAGTCTAAGGTATTAAGACTCACATCCTCCTCATTACACCTGTGCCTTTACTATTTTACCTTCTGGAGTTGGCTGGTAGAATCAAGACCCACCTTGACCGTGTGAAGCCATCCTGGAGCTCCAGGCAGGAAACAGAATGAAAATAATGTGTTTATTTTACTCATAGCTGATGAGTCTGCATTCTCTTTGTAAGGGCCCCACTTGGTCAAAGAGTGAAGAATCGTTTTTTTATTTGTTAACTTCATCTTCAAAACTAGAAAAGTTGTCTTTAACTAGGTTACGGCAGAGACTCATCGCTAGATGAATCCAGTATCTCTCTGAGTTTGTCTGAAATTTGGAAGCTAAGACAAGACTAAATGACTCTCTTCTGAGAGCCACGTGCTTCTGTGGTTTCTGTTTCTCTCCTTTCAGTCTCTAACCTGTCTTTTCCGGCTTCCTCGCTGCCATCCCACAGATATGTTCCTAGTTCCCTGTTGCTCCCAAACTCTCCTAGCTCTGCCTGGTGACCCCAGAAATCCCCAGTGTTCCATATCTGGCGCTCTGGGGAGGGAAGCAGATGGCGGGGCTGTTCATTCTGCCACCCCGGGAGGCACGTGGAGGGGCAGCTAGAGTTACAGCAGCAGGTGGGGAGGTGGGGTTTCAGGGCTGAGCGTGAAGGAGATACCAAATCATCCACGACCCTGGGGCAGAACAGCTTACCTGGAACCAGCCCTGCTGGCGGAAGGTGGCAGCAGCTGGGGGCTGCTTCAGCTCCTGAGCAAGCCAAGAACAACCTTGGGTGGGTGACGGGGAGTTGCTGTGTTTATGGATGACCACCTGTTGCTCACCACCTCATGTCTTTGCAGTGGCTGCACTGAAGTCCCCAAGCTCTCTGACAAAGGGGTTTTTGCCCACATGTTTCTTTGATTCAGGGCAACTTCTCATTTCTCCCCTCCCTTCCCCTCCCTTGGCCAACTCCTGTGCCCCCTTTAGGTTTCAGCTTTGAGCTAAGTGCCCAGAGTTCAAGCAAAGTGCCCCTTTCTCTGTGCTTCCACAGCTCCAAGCTCTTGGCCAATTACACTACTTCTGAATTTGCCTCTGTAATCCTTTTCCCACACTGGGTGGTGACTTCCTTGGTGACTGGGACTGTGTCTTGTCCCTCTTTGTTATTTCCAGGGCCCCGAAAAGTATACCTGGGGCTGTGAATATTTGTAGCCTTGAGTAAATCCCATCTATGTTCACGATATCATTTAATTAATTACAGACTTCTTGTGATTATCCACTAAATGAAAGGACATGGCAGCCTGGAAAAGCCAAAAGAGCAGATAATCCAAAATTTATTTCTTTAAGGCTTTGTAGCCTTCCATAGGGCAATCTGGGGCGGGGGGAGGAGACAGATTATCTATCTTCTTGATCATTGCCATATTTATTAAATAAAAATTAGAATATCGGTGGTGTTTAAATATCAATAATTATAAAGTGCCTTTCACTGCCTCTGTCTTCAGCATCATTTCATCCTTATTGGTTCCAGTCAAGACGGAAAAGATGGTTTATGGAAATGGATATGTTTCGTTGACCCACTGTTGCCATGATGCCATATAACATAAAGCACATTTTATACACTGAACATGAGGATGATCAGGATTATCTGAATTATTAGTTATTCTTCATGCTCAGATCTGCTGCCAGCCAGTGTTAGGAGCCTGGGAGTAGGCCAGGTGGGGTGAGCCAGGCCAGTATGGGATTGAAAAGTTTTCCAGGTAAGTCACATGTGATCACTGAGCTCTTTGCTGTTCAAGCCAGGTGCCTGGCAGGTGTACATCAGGGAGGATGGATGGGGAGGGGACAGTAGGACACCAGCACTTGTTTGAAGCCAGTCTATGTTACTGCCTCCTTTAGTCTAGATGCCATGTGGCTATGAACACTGGGAAGAGAACTGAGCTAGACTGATAGTGACAATAATGACACCAGTGTCGTCTTATTTAGCTCCACCTCTGTGCCACGTTAGTGTTCACCCTTCAGCGTTCTGAAGGTACTATTTCCATTTTACAGATGAGAAAAACTGAGTCCTCGTAAGTGAAGTAGTCACCTTTCCTACGTCATGCAGCTAGTAAGAGGTGGAACTGGGATTCAGAGTTCTCCCCAGCTACCTTCCCATGCTTTTCTCACTAAACCTTGTTGCCTGAAGAGCCAGCCTGGGCTGTCTTGAATTTTCTGTTCACTGGTAGCTGTGTGACTTGTAGAAAGTCACATCAATCTCTGGACCTCAGCTACCTTTTCTGTATAATGGGGATGGTACTAATTGTCTGCTTTGGAGGGATGTTGAGAAGATTGAAGGAAGTAAGGTGCATGGCAGTGTTTAGGAAAGTATTGGGGGTTCAGGATCAGATGGGATCATTCTCATTGCTTGTCTTCCATACTGCTGCTGACCTTCCTGGGTCGTGGGCTGGGAGCACTGAGCATTCTTCACAGGAGCCAAGCTATTGGAGCCTGGGCTTTGGAGGTCTGCACAGCTTGTGTCAGCCTTGTGAGCCTGCTGAGCTCCTCTGGAGGCTGACAGAGTGATGGAGAAGCAAGTGGGGTGTGGTCTCAAGCAGGGCTGAGCAAGGGGTGGAGAGTGGCTCTGTCATGATAGGAACTGAGGGCACTTAAGCTCTCCATGGCCTTTAGGGGAATTGTGGCCTTTGTGGTTCTACTGTCTTTGAAATTTCTGAGTTCTTTTTATGTTGAACTCAGTGGGTGGGTGAGTAAACAAACTTTCCCATCTCTTAACTTGGTCTGTCTCCATCATTTGCTCAGGAGGGGGATAGAGGAAGCTGATAATAGGAGCAGGAGAAGGAAGGACATCCACGCAAACCAGGATGCAGGAGGGGAAAAAGAAGCTTTCATCTTTGTTAAGTGTGACTTGGAACAATAATAACAATGGAGACCATTATAGTATTAATAATAATAGTATTTATACTTGCTGTGTTCTTACAATGATACATGTACTTTGTAAGCAGTTTAGGTGCATTACTTATTTAATTTTTAAATAACCTTATGAACTGAGTACTATTTTATGATCACTTTTATAGATGAATGAAATGAGACATGAAGAGGTGAAAGAAATTGCCCCAAAGTGCCTCCTCTTAGATGAGGAGTTAGCCTCACTCTTAATAAATATTCTCTGCCATCTCTTTGCAGTAGGTAAATTAGAGAATAGAAGAATTAACTCATTTCAGGATAGGAGATTCATGTTGCTCAATTTCTTATTATCCAGGCCAACAGAGGGGAGCCAATGATTCCCCAACTAATTTATTATGTTAGCTCTGGTATGCATTATGAGGTTCTTTTTGATGATAAGTTTAGAATCAGGAGCACAATAGGTGGCGAAGCCTAATTACTGAGCCAGAACACATTTATTCTCAATAATTGCATTATTTGAACATAATTCCAAAGAGTCTCTCCCTTTCCGCCTTGGCAATCTCTTAGAAGTCATGACTTCCTACCAGCCTTTGTCCACTTGTCTCTTTCAGGACCATGGACAGGGGCCTGGGTGTTGGTGTGGGCAAACATTTTAGTTAAGCTATACCCATGTTCTTGGCTCAGTTTCTTTTCCACGGGACGTTTTTCTAAGCCTTATAGGAAGTCACACTAGCGTTTTCTGAGTACTCACATGCTGACATCAGAGTGTACAATGCTTTGAACAGTTTCCAAGGATAATCTGCAGAGTGGGTAATGGGCCTTTTTCTGCTTTTTCTGGCTTTATTGGGACTTGATGGGCTTGATCCTTTGCCTTACACTGCGGCCTGCCTGCCTGAGATTTTGGTCCTTCAGTGTGGTTGGTTCTAAAATCAAAGAAAGAAATAAGCATGTACCCATTCTTCAGTATCATGGGTGATGATTATACACATTTATCGAGTGCTTGTTGTAAACGAGGCTATGCCTTGAGTACTCTGCATGTTTTATTTTACTTAATCCCCACAACCACGACAGTCCTAGGTGATGTGGATATCTTTTGCAGTGTTTTTTTTTTTAAATTAATTAATTAATTTATTTATTTTTGGCTGTGTTGGGTCTTCGTTTCTGTGCGAGGGCTTTCTCTAGTTGCGGCAAGCGGGGGCCACTCTTCATCGCGGTGCACGGGCCTCTCACTATCGCGGCCTCTCTTGTTGCGGAGCATAGGCTCCAGACGCGCAGGCTCAGCAGTTGTGGCTCACGGGCCCAGTTGCTCCGCGGCATGTGGGATCTTCCCAGACCAGGGCTCGAACCCGTGTTCCCCCTGCAGGCGGATTCTCAACCACTGTACCACCAGGGAGGCCCTCTATTGCAGTTTTATAGATGAAGAAAACGAGACACAGAGAGACTAAATAATTTACTTGAGATAACCCAGTTAGGTTGTAAACACTGGAGTAGAGTCCATACTTTGATCCTTGGGGTCATCTTGTGTGTACTCCTCTGGGGTCCTCAGAATAGAAGGGCAGGGATAGCCTTTTCTGGGCAGAAACGTAGGAGATGTGGTCGTATTTGATGATAGGACTGATGCTCAGTCCCTTGTTCTGCTAATGATCCGAGCTTGTCCAGACAGGAGGGCAGTGATACTCTAGAAGCCAGGGATGGCAGGTGAAGTTGCCTTAGGAGTCATAAGGTGTGGGCCCAGAAGCAAAGATGGGTGCACCGTGCAGAAGGGTTAATAAGCACCACAAGTCGGGATCATTTTGCTGCAACATCTGTTGCTAACCCACTGCTGGGAGAGGGAATGTCAACCCTGACACTGCCTGGAATAACTTTTAAAACTGAAAACATTCACATGTTGCAGTGAGGACTGGTGTTCTGTTGGTTGGCTGACTTAAATCCCAGTTTCTGCTGTTTCCCCACTGGTGTGTTTGCATTTGTGTCAGGCATACTGGGAAGGGATGGCCCATATGGATGGAGGGCCAGCTCACTTTGGTGTCAACTAGTCTCATTAATAGCCACAGAATTGCAATATCATTACTAGATGGAACCTCAGATCCTTCTAGAAAACTCATTTTTTTACAGCAGAGGAAGCTGAGTCGCAGAGTGGGAAGGCAGGACTAAAAGTCAGTGTTTGACCCCCCTAATCCGATGCTCTCTCCATGACTATGCTGTCAAACCTGCAAACATGATCAATATCAATAACAAAATATTATCAGTGGTATTAATATTATCAATAAAGCTTCCACCAAGGGTTAAGCATTGGGCTGTATGCTTTGAAGTTTGTCAAGACAAAGAAAGCAGTGGTCCTTCTGTCAAAGAGGGGATTGAAAATTTGGGGTTTGAGATACTGGAAAAAAATAAAGAAGAAATATCACCATTATCATCACCACCATCACCATCAAAGAAACCTATTTTGAGCACTTATTATGTGCCAGGCACTATGCTATGTGCTTTATTTATACTGTGTCTTAATTTAAAACTCACGGCAAACCTATTATTAACCATGGTTACAGATTGGGTTCAGAGGTGTTAAGTAACGATTACAAAACCTTCCATTATGAAGCTCCACATGGGAGATGCAGTTAATCAGGTACAATAGATGCTTAGAAAAAAACAGAACAGTGAAGAGGCTTCACAGAGAAGGTGAGACTTGCAGGGGACTTGAGCTAAGCTGCAAAGATTGATTAGGATGGTGAAAATGAAGAGGAGGGGCAGGACCCTCTAGAGAGTGAGGAGCGCCTGAATGGTTTCTGGAGTGAAGAAGGTGGAAGGTAGACCGGGGAACAATGTGTAGAACGGTCTGAGGAATTAATGAATGACCTTCCAGTTGCTTCTGAGCACATTCCCTGTTCCAGGCCCCATGCAAGTGCAAGGTGGCCCTGGGCATACAGAGGTGAGAGACACAGCCCTTGCACTAAAGAATGGGGGGAGAAGACCCTGAAATAGACAACCATCATCCTGATGATTAGGGCTGGGCAAGGGGCAAAGTGAAGAGATCATGTGAGTTCTGAGGAATGGAGTCAACCTGAGTCCTCAATGGCTTGCTAAGGGTTTGGGCTTTATATTAAAAGCCAGAGGTAGCCAGGGAAGGATTCTGAGTTAGGGAGTGACCTGGGCAGGTCATCCATTTGGGGAGACGGTGCTGATCCTGTGGAGGATGGCCTGAGACTGTTGGGGCAGTGCAGGGAGCACAAAGTCCCAACTGGTAACTGGCCTTTGAAGGTCATCCTCTCTCCTTGTCTGCCTGTTCCCTGCCTGTGAGCAGGACAGGGGAAACTTCTGTTGGTGCCACTCCCTGGCATGGTCAGCTGCCAGAGCTGCAGCCTGAAGCCCAGAGCTCCCCACAGCCAGATCCGGAGGCCAACAGGGGATATTACTCCACACAAAGGCTGCTTCCCCTCTGCGGCTGAGCTGGGGGTGTGTGCGTTTAGTGTGCCAGCCATCGTGCCCTCCTCAAGTCCCAGTGCTGAGGCTGGGCGGCTGCCAAAGGGCGGGCTTCCGGGAGACCGGGCTCACTGTGGGGGGAAGGAGGGGAGGGACGCAGCTGGTGCCAAGAGAAATATTAACTTGACATTTAGCAAAAGAGTGAATCCATTTACCGCGCTGCACCAGTGAGGTGTTTGCCTCCTGAGTCACCTTCTGTTTTCCTATTGTCTTTCCTCCTCAGTGGTCTGACCCAGCTAAGGTCTTGGCAGTTTAAATCAGCATGATAATGAAGAAAAGGCTTCTGGTCAGTTCAAAGTTAATATCTCTCTCTCCTTGTCTCTCTGTCTGTGACTGACACACACACACACACACACACACACTCACTCACTCACTCACTCACTCACCAGAGCTATAGTGATTTGTTCAGAAATCTGCCTCTCCCTGGCTCCTTCTTTGATAACCCTAAATTTGCAGCTCCAGCCCAGACAACTTGGACACTTTGAAATGCTTCCACTTTGGCCTGGCTTTTCAGCTACTAACGAAACCCATTTCCAGGCAGGATGGAGCATTGATTGAACTCTTGCTGTGTACCTTCAGGAAAGCTAAGAACTTGACAAAAGTCACCTACATAGCCACACAAGGATTTTAGTATTTCCAGGGCTTTTGCCCTTTTATCATCTCCCAGTGGCTTGGTGAGATGGGCAGGATGGGTGCCACTCTCGCTGCAGAAACTAAGACCTGGATGCTTACAATGTGCCAGACTCGGTACTGGGTTCTTTCATTGCGTTGCATCATTTAATTGTCACCAGGACCCAGTGGGGTGGGTCTAGTTGTCCTATTTAATAGAGGAGGAAACTGGAAGAGTTTGAGAATTTTCTCAGCTGGGCAGTCCAGAGCTAGGAAGGATGCCATATCTACCTGACTCTGAAGCTGCCATCCCACTCCTGCAGGGAGCATGGATCTGTCTGGAGAGTGGGCAGTGTCCTGGGTGCCGTGCTCTCTGGTCCCATCCACTCTGGTAGCCTGTGGTGGTGCGTGGTGTGTCCAGGTGTTAGGAGGAAGAAACATTCCTTTTGCTTCAGTGCCCACCCTGCCCCCAGAATCCCCAGAGAAGATACTGCTTCTTATCCTCTTGTCTTGCTGAAACTGGATCATGGCAAGCATCTGAGTATCTACCTCAGGACCAGTCAGAAGCTCAAAGAATGTTCTCTCCAGAAATGGCCTCCAGTTCTTACCCATGACAGCTGTAGGCCAGTGGGTGGTTCTGCTGCCTTGAGCCCAGTCTCAACTCTGGAACACCCCTACCCCTGAATCCCCATGCCCCTCACTCTACAGCATGAGTGAAATCCCACAGGCCTGACATGACACCTGACCTCTAAGGTTTACAGTGATATGTGTGGCAGGAGAGAGAAGTAGGGAAAAAAAAAAAAAAAAATATATATATATATATATATATATATATATTTACTATATTACACAACTTTTCTTCAATCACTAAGTTATCACTCTTAGCTTTCCAGAGCTATCTACACATTCATATTACCCCTCTCACAGCTTAGTAGGTACATGATAAAGCTCTTGCTGCAAAATTATGTTATTAAAAAGTGATGGCCCTGAGCACAGTTAGGGAGGGTATAAGAAGCAAACCCACACATCCAGAGCAAAGTGCTGTTCTTTTGGACCCATCCTGTGCCTGTGTCCAAATGGCTTCCCAAGTTGGTAGGGTAATGGAAAGGCCAGAGCTTACCATTGACAAAGGCTTTGTTCATTCGAGTCTCTTCCCACCTCAGACCCATTCTTCCAAGCTCATCAACATCCTGCCAGGGAGTTCTACCTGTCACTAAAGGGAAAATCAAACACCTGGGAGCTTTGGTTTCCCAATGAGAGGACCAGTCACTTCTGTGAAGTGCCAGTCTGTTCTCAGTATGAACACCAGCCTCAGACCCTTTGCCCTCCATCAGAGGTTGATGGGAGCCCAGTGGTCTGCTGATCTTAGTTTGGTTCAGCCAGTTACTTGGTCCTGGCTATCATTTTAAGACTGAATAAATCAGTCCTACTGCTGGTGGAGAACTTGTATTTGCCTCCAGTGCAATGGCTGCCAAATATGGTTGTTTATCAGGACTCTCTAGGGGTGTTCGTTACTATGCAGATTCCTGGGAACTGCTCTACATTGACTAAATTAGAATTTCTAGAGTCTATATATATTTTTAACATCTCAGTCCTCCTTCCAGCGTTTGGGAACAATGATCTCATTTATCTGTTGGCTCCCAGGCAGAGGAAAATTTGCAGTGAGATATCCTCCCAGCGCTCACTCCCTCTCTCACCCTGACAACTTTTATTCTGCTTTTGAGGAGCAGGGCTCTCGTGAAAAGCTCAAGGTGACTCTCTTCTGGCCCATCTTCTCTTTCCAAAGCACAAGTGGTAGTTCCGTATGGCACTTCTAGGATACTCAGAGGACAAAGACAAGAAACCTTTGGATTCAAATAAAGGTGCCTGGTCACAAGGTGGCTGATCGCAGACTCCTAGGGGGCCCCGGGGCTAGTGCTCGCTCACTGGTGGGCAGACTCAGGGTCCCGAAGACTCTGGGGCTGTTGCCCGCCCACTGGCAGGTGAAGCCAGATCCTGGGGTTAGTACCGGACTACTGGCAGGCAGAGCTGGTTCCTGGAGTCTGGCTGCAGGGCCCAGGGATCCCAGAGCTGGTGTCAGATCCCTGCCAGGTGTGGGGCGGGAGGGTTCATGCCACATCCCCGGTGAGCTGCACAGTGTTCTGTATCCCCTTGTTACCTCTGGTGATGATTTCATGATGAACTTGGAGCACAGACTTTAAGGGCTGGAATTCAAGAGTTGCTAAGTAGATCACAACATACTAAAGTGTCCCAAGACTGTAAAGTGATAACCATTGTGGAGAGACATTTAATGACCACCAGATAACCATGGATTCTCCCATTCTTCCAAGGCCTCTTGCAGTTGGGTGGACTGTGGAACAGAAATGACATGTGTCTCTTCCAGCCTGAGTCAGTGAAAAGCCCCTACCTTCTTCCCTGTGCTCACTCTTAACCCTCTCATGGCGATCGCAGAAGCTGTGTGTTGAGATGCTAGAATCACATGATGAAACCAGCCTGGATTCCTAGTCATCTCTTTTAAAGAAGCTACCTTGGAGAGCCACCAGACCCAAAGTGACTTTGCATGAGTGAGAAATAAACAATGAAAAGTTAAGTTTTTGGAAGTTTAGAGTTTCTTTGTTACTGCAGTGTAACCTTACCTATCCTGATTAATGGGCTTCATATCATCTGGAAGCCGACTTCCCTCGTGCATGAAGCTACTAGTTCTCAGTATTTGTAGGTTCCTTCTCCTCCTAAAGACTGAATGGAACCAGAACTTTCTAGGAACCCTTTCAAGCTGCAATAATGATTTACTGAAGCAGAAAGAAGATGGTTATTCTGAGCCACAGAAGAAAAAAAACAAACTTAGGACTGTTGTCTTCCTCCCAAAAAGGAATTAAAAATACAGGCATATGGACAGGGGCAGAAAAAAAACAACACTGCCTGATCTGGTGTGGACGTGTTCTTTGAAAGTATTAATTGTGCACTCATGATGTTTAAAAATATTAATTTAAATGCACACAGCTTGTAAGTCTCTTCTTCTTCTGTCTGCTGGATGACTTGGGACAAAGCTAGCTGAGAATTAATTAATGAGTAACTAGCTATGACCTGTGGGTGACAATATCCTCAGAAGTTGGGCTTCTTTGAGCTGCTTTTCTACCTGTGGGAGAAGAGGTTTCCTATTCAGGGGAATTTTACCGTGTAGGCAGAGTTACCTAATCTGATCTTTTCTCCTCTGACAAGGGCAAAAGTCACTTATTTAGGAATGGATGCTCATGTGGTATTCTTGGAGCTGTGTGTAAGAGGCTTACTTGGTATATATGATAGAATGATGTTTAGTGTAAGGTACTCAAGAAGAGGTCTTTTGTGCGTCATAACATCAGAATGGTCTTCTTTCCATTGTGATCCATCGCAAAGCAAAAATTTCCACTGTGAGTAATGCATCTCTTTACCTTAAAGATATATCATCCCCAGAAGTGATTTGATTAGATCTAAATGCCTTCCTAGGGAGAGCAAAGTAGTGAGTCATTAACAGCATAAATATGAAATTTCTTTAGAAAAATCCCTAAGAGAATGGACACAGTCAGATCCATTTTTCTCTTCAAATATTTTCTCAGGCCGTTTCTCTCTCTCTCCTCCCTCTGGGACCCCTATAATGTAAATGTTAGTGCACTTGATGGTATTGCAGAGGTCTCTTAAACTGTCCTCATTTCTTGTCATTCTTTTTTCTGTTTAGCAGCAGTGATTTCCACTACTCTGTCTTCCAGCTCACTGATCCATTCTTCTGTATCATTTAGTCTACTGTTGATTCCTTCTAGTGTACTTTTCATTTCAGTTATTGTATTCTTCATCTCCGTTTGGTTGTTCTTTATATTTTCTAAAGTTTCTAAAGTTAGAGGCTGAAAACCTCTAACTTCTCACCGTGTGCATCCATTCTCCTCTCGTGTTCTTTGATCATCTTTACAATCATTACTGGGAACTCTTTCTCAGGTAGATTGCCTGTCTCCACTTCACTTGGTTCTTTCTCTGGGGTTTCATCTTGTTCCTTCATCTGGAACATGTTCCTGTGCCACCTCATTTTGTCTAGGTTGCTATTTGTATTTTCATCTGTGTGGTAGGTTAGTTACGTTTCTCGACCTTGGAGAAGTGGTCCTCCGTAGGAGGCGTCCTATGCATCATAGCGGTGCACTCCCCTCTCATCACCCAAGCTGCATGCTCTAGGGGTTCCCCCTAAGAGGGCTGCATGGGTCCTTCTCTAATGGCAAGCTATGTGGTTGGTCTTGTTGGCTTGGTTGGCCCCTAGTCTGGTTGGTCGTCAGGCCCTGCCTTGTGCGGAGGCTGCTGGCTGCTGCAGTGGTGCCTGGTCACCAGGTGGCTGATTGCGGACTCCTAGGGGGCCCCGGGGCTAGTGCTCGCTCACTGGTGGGCAGACTCAGGGTCCCGAAGACCCTGGGGCTGTTGCCCGCCCACTGGCAGGTGAAGCCAGATCCTGGGGTTAGTACCGGACTACTGGCAGGCAGAGCTGGTTCCTGGAGTCTGGCTGCAGGGCCCAGGGATCCCAGAGCTGGTGTCAGATCCCTGCCAGGTGTGGGGCGGGAGGGTTCATGTCACAGTTGGGTATGGGGCCCGGGGTGTCCTGAAGGTTGCATTGGCCTGCTAGTGGGTAGGGCCAGGGCCCAGCTGGTCCCAGGGTAGGGTCGGGCCTGTGTTGCGGGATTGTAGTTTTCTTGCTTCTGGAGTCTGCCCCCTGATGGGTGAGGTTGGTCTAGATGCTTGTGCAAGGTTCCTGGTAAGAGAGGCCCGTTCCTGTCCCCTGGTAGGTGGAGCTGGGTCGTGGCCCTCTGATGGGCTGGGCCATGTCTAGGGGCGTGTCCAGAGGCAGGTGTGGGCTCTTTTGTCTTAAGGCAGCCTGTCTGCTGATAGGTGAGGCTGTGTCCTCACCCAATTAGTTGTTTGGCCTGAGGTGTCCCAGCACTGGTGCCTACAGGTTGTTGGGCAGGGCCAGGTCTTGGAGCTAATGAGCTAATGGCATCACCAGCTTCTGAGGTAGAGGGAGCTCCCAAATATGGTCGTTGCCAGTGTCTGTGTCCCCAGGGTGACCTGCACCCCCCCCCCCCCCCCTCACAACACACACACCCAAGACTCTTCAAAGCCAGCAGGTAGGTCTGGCCCAGGCTTTTGCCCTGGGTCCCAGTGCCCATGAGATTTTTGTGCATACTCTTTAAGAGTGAAGTTTCTATTTCCTCCAGTCCTGTGGGGCTCCTGCTGACCTTCAAAGCCAGATGCTCTGGGGGCTCATCTTCCCAGTGCCGGAACCCCGGGCTAGGGGGCCCGATGTGTGGGGCTCAGAACTCTCACTCCTGTGGGAAAATCTCTGCACTATAATTATTCTCCAGTTTGTGGGTCACTCAACGGGGGAGTATGGGATTTGATTACATTGTGAGTTCGCCCCTCCTACCCATCTTGTGGTTCTTTCTTTAGGTCTTTCGTTGTGGAAGATCTTTTCTGGTAAGTTCCAGTCTTTTTCCTCGATGGTTGTTCTGCAAATAGTTGCGATTTTGCTGTGTTTGTGAGAGACTGCGAGCTCAGTCTAATTGGCCGCTCTCCCGTCAGATCCGTTTTTATGGAGGATGTGAAATCACGAGGTGAGCTGCTTAAGGACAGAACGTGGCGGGGTGAACCTGCGCAGGATGCTGCAGTGAAGGACCCAGGCAGCCTGAGAGCTCTGACCTTGGACACTGAAGTGCATTTGGGCAATGAGAGGTCCACATTTGTTCAGGGTAGGCCATGGGTGCCTGCCTTGGTTTATCATAAAGGTCCTGTGGGATCGATTTTTGTTTTTACATTAAACACAGGCTTCCTAAATGTTTTAGAGCTGTGTTCAGGTTTTTTCCTGTAACTTTCAGGCTGGAGTCATGTCATATCATATATTGGTCAAATGATCTGTCTGCTATTCTCAGATGTAGTGGGGTTGACGGGTAAGAAGGAGAGAGAAGTGAGGCAGGGTCCAAATCAGAAAGTGCTTACCTTTGTGGATCCTGGCCTGGCGAGTGGCTGGGAGGAGGGCAGGAGTGGGTAGGCCTGCCAAGGCTCTGACATTTGTATGTCGAGAAGGGTTTGGCCCAGTGACACAGAGTGCCACCAGAACTCCTTCTTCCTTCTGTTTCTTCAAGTTTGCCTGGGGTCCAGGCATCAGCTTTAGAGTTCAAAGCCACAGACAAATTCAGTTCTTAGGGAACTGTTCCCTTCCTTTCTTACAGAAAAACCTTCATTAAGTTTGGGGGATATCACCTCCCTTTGGAAGGCATCTCATATCCAAATTAATCCCACTATTTCTTATGTCCCCACTGTGTTGACACCCACTTTCCCATGGCACTTACCAGACTATATTTCTTTTGGGCCAGTTAGAAGCTCCTTCTCTGGAATTCCCCTTGGGAGTCTCTGCCATTTTGTTTAGAAAAAATGTGTTGATGAGTCCCCTTGAGAACAAGGGGTGAGACCTCAGGGAGAATGTTCAGCTAACAAAAGATGCCATCGACTGCCTTTTGCAGAGTGTGGATTCTGTTACCTGGAGGATCTTTGTTTGGTGAGCACCAGAATTAGTTGAGTACGACAGTTTGCCTGTAGATCAGGGCAGGGCTGAATTGTCCTGCATCAAAGAGGCTGTGTCAGTCAGGTTAGGCCATGCTATGCTACAGTAACAAACAGCCCTGGCAGTGGCATAACACAAGAAAGGTTTATTTCCTGTTTCTTACATGTATAATATCAATCACTGAGGAGAGGGGGAGGCTCGTCATTAAAGTCACTCAGTGAACCAAACTGAATGAAGCTCCATCTTGGCATTTACTTCCCATATCATCCCAGCCTAAGATAATGATACACCTCTAGATGGAAAGCTTCTATCCAGAAATGGCACACATCACTTTGCTTATGATTCATTGGTCAGAGCAAACCACTGGCCACGTATAACTTCAAACGAGACTGGAAGATATCCTACCAATTGCCCAGAAAGAGGAAAGAATTGCAATATTTGTAAATATCCCTAATGATGTCCATAGAAGTGAAGCTCAATCTAGTGGGAAGGTGAGGGTCAAGGGGCTTTTGGAGGGAGATTGAGGGACTTAGGCTTCTCAGGACCATGTTTCTACCTTAGGGGCTGTGTGGGGAAGGGTCAGGGAAGGAATCCTTGGTTGAACCATGGCCTTAGAAGGAACTGGGTAAACTCAACATCTCCTATTAGACCCACTTGTCATGAGGTACTGGATTTAAATCCCTTCTCCACCTTACCTGTGAAATCTTTGAATGTCTGTGTTGTTCCCTAATGTCTGTGTCTGGGAGCATGGGGTGGAGGGCAGGGCAGGAGGGAAGGTCTCAAACAAGTGCCACATCCAGGATGTAAGTCATTCAGGGCAAAACCAGAGGCTGTACACATGGTACCAGGCACTGGATAAACCAGATGGCCGACATCTGCGTTAATGTACCTGTTATGTTTCCTCCTAGATCATTAATTCCTCAAGGTCAGGGACTGCTACTTATCTATATGCATGTCCCTTGCAGAGCACAGAACTACTCTGGATGCAGTAGGTGCTCAATTGCTTGAGGCTGGTTTGTGGGTGAATGAGTAAACGAGTGAGTGTGTTTCTGCCTCTCTTCCCTGTGCTCTGAAGTCGTGCTGTGGACGGGCAGCCAGGGGACGATATGGGGCGGGCCAGAAAAGGTCTTCACTCAGGGAGCAGCTCTCCTCACTCCACATCCAGCCTTAACTTCTAACCCTGTTAAAGGCACGAAGGCTCCCACTGATCTTGAAGTGGGATATAGAAAGCTTCCTCGACTATTCTCGCCTGTGCCGATGGACATTTGGCTCTGGAGAGTGGCTCCACCTGTACGCCGAGAAGTGGATGGTAGTGTTGGGGCCCTGGACCAGGACATGGTTGGGGGATGGGAGGCAGCGGAGTGAGACACATGGGTGTTGAGGGTAATGGATAGGAGGCCATCGTTGAAATACCTTCCTTCACTTACCCACTCATTCATTCGTTACTCACCCCTTCATTCATTTATTTATGACATCATTCATCCCCTCTATCATCCGCAGTGATAACATAGGATAGTGCATACGGAGCTCCTGATACAATGCCTGGCACATGATGAGTGCAAGTAAATGTGTTTGCTCATTCAATCATCAGCAATATTTTTAGAGTGTCTGTTTTGTACCAAGCATTCCACCAGACCCTGGGAATAGAGCAGAGGACAAACAGACCAACAAAGGTCTCTTCTCTCATGGAGCTTGCATTCATGTGGATAAATGGGGTTGTTTTTATTTTGAAGTATTTATGATGTTCTGGGAATCCATAGAAATTGACAGTATGGTCTCGCTTCTGAGGGAGATTAAAAACTAGTGGGAGGGACTTCCCTGGTGGCACAGTGGTTAAGAATCCGCCTGCCAATGCAGGGGACATGGGTTTGATCCCTGGTCCGGGAAGATCCCACATGCTGCGGAGCAACAAAGCCTGGGCGCCACAGCTACTGAACCTGCACTCTAGTGCCCGCGTGCCACGACTGCTGAGCCCACGTTCTGCAACTACTGAAGCTCGCACGCCTAGAGCCTGTGCTCCACAGCAAGAGAAGCCACAGCAATAAGCCCGCGCACCGCAACAAAGAGTAGCCCCTGCTCGCCACAACTAGAGAAAGCCCGTGCGCAGCAACGAAGACCCAGCGCAGCCAAAAATAAATTATTTTTAAAAAAGTACTTTCCGGGCTTCCCTCGTGGTGCAGTGGTTGAGAATCTGCCTGCCAATGCAGGGGACACGGGTTCGAGCCCTGGTCTGGGAAGATCCCACATGCCGCGGAGCAACTAGGCCCGTGAGCCACAACTACTGAGCCTGCGCGTCTGGAGCCTGTGCTCCGCAACAAGAGAGGCCGCGATAGTGAGAGGCCCGCGTGCCGCGATGAAGAGTGGCTCCCACTTGCCGCAAGTAGAGAAAGCCCTCGCACAGAAACGAAGACCCAACACAGCCAAAAATAAATTAATTAATTAATTAAAAAAAAAAAAAGTACTTTCCTTAAAAAAAAAACAACAAAACTGGGCTTCCCTGGTGGCGCAGTGGTTAAGAATCCGCCTGCTAATGCAGGCGACACGGGTTTGATCCCTGGTCCGGAAAGATCCCATGTGCTGCGGAGCAACCAACCCCATGCGCCACGGCTACTGAGCCTGCGCTCTAGAGCCCGCGAGCCACGACTACTGAGCCCACGTGCCACAACTACTGAAGCCCGTGCGCCTACAGCCCGTGCTTTACAGCAAGAGAGCCACCGCAATGAGAAACCCGTGCACCGCAACAGAGATCCAATGCAGCCAAAAATAAATAAATAAATAAATTTAAAAAGAATTTAAAGAAAACCCCCAAACTAGTGGGAGACTAAACACAGGCCCGTGGAATATAAAACACAATGAGTCAGCCTGTGAGGGGCCCCAAGAGCTGCGTGGGCAGGGCTGTCAGACCCTGGGTGAGGGAGCGCTCTCCCGGGGCTTCACTGCGTGCTCCGCAGGGCAGAGGCAGGGAGGGCTCTGCTGGGGGGTGGGGCGGGGGGGAGGGGTGAAGGGGGGTGGATTGTGACTGCAGACTGTTCTACCCCTTCCCAGCTTTGTGACTGTGGGCAAGTTACCTAACCTCTCTGAGCTCCTTTTCCTCCTCTGTAAAACCTCATAAGGCTGGTGTGAGTTAATTTGTGAAGCTTTTGGAGCACTGCCAGATACAGAAAACCACTTTATACAGGCTTTTATTTTTTTTTTATCAATACATGAATAAAGGGGGGGGGGGAGTGGGGGAGCCATGTTGGAAGGTGTGGCCGGCCATGTGGAATAGAGCCCTGAGTAGCCCTGAAAGATGATGGCTAGACAAGAGCCCGCTCGGATGCCCTTCCCCAAGGAGTCATTTAGTTTCCTTCATTCATGCCTGTCCCTCTCCCTCCTCTGTCTTTTTCACACTTTGCTGGCTATGGTCAGTATCTAATTCACCTCTGGACCCCCAGTGCCTAGCACAGTGCTAGAAAGACAGATGTTATGTCAAGACTGTTCAATGAACCAATGAATATCCTCTCATCAGTGTCACTGGGCTTTGCGTCGATTTATTGAGGAACCAACCTCTGTCTTCCAGGTCCCCAAACTCTCACGTGGGGTCTTGAGGCTTGCAGCCTGGAAATCCTGGTATTTCTCCAACTTCCCCATCTACTGAATGTCATCCCATCACTGCCCTTTGGCTATTGGTCTTTCTCTGAGCCTCCCCCAGGGCACAGAGGGGAGGCAGGTCTCCCCTCAGCAGGATACCCCTCGATTCATGGCAGGTGATAGGTGGGAGGTGGGGCCGGACTTGGGGGAGAGGAGAGGCATCCCATCAGCTATTGCCACATTATCCTTGGATAGTTCGTTTTCCTTTCTGTCCTCCTGAGGCCAGTAGTAGTAATAGTAACCATCATCATCATCACTGTGACAGCAAATAGGGTGGAGTGTCCCCTCGTAACTAAGCACTCTTCTAAGTACTTTACCTGCCTTGAAGCAGATGTTCCCAGTGTCCCACCCATATTCCCATGGCCAGTCCCAGAGGTCTCTTGAGGGTGGGTTCTGAAGGTGGACTTCGTCTGCACAGGTGCCTCCCTACATCTCCTGCCCGAGGGTGCTCTGTCTCCGTGAGAGCCAGGCCTGAAGTGCCAGCAGTGACCCTCTAGCAATGATGGGTGGGTTAGTGGAACAGATAACCCAACTCTCACCCTCAGTGGGACACCCCCCTTGGAGAGCCCCTGGAGGGACTGAGCCCCGGTTGCCTACCGTGGGAATAATCGACTCATCAATGCACCCATCACTGGTTTGTTGTCTGTTTCACCTCCCTACACCTTACGTTTAGGTAAGGTGTCTTGTTTCACCTCCCTACACCTTACGTTGTTTCCCTGGATCGTCTTCCAGATAAATTACTTGTACCAGGTGTTGGACTTCAGGGCTGCTTTTAGGAGGAATTCTGCTGAAGACTCCTATTATTATCCCCATTTTATATATGCAGTAAAAGAAGTAACTTGCCAAGGTGACACAGCTGGTAAGGGGTACAGCCAAGGACTGAACCCGGCCCAGGTCCAGAGTCGCTGTCTCTAATGACTGTGCAGTCCCTCCTCTCCCTCCGACTGTGACTTTTAAGTCAGGTGCTTCAGGCTGTTTGCTCCAAGTCTTGGGGCCCCCAAAGCAGACCAGAATTGCCCCTACATCCCTAGCTCGGTTTCCTTGAAAACAGTCCGACCAGTAACGCTCCATCTGGTCCAGACAGAAGCCCCTGTTCCCTCCTTTTTGTGTCAAGGAGCTGCCAGCCCCTTCCCCCCTTAGTGTTTGCTGGCAAGACACAGTAAAAGCATTCCTCAATTAAAGGCACAGTGAAATGACACTTGAATTCTCTGGGGAACAATTCTGCTATGATGGATAAACATGTTAATTACTCAGAATTTAACCTCCAGCTGCTGCCTTTGCAGAGCTTTCTCCTCTCAGCCTGAGCCTGAGGCCTGGTGGGGTGGACTCTCCGGGAGCTCTCTGGCCCCCAAAACCTCCCCATCCCTGCACACAGCCAACACCCAGTAGACAGTGAGTGGAGAGATCCAGAGCATGGGCTCTGCATGCTAGATGGCTTGGGTTCGAATCCCAGCTCTACCACTCATAACCCATGGATCCTTGAGCAAGTACTTCAACCTTGCTGTGCCTCACTTTTCCTATCTATAAAATGGGTTGCTGTGACGATTAATTACATTAACATTGGTAAAGGATTTAAGGACTTTGATGCTTCCGCGCTGTGAAAGGAAGTGTTTGCTGTGCAGATAGCCGCTTCGGGGCCCAGCTCTCCTCCTGCAGGATTTGCTGGGTTCTTTTTTCTTTAACGTCCTCACTACCTTGCTCCAATCTTAGTGAACTTGAAATTCACTTTTCCCTGAGCCTAATTTCACCCCTCCCAAAGGAGAGTGGAGTGAGGCACATCTGCAGTCTTTTAGGATGTGAGTAGGCACTGACCGTTTGTTCACTTGTATATTCCACATTTAAAGGGTGCCTACTAGGTGCCAGGCCCTACAGCAGAAGCTGGGGCTGCATCCTCCAGGCAGACGTGGCCCGTGACTGCACACAGTTTTCCTACAGAAAGGCGGAAGCACAGGAAAACATGTGCTGCAGCCTGGAGTGGTGGGTGGTATGACAGAGGCCAGAGCATCCCCCCTGGTGGTATCCCCTGCAGCACCCCGCTGATGAGGGCAGCACATGGCAGTGTGGGTTTTGGAATCCAGTCGTAGATTCCAATACCCACTGAGCATCTTTGCCACGTGACCTCAAGCCGCGCATTTAACCTCTCTCCCCCTCAAGTTCCAGCTCAAAAATGGGGACAGTAATAGGGCTGAGCTGATAGGCTTGTGAAAATTCAGACAAAATCTCAAGCCCAGTCACTGAGAAAGCGCTTCGTAAGTGTCAGCCAGTATGATGAGGCTGATATTGCTAAGGATAACCTCTCTAAGTGGGAGTGTCCTCGCCTAAAAATAGCGCCTCCCTCACTGAGCTTATGATAATTAAATGAGAAGACGGGTACAAAACATTTAGCACTTTCTGGGTGCAGAACACTGCCTGGTGACATTTACTCAGGGCTTTTTTTGGCCGGTGCCCCTCCTCTCTCAGCTCCTACCTCGCCTGGGGGCCTGGGGGAGCCCCACCTTCCCGCTGGAGCCCCAGTTGGGCTTCAGATTCCGCAAGGAGCGGGGCAAGGAGACTCCAGCCTTCAGGTTGCCTTGTGCAGAATCATAAACTTCTGGGCTCCCCAGGCTGGAAATGGCTTGCTGCTGATGGGATCATTAAGAGTGCCAGCCAGATCTGATCTCCGCATTCGGAGGTTTATTAATATCACCTCGAATTTATCTTCCCTGATGGGGAAATTTTGTCAGCATCTGATAAAAGTGAAATACACAGCAGCCTTGTGCCAACAAGAGCCCTTTCTCTGTCATCAGCTGTTAGCAGAAAGCTAGTGCAGCAGCCTGCAATGGGGCTAATGAAAATGTAGGTGGGGAAGAGAAATGAGTTTTTTATCTTCAGCGCAGAACTTGGACTTCAAAGCTCCTCCAGGGGTGCCCTCCCCCAAACTGGGCTGTGAAAGTCAATTTCAGAGCTGCATTTCCCTCTGAGAGCCTATGCCTCACCCTCCAATGCCCATCTGGACACCACACTCCCGATGAAACCATGCTTGTCCCCTCTGAACACTTCCGTGAATCCTGCTTACTTTCCAGTCTAGGATGCCACCATAAAAGAATATCAATGAGTGGAGCTGGCTGTAGATGAGAGGAGAAAACAGCATCTTGGAGGAGTGTAGTAGGGCTTCAGCAAGAAGAATGCCGGGTTGAACTGCTGAGAAAGTGGGGCCCTTAGCTTGTGTTAGCGGAGTCAGATGGGATATATCTAAGCGGGAAGACCTTCTAGGGCAGAGGAATCAGGTCGTGATTCCAAGGCAGTCTTGAGTTGTCCTGCTGACGACCTGGCAATGGGAAGCCTGAGGTTGGTAGGGAGTGTCTGGGGAGGCTGAACTGATGTATGGTGCTGAATGGAGGAGCAAAGTGCTTTGGAAGCTTCTAGCTCAAAGGCATCCTTGGTCCATTATAAAATGTCCAATGCCCTCATTTTACTAATGAGGGCATGAAGCCCAGAGAGGGCAAGCTCTGTGTCCAGGATCACACAGTTAGTCATTGGTGGCAGGGCTAGAACTAGAATAGGTATCTGGCTTCCCTGTCGAACAGTCTTTCCATCAGACTGTATTTGTACATTTCTTCCATAGTTGGGTAACTTTAATTGAACCTTTTCTACCTGCCAAGCACCTGTTAAGCAGGGGATGTTCTTCGTTGACCTTCACAACAACCTTGGGAAAAAGATGCTCTTGGTGCCTTCTTTTGACACTTGACGTCACGGGGCTGGGAGAGTTTAAATGTGACTTGCCTAAAGCCACAGGCTAGTAAGCGGTGGATTCAGGGCTCCAACCTAGCCAACTGGCTCCAGAGCATTGCTTATAATCAGCAGTCCAAACCAGTGTTTCCGGAAGTGGGAGGCCTAGAGGAGCAGTGTCAACCTGGGAACTTATTAGAGGTGCAGATTCCTGAAGCAGAAACTCTGGGGGTGGGGCAGGCCATCCGTGTCTGAGTACGTTTGAGTTGGTCTAAACTATTTAAGTCATAAGTCTTCCCACTTTCCGAGTGAGTCTTCCTTCCCATGCTCTGTAAACCAAATTGCTGACTTCTCACCCCCGAGGAAATTTACAAGGTAGCGGCTACTTCTCAGCAGCCCAGCTTCTGGTGGCCTCTTTTAGCAGTGGGATTATTCCAGAATCCTGGGTTTGGCATAGGTTTTCCGGCACCCAGAGGGGTTAAGTGTGCTTCTGAGCTTGAAGACAGCAAAACTGTCATTGCTGAACCTTCTGTTGGCCAGAGGGGATTCTGAGAGTCCCGTCTGGTTTCATGTGAACTTGGACCATCTGGTCTAGTCAAGTGGAAAATTAGCAAACTGGAGAGGAATGGGACACAATTTGAGACCAAATGTTCAATGCAACCAGGGTGCTGCCAGACTTCTGAGCATAGATCTTGTGAAGCCATTAGGAATCCCATACTGGAGATGTTTTCTTGTTGATTCAACAGATACTTATCTTGCACCCACCAAATGCCAGGCATTTTGCTTAGGACTGGGAATAGAAAGATGAAAGGATGTGGTCCCTGCCCACAGGGAACCCACAGTCTAGTGTGATTATCTAGTGGCGGGATTCTCTACTGGGGAAAGTACAATGGCTTTTAGTTGATGCAGTTGATGATGTCTAGTTAATAGAGTGTCATAAAAGTAAATTCCCTGATTACCTCACTGGTGATCATTGATACTGCGTACTGATGAAGGCAGCACTTTTTTGGTGGTGTGGGATAAAAACACTGCAGTCCAGTGAAGGAGAGTCTGATGAAGACTTCATTATTTAATGAACCATGTCCTTGTAAACAGCTGTGGTATAAACTAGCCAGGACAATTATGCACGTTGGATTATGTCTGCAGTAAATTGATTCTACTTTATTTGATTAGGTTGGTTCTCCAAAGACAAATTCTTCCAAGTTGAGTCGGGGAAAAAAAATCGCCATTCAAACTTTGCTTCTGACCTTTAATCTTTTTTTTTTTTTTTTTTGACCTTTAATCTTTGAAATGCTTTTGCTCTCCAATCTTAAGAGGAAACACCTGATGGCCACTCTGTTGTTATCAGCAAGAGAACCAAGAATAATTATGTGTTTGCAACAGCTATTGGCGTGCTCTGTACAAGACTCACACAGTCTTCTCTGGATGAGTGTGCCCACAGGGGCAGTAAGAGACAAGCCAGAGACTGACCACTCCTTCGTGAGCCCCCAGAGCAGCCGGGCTTCAGCTCACCAGGCCGTTATCTTCCTCTACATATAGTCAAATATAAGCCTGCAGATGGACATAATGAAAAGAAATGGGATCGACGTGAAACTCTTCCCCCAACCCCATTCTGCCATTTTCAGAGTATTAGTAGCTTGTGAAATCAAGTTAATGGGTCATCACCAACATCAGTAAAAAATGAAAAAGAGTAAAATAAAATAGTGCATCTCCATGTATTACTCATAGTAAGAGTAAGTATTGCTTCATGAAACTGTATTTTGGTTTGTGTATATATGGGCATGGGTGTGTCTGTGTGAGGTGATGTATTCTGAATCGTGCTGGAATTCCCACAGCCATAGTCTCTGTAAGTGAAACAGGTGACTTCTGGCTGAAATTCATTTCCTATAACAAGAGGAGCCCAGAAAGGCTAGAAAATCACTTGTCCCAGATGTGGTCTGTAAGGTGGTGAAACCAGTGGATGAATATTGGAATTGTTAGTGGTTTTGGACTTGTTAAGACAGGGTACACCCAGTACACTTAGCCTCACTGCATGTGATGCATTCTGATCTATTCCGTTCCCATTCCCATTTTATTTATAAAATGTTTGTCGAAACTCATTAGGTAGATCAATTTCATGACCCACCAATGGGTTACAATTAAAAAAACCCCAGCAGATTAGGTTACATTCAAGTTCCCTTTCAACCCCAAATACTGTAAAACCAATATAAATCACCAGTATATGAGGGTGTAAAATTCTGTGTGTAGCAGACTCTTAGATAAAGTTGTTTTTAACCTTCCTACTAGCTCTGCGTGGAACGTTTCCTACCTTTATTGTACGTTTGCCTTTACCGGTGAGCCTTTTCCTTTCATAATTATCTTGTTCTAGTTGTGGCCTTTTCTTTTTTGCCTAGTCTGGTTGGTGGCCGGGCCCTGCCTTGTGAGGAGGCTGCTGGCTGCTGCAGTGGTGCCTGGTCATGAGGCGGCTGGCTCCTGGATCCTGGGGGCCCCGGGGCTAGTGCTGGCTGGCCGGGCAGAGTCAGGGCCCCGAAGACCCTGGGGCTGTTGCCCGCCCACTGGCAGGTGAAGCCAGATCCTGGGGTTAGTACCGGACTACTGGCAGGCAGAGCTGGTTCCTGGAGTCTGGCTGCAGGGCCCAGGGATCCCAGAGCTACTTTAAGATCATTGTGGGGGCGGGGGTTCCTGATATAGTTGGCTGTGGGGTTCGGGCTGTCCGGAAGGTTACATTGACCTGCTAGTGGGTAGGGCCAGGGCCCAGCTGGTCCCAGGGTGGGGTCTGGCCTGCTTTGTGGGGGTGTAGTTTTCTTGCTTCTGGAGTCTGCCCCCTGATGGGTGAGGCTGGTCTAGAGATTTGCGCAGGCTTCCTGGTGGGTGGGGCCGTGCCTGTCCCCTGGTGGGCTGGGCTGTCTAGGGGGCATGTCCAGAGGCAGGTGTGAGCGCTTTAGTCTTTAGGCAGCCTGTCTGCTGATGGGTGGGGCTGTGTCCTCCTCACCCAGTAAGTTGTTTGGCCTGAGGTGCCCCAGCACTTGCGCCTACAGGCTGTTGGGTGGGGCAGGTCCCAGGTTTTGGCTAATGAGCTAATGGCACTGCCAGCGTGGGCTTCTGTGCTAGAAGGAGCTCTCAAGTATGGCTGCCGCCAGTGTCTACTCCCCAGGGTGAGCTGCAGCTGCCACCGCCTCTACAAGGAGACTCTCTCCGACCAGCAGGAGGCCTAGGCTCCTAACAAAGAACTGCTTTCGCCCTGGGGCCCAGTGCACACGAAGGTTGTGTGCGCCCTTTAAGAGTGATGTCTTTATTTCCTGTAGTCCTGTGGGGCTCCTCAGTTAAGCCCCGCTGACCTTCAAAGCCAAATGCTCTGGGGGCTTTGTCTTCCCGATGCAGGACCCCCCGCCTCGGGCTGGGGAACCCAATGTGGGGCTCAGAACTCCCACTCCTGTGGGAGAACCTCTCCAGTTTGTGGGTTGGCCACCCAGGGGGTATGGGATTTGATTACGAGTCTGCTTCTCCTACCCATCTCGTTGTGGTCCTTTCTTCATGTCTTTAGTTGTAGAAGATCAACTGAAAACCATCTGTTATGAATCAGTCATTGGTTCACTTGCTTGCTCATTCATGCCACTTATTACTTACTATGCACCAGGTACTGTGCTAGGCCATGGTGATATAAAGTTTGTAAGGTAGATAAAACGTGGCTCCTGCCCTCAAAGAGTTTGTAGTTACAGGGACGCGGAGTAGGTTTCCTGCTTGCCCTGAGTTCCCTAGGGGAGGAAGGACCCTTGAGCTTCATCTCCAGCACATTCTCCTCGATGTTCCTGCGTGAACTATTTGGCCCTAAAGTCTTAGTCCAATAGCCGAGTTTAAGATGCTGCTGTTAATAAAAACTAAACTCAAAATGAACACACGTTAGAAAACAAAGGCTGGCTGTGGAGGCCCTGTCCCCTCTTGGTCCCTCTCACATGTGTCAGGAACACTAATTGCTTGCGTATTGATTAATTTCCTATGTAGACCACTGATCCTGTGGACTGACTTGTAGGGCCTAATAAAATAAGATGGCTCAGAGTTGGGAGCTAATCAGATTTCTTTTGTATAGACCCACTTTATGCTAGGGTTTAAGGAAGGACTCTTGACTTGAGTCCTGGAAATGCTCTGTTTAAACATCTCCCAGACGGTTAGGGGCGAACTGGGCCCAGGAGGGTGGGGGGCACTGGACGTTCCTTAAGGCTCCCGGGTAGTGAGAATCCCATCCTCAGATGTCCCTGTCAGTGTTGACCCTTGAGGGTGGCCACATGTCAGTTTAGAGTCATGTGCTAAATTTTTTATGATTATTTGATTGCCCTGCAAGACTATATGCTCCTGGAAAGGAGCAGCTCGCTGACTAGGTTCCATCACTCCATGACTCTGAGTTGCTCATGTTTCATACATAAAATGGGAGCAAGTCCGCCCCCCACGCCCCAACTAGCAGACTCGAGGGGAAGGCTAAGTGACCACTTGGCCCTCAGGAAGGGCCGTTACCCTCTCCCTCCAGCCCCTGCCACCCCTCAGAAGGCCAACACTTGGCACATGGCTTGTACCCCCAACCTGAGAACTCCCTTTTCTCCCCTCAGTCCAGCCCTGGAAATACCACCGCGTCATTAGACCTCCTGACAGTCTTCATCCATATTTCTCTTTTTCCTCTTTACCCTCATCACATGCTGTACCCCTCATTCCACTTTAGGCCAATCAGCCAGAATTACGAATACTTCCCCAAACCTGAGGGGCTCTTGGAGTTCACAGACCCCCTGCTTCTGCTTGTGGTTTACCCTTTGCCTGGGCGCTTCCCTCACACTCCCCATGATCGGCTCACCCCAGCACTCTCCACACTGAACAGAATGACCTCTTTTTGTGTTCTTCTCTCGTGAGTTTCTTCACTTGCTCAGTCACAACAGGGGCCAGCCCCTAGTGAGCTGTGCACATCTGAATTTGAGGGTTGAACCTAATTATGTCATCGAGATGGGATGCAAGTGGCTGGGTGGGATGACATTCACGCTAAGTTGCCATACCATGGCTTGAGGGAGCCCCAGGAGACCCGTGCACCCCAGGAATGTGTGAGATGGGCCCACTGAGACGATCTCCTCCAGAGCAGGCCATAGTCAGGGAGGTAGCATGGCTTGGGGATTGAATAAGGCTCAGGCCTCTGAATGAGGCAAACAGATTCCCGTCCCGCGGAATGCTGTGCTAGTTTATGTCTCTTACACTGAGGGCTACAAGACGAGGGAAGGCCATTCCCGGTGACTGGCCCGGTTAGGTAAGCCGTTGGATTCTGTGACATTGAAGCTGGAAAGGTTTTGCTGGATCACCTCGAGTCCAGCCCTCTCCCTTTACAGATGAACAGGCCAAGGTCCAGAGCTAGGGCGTGACTTGCCCGAGGTCAGTGAGAGCTCTCACTGCTAGCATGTGGGGTGGCAGCTGCCTGGGCCGAGAGGAAAAGGGGGCCTGTTGCTACTTCTCCTCCCGCTAGTTGCCAACGTCTTTCCCCGGAGCCAAAGAGACAGGGAAGAAGCAGCATCCATTGCCATGGAAACCAGCCCACAGCGTGAGCAGGCTGCTCTCCCCGCTAAGTGTAGCTCCTTTAACAGGCGCTGATGCTGGTTCTGCGGCTGGGCCTTGCTAGGGGCGCTGGGACCAGTCACCATATTTTCTAGGAGAGAAAGCTGGAGGAACACATCTAATATAAATGGGACAGGCTTAGCAAAGTGGGCCACAGTGCACTGTGCCATTCTTTTTCCTGTCTTGCACCAGCTTCTCCTCTGTCAGAGACTCCAAACAGGATTTAAGGATCTTTTTAGAAAGAGATCAGCCTTGAGCCGAGTTTGGCCTTCAGATGCCAGAACTAAACTTTTGAACTGCCAGCAGCTCTGCCTGGAAGGGTCTGTTTGTCAGACCTGCCAGAAGAAAATCTGAAATGAAGAGTTGGAGTTGGGGGAAAGAGAAAAAGGAAAAAATTTATTTTGCTTTCAGACATAGTTAAATCTCCCCAATGAACCAGGAGTTAAATTGGGGCTTTAAAAATCGGTAGGCTTTCATGTGTGTGTGGGACCGAAGAGTTCAGGGGTTGGGAAGGGCCTTATTAGGTCATCTCATCCATCTCTCTGCCTCCAGGCCTATTCTAATCCCTCTTGTATATAAAACTCTGGAGGAGGTGACATCATGAGCTCCCACAGTAATTTGTTCCACTGTCTAACAATTCTCGATCTTAAAGCGATCTTCCTTATAGCAGGGCCAGATTCCTCCCGCTGCCTCCAAAGCTTCTCTGTCTGTGGTCCAACGCTGCTCAGAAGCAGCTGGGATTTTTATGAAGTGAGTGTGGGCTTGGGCCTATCGTCAATGTTCAAGTCTTGCCATTTCCACTCATAGGTAAAATGACCTTGGACAAGCCGCTTAACTGTTCCAAGACTCAGTTTCTTAATTTAAAGAGGTCAGTGTGAAGGTTACAGGAAGTAATACATGCAAATATGCCTAACCCGGCACCTGACATTTAGTGATGCTCAACCAAGGGGCCGTGTTTGTTGGCCTGGGGGTGCCATGGTACGGGCACCTTTTGGATCAAGACCTCAGGTATTAACCTTTTGGTTGTTGGATCATAGGGTTGCTGGGGGGATGCAGCAGGGGCAGCTGAGGGGACACTCTTGGGGCTTGGCCATTGACTGTTTGCCAACCAGCACGAGAGGTTTCAGTATTTTAGAGGGCTGTTTGGTGGTACCAGTGCATCCTGTCTAAAGTGTCAGCCCTGGTGGTACCTTCAGAGATGCTAAGCAAATCCCTACCTCCACGTCTTTGTGCCACTGGTACCCGCCCCCCCCAACCCATGCCTTCACTGCCCTTTTGAATCCCACCCAAAAGACCCAGCTCAAATTCAACCTCATACATGACTTCGATTCAGCTCTAAACCCATAAAACTCATGGCCTGCGTTCTTACTCCAGGAGGGAAGAAAGAGGAGGGAAGGTTGTTTGTGTGTGGCCAATTGAGCCATTGGCTGAGTCAGGGGATCACAGAGCATTCAGCCTGAGAATCATAGATGAAGAAACTGGGCCAGAGAGGGGCAGGGGCAGGGACTTGCCCCAGGCCATCCCAGTCATCAAGAACAGGTCTAGCACCTTGGTCTCCAGACCCACTGCCTAAGCTTCTTGTACAGTACCCCATGAGTGAGGCTGTTCCTTCAGCCTGGAATGAGGACAGAGTCAGCCCCCAGCCTGTGTAGCACCCTCCTACCCTAGCACATGCTTGCTGAGTCACTCGGAGGGGAGGCAGATAAGGGGAAAACACACACCTTTTTGGAGATGGCATGCATCACTTGGGAGAACTGAGGCCAGGCAGTAAGAGTGGGTAAGGTCTCCCATCCAGCTCCCCTCCCCCGTACTCACACAAAGGTTGGAGTGCTGGGGAAATTAAAAGCATTGGTGTCATTCTTACCCACCTGGGCAAGGGGGTGAACTTTCAGCCACATTCTGGATGGGTGAAGTTTTACCGTTGATTAGACACCTGCTTGGCTTAGCTTTTATAGAACCTGTTTCAAAAGGAAATTCCTTAGACAGACTGGTTGTGCTGTCAGAGAAGTGCTGACCAGCCTCTGAAGCACCTGGATTACAGAAACATCTGGAGGGGTTATTCAGGCTAAGAGGCTATGAGATAAATGTGTTTGTGTGTGCATGTGTGTCTACAATCCCTTTTGCTGGCTGCAAATTCTGTCATTGCATCATGGAAAAATGCTTCCAAAGGAAAGTAGCAGGTGCAAAGACGCTGATGTTGGAGCCATTGAGGAAGCACAGTTTTGGTCACAAAAATGCTGTTTATGCACTGGGTTGGCACTTGATGGGCGCAGATGGGGAAAGGACTGTTGAGGTGGACAGGCTTCTTTGGGTGAGGGACACAGAGAGTGGCTCCTGGAACAGTAGGGGATGGAATAGGATAGGGAAGCGTGTTGCTTTGGAGCACACAGGGTTGGAGTTCAAATCCGGACTTTGCTGCCTTCCAACTGACTGGCCTTGGGCAATTCCACAACACTTGAGGCTGCTTTGTGGGTAGGGGCTCAGTGTAAATTCCAGGTTGCTTATCATGGGGCTTCCAAGGATAAACACAGCTGGGTACCTCAGGGGAAAAAGACCCAGAGTTTTGAGCCTTTCAGCCTCAGGCATCAGAGTCAACTCATAGCAGGAAGAAGTATATATGATGGTGGAGAGACCTGCACATAAAGTGACCCCTTGGGCTGCCATTTTGGCCACATCTCAGGGTTAGGAAACTGCCAGCTGGTCTGCTTCATTTGCTGAGCTCTGACAAGGCAGGAGCCGGAATCATCTTCTTTGCTGGTATCTGGAACAGCTGCTGGGATTTAATAGTGTACTTAGAGGAATTACCTGGAATCGCAGCAGGCATTAAGAAATGGGAATGCATTTCTGTAAGCCCAGCTAATGTTTGAGTGAGAGAGAGAGCAAGGTCTTTCCTTCCATGGGGGGTGAGACGCGAAAAGGACTGCCCTGTGATTGTGCTCTAAGTATATATAAGCAGTGATTTCATCTGGGTGGTGCTTGGCATGGGACTCGGGCCAGAGAGTGTGTGGAAAGGAATGACTGAATCTGGTTGGGGGACCTCCTTTTAGGTTAGTTGCTCAAGGAAGCCACCGCCTCTGGGCATCTAGGGAGTGACAGCTGTCTTGGCCAGTACGTGAGGACAACTGTGGACAGCACGGTGTTCTGAGCCCATTTTCCTACTCACTCTTCCTGGTTTATGTGGCATCAGAATATCCCATTGGTGTCTTCTGTTTTAATTCCATTCCCTGATAGTTAGTTGGCACTCCCATGGGACATCACCCTGCTCGGTGTACCGTGCCTGTCTTCCAGTGGTTTAAAGTCTTTTGGGGAAATGTGATTAATGAACGTGCAAATATTAGACAACAATAAAAGACAGTATAAATTATGGTTATAAGTAGAATCTAAGCCGGATAGATGTGTATAGGGCCGACGTAAATGTCCTTGGAGCTTAGAAGAGGGAGAAACCTCTGAAGTCTGGAAGAGACTGGCTTATAAAACCAGAGGCCTGCCCAGCTGATTGGAAAGTGCACCTATTGCAGGGGGCCATGCCCCTTCGGCTGACTCGGAATTTGATGAACTTTGAGCCTGAGGCAGTAACAGAGCTTGGGTTTAATAGAAGGAAAGGGGTTCTGCCTCTTCCTTTTGCAAGCTGAGAGTTTCATCTGGCTTGGGGACTGCTTGGATTTGCCATACATGTGCCATGGTGGCCTGGGTAGGTGGTCACTTGACTCAGTACCAAAACTGGCTGCCGAGTGGTTTCCAGCTATGACTCTGGCTAATGAGATTGGATTCAAAGTGTGTTGCAAATCATTGAATGTCAGTGAATGATGGCCGTTTAGCTCTTGTGCACCTCCTCTGCCCTGCCCTGCCCTGTGTTGTGCTGAGCACCAACAGGTCCCAAGCCGAGGGTGACACCCAATCAGTCCAACCTCCTGGGTGTCTCTGTGGTTCACTTGCTCCTCACCTAGTTCAGGCCACCATCATTTCTTGTGTTGACAGCTACAGTCATGGCCTAAAAATCTGCTGACATTCCCTCCTCGTTACCCCTCCCCATCCAATCCATTCTTCTAACAGTGGCCAGGGGACCTTTCTAAAAATGTTTTTCTAATCATGTTAATTCCCTTTTAGAAGCTCTTCATTTGTCCCCATTGTACTTAGAAGAAAATCCAGTCTCCTTATCACATGTTGTCTGCTCCTGAACTTTTCTCATTCTCCATGTGCTTCTTATAATGTAATTTCAAAACAAACAACAACTGGCCTCTACCCATGTGGATCCCTCTACTGGGAATGTCTCCCCTCTCCTCTTCCATCCCCCACCTTTTGCCTGGCTCCCTCCTGTTCATCCTTCATGAGCTTCATCCCTTACCAGACCAAGATGCCTGCTCCCATCCCATACCTCACAGCTTGCTGAACTTTGCCTTTGTAGCATCTCATGAATTGCCATATGTTATCTGCGTAGTTTTTGTTTGTTTGCTTGTTTGACATTTAATGTCTGTTTTTCCCCTCCTTTCCTCTTTCCAACCCCTCACAAGGTCCCTGAGGGCAGAGACCCCAATCTTGTTGGCTACTGCTCAGGACCTAGCTCCATAGCCTGCAATTCAGCAGGATTCAGCACATGCTTATAGAAGTGGTGGAGCCTTTGGATTTCTAGAGCTTCCTCGTAGGTTCCCACCATGTGTCCTGTGGACCAGGGAACCACTGGAATTGAAATGAGCTCCAGGCAACTCAGCCAGATGTTTCTGCCTTTAGATGAGCTTTATGCCCAGGCACAGAGCAGAAGAAACTATGTCAACTCATAAACCGGGCAAATTTATGGTGGAAATCGGTGGGAGAGAATAAATATGAATCCCCATGATGTCAATTTATGGGCTGCTTTATAGATTGTAATCACCCATTTAGAGTTTACAGGCTATTAATTTTGTTTGCAGAGAGCCAGGACTCTTGGGGACAGAATTTATAGGGCTGTGTGTGGTGTCAGACATGCGGACCCAGGCCTTCAACCCCTGAAAGGTTTTGGAAAGAGAAGGATAAGCAGTCTTTGAGAGGTTGGGACTCGGGGCCCTTACCTCTAGCTCTCCTCCTGGCCATAATTTTTTAAACATTTAAAAACAATTTTGTTCACTGTTTTATTATTTTAGTTTTACCTTAGTCTTCAGGGGCCCTCCTTCCTGCCAGCAAAATGGCTATGTGGAATTTCTCATTCAGCCCTTTGTAGAGAGGGCTTCCCTTCTGAGAGCCTGAGGTCTGAGGAGAAGCAGTGGTGAGTTGGACGGAACTGGGTGGAATCCAGTTCTACCCCTTAGCTTGTGATCTTGAGCCAATTTTTGTTGTTAATTTTTTGAACTTCCTTTTCTTCCTCTGTAAATTGTGACCACTGTCGCCAGCCTCAAAGGGTGATTGTAAAGGTAAGGGGAGATGAAACAGGAAAAGTACTTGGTATTCAAAAAGAATTATAGGTAATAAAATGATAATGATGATTGCTGTTTTGAAGTAAGCCTGGTTCAATGGGAACAAAGTATAAACTAAGTGTCAGGACAGTTGGTCCCAACTCTGTCACTGACATGCTGGGTGACCTTGGGCAAATTAGCCTCTCTGATCCCAGATTCTGCATTAGTGGAATGAGAGATTTGATCATGAAAGTGGTGCTACTCAAAGTATGGTCTGTGGACCAGTATCACTTGGTGACTTGTTAGAAATGGAGATTCTCAGGTTCTACACCAGGCCCCCAACTCAGAATCCTGTGAGTAGGGCCCAACCATTTACATTTTAACAAGTTTTCCAGCTGGTTGGTGGGTATAGTGAAGTCTGGGAAGCATTACTCTCTGGTAACTTCTGGCTCTTAACGCACCATGTCCACAGCCCTAACATCACATTTGATGATGGCTCCCCACGAAGCAGTCACCCCTGGGGCCTTCCTCCTTGGGGTCTTGGACCGAGGTGGCTTTTGGCAAGAGGAGAACAGAGTGGAGCAGGAGAATGAGCGCAGGATTCTAAATCAAGACTCAGTTGAGATTTGAACCCAGGTTGCCTGATGCAGCATCTGTCTGTGGAGCCACTACTTTGTTGCCTCTCAGTAGTACGGCCTTTGCCTCTTCCTTGCCTAGTGACCTTGGCCAAGTTATTTGTACTCTCTGGGCCCCATTTTCCTCATCTGTAAATGGGGAGGACCGGGACCTATTTTATAGGGTTGTTGTGGGGATTACATGAGTTATGTGAGAAAAGTGCCTCTAGGGCCTGTACCTCACCAGCACTGGGTATATTTGCTGCTGATATTACCATTAGCATCCTCCACCTTCTCCCCTTCCTCCTCCTCCTCCTCCCCTTCCTCCTCCTCCTCCCCTTTCTCCTCCCCCTCCCCCTCCTCCCCCACCCCTTCCTCCTCCTCCTCCCCCTTCCTCTTCCTCCTCCTCCCCTTCCTCCTCCTCCCCTTTCCTCCTCCTCCTCCCCTTCCTCCTCCTCCCCTTTCCTCCTCCTCCTCCCCTTTCTCCTCCCCCTCCTCCTCCCCCTCCCTCCTCCTCCCCCACCCCTTCCTCCTCCTCCTCCCCCTTCCTCTTCCTCCTCCTCCTCTTCCTCCTCCTCCCCCTTTCTCCTCCTCCCCTTTCCTCCTCCTCCTCCCCTTTCCTCCTCCTCCTCCCCTTCCTCCTCCTCCTCCACCCCTTCCTCCTCCTCCTCCACCCCTTCCTCCTCCTTCCCCTTCCTCTTCCTCCTCCCCCTTCCTCTTCCTCCTCCTCCTCCCCTTCCTCCTCCTCCTCCCCTTCCTCCTCCCCCTTCCTCTTCCTCCTCCTCCTCCCCTTCCTCCTCCCCTTCCTCCTCCCCCTTCCTCTTCCTCCTCCCCCTTCCTCTTCCTCCTCCCCCTTCCTCTTCCTCCTCCTCCCCTCCCTCCTCCTCCTCCCCCTTCTTCTTCCTCCTCCCCCCTTCCTCTTCCTCCTCCCTCCCTTCCTCCTCCTCCTCTTCCTCATCACTGCTTCAAGAATATAACTACATAGGTCTTTGAGTAAAATAGAAGGTATGAGATTGGAACTCAAGTTTCCTAATTTGCTCTGTGACCTTGGACAGGTCGTTTAAGCTTAGACGGTAAAATGGCCTCATCCCTTATTTTTTCTGCTGGTATTTACTGTCTGTCAAGTGCTGACACTGGGCCAGGCCTGGGCATTGCAGCATGGGGCAGGCAGATGTGGTCCCTGCCTTCTCTCTGCCACTTTCTCTGAGCCCAGGGATCGCGGAGGGATTTGCTAAGATCATGCATGAGAAAGCCTATCGTTGTTGTTAATGATCATCATTTTACCAGCACAGACGCAAAGCATGTCTCAGAGTTGAACAGTGTTGACGGTTCTTGTGCTGATAGACCCGTTAGGAAGAGGAGGAGGCCTTGCCTGGACAGCACTAGATATACTTGCTTCCCAGCAGCCTGACCAACTCCTGTACCCTCCACCTAGAGGGCTTCCCCTCCGTGTTTTGGGCAGTCATTGGAGGTATTCCTCCAAAAGCTGATGCAGAGGTGAGCCAATGTCTGCCTTTTCCAGGTCTTCTTTGAAGTCTTTATTCTCTGCCTGCACATGTTCTATCTTGGAGGTTTCTTTGGAGACCAGATTAGGTGCATCAGTGCATTAGGTGACTCTGGAGTCTTTGCATCAAACAGGAGGTTGGAGCTGCAGAGGGGCAAAGGATGGGAAGGTAGGTCCTTTAGGTGGTGTTGGTTGGATTTGCTTTTGAGAAGGTGCTTTAAACATTTATTGCGGGAATTGTACTTGGCCTTGCCCTCAGCCTGCCTATATGCAGATGAGGTCTGCCTGTTGTTTAACTCTGGGCAATTAGAGGAGGGAGGTAATGACATTTCCCCTAATGCCGCATTTGAGGTGCAGCAGTCCTGCCAGTCTCTGGGGTCTTCAAGAGCCCATCTTCTTTTGGGGAAAGGACCATACCTGTCAGGGCCACCCTGCCCCAGCTCACCTTCCAAAGAGCACCTTTTGAGTTCAAGTTTGGGCTCCGTGCTTTGATCAGGGATCTGTTCCTTCCGTTAGCCTAGGGCTTTAGTGAGCGTATGCTTTGGGCCCAGCCCTCTGCTAGGCAGAGGTGGAGAAAAAATGATGTCGTGGGCTCTGCCTTCCAGGAGTTTGCTCTCGCATTGGTGAGGTGAACCAAAGTCACAGAAATAATACCACCATTTACACGAGGTGGAATGTAAGTTATGATTTGCGTGGCATAGGCAGAAGGAAAGAACCTTGAGAGCTGGGGCTGTGGGAGGGCTTCGTGGAAGACATGGTGCTGTAGCTGGACCTGATGGATGGAAATACAAATGGGTGGGCTTTTCTGGGAGAGAATCAGGCAGACCAAGGCAGACACTGGGTGGTTGATTAATCCATAACTGTAGCACTTGTCGTGGGTGCTTCACTTCACCAGTGTAGGTGTGCAAACAAAATCATTTCTAGTTTTTAATCTTCTAATTAACTGAAATCTAAGTTTCATCTACATGTTTACTTGGGGGAGTTCCCCCTACTCTGGGTTGGGCAAAGCTGTTGGGTCTCAGAAAGCATCCAGTCCCAGGCTTCTGGACACTAACATGTGTGCACCTGGTCCTTGCCGAAATTCTTATTGTGACATCTGAGTCCTTTTGGGTTTGGGGCTCTGCTGCATCTGTGTTGCCCACGGAGCGTGGGAGTTTCTGGGCAGACAGGAAACTTGTATCAATGGTATATCCTCCCCAGGGTACCATGAAGTCACCCCCTCACTGCTGTCTTACCGCGCCCGGAGGATGTGAATCTCTTGCTCACCTCCTACTTCTCTTTAGTCTTCTTCTGCCTCTCCCTCTCTGTGTGATGCTCCCAAAAGTCCTCTCCACCACCCATCTCTTTTTTGAATCCCAGTGAACCAGAAGAAGGACCTTTGTCATCAAGCCACCTATATTTTCCCATCTGCAAAAATCTTCTTGTTAAAACCGCTTGCTAGATGTGAGCAGCCTACAGGGAGCACAGACATAAATCGGTATTTCTGGAACTTAACCCACCGCACATTTCAGAGCCAGAAGAGCAGGGGTAACATCTTTAAGTAGCTGAGGTCGATCCTGCCCTTTGGGCAAATGTTGATGGCTCGGGCTGTTCTGGATTCAAGTGCTGCGTTCTTCAGGGGCCGGGAAGGACCAAGATCAGGCAGCCGGCCACCATCACCTCTGGGTGACTTAAGACAAAGGCAAATATTTCTTTGACCCTTCACCCCAAAATGTCCTCCCTAAGTCATTTTACCATCACAGCACACATTGGCCTTGCCTGGAAGACCCATTCTCCAGAACCAAGCAAATAAGGAGAGAGTCCTTCTCCAGCTGCCTGCTCCTGGCCTTAGGCACTGACTGAGGAGATCTGAAGGACCAGGGCAGAGAGTGTGTGGAGACCCTGGTACTCGGGGTCCTTCTCTTGTGGGGATGAAGACAGGAGGTATGACTCATAGTGAATGGGGGACTTGAGTGGGATCATTTCAAGAGACCTTAGAGTCTCTAAGACATGCTGGTTAGCTATTGCTAAGCCATAACAGTTGGCAAGATAATATTATTTTTCCAATCACTTGCTAATCACATTCAGTTATTCTCAAATACCTCCCCTAGTTGAGGAAGATGCCTGCAGGGTGGAGATTGTGGCCTCATTCTCTCTCTTGCCTACTTTCTCTTCTGCCATTTTCCCTTCATATATTTCTGGATGATGAGACAGTCCTGCTCCGTGAGAGGGGAAAATCAGGCAGCTGAGGTGTGATATGAAGGACCCATTATGTTCCTGTGGTCCATCAACATGTCCCATTGATTCCTTAGCATTGGCCTGAAATGTCTATGTTTGTTGCTCCTTTGGGTCAAGGCATGAAGACATCTGTGAAACTGCCGGCCCTATCTCTGATATGGAAGATAAGAAGGGATAATAACCTAACTAATTTAATATGAAAAGCTAATAATGTGTTGAAGTCAATAGAGCTGAAAATGAGTAGATTGAGTGAATATGATTCTCAATATTATTGCTGATAAAGAAACAGTATAGCTTCATGGTTAAGAGCACAGACCCCAAGTCCATGGGCTCAGCGTCTGAATTCACTAGATTGGACAAGTTACTTAGCCTCTTTGTTCCTTAGTTTTTTCATATATAAAATGTGGGTAATATTAGTACTTATATCATAGGGTTGTTAATAGATAATACTCTTGGGTTAACATATATTTAGAACAGTTTCTGGAATATAGTAGGTACTACATAAGTATTTGCTAAAATGCTATTGCCCAAGGTTACACAGCTTGTCTTTGAAGACCTGAAATTATAATTGCACTTTCTCAGGACCACATAGATTTTTAGGAGCCAGTCGTTTAAATATAAAGGAACGTGGCCAAGACATTTTGATGGGGTGGTGTGGACCATCGAGGGCTGGTGAGGAAGTTCTCTGTCAGAGCACATTAGAACACTCAGGGAGCTTTTGAAAACCCCAACTCCCTGTATCAATTAAATCAGAATCTCTGCGAGTGAGGCCGGCTCCTTAGTATCTTTAAAATCTCTCTCAGATGATTCTGATGTGCAGCCAGGGTGTCGAACTAGGGGTCTACAGCTTCATAGGTCTTATGAAAGTTGCCTTGCCTTCTTGTTGAAATAGCTTCTATTCCTCAGCCCCAGCTCTTCTGACTCCATGGGCTGGGCACCAAGAATTGGCATTTCTAGCCAGCTCCCAGGGGGTGCTGGTGCCCCTGGTCTGGAGGCCACACTGAGTGGCAGGTTTAGAGCCTAGTATTGGAGGGAACGTGCCTTCTTTGATCCACCCTGGAAAGTTGTGGAGGCCCAGTGGCAACATAAGGTTTACACTGACATCTCTTTATGGATTTTTCTAGAATGGGGGTTACAGGTGGGCAAGTGGATAGCTGGGTTTAGTAGTAGAAGTTTGTCAGAAGTCCCTGCAGGGAATTCCCCGGCAGTCCAGTGGTTAGGACTCTGTGTGTCCATTGCAGGGCACACGGGTTTGATCCCTGGTCAGGGAACTAAGATCCTGCATGCCGTGCGTGCGGTACGACCCCCCAAAAATAAATAAATAAGTAAATAAAATTGCAAACTTGTTTAAAAAAAAAAAGAAGTCGTCCCTTCAGTTTAGGAAAGTGACCTCATTAGACTTCAGAATCTAATATGAGACAGTGATTATTAAGCACCTACAGTGAGCTAGGCCCTGAGGGGATAAAAGAAAAACAAGACTTGCCCTGAAGGAGTTTACAAGACACACACCCTTGAAAAGGCAGACAGCTGTCTCACAGCTCAGTGAGAGACAGACAGCTCTCTCATCATATCAGTAATGGTGAGAGGGAACAGCCAATTCTTGTTCCCTCTTCTAACTGCCATCATAAATGAACTCATTTAATGCTCGTAGCATAGTGGGTATTATTATTTCATTTTTGAAGCTGAGGCCAGAAATTGATGCCAGAGAGGTTAGATAACTTGCCCAAGGCTACACAGCTTCTAAGCGGTGGAGTGGGGATTTGAACACAAGATTGGTCACAGGTCACATCATTAGTTAAGTACTTAAGGAACAGTGTAGGCGGGGAGCAATACAAAGGTGCAAAAACAGAATTCTCAACCAAGAGCTTCTGGAATTCATTGAAACACCCTGTTCCCCAGGTCTGGATCTGTGGGTGGGGAGCAAGTTGCTCCACCTTTTGGTGGAAAGAGGCTTGGAAGTCAGAGGGACCAGGGCTGAATCCCAGGTCTGCGATGACCTGCCTCCTGGTGACAAGGAAGTTAAATGGCAAAGTACTATATAAAGAACCCAACCCAACTCCTGGCACACAGTGTGCCTTCAATATTTGGTAGCTCTTCTCCACCGGGCCCACTGCAACTCTGCTCCCAGGCCCTGGACTCTGGGATGAGAGGCCACCCTGCCTGGCTTCAATTGGTTTTGATTTGCCCCTGAGCTCCCCTGGCTCTCTGGGACCCTGCTTTCCGGTGGCTTGAAAACACTAAGCCGTTGTGAGGTGTTCGCATTATTGTGATTTAAAAGCATCTTGGATGCCTCTTGTAGCTTTTGCCTCTTGTAGCTTTTTGTTTCTCAGAGAATTAAACATTTAGTGCCCAATCACAGTTTCTAATGCTGGATACACATGGAATTACATGCACACCCCCCAGGGGGTCAATTAAAGTCCCGTGGAAGCCAGCTGACACTAATTCTTCAACACGGGGTGGTATCTTTGTGGTTGGTGAAATGAAGAATGTTTATAATTTGCTGGAGTGTACCTCCGAAAGGAGAAGATGGAGGGGAAACAAGGTCTGCAATAAAGGGAAAAGCTTGGCGTGGATGCAAGAGGGAAAACAAAATCCCTCAAAAGTGGATCTTGTTTACCTAGAAACAGATTTACCTAAAATGTTAGAAGAAATTTGCTTCTGACGATTATCCTTACGGTTCACCATTTCTTGTGGCATCCAGACAGCATAAAAGTTGTCTTGCATTCTCAGCAAAGGTTGGTTTTGAGAATTATATCATTTGTAAGTCAAAAGATTTCCATGAAATTCAAAATAGGTTAATATCCAGGTATCTCAGTTTAGCTGGCTAGGAAGAAGGGGTCTTTTTTTTTTTTTTTTTTTTTTTTTTAAGGTAGGTTTCCTCATTTCCGAGCTTAAATTTGCCTTCAAGGTTTTAACGTCATCTCAAAACAAAAGAGTTCCTGTCTGAGGAAGAAGCTGTCCTTTTTTGTAGTGTTCTGTGACCTGAGTTAGTGAGGGCTGCCATTCTTCTGGAATTTGAGAGGAGGCTGCCAGCTATTGTTAACTGCCAGGCTGGGCGGGGGGAATCAGACATCAGATGGTGATAAGATGGACCGGAGTCGTAGTTCTTAATCCTGGCTGCATCCTGTTCCAATCCTCTGGGGAGCTTTTGAAAATCCTGATGCCCAGACCCCACTCCCACTAATTAAATCAGAACCTCTGGGGGTGGTCCAGCTCCTGAGGGTACCAGGGAGCAGTCAGGGCTGAGAACCACTGGATGGCATGCTCCTCTTGCAAGGCTCCTAGGGGTTTGGGTTTGAGAGCACTGGAAGGGGTTTGGAGGGGCTGGGGAAGGAAGGAGATGCTGGCTGGGTGGCACCTGTTCCTCCAGGGGAGCTGGACTAAGCTGCAAAATTCCCCAAGAAGAAGGGAGTCTTGAACGAACATTGCATCTGTTGCTATGCGTGAAATGGTCATTAAAATATTTCCTTCTGGGAATTCCCTGGTGGTCCAGTGGTTAGGACCGGCGCTTTCACTGCCGGGGGGCCCGGGTTCAACCCCAGGTCTGGGAACTACGATTCCCCAAGCTGCGGCATGGCCAAAAAAAAAAAATAATAATAATAATAATACAAATAGAATAAAATATTTCCTTCCTAAATTTCCTTGATTCTAAAATATAACGCTTAGTAAGATGCACCACTGATTTAATAACTGCTTTTTTTGGATGAAAGGGATAGGAAAAAAATGCTATATTAAATATGTATTAAAATATGCATTGGTGGTAAGATAAATCTCTACTTCACAATCATTCTGTGTTGGAAAATGTGACTCTTGGAATTGATCTAATAACATAATGAGAGAGTGATTCAAATACATCTGCTCATTTAATCCTCATGACACTCCTTCTAAATAAGTGCTACCATCTTCCTGTTTTATGGGGTAGGGAGTTAAGAAACAGAGAGGTTAAATAATCTGATCCAAGTCACAGAACTGGTCAGTAATGGAACTGGGATTTGAATTGAATTTTGGTTTTCAGAAGTAGCACAGAAAATGTAGTGAGAGCCAAGGCTGCACTTTCTCAGGTTTCTCTCTTTCTCCAGAGCCCAGGGAGATGGCTTTCCCTTAATGAGGCAGGACTGTACTATACGGTTGCTCCTGTTGTGCACTGCACAAGGGTACCTGGCTGAGGAAATGAGAGGGTGTGAAAATCCGGTTTGAGTCCCTCACCAGGCCCTGAGCTCAAAGGGTTTGTTTCTTCTTATTCCACAGGGGCTCAGTGTGAGCTGGTGGAGACTTGCCCTAGGAGAGGAGCCGGTGGAAGTGAGCAGGGCCTCTGCTCCCCTTGCCGGCGGCTCTTTCACCTCTGTGCACAGCTTCGTGAAGAATCAGTGTAGTGGACCTGTTTGATGGAGGAGGATGAGGGAGAAGGAATTTGAGGTCCTTCTAGCTCTGGGGTGTCTGCTGCTGTGCTTTCAGGAGAAAATCTGTGCTTTCCCTGGCAGTTTACTCCAACAAGCATGGTGGAAATGCGGGAGGGCGGCGGGCTGACGGGGAACCAACAGCTCTGAGTTCCCGACCCCAGGCCCTCTGGCACAGATTTTTCACCTCCTTTGTTTTCCCTTTTCTTGAGAGCTCCTTGACGGGAAGGCAGACTGCATCTCTTAGAAGCTGCATTCCAGAACAACCCGGGTAATGGAAAGTACAAAAACAACTTGAACTCGTTTCCAAAGCTTGATGGGTTACACCGACTTCTCAGAAAGCATCCATTTGGACCCAGAATGTGAAGTAACATTTTGCGGCTCACTGGAGGAGGGCCACAGGGTTACGCAGCTCCAGGCATGGGCTAGATGGGAAATCCAGACACTAGCCTGGTGAGGGAGGTCTTTTTGCTGCTCATTTGGACTGGTAAAGCAGCAGCTCCTTAAGACCCTCGCTGGAAGCCTTAAAACGTTGCTCTGTGGGGAGAATTTCAGATTGGGGGGAATGTTTAATCAACACATGCAGCTGGCATTACAGTGATGTTTAAATGAGGGATGTGGGTGGCAGCAGAAAGTGGGGTGGGTAGGGGTTGGAGGGTGTGGTCCCTATCACATTCCCCAAAGCACACAATCTAAATTATCACAGTCTGCAGGCTCTGCAAATGAATGTTAAAAAAAAAAAAGAAAAAAGCCCCCAAGATCCCCTGTGCAATAAGGCTGCGTGACTGTAGAGCCAGCTGGAGAGCAGATGTATGTGGGGAAAGAGCTACAACAACAACAAAATCGGTTATTCCAAAGACTGCCTTATTACTCCTTAAACAGGGAGGCCCATCTGATGCTCTGGGGTGCAGATTCCTTGGGTGCCTGGAGAGTGGGTGTCGAGGAGCATCTCTGCCCAGCTGCCCATGGGGAAGATCTCCTACAGACTGTCCTCCCTGCCCCCCACACAATGGGAGCCCGGAGTGGCTGTGGGTTTGGTGGCCATCACTCCACTGGGCACTGGAAATGGCACCCTGGATGCTGAGGCCCCTTCCTCTCTAGACTTGCTGGCCATCAGGCAGAGAGTGGCAGGGAGCCTTAAGTGAGGGGACCTTTGGGAGGTCATCTGATTCAGTAGGGCCTGAACTCAGCTGGCTGTTAGAATCACCTGGGGATTTTTTTCAGTAGAGCTACCCTCCTCTTCCTCATTACAGGATGTTTTGTGGAGCCTAAACTTCCATTTTTTTTTTTTAAACTTCCATTTTTAATACGCTTCTTGGTTCTTTCTTTTTTTTTTTTTTATTTTTGTTTAGGCTTGCAGCATTTCTTCTTCTTTTTTAAACATATTTATTTATTTATTTATTTATTTATTTAGTTGCACCGGGTCTTAGTTGCGGCTCGCCGGCTCCTTAGTTGCGGCATGTGGACTCTTAGTTGTGGCATGCGAACTCTTAGTTGCAGCATGCATGTGGGATCTAGTTCCCTGACCAGAGATTGAACCTGGGCCCCCTGCATTGGGAGCTCTTATCCCCTGTGCCACCAGGGAAGTCCCGCTTCTTGGTTATTTCTGATGGTTCGGGTGGCCCCTCTGAGAACTCCTTCCTCCTGACTCAGACAGGCGTTTGAGGCCCCTTTGTTCTCCTTGTTGACAAGCTTTCTCTGGTTTGCAGAGCACACTAGTTTACAGTCGTTGAATTCTTCTGAGACAATTCATGAAGCTGGTTTAGATGCACAAGTAGAGGTTGCTAGTTTTTTTTGGGTTTTTTTGGTTTTTTCTTGGACAACTTCGAGGGCCTGCCTTGGGAGGAAATGGTAAGCTGAAGGCCTTTGGGATGGATGCCAATTGCTGCCCTGAGGGTTAGCCAGCATCACTTGGTGTTGCTACTGGGACCACTGTGTGCATTCATTTGGGAGCCAATTAATGCACAGCTCTCTTTTTTTGGGTTTCCCTTTTGGAGTCCAGGCAGGAGAAATTAACAAAGAGAGGAAGTGCATCTTCCTTTTTCCACACCTGTGATGTTCAGATCCTGGCAATAAAGAGGCTGAGGAATTGGGAGAGCAGATATAACCTGGATGAACAAGCAAGTGGGTTTTATTTTTTTTCTCCCCTTCCTCTCATACGTAAAGGCTTTCTGTTTTTGTACCATCTGTCTTAGAGCACAGCCAAATTAATTATGTGTGTATTTAGAGCTTTACTAGTCTCGCCACCAGACACGTGCGCAGTGCCTTACAGTTTACAAAGTGGGTTCACGTACTAATCTCCTTGGACTTGGTGAGATGATGATTCAATGGGTTATAAATCACCACAGCAGCACCATGCACCGTACATGGCAACCATGGAGCTTGGGTGAAGCTGTCACTTGAATGAAAGAAAATGATAAAGGCTTGTGTTCCCCAAGCAGAGGAAAAAAAAATAGCTCTAACATTTCCATTGAGGTTCTTGCTATTATAATATGTCTTTAGCGATCTCGTGTTTAAGATACCTAAGAATTTTGGCAACAGCATCCTGTAGGTGAAATGTGGATTGAGACAAGTGATTGGGCTCCACGTTGCATTATGTTGGATATGGTAGAGCCACCTGTTTTGGCTCTTTTCTTGGGACAAGAGACAGTGGGACTCTGTGTTGGGTTTTGTGGTCCTCTGGAAGCCAGAAGGCTGTGATTATAAACTCTGCCTCCCACCGTCTCCTCTGTATCTCGGCAAAGCCTCCAGCCTAGGTCCTCAGTCGCATAGTGGGGGGTGGTCTTAACTTCTGGAACAACGAGACAGGTCTACATCCTCTTTAGATGTCTTGCGTGCAGTCAGGTGAATGGTTCAAAGGCAGAGGGAAGTTCAGGTTCACAATGGGCTTCTCCAGAGCCCCCTGCAAGAGCTTTGTTTCTCTCCATATGAGCCCCCTAGACATTCCTCTTATGTTTTTTTTTTTTTTAATTAATTAATTTATTTGTTGGCTGTGTTGGATCTTCGTTTCCGTGTGAGGGCTTTCTCTAGTTGCGGCAAGCGGGGGCCACTCTTCATCGCAGTGCGCGGGCCTCTCACTGTCGTGGCCTCTCCCGTTGCAGAGCACAGGCTCCAGACGCGCAGGCTCAGTAGTTGTGGCTCACGGGCTTAGTTGCTCCGCGGCATGTGGGATCTTCCCAGGCCAGGGCTCGAACCCGTGTCCCCTGCATTGGCAGGCAGATTCTCAACCACTGCGCCACCAGGGAAGCCCCTCTTCTTACGTTTTATAACCCCCATTCAGCAGGTTGGCATGTAGGACCTCTCATCTGTTTCCTTCCTATCTCCAAATCACCTGCTTGACAAATGAGATTGACACATGCTAAGGTAGAGGTGCCATCCTGTTAAGAGAGTAGCAGTTAGGCCTGACGGATGCTGAGTTCACCCCAGTGAGGGGCTGGGGATGGCGGCTGTATCAGGCTGACTAAGGGAGATGTTTGTCATTCGTCAGACTTTATTGTAACTGAAAGTTATGGAAAAGTTGTCATGTCTCCAGCAGAAAGATCAGTCAGGGCTGACGAGCCGCCCCTTGGGGTAAGCCTGTCTGATTGTCCCCCTTCTGACACATCAATTAGACTGTTTTAAAGGTATACTTCTGTATTAGTTTCCAATTGCTGCTATAGCAAATTACCACAAACTTAGTGTCTTAAAACAACACGAATTTATTATCTCACCGTGCCGGAAGTTTGAAGTCTAGAATCAGTCTCACTGGGTTAGAATCAAGGCGCTGGCAGGGCTGGAGGCTCCGGAGAATACATTTACTTGCCTTTTTCAGCTTCTAGAGGCCGCCAGCATTTCTTGACTCATGGCTTCTTCCTCATGTCCCTCTGACCTCTGCTTCTGTTGTCACATCTCCTTCTCTGACTCTGAGCCTCCTGTTTCCCTTTTATAAGAACCCTGTGATTACATTTAGTGCCCACCTGGATAATCCAGGATCATCTCCCCCATGTTAAGAGCCTTAACTTAATCACACCAGAAAAGTCCTTTTGGTCATGTAAGGTGACATTCACAGGTTCTGGGGATTGAGATGTGGACATCTTTGGGGGACTGTTATCCTGTCTACCCCAACTTCCAGTCAGTGATTTCTCTGTTTTATTCACCAAAGCCTCAGGGAGCACTGCATTTGCTCTTTTAAAAAACTATTTTTAAGAGAGAAAATGTATTTGCAAAAAAACCCAAAAACCTACTTAAAAATGTGTCTTCACCCCTGGTTTGTAGTGCTCCATTTGCCCATTTCTTCTTCCCAGAGGTGAAAACTGTGTTCATTATCATTTTCTAGTGTATCCTTCTGGTAAGAATGCATGCATATATGTACAATTCCCGTTTTTAAAAAAACGATGATAGCTCATTTTCATACTACTATATTTCTTAATGATCTGTTCATAGCAGGATTTTGTACCTACCCTTTTTCACAGCTACATAGTTTTCCACTGCATTGATGTATCAGAATATATGCAGCCAGCCAGCCCCTTGTTCAGAGACCTTATGGTTGTTTCTAATCTTTTGCTGTAACAAACAATGTTATAACAAGTGCCTTCTTACTTTTTTTTTTTTTTTGCACACCGGTGCCAGTTTATCTATGGAGTAATCTCCTACAAGGGGCATCGTCGGGTGCCAGGTTATGTGCATCTTAAACCTAGATAGTTATTGCCACATTGCCTTCCAAGAGGAATATATCAACATGTACTTGGAGACTGTGGCCCCTGGGTGTGGCCAAATGGCAAGCTTAGCAGGGCCCTGCTGTGTCCGTTCCTGATCACCCCTGGGACAACTCATTGTAGACTTATTTCTGACCATGTCTGCCCTCACTCTGCAGGGGTTCAGTCCAGGATTTACAAGTCACCCCCCGCTGGGTCAGCCACTGCAGACCTGGACCCAGAGTTGCAACCAGGAGGGACATGGACATTCAAAACTATATTCACGAAGAATCCCGTTCCAAGATACTATGTCAGATGCTGGGGACATGACACTGTCTCCTTGAAAACTGCCGATTGCTTTTGTCTCTCCAGATTGCTAGAGCCAGACAGAGTTGAGACTTTGACTTGAGGACCAGGGTGGTGGGCCCTTCTGGAAGGAACAGACCTGAGAGAGGCACTGCATGTGCCAGAGATTGCAGCCCCACTGGCTGCCTGGGGCCAGCGTGTTTGGAGGTGAAACAGCTATTATTTGTGAAAGAGATTTGATGCTTCATTAGAGAAAAACCGTGTACAGAAACCCAGTAGGATTTCTTAATGGCATTCTGATTAAAGGAGCAAACAACCTAAATGCCAGATTAGTAGCATTCCGGGAAAGAAGGCGCGATGGGGACTGCGTTTCTCTTTCCTCCTTTCCCGCAGCCTTGTTTGGCAGCATACATTTGTCACTTTGAGGAAATGAGAAAGGGGCCGGCTGATGTAGCAGAGAAAGAACTGGGAAGCAGAGCAAAGCACTGCTGGTCCAAGGGGGCAGGTGAGAGGGTCTGACTCCCAGAGTCTGGACAGTCTGGTGGACCCCCTCGGCATGCAAGGGTATGCTGGTGTGCACCTATCTTTCCACCAGGAACCTTCCAAAATGGTTGACGGGGTGGGGTGAGGGGCGGCCGTCAGGACCTTTGAGTGACAGGCTGTCGTGCACACAGGTGTTTACCTCTCCTGTCCTTTGACCCCAGAACACGCTGGAGCTGTCATCAAGGGGACCAAAACCCATTTCAGGGGCTGTGGTTGTCCCCTCTGTCCTCCTTTGTGCAAGCTGATCACGGCGATGGTTAGATGTCTTTTGGAAGGGGTAATGTATCTGGATAGGGAAGCAATTTGGGGGAGGGGGATTTGAGAATCTCTCAGTGGGCAATAAGGGACATTCTCTAATACCTTGGCCAAAGCGATTGTGGCTCTTTAAACACACCAAGCTAGTGGTTGCATCACGACCTTTGTCATGCTGTTTCCTCTGCCTGAGTGCTCTTCCCCTGGTCTTTCATAGGTAGATGCCACTATGTTGTTCAGATCTTGGGGAGATGTCCCCTTGCCATCTGATATAGCCTGTGCCCCTGACTCTTGCCACTTTGCTGTTGATTTCCTTCATAACCCTTAACACAGCCAGGAGCTACTATTTACTTGTTAATTTGATTGTTTTCTTGCCCTTTGGGTTTCTCCCCACTGGAATGTAAGTTCTAAGAGGGCAGGGATCTGGTTAGTCGTCTTCGATGCCTGTAGGGGTCAAGAGTCCAGTCAGGAAAACAGGGTGGATTGAGAGAGGGAATTTAATGTGGGGAACTAAGTACCTGGGTTTAGGAAGAGCAGAAAGGTCAACTAGGCCACCACAGGACCACCCAGAGGTTAGGAAGAGAAGAGAACCTGGGCCTGGAGGGACCAGGGATGGAGATGGTGATTCCACTTCACTGCGGAGGCACCACCTGATGGGAAGGGAGAAGGAGAGGAAGGCAGCAGAAGAACTAGCTCTCGCCAGCTTCTCCTTCCCTCGGCCCTCCGGCTCCCCTAGTGCTCCCATTGGCGGAAGCCAGCTGTGCACCAGTTGCCAAGGATGCCACCAGAGAAACATATAGTCTGTGGAGGTTACCGCTGTCACCAAAAACACGGCAGGGGAAAGGTGGGGAATCGATCTGAGGACGCACATGACTGGCACCTTGCTCCATCCCCCGCATCTCTGGAGTCCTTGGCACATAATAGGTCCTCAATAAGTTGCTGTCGAATGGACGAATGAATGGCATACACCAGTCCACACGTATCACTACTGATAGCAGTTCTCATCGGGCGGATCCCTGTTAAAAAGCCAGACCTGAGAGGGAGCAGCTCTGAGGCCTTGGCCTGATGGGTTCTGAGCCTGGTGTGTCTTCTCTCTCTGCTGCCCCAGTCCCGGGGGAGGGAAAAGGATTCTTATTTCTGAAAATAACTTTCTTTCCTGAGTCCTTTAATCCGAGCCCGCTGATTCTTTTATATGTGCAGAGTTATGTTACTTGAGGAATTCCTTTGAAGACAGTTTTAAACTTTCATTCCTTCGTTCAGTTTTAAAATTTGTAACGTTTGGGACCCTTCCCAGAGTCCTGGATTTATACATGGCCTCAGGGTGTTAAGGGACCAGAGCTAAATCCCACATTCCCTATGATCTCTGTCTGGTGACCTTGGGGAATTGATTCAATGTATAGGAGCATCTATTTGTCTGTAGGGTGGAACGCCTTGGAGGGAACATGGAATAATGAAAGAAACACTCCAAGTAGAGCACTAGCACATATGACGCTTGATAATGTTGGTTCCTTTCCCATTCCTGCCCCCCGCCTCCCAAAACTGGGAGGTGGCCCAGGTGTCCCCTATTCCAAATCCCACCCATGGCTCGTCCCAGCTTCTGCCTTGATTTTCAGGTTTCCTCCTGCTGACTATCCTCTATGGAAGAATTTGGTTGGAGCAAACGCAGTGGTTGGCCACTTATTAATACATCTCCTTGTCGTTGTGACACTTTGCCCTGCTAAAGGAGTGATTGTGCGTTTTCCATGAATTTGTCTTTAAGGGTTTTTTTCTGCCTTTAAAAAAAATTGTAGTCTGCCTAAACTGATTTATGTGGGTAATTTATGGAGTGCATGTGTTTCCTTCTTTGTTTCCTCTTTTGCTCTTTCTTTTTGCTGAGGTGGTACCTTTTGCTGCCTTATCCTCAAGAGTTTTGCTCGAGGATTGAATTTTGAGCTGCAACAGTTTTTCCCATTTAAATGTTAGGGTTGACTGGTGCTCCCTAAGTACCTTTTATTATTGGAAATCTCTGCAGGTTCAAGTCCAGAGACTTTTATTTAAGCCTCTAATACAACAGTGATGCCCACCTGTAATTAAGACATTTCTGGAAGTTACTTCGATCGAATTGCAGACTGGCAGGTGACAGACAGCCTGTGGGAGCTGGCACTAAATTCATGGGAAGGAAATGCACAGGAAGCTGTAGTTTGGGAGGAAAGTGGTGGAGGGCGTCTGTGTGTAACTTCCCAAGATTTCTGTCTGAATCGCTAATGCGACGGTAGGTGAAGGGCGTATTTTTAAAATGCTGTACGTCTGGTGAACATCCTGTGTGTCGAATCTCCTGATCATCTTTCCACGGCCACTCCTAGTCAGCCTCATGAGACACTGCTGAAAAATATGCTGCAGCTTTCCAAACAATTAACCTCTCCCCTGTCAATTCACAGGACGGGGCTTAGTCAAGCTTGTGATGACACAGACTCTTCCAGGCTTTGAAGAGTACTGGTTAAGTCTTTCTGTCCCCTGCTCGTCAGAAGCAGAGTCACTGTGTTTTTCTTTGTGAGAGGCACCATCAGGGCTGTCAGAAAGTGGAATTTCCCACAAGACTAGAATTTCATCAGGTTTCATTCATGACCTTAGTACTTTCAGTTTTAAGGGACAAACTTGCCCTATTTTGAGTGTTAAAGGAAAACAGCTAACTCCCAATTACGGGTCTGTGCCCTTAAGTAATTGTGAAATAGCATTTAAGGTCACGAAGAAGTAATTCTCCCTCAGGTGCCCCTTTCCACACATGAAGGAAGTGAAGTTCTAAGGGCAGCGGTCCTGGGCTGCAGGAGTTGGGGGCACCCAGGCCTTCAGACCCTCATCTAATGGGAGGTTGTAAAGCCTAATTTGACTTCTTTCTCCAAGCACTCTTTCTCCTATTACATATTCCATGTCCTTTTTATTTTAAAAGCATTTTAATATGTTATTTCCTTTAATCTCTCCTGCAACTGTATCCATTTAAAGTTATGATGAGATAATCAATAGTATTCTAAATAGGACTCAATTTAGAAAAAAAAATATGAAGAAAAGTCAGCTTCTGGGAGAAAACCTATTCATGGGCCTTTTACACATTTTTATTTTTTATATTATCATACAGTAAAATGGACTCTCCCCCCCCCCCCACTTCCGTGTATAGTTCTACGAATTTTTTTTTTTTTTTTTAATTTATTTTTGGCTGTGTTGGGTCTTCGTTTCTGTGCGAGGGCTTTCTCTAGTTGCGGCAGGTGGGGACCACTCTTCATCACGGTGCGTGGGCCTCTCACTATTGCGGCCTCTCTTGTTGCGGAGCACAGGCTCCAGACGCGCAGGCTCAGTAGTTGTGGCACACGGGCCTATTTGCTCCGCGGCATGTGGGATCTTCCCAGACCAGGGCTCGAACCCGTGTCCCCTGCATTGGCAGGCAGATTCTCAACCACTGCGCCACCAGGGAAGCCCCAGTTCTACGAATTTTAACACATGCGTAGCTGCATGTAATGACCATCATAGTCAGGATGCAGAACTGTTTCTTTATCCCATAAAGTTCCTGCCTTCCACCCATAGCCCCTGGCAAAACCACTGGTCTGTTTTCCATCACTGTAATTTTGTCTTTTTGAGAATGTCACATGAGTAGAACCCTCAGTATGTGACCTTTTGAGGCTGCCTTGTCTTATGGGCCTCTTTTGATTGAAGTAGATACTCATCCTTTGGGGTCATCTGTATCATTATTTACTCCTTTCGTCTAAGCTTGGAAGCGTTTGAGTGGTTCCCTACAGGAGCACTTACTCAGGAGTTGGTGGTAGAAGTTGACGGGCAGCTCTGAGACCTTCACTTCTGTCCCAGACACTGACACCTAGTGGGCCCCTGGTAACTTCCGGCTGCTGTCCGTTCCTCTTACGTAAGTCAGGTGTAGGCTGTGTGCCTGGAGGGAGGCCGGCTGGAATTCCAGGTGCCTGCTGGTAATTAGAATATTATGCACTCAGCCAAGTGCGCTGGAGTCACGGGGCTGCTCAAACACAGCCCACACGCTCGTTGTGGTGGCAGCAGGGACCACATGAATGCCCTCGGGAGCCCTGTGCCTCTGGGGCCGGGCTCTGCCAGGACAGTCGGGCTGTCTGCATGGGGGCAGGAGGTTGCTCGGTCCACGGCGGACAAGGCCCTGCTCCAGTGTGGATGCCTGCCAAGGAGGTGATTGGGAGACTTGGTTTGGTGATCTCGATCTGACAGCCAACAGGAGACACCCCAGGAGCTGGAGGAGATAAGCCTGTCAAGATCCTCCCAGCTGTTTCAGGCCCAGGATTGTCAGTGCGGAGAGGCAGGGCTTTGGTCCTGCCAGAAGGGAAGCGAGCACGTTGCAGCGTGCTTTCTCAAAGCCCCAAGGAATCATGGCTTTAGCCTGCATGGAACCAGCCGTGTTGTCTGGTCAGCAGATACCTGTCAATCTGTCTTCTAGTTTAGCCAGAGGGTTGTGTTTACTTTTGTGACACAAGCCTCAGGTTGTGTTATGTAATCCCATCTCTTGGTCTCTCAAAACAAAACAAAACAAAACAAAAATAAACACCCATGTTGAAATGGGGGCGAGAATAGCCTTTTAGTTTAAGCCTCAGATCTCCTGTAATCAACAATCTGTCAGTCGATTGGCTATAACTGATAGCTGCTATTAACCATTATTGAGACGCATACAGTGGAGTCGTTAAGAGCAGGGCTCTGGAGCCGCGCCACATGGGTTCCAAGTCCCACCTCGGCCTCTGGCTGGCCGGGTGACCCTCAGGCAAGTTGTCGACCTTTCTGAGCCACGGTTTCCCCGTTTGTAAAACGGGGATGGTAATAGTGCCTCCTTCGCTAGTCAGTACGTGTAAAGCAACTAACAAATACCAGCCTTTCGTTAGAAGTTAATCTTGAGGACTCTGTATCTGGACTCTTCACCAGGGTATTGCCATGTTCAGATTGAAAACTGCTTATGAGTCTAGTAGTCTCACTCTTCAGAGAAGAAAGCTGAGGTCTACGAAGGCTGAGTGATGTGTCCAGGGGCAGAGCCAGGGCTAGAGACATCCCTTGGCTCTTAATCCCTTTCTTCACAATGCAAAACAGAAAGCTGATGATCTGTGTAAATTGGGCACTTGGTTAACTGGAACTCTCTATTAACTTGGCCACTCATGCCTTGTCAAAACAAGAGTAATTAATTTTTAGATCGACAAACCCAAGTCACTGGAGAAAGCTATCACTCCGGTCGAGTTTCCACATTAAGCATATTTTTACGGGGCTTATTCATCTGCATAATGACCTCCATATATGGTATGTGGAGGAGTTCACGGTGAACCGGCATGTTTGCTAAGCAAGAACTTTTTGTTCGCTGACCAGGAGAGGTAACAGAGTTTATTGCCACTTGATCCCCTCGGCCAGCCCATCTGGGTGAACTTGTTTCTCCCTGGTGGTGGTCTTTCCATCAGATTGTTCCAGTGACTAACAACCTGGTTTAGTGATGACAAGTTTCTTAATAGAGCAGCTCAAGATAAGGCCGTGTAAGTCCCTTTGCCCTGAGAGTTTGCTGCCTGCCTGTTGAGTGATCAGGGACCTGTCAGCCTTCTGAGCTGACGTGTGAGGCACTGGTAGTGGGGAAAAGCACTTGGTGTGCTTTCAGCTTGTACACGTGTCCCTGTGCTCAGTACTCAGCCTGCCACCCGCTTCCAGGGAACCTCTCTCTCTCCTTGCAGGCGATACTCATGCCAGCTTCCATCTAAAAAATAAATGCCTTTGACTTAGAAATACATTTTCTTCGATGCACAGAAGGTGTTTAGAGTTTTGGGTTTTGCTCAGTCCACAAATCAGATAATTCCCATTGTCCATCTGAATGATCTGTAGTCAAATTTAGAATCCCAGACTGGGATTTCCTGTCGCTGATGGAGTTTCCAGATGAGGTGACATCATCTACCATTGCTAAAGCAAATGTGACAGACAGGAGAGGAGGAACTAACCTGGATTCAGAGCCTCTCTGTGCACGTATAGAGTCTGTGCTTTCCCGGGGCAGGCTCTGTGAATGCAAGGATTGTTTGTTGGGTGCTTCTGAATTATCTGTGTAATACGTTCCGGCAAAGCAGAAGTTGATTGTGTGCACAGCAAAGGGACTCCCTCCACGTGTATGTCTTTGTTTTTTCATTCATCTTATTAGAGTGTTGCAAACCCTGAAGCATGAACTAACTGGGTCTGTGGCTGAATGAGTTGAGATTTGCTGAGCAGGCCCATTCAGGAAACCGTCCTCTATTCCCTTGCTGTTTACGGTGTACAGATACCCTTCCTAAGTGAATGTGGCATTTGTATTGGATGAAAGCCGTAGCTCAGGATGAAACGTGATTACATGTCTACTTTAATCCTCAACAGGCAATGCTTTCCACTTAGGGTATTTTAAAGGACATGTGTACTGGTGGACTCACACGATATTTGGGTCAAAGGCATTTGTAGACAGAGATGGAAAGTAGGAACCATCAGCTTAGAAATCTAACTTCAGGAGAGATGGGGGTCTGACTGAGGATGCATAAAATTTAAGTAGCCCACCCCCTATACATACATATATATGTGTGTGTGTGTGTGTGTGTGTATGCACACCATCTCTAGCCAAAGTTACATAGACTTACTGATAATCTAATAACATTGCTGTTTGCCAGGGGAATTGACAGGTCTATAAATTTCATGAATTCTAATGTCTGACTCTGCAGTTTTAGAAACGAACGGGCTACAATTAATTGGGAGCCTTCCTTCCAAGGGAGTGTTGGAATCACTCTTAGCTGCCATGCACCACTGCTTGTTTATCCGTAAGACCCCCACAAGTTGCAACAGAAGTCACTCTAGATGACACTGTGAGAGATGAGTGTTACTGGGATTTTAGACGACATGTAGTCCCAGCATCGGGTGTCACAGACTCAGTGGTGAGAGGGTTATGTTTCCTTTTACGTTCTGTTTACCACCGGCTTGGTTCTGTCATATTGTTAATGCCTCTCTAAATTGTAGTAATCAGCCTCAAGCTCTGAGTCTTTGCTGGCGTAACAGTATCAAGGTAGAATCTAGATGATCTGGGTTTTCTTTTTTGCTGTATATTTATGGTTCCTTTCTAGTTATGGCAAGTGAGACGAGCTTTCCATTCCTGATAGTAATATAAAGTTCCATTTGAGAAACAAATTTCGAAAGATGCAGTTTCTAGAGAAACATTGGGACTTCCCTGGTGGCACAGTGGTTAAGAATCTGCCTACCGATGCAGGGGACAAGGGTTCAAGCCCTGGTCCAGGAACATCCCACGTGCTGCGGAGCAGCTAAGCCCGTGGGCCGCAACTACTGAGCCTGCACTCTAGAGCCTGTGAGCCACAACTACCGAAGTCCGCGCACCTAGAGCCCGTGCTCCGCAACAAGAGAAGCCACTGCAATGAGAAGTGCACGCACCGCAACAAAGAGTAGCTCCCGCTCGCTGCAAGTAGAGAAAGCCAGCGTGCAGCAAGGAAGACCCAATGCAGCCAAAACTAAATAAATAAGTAAATAAATTTATTAAAAAAGAGAGAAACATTGATAAGTAATTGTGCAGGTGGAACCCGGTTATAACATGTTGTCTGTTGGGATAGGATGTGAGTGCTGGAGGTTAGGAGACCCTGCCATCGAAGATGATGAGTGCTCTGATTTCGGGGGATGGGGAGGACAGTGGGGATGGGCTCCTCTCCCACCTTGTAAATACTGCCACCCTTTCCAGCAGAGAAGCGCTGATTGCTAACCTTTAGAGGCTAAGCAAGTACCTTTCCTACATCTCATTTGATCATCCAAACAACCCCATGAGGTGTGTATTACTACGATCCCTTTGTTTCAAAGACGTGGAAGCTGGCGCTTACCGGTGGTGGGTGACTTTTCCAAAGACACTTGACTGGGAAGGGGCAGAGCTAGCATTCGAACACAGGCAATTGGACTCCAGATCCTCGTGCTTCACCCTTATGCCACATCCCATTTCACACCTAATAACCAGGCAAATGACCAGGGAAACGGAATAAGAGAAAACTCTAGGCATTCCAGTTTACTACCTATTGGCAAATTGAGTTTATAGTGAGGAAGAAGGAAAACACATTTAAAAAAGAAGAGAGAGAGAGAAAATACCAATGTAAAGTTAAGCAGTTGAAACCTGTATGTAATCCCCATGTGACTTCTTAATTTTCACCTCCGTTTCACTGTCCCTTCCCTGTTTCCCTCATGCTGATGACTGTTAAAGACCGATGGATGTTCTTGAAATTCCTTCTTTGCTCATTAACGGTTAGATTTGATTATTCTTTCTCTCAAGTCTGGACCACCAAAGCCTTTGGATTTGAAATGCTTGGCTTGGCTATCTGCCAGTATTTATACATTGACGCGAAGGTTTTTTAAACTTTAAAGGAGGGGTCCTTTTGCAACTTTGCTTGATTGAGAGTCTGTCAGCAGTATTCTTACGTATTTAGAATGGCCATTGTAGGATAATATATGTTGTCTATAAATATACAGGATGTTCAGCTCAGCTGAATGCATTTACTCTTTTTTTTAATAAGTTTTGTGAGTAAATTTCAAGACCATCAGGATATTACTTAATGTTGGTAGATTTTATTAAACTTCCAAGAACATAATTAACTCATTTTACAAATTGTTAATGCTTATAGAAACTCACGATAAATGAGACCACTTAAGACCATTTCATAAGAAAACAGGAAAAGGCAGCTTGTTAATGCTGGTCCCATTCTCTGATATTGTGAGAAATGAATGTTTATCACTAGCTGCTGTAACCTTCATTTGAGAATTCTTTAAAAGGCAGTTACATACATTTACAGAGAAATAACGCTGCAGTTTAGCTCAACGGTTTTAGCTTAACAGTCTCGCCTGAAAGGATTACAAAACCATGCCTCATCAGTCAAAGATATGTTTGAGTTGGTTCTCCTCAATTTTTAACTTTTAATATGCCTGTATCACAACGTTGCCCATTTTGAGAAATACAGAAAAGTACGGATGGTCAATCTCAACTTCTTTTCAGTTGCATTTTACTCTGCTCTCCAAGAGGCCTGCAGGGTTTTGGTCTGGGTACTTTATTTCTAGTTGCTTACTATGGGGGTGTATTTGCAGCTAAGAGTTTTAAAGTATACTCCTAGTCACCTCTCCCAAGCCATCAGGACGCGTCCTCCTCTTCCCAAGCCCCGCATTTCACCCCTCTCCTCAGCGCCTGGGCTCTGTCATGTTGGCTTCGTCCCATTCTCCAAGGTTTCATACCCTCTCGTCACTGGGCTTTCTTTGCACATGCTCTTCCCTCTGTTTAGAGGATTCTTTCTCATCTCCCCCTCGAATGCACATCTTTCACCTGGATAGCACCTACGTCTTCTGCAGATGTCAACTCAAGTGCAGCTTTCTCGGGAAACTTCCCTTCACCCTGTTCCTTTGTTAGCGGCTCTCCTAGGATTGTGCACTTTCACGCTCTTATCTCCGTTTGGGTCCGCTCATTCCTTGAGGGTGACTGGGGGACGAGTGTCTACCTCCCTCAATAAATTACGTTCCCTGAGGGCAGTTGCAGTCTAGCTTTTGCTACAGTTTTAACCCTCCTCAGCATCTAACTTTGTGCCCAGCACATAATAAGCACTCAATTAAGTATTTGTGGAATACGTAAGTGGATAGGAGTGTTGGCCAACCTCTGCCCTCGGCGTCAGGGAATCCAGCTCTCCGTCACCCTCCTTCCATTCTCACTGGCATGGCCTCTGATTTTGATCTAACGTGGCAGGTATGTGAAGGCACCAGAGAATTCCTGGCATTTGCTGGAATTTATCAAGAACTCGACAGGGAGAGTGTCCGTCCCTGTCAGTCTGTACACCGTGTGTCACTGTCCTGATCCTGGCTAGCTGGGGGGACCACTCAGGTTTCTGCCAGGGCAGCAGGACCTCCAGGCTCCAGGGCACTGGCTGATGAGGAAATGAAACCCTGCCTCTTCTACCTTCTTCCTCAAGCCAGGCTGTGGTGGCTTTAAGTTCTGTCTAGAGAGCTTGGAGATTGTCAGGAGAGGAAATAAAGTCTTACTGAAATTATTGATAAAGAACGAAGAAGATGCAAGTGAAGAAAGGAAATGGACATTTATAAGCTACTCACTGCGTCGCAGGCGCCGTGCTGGTACACACACCCATTGTTTCCTTTCCTTCGTCCATCATCACAGATGAGGAAGCGGACGACCAACAAAGAGAGAAAGGGCTCTTTAAACCTAGGCCTGTGTGGCTCTAAAGCTTAGGTATTTTCCACTCTACATGCTTCCAAACTTCTGTCCGCCCTGGTCTGATTCCAAAGGTAGGGAAGCTCATACCGCCAGAGGTGGGAATGTATCTGGCCCCAGGGCCACTTGTGTCTCTTTTATCAGTCTGTTATTGCAGGCTGGAGACTGGGAGGCAGCTGAGAAAGGCAGAATGGGCAAAAATTACTCCACAGCAGGAGCCTGGCCTCCTCCAATTCCCTGGCCATCATCTAGTCAACAGTCTGACAATGTGTGAGTTTAACTTAGAGAATTCAAATACACCTGCCCTGCATGTGCAAGCACACACATACACACACATACATACACAGACACACACGTGAGAAGTACTCCTCTGAGAGCCAGTGGGTTAAAGATCAAGAAAGGCTTCCCAGAACAGCACTTGGCTTGAGAGCCGAAGGATGGATAAGAGATCTGATGAGAGAGGGGTAGGATGAAGGGGGTCAGGGAGAATGTTTCAGACAGAGCGCATCACATTTGCCCAGGCCTGGTGGAATGTGGAGGAAGGCAGACCTGAGTCACTGAGGCAAGGCCATTGTAGCTGGAGCTGTAGAGGGAAATGGAGCCTGACCTGGATGACAGGGCAGTGACAGGGACTCAGTCTGCACAGATTTTGTTCTGCCATCTGTCAGGCGAAGAATAAAGGGGGTGAGGAATTGGATCTAGGAGATGGAAGGAAAGTGGGAAAAAGTTGAGGCGAAAGGCTGCGATAGGAATTGAAAATAGTGTTTCTAAGCATATTTAAGGATAGCCAGTAATAAGGGTTGGGACAGTGAAGCCTAACAATGAAGCTAGCTTTCCTGTTAACCAGCACTGCAATCTCCCTTCCCTGAATGCCGGGTCCCTTTACCATCATCAGTCACAACATCCAGGCACATCGCTTGGGATGTCTTAGGGAAACTCCTTCAACTCTCCTCACAACCCCCCAGCCCTAGGCAACCACGAATCTATTTTTTATTTCTATAGATTTGCCTATTCTGAACGTTTAATCGAAATTGAATCACACAATGTGCGATCTTTTGTGCCTGACTTCTTTTACTTAGCATAGTGATTTCAAATGTTATCCATGTTGCAGCATGCAGTATCAATACTTTATTCCTTTTTATTGCTGCTCAGCTACTTCTTGACCCCCTGAGGAAAGCCTTCAGTCATGGGGCAGTTGTCAGTCAGTTCCCATGTGTGGTTGGAACACGGTGCCACAGAGTCAGTGATTGTCTGCAATGCTTTTGGACCCCCATGGTCTAGATCAGGTCAGCCTGGACACAGGCCTCTCAGTTCCTCTCTTGCCCTGCTGAGCAGCAGCCAGCTTCTAGCTGTACATTCCTGTTAATGGTTCTGGGTCTTGGGCTATGAGTATTCTTTCTGTCTGGGCCGCCATGTACAGTTTTGTAGGTTGAGCACTGCCCAAAAGTGCCCAGCTGAAGGCACAAGAAAGGGCTCAGATAAAATCTGCATCCCACATGCCAAGCCATGCGCTCCAATATGGGGCTATGTTTCATCCAAAGGGGGAGGGGACCTTTCCCTAACCCCCACAAAACTTTGTCAGGGCTTCCAGCAGGGGTGCCCTGTCATTGGCATTTGTCAGAGCTGAGATCTTAGACCCAGTTAGCATGTCTTATATTTGAGTTAAGATTTAGATAGTGACAAGATAGATGATGAAATTGCAGGTATTTTCTGATTTATGGATTTGTTCCCAAAGAAAAACATCCCCTGCTTTGTGTGTGGAGATCTGCAGCTCTACTAGGAGCAAGAGGAATTTTCAACCTCTCTATTTTCTCCGTCAGTTCTCATCTGAGTTCTGACATCTCTTGCTGTTCCCATCTGTGTTTCTAACTTTGGGGTAGATCATTTCTGTGGTTGAACTGGTGTTAAGACATAATCTTCACAACAAGGGTAAAATCGTGACTGTCAGATATCAAAATGAATACGTGTTAAAGATTTTATTCTACTTCCTAATCAGTGAGGGAATCAGGCAGATGTTATAACCGGTTGAAAAGAACAGACACATTTGTAGATCAGAAATATAAGAATGAATGTGCAAATGTGCAAAAACTGTTTTTTCCACAGGGGGAGGGAGTAGTCAGTTGAACCTCTCTTGGACAGGACAGAATTTACATGTCTATAGACAAGAAGTATTTGCATTGCTATCATTTATCTACAATCTACAGAATTGCAAAGTAGCTTTCATACAGTCAGAATCAGATAACCCAAAAGGGTGCTCTCTAGGGTCTGACAACCCATCTTTTTCTATAGAACCACACATTTTCCCCTCCACTGGTGATTCGTGGCATCTCTGGCGCATTGGTGCATGTAGATAAGCTTTTATTGTTCCATTTGAGGTTTCAAGGTGGGGACAATGTTTCCCTCAGGTCCCAAGTGGCCTTTGGTGTGTGGTGTTCTTTGTTGGAGGAATAAGAATCTGGACATTTTCAGAGACACTGTGGTCGGTTGAAAGAGCAAGGGTGAGATGCACAGGGGAGTTTGAAGGGAGGAACCTGTTAGACCAGAGACTGGGGAATAAGGCCTGTTTTTTATTCTTAAAATCATTACACACTTCCTGTGTGACCTTTGGGCTTGCCATTTATCTCCCTGCCTCTTTGAGACAGGAAAATAAGTATTATTTGTAAAGTGCGTTGAGGTTCCCTGATGAAAGGTACCAGTTAGCCGGGAAGTGGTGTTATTAATTTGTTCAGCCTTGCCCTTTGTATTCCTGCTGGGTAGATTTCTCTTCCATCTCCTCTCTCTCCCCACCATTAATTTCCACTGTAGCAAGTGAGGCCCCCGTCATGGGATTAAGTATTTTCAATGGCTGCTTTGGGATTTTTCCATTTACCTTCGAAAACTCTGTTAGAAAAAAAGCCCAAAACATCTACCCCAGTTTCTTTCCTTTCCTTTAAAATGTTTAAGTAAATAGGTGATGGAATAATTATTCTAAATGTAGTAGAGTGTCACGTTGTCTTAGAAAACTTGCTATAAATTCAAAATTAGTCTTGTCACAGCTTTATGGAATTCTTCAGCTCTGCCAGGCAGGGCTCTCCTGCCCCAGTGCTGCATGCAGGTGGCGGAAAGGAAAATGTTGGAGCGTCCAAAAAAAAAAAAAAAAAAAATGTGGGGACATTTCTGAGATCTACGAGCCTAGAAATGACTCCATTACTATTAATCACAAGGGGGTCTTCAGGTGTATTTTTACTCCATGAGAAAAAGCCACTGATTTAGGAATGTCTATAACATTTTCAGTGTCATACGCTGTGTGTCTACTCAATCAGCTTCCATTCACGAAACTGACTAGCAGTGGGATAGCTAATAGTGGCTGGAAGACTTATTTTCCTTTTGGCTGTGCTGCTTTAATAACTTTGCTGTCCCTCAGTTTTCCCGCTGAGCTGAGGTCACATTCTTTTACAAATTGAGTCACGTGATTCTTAACTTCTACCACTTCAAATCCCTTGTACCTTGCTTCAGTTGCTAAGTTGCTTTGGGTGACCCAGTAAGGCGGGGAAAATGATTTTTGTCTTCACCGCCATGACAAGTTTCCATAATAGTGTGATGAGGCTGGATTTTGGAGACTGCTTTGTGATTTCCAGACAAATGCAGGAGTGAGGAGTAGCAGCAGCTTTTCAGTCCAGTGCACTGAATATTCTTCGCTTTACAGGACACAGTGCACTTAGGATTACATTTCCCACATTTATCTCCTTCCTCCCTCCCTCCCTCCCTCCCTCCTTCCTTCCTTCCTTCCTTATTTATTTAAATCTTTATTGGGGTATAATTGCTTTGCAATGTTGTGTTAGTTTCTGCTGTATAACAAAGTGAATCAGCTATACATATACATATATCCCCATATCCCCATATCCCCTCCCTCTTGCGTCTCCCTCCCTCCCACCCTCCCTATCCCACCCCTCTAGGTGGTCACAGAGCACGGAGCTGATCTCCCTGTGCTATGCGGCTGCTTCCCACTAGCTATCTGTTTTACATTTGGTAGTGTATATATGTCCATGCCACTCTCTCACTTCGTCCCAGCTTACCCTTCCCCCTCCCTGTGTCCTCAAGTCCATTCTCTAGTAGGTCTGCGTCTTTATTCCTGTTCTGCCCCTAGGTTCTTCAGAACCATTTTTTTTTGTTTTTTGTTTAGATTCCATATATATGTGTTAGCATACGGTATTCGTTTTTCTCTTTCTGACTTACTTCACTCTGTATGACAGACTCTAGGTCCATCCACCTCACTACAAATAACTCAATTTCATTTCCTTTTATGGCTGAGTATTACTCCATTGTATATATGTGCCACATCTTCTTTATCCGTTCATCTCTTGATGGACACTTAGGTTACTTCCATGTCCTGGCTATTGTAAATAGTGCTGCAGTGAACATTGTGGTACATGACTCTTTTTGAACTATGGTTTTCTCAGGGTATATGCCTAGTAGTGGGATTGCTGCGTCGTATGGTAGTTCTATTGTTAGTTAGTTTTTTTTTTTTTTAATTTTTGAATTTTATTTTATTTTATTTTTATACAGCAGGTTCTTATTAGTCATCAATTTTGTACACATCAGTGTATACATGTCAATCCCAATCGCCCAATTCATCACACCACCATCCCCACCCCCCTGCGGCTTTCTGCCCTTGGTGTCCATACGTTTGTTCTCTACATCTGTGTCTCAACTTCTGCCCTGCAAACCGGTTCATCTGTACCATTTTTCTAGGTTCCACATACATGCGTTAATATACAATATTTGTTTTTCTTTTTCTGACTTACTTCACCCTGTATGACAGTCTCTAGATCCATCCACGTCTCTACAAATGACCCATTTCGTTCCTTCTTATGGCTGAGTAATATTCCATTGTATATATGTATCACATCTTCTTTATCCATTCGTCTGTCGATGGGCATTTAGGTTGCTTCCATGACCTGGCTATTGTAAATAGTGCTGCAATGAACACTGGGGTGTATGTGTCTTTTTGAATTATGGTTTTCTCTGGGTATATGCCCAGGAGTGGGATTCCTGGGTCTTATAGTAGTTCTATTTTTAGTTTTTAAAGGAACCTCCATACTGTTCTCCATAGTGGCTGTATCAATTTACATTCCCACCAACAGTGCAAGAGGGTTCCCTTTTCTCCAGCATTACCTTCCTTACTTTTGATAGATTATTTCCCCAGCCATTCTAGGCACACTGATCATCTGCTTCTCAGTTCTAAGGCTTTTATTATCTGTCCTACTGATAGTTCCATTTAACCATACACAATCTGATATGATTGTCAGGCTGTTTTTTGGGTATTCATTTTGTCAGTCCATGGGATATATATATTCGTTAAAAGAGAATCATATTTTGTTTCTCTTGTGTCCTCTGTAGCACCTAGCTGGTAGCCCAAGTTACTATAGGTGCTGAGCAAATTCTTTCCAAGTTCTTAAATGCAAATGGCATTGGCTAGACATGCACCAAGTAGAGTGTCACAAAGATCAGAGCACGCTGATTGTATACATATAATCAGCAAGACTGGCTTGAGAAATAAGCCATGCTTTTTTTTTTGAATGGGGGTGGGGTCCGTGTGATTGAGCTAGATGGCATTTATTAATGGAAGGCTATAACCCTTTAATTGTTTAGATGGAACGGAAACATCTCCAACATTCTTTTGTCCCTTGGATGAACTCTTAGAAACTGAAAGGACTCAACAGCCCATTTCCATGGGGATAATTGTAGATTTCTCAGGCAGCTTTGAAAATCAGTACCTGCCCACTGACCCACAGTGTTTGGGGTCATGTGTAGAAGCAGGGTGACCAGTTAGGAGAACAGTGAAAGAATCTGGTGCCTTGGAGTTCGTTTGGTGCAATGGGAGTGGGGAGAAGTGTGATTTGCTGAATCTATTTAGAAGGTGTAGAGCCAGTTATGTGGATAAATGATCAGGGCCTTTGCAGTGATGCCAGAATCCAGAGAATGAGCCCCAGGAGGAATGTCACCCTCAGTTTGGAGACACTCCCTGTCCCTGGAGGTGAGTTGTCAGGGGCAGATCTTGGGGGCTGGTGTCCACGTTGTAGTCAGTCCCAGCTTCTCTGTCGGGTTGGCATGTGGATTGTGCGTTCCTTTCAGCTACTTTCTCTGCCTGGGGAGAGAGCATCGATCATTCAGAAGTTTAAAAATGCATGGGCTAATATTAAAAATAGGAAAAAGAAGTGGGTAAAGTTCATTTTAATAACCCATTTTATTTAACTCAATGTATATCCAAAATTCTACCATTTTAATATATAATCAGTATAAAAAATTATTAATGAAAAAAAATGCATCGGCTAATCGACAGTCCCTTCGTCCTGAGCCCAGCCACATCATGGAACAGCTAATAGGGTGCACCTCTGCATTTCGCATTAGTCAGCTTCTTTATTGTGTGGGGCTGGGAACCTGTGCTCCTGGCATAGAGATCCAAGGGATGCTTCTTCCTGTGAAGATTTGGCCCGGAGCTCAGCCCTGCAAACATTTCTGGTGGATGGAATGGACCGGGATAGCAGCTCCTGACCTCCTCCTCTGTTCCCCTGGGGGACAGAGGGCTTTTTCCAGGGGAAGACAAAGCTCTCTATTTGGCAAGCTTGCTGAGAACATCTTAGCACATCCCAGGGCAGAGACCACAAAGAGAAGGGATGAACCGTGCAGCTGGCAGACATCTCAGGAAGGAGTGACGGGTGTAAGAATGTCACCTCTGTGCCATTGACTGCTCTGGGATGTTGAGCCAATGAGCCAGCAGCCTTGGGCCTCAGTTTCCTAGCTTATAAAGTGGGTGTGATAGTAATAGTGCTATCTTCTGAAATGTTTTGTAGAGATTAAGTGAGTTAATATAAGTACAATATTTAGAAGAGTGCCTGGCACAAAATATGTATCATATACATGTTGACTGCTATTAATATTATGTTATTCATTTATGTCATATGTATTTATTATATTGAGTTATTATAGAGTTATTATGTTATTAGTATACCCCCAAGCCAGGCCCGGTCACTAGCCTTTTGTTATGGATTTGGTTCAGGGTAGTTTCTGGATCAATCAGTCCTGCACAGATTTCACTCCTCATACAAACACCTGGAAGCGAGCACCTCTTACACCTAGATCTGTGCCGGAAACTTCACATCCCTGAGCAGTGTCTGTGACAGGTGTGAAGAAACAGAAGCCCAGAGGGTTAAGAAACTACCAGGACCACACACGCAGGGTTAAAACGAGGTCTCCTGACTCCAAGCCCAGCCCCCTCTCCACGGTCGGCATTGACAATGCCAGGTCAGCGAGCGTTTCCTCGTGTCCTCTGCACGCCCACTGCGGTGGGAAGCACTCTGAGGCAGTTATTCCTGACCTGGATCCGGATTCTGAGTTTGCAGTTCTGAGGTTCGGCCTCGGCATCTGCACGTTAGCTTCAGGGCGTACTCCCGGCGCACAGTGGGCGGTATATAAAGGATGACCTCAGCTCCCGAGCGGTCTGGTCATGGAAGTGGTCATCTAATTAAATTAAAGTGCATAGCAGGCACTGATTCTGTGCACATGTGCTGTGCCTGCTCTGAGAATCAACCCAGTTAACTCGTGAGGTCGTGATACACGTTGTCCGTGCTCAGAAGAGGATGATGTCATAGGGACAGGAGCGGCCAGAGGAAGGTTCATGAACGGAGCTCCACAGACCGGTACGATTTGTGAACGTGGAGGAGAGGGGCGAGGACAGTGCGCATGGTGACACCGTTTGAAGAAAGGTTCAGAGGTGAAAGGAACATGGCATGTGACAGGGGCTGGTGAGGACCCCTGCGGGCACTTCCCCACTCTCTCTGGTGAACTGAAGACCTTCTCTGCAAGAGAAGGCTGTTTCACACTGCCTTCCTATGCCTTCACCAAGGGGACCCTAGGAGGAGAGATGGAAGGGAGCCTAACCTCACCATTTACTACAACGAGAGGCAGAAAGGGGGTTGCAGGAATGGATTAGACCTCGGTGAGTGCTGGACCTCCCTTGCCATTTTCTCGCCATTTTCTCTTTCCTGGTGACAGTGTTACATGTGCCTCTCTTCTCGCTCTTGTCCTTCTGCTGAGTGATGGTGATACCCGTGCAGCTTGCTGAGAAGTTCCTGCAGAAGGGAAGGATGTCCATCTGTTTTGTGGGTTTTGTTGTGGTTTTATGTCTCTTGCTTGTGAGTAGCTTGGCCAGGTGTGCCCTCTCTGAGGCAGCAGCCACTGAGTTGAAGGCAGACCCACTGGGCATTTCCCTTCCTTCTTTGTCATCCATCCTCCTAATTTTGCCTCTGTCTCCGACTCATAGAAGGACCCTGGACAAGTCAATTCCTCACTGGGTCCCAGTTTTCTCCCCTAAAATTCAGGCCCAGGACAAGATGATAAAAGTTAACAGTCAATGACTTTTTTGAATCCTTGGAACTATCCTTGGTGCTTGGTTTTCTTGGCTTTGAAACTTCCTTCTTCACTATTAGGTTCCTGAGCAAGGCCCCGATTTCCTGGGCTCATTCTCCTTGGAAACCTTCTGCTAGACTGGTGCTGGTTAAGAAGTCTAGAAGTGAATCCTGATACCCGCGGCCATCCCTTCAGATCTTAGTTGATGAACTTTCAGTTGCTAAAGGCTCTCTGAGGTCTAAGTCTTCAAATAGGAAGAACCTGCGTCTGTGTGGTTGACCATCCCTGACCATCCAGTGACCATCCGTGAAAGAGATTCTCAGATGCTAAGCCCTTCTATACGCAAGGTGATCATTGCCAAGGTTTTGCAACTGAAGCAAAGATCTGAACAGGGACCCTGTGATTAGTCACTGTGTCTTAACTGCAAAGGAAGCCACAAGCATCACTTTCTTTTTTTTTTTTTTTTTTCACACACACACACTGTATTTTATTTTTACAAGAGATAAATAGACTGACACCAAGCATTGTAAATGGATGACCACAACAAAAGCAACAATGATTGCAATTACCAAACATGAAACACACTCATACTATGTCATAATATTGACATTCAGTCCAGTAATCCTCCACTGTAATAGCTCCTTTACTTTGCAGTGAAAATTGATTTGTACATTCTTTGCCTCTGAGTCCTTGTGGGATTTTTATTTTTTAATTCAAACAGAGAGTCACAAAAATTATAATCATCCTCATCAGTTCACTCAGTCCCATGTAATTAATTTTTTTTTTCATCTTGATCTTTTGTTAGCACTTTTATGAGTTCATCAGTTTTTCATTAGAGTTCTGAAAATGCTTATTCATTCGGTTCAGCAGTACAGTTACCAGAAACCTGTACTTGTCAGAGTCTTTTCTATGAATTCCTTGAAGATGAAACCCTTTTATAGGAACATATTTGCAAAAGCATCAGAGTACACCCAGAACTGTCTGTAAATGACAAAAGACTTAAAAATGACCACGGTTAAAGAGTTGATGAAAGTTCATAATAGTGCAATTGACAAGGAAATTTAGTTTTTTCTGAGATATACATTTTAAAGTAATAACTAGAATTATGACTTATAACATTATACCAGAACACATAAGATTTTTAGAAATTTCACGTAATGTCTGAAACATTTATATTAACGTATTTCCATAAAGATAACCCAATGAAGGTTTAGTATTAGTTGTTTTGTTTGTTTTTTCATACTGCAGGTTCTTATTAGTCATCAATTTTATACACATCAGTGCATACACAAGCATCACTTTCATCTGGAGGGAGAATCTCCTGGAATGGCAGGCACCTTGGCAAGCCAGGTCCCACCCCCATCTTCATCTTTATCATTTCCCTTTTCAGCTTCTTTCCCGTCAAAGCTCACCACGAGGTCATCTGTGGTGGTGAGGTTTACTATACAATAGCAGGGAAACCCAGTGGCACTTGGCTAACAGACCAGACGTACACCATTTCCTCTGATAATCGATAATTATTAGTCACCTGCATTCTCCCCAAAGCTGTACCCTTGCCTCCCTTTTGTGTCTCTGGGAGAGCAAGTGGAGCCAGGATTAACCAGCCAGGGTTTGTGAGGCCCAGTGTGCTTTTGTTTGTGCCTTTGGCTTATGGGCTGTCTTTGTTGGATGAAATAGTGGGCCTTCCACTAGGCGTGGCTCAGCAACTCTGCTGGTGTCTGTGCTTTATTGAGCAGTAAATTAATACAGAGCACTGCCAAGAAAACAGATAAATGGATAGGACAGCAGACACATTTTTAACAAGGAAAATGGCTTTGTTTCTTACTAGCATCATTTAAATGATGAGCTCGGTAATTGTGTGTTCCTTGATTGGGGGTGGAGGAGGGGATCCTGATTAAACACATGTATGGGAGGAACTGTGTGGGCATCCTCCAGGGATTTAGGGAAGAGGAGATTTGTTTAGGATCCTAGGTCCTGGGAGAGAGGCTGGCATTTTCATCATGTGTGACACAAATCCTGCCTGGGTTTTAAGCCTATAAATAGCATGTGGTTCACGGCTGGCTGTACCTACAGGCTCTGATCAGGATAGTCACACTTGAAGAAGTTAGGAGAAATCTTTTATGATTTGTCACGGTCATTAACTGCATCCCCCGATTCATAATGGCAAGAGGGAAGGAGAAAGGAAAAGATAGACTCCATGAGAGGAAGCTCCTTGTTTGTAATGCAAATCTCACAAAGCCCAGAGAAAGTTTAGATGTCATCATAAAGGTAAACCTTCCAAACTCAAGAGAAAGGCAACAGAAAAAAAAAAAAAAAAAGTCCTTCCCTGTCCTGCATGTACATATCAACATCACATTGTGCATATCTTGTCATAACTAATTTCTAGAAAGGGTCCTCTCCCCAACAGAATGTCAGCTGCGTAAGGGGCTCTGTCCCTTGTTCTCTGTGATGTCCCTCCTGCTGGGAATGTTGTCCATAATATAATAGGAGGTCAATACATACGCGTAGATAAATGAAGTCATAAGTGGACTGTTTTCCAGCCTCCAGTTCTACCCATTATTCCTTAATAGCTTAATCAGACTTCTACCAGCTCCTTCCCCAGCAGCCCCCACCCAAATGACCATGCTCCCCTCTGCTCACCTGATTAACTCTTTTCTTTTTTATTGGAAATTGAGTCCTTGCTGTGGACCATCTTTTCCATGATCTCAATTTGACATTAAAATCTTAGAGTATTGATTTTTTTAAGATCCATTTCACAAACCTTTTCAGGTTGCTGTACAATTTTTATCTGCGTTTCTCGAGGAATAGATGAGTTGCATAAATGTGAATTCAATTCGTCTCGCAAGTATGATAGCTTATCATAATAGACCCTTCATGTAATAAGTACATCAGAACATAATTTAGCCTTTATGGGATTTTTTTTTTTTTTTTTTTTCTGCTTCAAATGATTGGTTTGTATGCTTAATCGTTCAGGAACGCATGTGACCGACTGCCAGATTTTTGTTTTAGGAAGACAGAAAGAGAAGAAGAATGGGAGGGAGACAGGGGAACAGGGAATAAAAGAGAAAAGACGTATGGATGTATATTGATATCCGTAAGTCTTTATTATAAGTTCTGGGGACTTACAACTATCTTATAGAAAATATTTACAAAAAGTAGGTGTCATAGGATTGGAAATTGAAGAGGGTAGACAAATTGATGCTTCTGTTAAAGCAGAGTGTCTCCTGGTGATTTCTGATAAAGGGAGCTTTTCAAGTTTTCTCATCTCTGGTGCTTATAATGTTCCCATGTATCTCTTCTTGGTAGGGGGTTTAAAAGAAATGGCAGTTCTTTGCCAAGGATTTGCTTTGTTGGAACAAATCATTTGCAATAGAAATAACGTTTACTAAAATAAGTGCCATTTTAAATGTAGCATGCTGTACCCCTGGCAAAGAATCTTAAAGATGACTCAAAGCTTTTTTGAAACACTGCCATGTAATTAAAGAAAGCTGACTTAATGATCTAACATTTAACATTATTCTTTACAGTTTTACTCTTGGATTGGAAAATAGTTGCAAAAATAGCTTCATTTAATTAGAATGTGAAACATAACACACATATAGCTGTATGTATATATATTTACTTCATTTTACAAATTATTACTTGTAGAAATAGTCCACCTGTGTGACCAAAAAAATTAATTTATGGACTGTGTTTAATCCTTCCCATTCATTCATCAACAAGTATTCATTGAGGGCATGCCTTATGCTGGGCATTAAGAGGAATGTAACATTCAGAACACAGCCTCAAGGGGCTTGTACTCTAGTTGGGGAGACAAGACATATACACAAAAATAGTTAACCATCTATATCAAGTAGTATGGAATAGAGTGTCCTCAGTATGTGAAAAATGATACGTGCTTTGGAACATCAAGCAAGAAGAAGCAGGAGAATCTATACATCAAAGGGAGAATTCATTCATTCATTCATTCAGCAATTCTATATAAAGCACCTACTATGTTCCAGCCACTGATCTGTGTGTCGGGGAATAAAGCAAGGACAAAACAGACCATATCTCCATCCTTACAGAGTTTATCTTCTCTCGGGGTTAGATAAGCAATGAACAAGTAAAGAAGTAAAGAGACAAAGTAATTTCAGGGAATGGTAAGCCAACAAAGGAAATGAACAGTGTGAGGGGACAGGCCAGTGCAGTGTGTACCTGTGTGCACGGGCTCTCTCACTAGCACACCCGCGATGCAGCTTTAGGAAGGATTGTCGGGAAAGGCTTCTATGAGGAGCTGACCTGAGCTCAGACCTGAATAAGGAAGGGAGCCTGCAGATGGGTGGCATTCTATCCTTGCCTTGGAGGACCAGGAAGATATGGTTTGGAGGATGGGAAAGGGACAGACATTCTGAAACATTTCTGAGCCTGGGGTTGTAGTACTTTGTGTAATGTAAGAACTCAATAAATATTCCTTGAGTGAATCAATGAATGTCATCTAGAAGGTTGGTAGCTGTTTATAGGTTTGATTTCTTTTGCATCTTCCAGTAAGGTCATTCTGGAATGTAATATTCAGTGTGCCCAATCGGCAGACATCGTGCTGGAAATTTATTTATTTAACATTTATCGATAGTGCACTTACTACATGGCAGACGCTGTCTTGAGTGCCTTACAAATATTAACTTATTTCATCCTTATAACTCTTTGAGGTAGGTGCTCTTCTTACTCCCCTCTGATGGATGTGGGAACTGAGGCATAGAGCGTGATCTGCTCAAGGTCACGTGGTGGTGAGTGTCTGAGTGCACAGTTCTGGCCCTTAACCATCATGCTCCTTTCCACGAGAGGAGGGACCATCCGTGTCACTCAGGACACTTCCAAGCATTGTCATCCTGGACTGGTAGACAATGGGGACCTTTTCTAATTGTTTAAGGGTCTAGAGCTATGCTCCCCCAAAGAATTTTCTGCAAGGATGAAAATGTTCTCTCTGGGTGCTGTCCAATACAGTGGACACTAGCATGTGTCTATCAAGCTCTTGAAATGTGGCTAGTGCCACTGAGGAACGGAGTTTTCAAATTTTATTTAACCTCAATTCCAATATAAACCTCAAAACTAAGGCAATATAAAATATTTTTCTGTTAAGCACAACTTTGTTGTTTTAGTAGGACTACTTTTCACTAAATGTAACAACTGTGGCATCACAAAAGAAATAGTTGTATTGCAGTGGGTGTGTTGGGTGCACAAGTTGTGTTTAGTATCTCATTAATAATTTTTGATAATAATTGCATGTTGAAGTAATGAATGAATGAATGAATTCCCTCTTTGATTATAGATTCCCTTGCTTCTCCTTGCTTGATGTTCCAAAGCACATACCATTTTTCACATTTTTTTTTTTAAATAAATTTATTTATTTATTTTTGGCTGTGTTGGGTAATGGGCTTTTTCTCTAGTTGCTGCGAGCAGAGGCTACTCTTCGTTGCAGTGCACGGGCTTCTCATTGTGGCATGGGCTTCAGTAGTTGTGGCTCGCAGGCTCCAGAGCGCAGGCTCAGTAGTTGTGGCGCACGGGCTTAGTTGCTCCGTGGCATGTGGGATCTTCCCGGACCAGGGTTCAAACCTGTGTCCCCTGCATTGGCAGGCGGATTCTCAGCCATTGCGCCACTAGGGAAGCCCCATTTTTCACATTTTGAGGGCACTGTATTCCACAATACTTGATATAGGTATTTAACTATTTTTGTGTATATGTTTTATCTCCCCAACTAGACTACAAGCTCCTTGAGGCTGTGTTTTGAATGTTACATTCCTCTTAATGCCCTTAAGTGTTTTGGATATAATGGATTACATAGGAAATATTGAAAATGTGAATATCACTTACGTTTTAAAAAAATGTGTGTACTAAGAAACTAAAGGTTACAAACGTGGCTTGAATTCTATTTCTATTTCTATTGCATGGCACTGGCCTGCAGTTGACCCTCATGCCACCGGATAGGGTGTCTGAACAGACAGGAACTAGCTGTTGTGTTTTGGTGGACATTGAGCCATCATCCTGATGGGCAGTTCTCCAGGGACTTCTGGGTCCTTACTATCCTCATTCCTGTCCCCAGTTCCCAGAGACCAATACGTGCTATTGTTACTAAGGTTTTGCAGACGGAGTGCCACAAGAAGTTTGTGGGAACTCATACGTTTACACGACCCTCGTTTTGCTGAAAAAGATGTGGATTTGGTTGGAGCTGGGGGATCTCCGAACCAGATCCCACTTACACCTTCTGCTCTTGCCTGTTTCTTGGCAAGGACTGAGGCCTGCACTGCCACTGGCAGGAAGCAGCTGTCTACCCGTCCGCGTGCTTGAGGGCCAAACCCTGTACCTGGACCCAGAGGTGCCGAGGAGCAGGGGGTGAGATGGCTGTGCTTGCTCAAGGGACCCTGCAGAGCCCGGGAACAGCCTGCCAAAACTACTCAGGCTACTGATGCTCAGATGGCAGGAAATGGTCCAGTCAGTGCCAGGCTCTGGCTCCACCCTCGCCGTCACACCGTCATCTGTGTCCCCCGCCACCCTGAGGCTCAGCATGCCACAGCCTCCCTGCTGGCCTTGGTTTCAGAGAGGAGTGTGGGTGTGTCGGGGGAGAGGCGGGCCTCCTCAGTGACTGGGTTCACTGAGGACTGCTCTTCCAGGGTCACTCCAGTGGAGATGCTGGGGAATCAGGTAGCTCCCCACGCGCCAGCACAGAGCCCTGACTTTCCGTGTTGGGCTTCACGGACCCATACCCTCAATTGTCATTGCATGTTTCTGCCCTAGGATGCCTCCCAGTCACTCACTGCTCAGGTGACCACAGATTTCAGATACATGCTGTTAGTGGCTCTTAGCCCAGGCTGCACACTGGAATTACCTAAGGAGCTTTATTTTCTAATACATCAGAAGAACACTGATGCCTGTTCCTTCCCCTCTGAGATGCTCATGTCATTGCTCTGGGGTGCAACTTGGTGATTCTGGGTGTTAAAAACTTTAAAGTTCTTCTTACCGGAGAGGAACTGATGCATTAAATAGACCTCTCTCAAAATGTGTCAGAATTACAGAGTATGGGGGCATGGTGTTGCTTGTTGAAAATGCAGATTTCAGAGCCTTTCCTCAAATCTTTAGAATCAGAATATTTGGAAATGTATTTTTAACAAACAGCTTCAGCGGATCGAAGAGATACCTGCATTTCCATGTTCATTACAGCATTATTCACAATAGCCAAGATATGGAAACAACCTAAGTCTCCACTGATGGTTGGATGCATAATGAAAATGTAATAAATGTCTATATTTATATATCTGTCTACAATGGAATATTATTCAGCTGTAAAAAAGAAAGAAATCCTGCCATTTTTAATAACATGGATGAACCTGGAGGAAACTATGTGAAGTGAAATAAGCCAGACACATGAAGACAAATACCGCATGATCTCACTTATATATGGAATCTACAAGTCAAACTCACAAAAGCAGAGAGAGTAGAATGATGGTTTCTAGGGGCTGGGTGATGGTGGGGTGGAGGGCTGGGGAGATGTTGGTCTAAGGGTACAAACGTTCAGTTATAAGATGAATAGCTTCTGGGGGCCCAAGGTACAGCATGGGGACTATAGTTAATTATGCTGTATTGCATATTTGAAATTTGCTGAGAAAGTAGACCTTAAGTGTTCTCACCACACACACAAGAAAATGGTAACTATGTGAGGTGATGGATGTGGTAATTAGTTTGATTGAGGTAATCATTTCACAGTGTACACATATATCAAATCATCACATTGTAAACCTTAAATATACACAATTTTTATTTTGTCAATTATGCCTCAATAAAGCTTAAAAAAGAAATAAACAAAATAGCATCTATAAGTATTTGCTCCCGTCACTCCCCTTTTTATTATTTTGTGGGGAGAGCATATGACAGTGACACAGGCCCGAACTCCCCATGAGTTTCGAGTTCACCGTGGGGTCAGGGGCTGCGTTGCTCTTTTCACCAGGAACCAGCTTTGAGAGCATGCTGAGTTAGATGCTCCTCCAGCGTGCACATGCCACTTCCCATGGCCTCAGGAACTGGTTTTAATGGACTGCTCTCGATCTGAAATCTCGATATCCATTTTTCTTCTTCTCAACATCCAGTGATTCAGTTGGAGTGGGTCAGTCCCCATCATCTCCAGCAATGTATTAGTCATATTCTGCCAGCCAAGACCTTTTTTTTTTTTTTCAAAGATTTATTTATTTTATTGATTGATTGGTTGCTATGTTGGGTCTTCGTTTCTGTGCTAGGGCTTTCTCTAGTTGCGGCAAGCGGGGGCCACTCTTCATTGCGGTGCACGGGCCTCTCAGTATCGCGGCCTCTCTTGTTGCGGAGCACAGGCTCCAGACACGCAGGCTCAGCAGTTGTGGCTCACGGGCCCAGTCGCTCCGCGGCACGTGGGATCTTCCCAGACCAGGGCTCAAACCCGTGTCCCCTGCATTAGCAGGCAGACTCCCAACCACTGCGCCACCAGGGAAGCCCAAGACCTTTTTTAAGAAAACTCATTCATTAAGGTAGCACAAGCGTCATAGAAAGGCTACCAGCTTCTGTCTTTCCTATGTCTTTCCTGTACTATGCCAATGGTGTGAGTGTCATGTCATACAGTTTCCTGTATGTGTGCACACATGCACACGAGAGAGAGAGAGAGAATTTGTAAGACGTAATGGAGGTTTTAGACATCATCATTCACCTGTTGCTGGGTCAGGTATATCAGGTTATTAAGCAGAGAACAAGACATTTTTCTGATGTGGCTATAAGAATTCTAAACCATCTTTTCCCATCTTCTGGATATTTAACAGCCAGTGTGTCAGGATGCATTAGGCCTCTGCAAGCGTCCAAGTGTGTCTTAAATTGCATGACCATATTCTTTGTCCTCTGCAAAGAACACTCCTGAGAACGAAAAGGAGTGTTCTTAATAATTATTCCGGGATACCAGGCAGACTGGGATGTGTAGTCAGCAGAAGCCTGGAGACCTAACACAATCTCTGCTGTAAGGATCTTCTAATCTTGGCTTATTAAAAATGGGATCAGAAGCTGATATAATAAGCAAATTCCTTCCATGGTATTCCTGGCCGGTGATCTCCTGCATCTACTTGAGTATCCCCAGGGACAGAAAGCTCAGTATTACGTATAGCAGCCTACTCCATTAATGGATGATCCTTACTGATTAGAATGTAATAAAAGAATTTTCCAATATGGGGTATAAAACTGGAAAATATGCTAATAATGTGTATAGTAAAGCAGTAAACATACAGTGTCCGTAGCGATGGGAGAGAGGGTTGCTTAGGGTTTTTGGGGCCAGTGGAGTCACTGACTACCTTTTGTGTCCTCATTTTTGGGGGGTCTCCCATCACAGCCCTCCAAGAGCACTTTTCAGCCTTGCTGCTTCTTCACCAAGGAACTCAGAAAAAGCTGATGAAACTCCAGAGTTCCACCAGGGAAGGCGTGATGCGGAGCATTTCTGGGACCTTGGAGGCCTCCTAATCCCAAATTCAGGAAGTAGCTTTGGCGTCTTGGGTTAAAAGAACAAAGGCAGGGAGCCGAACATGGATTTGAGGCCCAGCTCTGCCTATTTCACAAGATATTTAAGCTCCCCGTGCCTCAGTTTCTCCACCTTCAGAATGGAGATACCTCTTCCTTCTTGAGGACAGTGGGTCTTCATTCAACTCAGTGTGATCAGTGTTTCCCCTGCCCTCACTCCATGCTGTCATGGTGATGGGTAGCACCATCTTGGTCCCTCTGTTCACTCAGCAAATACAAATGGGACGACGGTTCAGAAGCTTTGGACGTGCTGTGTTCTGTGTGTGAAATGCTCATCTTATTCTAGTTAATTCTTTCTCATCCTTCTTCCTCAGGGACGCCTCCGTGGACCCCACAATCAACAAAGCTCTCTTCTCCTCCTCGTTAGCGCCCTTCTCGCCATGTGCGATTTTTACTCGTTCGTGTGACCATTGGTTGACTGTCTGTCTTTCCTCTAGGCTGTGAGTTTCATGCAGGCAGGGCCCGCTTTTATTCTCTGCTATATATCCAGGCATTGCCCATAGCTTGCTATGCAGTAGTCCCTCAATAAACGTTTGTGGAATGACTAAGGGAATGGTGGGGACACAGACGTGAATGACATAGTTGCTACCCTCAAGGAGATCGTATTTGAGAGAATGAGAAGAAAACTGGCGATTACAGTAGAGAATGGGGAAAATTCCTCAGTTGGAGTCTCCCCAGACTCCTTCGGAGGCCCCCTCAGTGGAGCAGCAGAGGAAGAGTACTTTTGGGAGAAAGACTAAGAATTGTCACCCCACATGCATCTGAGTGGCTTGATTTTTCTTTTCTTTTTTTTTTTTTAAATTTTATTTATTTTTGGCTGCATTGGGTCTTCGTTGCTGCATGCGGGCTTTCTCTAGTTGCGGCGAGCAGAGACTTCTCTTGTTGCGGAGCACGGGCTGTAGGTGCGCATGCTTCAGTACTTGTGGCATGCGGGCTCAGTAGTTGTGGCGCACGGGCTTAATTGCTCTGCAGCATGTGGGATCTTCCAGACCAGGGATCGAACCTGTGTCCCCTGAATGGGCAGGCGGATTCTTAACCGCTACGCCACCAGGGAAGTCCTTGATTTTTCAATAGAAAAACAAACAAAAAAGAAAAGGGAAAAGAAACAAGGCTTAAAAAAAATTTCAACCACCCTGTGTTGATAGCATTTACAACAGAATGTAAAAAGGCAACTTAAGGTGATCAGCGTGACTGCTGTGGGAGAGATGGTGTCAAGCAGACCCACATTCTTATGAAGGTGGGGCAGACCAGCGACTGCCAGAAGGTTCTTGCATGGGTGGAGCCCAAACAGAGGGCGCTGGTCTGTCCTCCCTCGGTCTTAGACATGTCTAGGGAGAATGGGCAGAGCCATGGCCTTTGGTTCCTTTGTTGTTGGAAGCCATGTTGGCAGCTGTTCTTCTTTCACACTGTTTCTTTCCAGCAATAAAGGAAATCGTTTTTTGATGACCTCCCATCTTCCCTTTGTGGGACTATTGATATCTTTGGAAACCAAGTCTCCTCAGCCTTTACAAATCTATAATCCTGGGTGGAACTAGGACTTCAGAAATCTAAGCCTACATATTGGAAATGGGTTTTTTTTTCATAAATTTATTTTATTTTTATTTATTTTTGTCTGCGTTGGGTCTCTGTTGCTGCGTGTGGGCTTTCTCTAGTTGCGGCGAGCGGGGGCTACTCTTTGTTGCAGTGCGTGGGCTTCTCATTGTGGTGGCTTCTCTTGTTGCAGAGCACAGGTTCTAGGCGCGCGGGCTCAGTAGTTGTAGCTCGCAGGCTCTAGAGCACAGGCTCAGTAGTTGTAGCGCACGGGCTTAGTTGCTCCGCGGCATGTGGGATCTTCCCAGACCAGGACTCGAACCCGTGTCTTCTGCATTGGCAGGCGGATTCTTAACCACTGCGCCACCAGGGAAGCCCCTGGAAATGGGGATTTTAATCATTTTATTAGCAGTAGTGACATCATATACTAAATTCATGAGGTTGCTTTCTATGGGGGAAGATATGTCAACTTAATTAAAAAAAAATCTTGCTGGCATTGACTAGCACATCAAACTAGAGTGTGAAAATGGTTTTGAATAATGTTTCAAGATAAAGAGTTCTAGCCAATTTTTTTTTTTCCTTCCAGAAGTCTTTGAGGTATGTTTTTATAGATATTTTAAGGGAAATTTGTCCAAATAGTGCATACCTAAAATAACCAATTTAAGATGTTTTTCCATCCATATTCAAAAAAGAAAGAATATTCTGAAAAGAGAAACTTTTAATTAATTAATTTATTATTTTATGAGGGTTTTAAAGCAGGAGTTTCTCAAAATATAGTCATTGAACCGGCAGCCTCAGCATCACCCGGATCTTGTTAGAGATGCAAATTCTCGGGCTCCCACAGAACCAGAATCTCTGGGATGGGTTCAGCAATCTGTGTTTTGACAGGCCCTGCAGAGAATTGTGATGTGCACTCAAGGTTGAGAACCACTCTTAGGCTGGGGCACAAACGTCTCAGAAGGCTTTTGATGCTAGGAACCTCACATTGGCATCTGTCATCCTGCCTTGCACAAGAATGAAAGCTGGCTTTCATGTTGTATAAAACAGGGGCCTTCTTCTCCAGCTCGGTATCCCCTTCCAGCTCAACCCCGAGTCCATAGTGGACACTCGGCAGCTGGGTGCCATGAATGAGGGCGTGGAGAACGGAACGGGGAGTTCAGAGGAGTGAACGGAGTGGATGGAGAGGGGAATCTGGTGATCAGGCTGGGGCTGAAGTGCACTGCTGGTGGACTTCCCTGGTGGCGCAGTGGTTAAGAATCCGCCTGCCAGTGCAGGGGATATGGGTTCAAGCCCTGGTTCATGAAGATACCACATGCCACGGAGCAACTAAGCCCGTGCGCCACAACTACTGAGCCTGTGCTCTAGAGCCCACGTGCCACAACTGCTGAAGCCCGTGCACCTAGAGCCCGTGCTCCGCAACAAGAGAAGCCACCGCAGTGAGAAGCCTGCGCACCGCAACGAAGAGTAGCCCCCGCTCGCCGCAACTAGAGAAAAGCCCATGCACAGCAACGAACACCCAATGCAGCCAAAAATAATTAATTAATTAATTTCTTAAAAAAAGAAATGCGCTGCTGGATTATGACAACAGAGTCCGCAAACCCCGAGAAGGTGCTGGTTCTCCCAACATGGAAACCGAAAACTTGAAAAACCCATACAAAAGCCTGAAGGACGTGCACCTCAGTTCTGCTTTCTCCTTGATCAGTATGTCGAAGCTCTTAAAAATAAGGAATAAATCATCCTTCTCACGTTTTCTGGCCCCTGCCTTGCTGAAGGGCTGACCGCGTACCTAGTCTGAAGTCTGAAGCAGCCCTGAACGTCAGACACACACTGTTCCTCATTTTAAATGGCCTTGAAAAGACACGTGGCATTCCACAGCCCTCTTCTGTTCCCAGAGTAGTTGTGAGGCTGAGAGGCGGGCCAGCCTGTGTTACCTGACGATGCTCACGTCCCCCCACCCTGTAGTGTGTGCCCCGTGAAAGTGGGTGAAAGTGGAGCTTGTGGTTTTCCAACTGTTGGTCTCTGGTCCACCTGAGCTCCTGTCACCCTGTACGGCGTTGTGAGCATCTGATCCTCATGGGGTGACAGGGAGACCCATGCAGGGAGTGGGGCGGCAGCCGGGGCTGTGGTCCAGCCTTTCTGAATTAGTAGTGGTGCAGTGTTTGATGGGGCATCCGGTCATCACTCAGGGCAACCATAGTGAGGTTTATACCTCCATGTTGAGGTTTATGCCTTGACTTGTGATTTTCCCGGCTGTGGGAGTGGAAATTGTGAGCGTGATGAATGCTATCTCTTGAAACCTTCTACTTCCTTCAGAAAGGGTAGATTATCTGTAAGAATTCAATAGTAAATATACAGAATAATTTTTTTTCCCTCTGAATAAGGGAAGGAGGGAGAGAGATCAGAAGTGGACAATCTAGTGCCTTCTCTTTGGAGACCTGGATTTCACTCGGCTGTAGACCTTAATAAAAGGTACTTGCTAGTTTCATTCTTAGCCCAGATAGTGTTTGCCAACGCCAACCCATTTGTTATGGTCAGGAGTCAGTTCTACAAAGGAGAAAATACAGTGTGATGCTTTCAGAACCAAGTCGTGCATATCGGTGGCCACACCTAGCATGGGTGGGTAATGGGTTCTGAAACCTGGTCAGTATTGGTGTCAGTGTCGTAATTTCAGTTCAGTGGCTGTTCATCGTCCTTAGCCAACTCCCTTGGTGTTGAGGGGCTTTGATGCACTACTTTCTAGGGTGCATGCCAATCCTTTTTAAAAGCCACCCCTTTGGTGGCAAAATCATTACTGTAGAAGAAGGAAATTTTAGGTTGTTTCTAGGTGTGACTATAGGGTCCCACTAACACACTGAGGACCTGTGACCAAGTCATTACTGCAGCTTGGCCTTGAGGTTTAGACTTGGAGACCCAGTGCCCTGTGTCTAGTCCATTACCTTTTAGAGGAAATTGTTATGTGTTTTTAAAGTGGTTATAAGCCAAGGGCACACTCTTGTTATTTATTTTCTTTTTTTTATTGTGGTCAAGGGCACATTTTTAAAAAACTCTCAATCATGTCTGGGACTTTAGCTACAGTTACCGGAAGACAAAGTAGGTTCTGGCTCCGTCAGCTCCCTGATTCCTGAGAAAGTCATAGCCCACTTTGTGCATCAGTTGAAGATGAGGATGGGAGGGGGAGGGGAAGGTGGGGACTCATATAAGGTGTCTATCGCTAAATGGGGAGAGATTCTGGAAACTAAAGGAGAAATTCGAATTAACTAAGGGATAAGATCAAACATCCCAGAGAGGCAAGAATCACATGTATGTAATACAAGTTTCTTGGAGAGAGCAACTGCTATTGAAAGGAGAGAGATTTGTATCACTCTGAGAGGGTGATTATATTTGAGATTTGAAATATATACTGCTGGATTCCACTTGCAGGTTCTCAGAATTTTTCTTCCTTTTTTTTTTTTTTTTTTTACTGTAGTGAATACACATAAAATAAGATTTTATCATTATAGCCATTTCTAAGTGTACAATTCTGTGGTTTAAGTACATTTGCAACGTTCACAGCTATCGTCACTTTCAATTTCTTTTTCATTAGCACAAACAGAAATTCTTTTTCCCTGGTTTTGTAAATAAAGTTTTATTGGTACACAGCCATGCCCATTTATTTATGTGCTGTCTCCGTTGGCTTTGCACTATAGCAGGGGTCCCCAAGCCACGGGCTGCTGACCGTGCCATCAGTGATCTGGTAAGAACCGGGCCACACGGCAGGAGGTGAGCGGTGGGCGGGCGGGCGAGCGAAGCTTCATCTGGCTCCGCATTGCTCTCCATCGCTCACATTACCACCTGAACCATCCCCCCATCACTCGCATGACTGCCTGAACCAGACCTCCCCACCCCCAGTCCGTGGAAAAATTGTCTTCCATGAAACCCATCCCTGGTGCCAAAAAGGCTGGGGACCACTGCACTATAGTATCAGACTTGAGTAGTTGTAACAGAGACCCTGTGGCCTGCTGGCCTAAGATATTGACTATTCAGCTCTTTATAGAAAAACAAACAGAAATTCTATACACACTAAACAATATCTTTCCATCCCCACCTCCTCCAGGTCCTGGCAACCCCCCTTGTACTTCTGTCTCTATGAATCTGATTGTTCTAGGTACCTCATATAAGTGGAATCATACAGTATTTGTCCTTTTGTGTTTGGCTTATTTCACTTAGCAAATGTCCTCAAGGTTCATCCGTGTTGTAGTATGTGCCAGAATTTCCTTCCTTTTTAAGGCTGAATAATATTCCACTGTATGTACAGACCCCATTTCGTTTATCCATTCATCCGTCAGTGGACATTTGGGTGCTTCCACCTTTGTCTGCTGTGAACTTGAGTGTACAGGTGGCTGTTTGAGTCCCAGCTTTCAATTCCATTTTTCCCTTTAATATACTCTTAAGAACTGGCAAAATTTGAAAAGTAGGGCAAAGATGGCCATAAATTTAGTCCTTGGTGACAATAAGTGGCACCTGGTGACCTGACAGTGCCACAGAAGTTTTCTCATCCTATAAACCTAATTAAATTAACAGTCCAGTTGGCCAAACTCACATGCACTTAAACCAGACAATTTCTGAAAAAGCTCATTAGCTGCAATCTTGGGTGCTCCACCAGCTGATGGAATGTTTTCCCCTGGGTTTTTCAATAATTAGACAGGAAAGGTCTTTCCAACTTTAGACCTCAAATGGAAGATTTTTGTCTTGTTTGCCAAGGCAACGGTTTTCATGCCATTGGTTAAAATATGCAGAAATCAACCTTTAAAATTTTATGATGCAGTGGCCTAAGATTTCAGTGTCATTAAACCTCAACTCTCAGGAAAGACACAGGTTTTAGGGAAAATTTTCTGTCGTAATGTTACTATTGCTTTCCATCATTTAAGTTTCTTATTTCAGTTCTAAAAAATTTAGACCTTAGAGGAACACATTGAACTCTTCTGTGTTTTTAAGTTGTGCAGAATGAGATGAGCATGGTCAATGAAATCCAGGATGTAAGACAGATGACCCTCCTGTGACAGCTGGGGACACTAACTTGCAGAAGTTCACACAACTCACACTCAACATGAATCCTCAGAGGGGAAGAGGGTAGGCAGTTGACTTATAACTTAGGTCCCAGATTCTTCTTTGAGGAGCATAACAAACCAAGAAGAATCCAGACCCTCCGTATCTATTTGTATTAGTCAGTTTCTCCTCCACCCTCTCCAGAAAGCCGACTGTTGTTCTTAATTTGTCTGTATACCAGCAGACGCATGGTTTATAATAAACTTGTTCTTAGCTTACACTAAGGAGGAGCCTTATTATTTTCCAGGGCTTCTCTGTATCTATAGTCATTTTGAAATTACTACCTAATTTGAAAATGGACAGAGACACATTGCCGGGAATGTAGTTGGTTAACAAATATTGATAGACGTCCAGCATTTGTGATTAATTAGCAGAGTATCCGTTTGTCTTTGTGTTCTTTGTTGTGTGTGTGTGTGTGTGTGTGTGTATGTGTGTGTGTCTACGTACGTACATATATATTCATGTCCCATTTATGCATTTATATTTATATTATTTTGTATCATGCCTCCTCAGGACTTGGGCTTCCCTTTGTTCCCTCAGATTCCTAGTCCTGACCCTAATCTAAATTCTCAACCTCTTCACATAACACTCATGACATCTCCCATCTCAACTGAACCTGTTTTTCTTAGAGCTGTAGTTTCCCTCACTTCTCTGTATGTAGGTGGCTGGTTTCTCCATAGCCCAGGGATCGCCGGACACTCTGGCCCTCCGTTGCCTCTTCCATCCTGTGCAAAACCGTTTCTCTTGAGACCCCTGCCACCTGACTAAATCCCCATTCTGTCTGCTCTCCCTGCTGGTTTCATCTACCGACCTCCAGGCCCCTCTGGCCATCACCTTCCAGTCTGTGCACTTGAATGTGCTAGCTGGCCCCTGTGCATCCCCCATCCTTGTCCTCCTGACTGCAGTGATGTTCAACCCCGCTCTACTTCAGCAGGGGTCCCTTGGATCCTGCCATCACAGGGAAGGATTTAAACTCCGAAGTCCCACTCAGTGAGGGTTCATATCCTTCCAGCTTTCTTTTTCTTTCGCTGCACACAGTCTCCAAACCCATTCTCCAGTCTTTTCTCCATATGCTTATTTATTTAACAAATGTTGATCGAGACACTTTGCTAGCTCCTGGGAATTTAATGATGAGTAAAAATGGATATGCACCCTGTGTTCGTAGAATTTGCAGTCCAGTAGAGGAGGGAGGAATTAATCAAACGATTACACAAAGAAACATAAAATTGCTCCTGTGCTAAGTGCCACAAGGTACAGACTGTGCTCATGGGGGACTTTCCTATATTATGTGGGCAGGGAAGTGATGGTGGAGTTGAGATCTGAAGGATGGATAGTCTATGAGGGGGAGTAAGTCTTCCAGGAGGAAGGAAGTGCTTGTGCAAAAGCCCTGTGGTTGGGTGGTTGGGGGGGTGTGCACACGGTAAATAAGAACTGAAATTTCCATTAATTGGCGTCTAGAGAGGGAGAAAGTGTGAGATAAAGCCAGAGAGGAGGAAAAAGGCCAGAGTTTTCAGGGTCTTCTAAGTTGTGTCAGGGATGTTTTTCTTTTTACCAAAAGCCATGGAAATCATTTGCAGCAATTGAGGGGGGGGGGGGCCCTCGCCATTTTATATCACGTGTCCTGAAAATCCAGTCCATTCTACACTGAGTATGGCTTTATAGTATTGCATTTTTGGAAACACCAGATTTGAATGCCCACAAAATCACAGGCATTTTTACTAGGCTTCCTTACATTTGAATAAAGCACAGTTTTACTCTTATCTGGAAGTCCCATGTATTTTATTTTAATGCTATAATTCTAAATACCGACTGCTGAAAGCTCCTTTTTCTCCTTCCTTTCTTTCATCTTGAATACATCTGCACTTCAACTACTGTTTGGAGTCTTGGTTTCCAGTGAATCCACTTATGGCATTTTTGTGTAAGCACTTAACGTAAGTCAAATGTAATGCACCAGAATGTGAGGTTGGAAACTTAGGGGACATTTGGCTGTTTAAATGGCACTGTCAAAATATTGGTTTTATACTTTAGAAATCTTTTGTTATTTAGGATACCAAAAATACCTTTTTTGGTAGCAAGATTATGTCTTCTCCTACTGAGAACAGCTAATAGTTCAGGGATGAGAAAAACATACTACTAATCTTGCCATATAGTGAAGAAAAAGAAATCCTTTCCCTTTTCCCTTGAGAAAAGATTGAGACTCATTGTGAGCTTCTCGGGGTAAAACTGGCAGAAACACATAGGTTTTTTAGAGAATCACCGAGGTAGGAGGAGAGGGGGCTGTGTCAGACCACCACTCAGTGCCCTGTAGCGATGGCAGAGTTGAGGCACAGACTCAGGAGGCAGCAGCTGGTGGGTCTAGGTTTTTAGTTTTGTGGGATGAAAAGCTACAGGGGCAACTAACTGCGCTACTGGGAACGCAGACTCTGAATCCGAGTGTCCATGGAGTCCATGCTTGTGATTTTATGAAAGAAGCAAGCCTCTCTGACACAGATCAGTGACACACGCTATTGCCATCATGCTGAATTATAATTATGCAGAAGTGGCATACAGTTGGCATAAAAGAGCTCTGCCTTTTCAAGCCAAACATTTTTCATCTTTCACTGTCTACAGTAACCTGTCAAGGTCCCCATTGGAAAAGCATCTGTTCTAATCCCACCATTTCACAGATTGGGAAACTGAGTCCCAGAGACATTATGTGATGTGCTCAAGAGCATGCTGCTTATCGGGGCAGAGTTGAGATTCACACCCAGGCGGGCCTCCCTACTGGAGTCCTACGTTCTCCCCGCCACGTGCCAGCTACCCCATGCACCTGGTGTCTGCCCTTCCCTGGACCAGCCAAGTGGACCTGGAGCATCAGGAATTCTCCCTTCCTCCTCCTTGGTTTTTCCATTCTCCTCTTCCTCTTCCCCCGTGGGAGTTTGCAACTGCGGTGGTGTTACTTCTAGGCCCCCTCCTTCCTTGGACTTCGCAGAAGTGTCTATTTATTTGTGTAGCATTTATAAAATTCACAAGGACTCCTGAGTAATTTCAACTTCTGGATTCCATGCTAGTTGAGGGCAAAGATCAGGCCTGACTTAGCTATTTCAGTTTTCTATTTCCCTCTCTCTCCCTCTGCACCTCAAGCAGAGGAGTTCAATAAAGGTTGATTGTAGAGTTGTTAAATTTGCCAGACCAAACATTATAATTTGGATGCTGGAATGATGTTATCTCTCATAAACAAACCGTCCCCAGATTGTTTGGCCTTGGGAGTCCTCATGTCTTTTTTTTTATATAGTGAATTTTATTGTGTATAAATTATACCTCAATAAAAAAAAGTAATGTGCCTTTGGGATCCTATATCGAAAATTGTTCATTTTCTGAGGGGTCGCTGCTGCCAGTAGCTGGCTAGGCCCTGATCAAGCATGCAGAATCATTAACTAGGGTCATTTGTTCTGCGGTGAGCTGAGTAGAATATGTAAAACCTGCTCAGGAGAGAATTAATTCATCCTCCTCTCTGTATTTTTTAGAGTACTCCTAGCACGATTCTCAAAGTGTGCAGGCCTCATACATATGTTCTAATGGGCTAATCGTTAAGGCGACATTTGTAAATTAATCTCTGACTTGAGCTAAGTGGTTTTCTCTAATGGGTTTAATTCAGTGACTCCCATTCTTGGCCACACATCAGATTCACTGGAGGAGCTTATTAAAAATAGAGATATGCGGCCTCCCCCTCACCCCAGTTCTCAATGATCTGGTCCCCCGGTGAGGTGTGAGGGCTTTTAAGGAAAGCTCCTCAGGTGATAGGACTTGAGTGGCAGCAACCTTTGTGACCCTCTGCTCCAAATCCATGTCTGAAGGCCCACGTAGCCTTATGTGTGGGTTTGAAAGCATTTGAGCCTAAACCCGAAGGCTTGAAACCAGGTTCTAGAACAGGCAGTATCTCTGAAGAGCCAGCTTTCCGGATTCATTCACCCCCATATCGCATCAATGGATCTGTCTTTTCCTTGGGGAGCTTCAGTGACCTGAGGGAGGATATTCTGTGCTTCGCCATACTGTTTTGCATTTTTCTGAACTTTCCAAGACATCTGGAAGGTTTTCAGGGTCTACTCGAATTTCCATCGTGAAGATGGCTGTGGCTTTCTCCTCTCTGCTCACCACGTATCATCAGACTTTTATTTTTATATAATTTTCCTGCTTTTACAATTTTTTATTATTTATTTATTTTTTTGGCCGCCCAGCATGTGGGTCTTAGTTTCCCCAACCAGGGATGGAACCTGCGCCCCTGCATTGGAAGCATACAGTCTTCCCACTGGTCTGCTAGGGAAATCCCGTATCATCAGACTTCTTGTGTCAGGTGCTGGGGACAGGCATTCTTTTAGTATACTGTGTGTGTGTGTGTGTGTCTGTGTACCTAGCATTCTTCTGTAGAAACACATGTCATGTTTGTTCTTGGAGTTTTGAAAATAGATGACTCACGGGCACCATTGTTCCAATGGCATTTATCAAACTGCTTTTGTTTTTAGGAATCTGGCACTCTGTAAATATCACTCAGGACTCACTACCACCACACAGCATATGGGTGTTTGCAGTAAACCTAAGAATATGGCAGTTAGCACTACGCAAGGTAGCCAAGGTGATTTGGTGAATCCAGACTATGAAGAGTTAGGAAGGCTGGCCGGGCTCTCGTGACAGGCACAAGGTGTGCTGAGAGGGACTGCTCACCTCATCCCTTGTGTCAGACTGTGTCCACACACTCTCGTTTGCGACAGTACTTTGTAAAGTGCTTGGTCATTGTTAGGGGTGTTCTGCGACTCAGCTGCTAGAGGGCGAGTGTTTCCCGGTCTCTTTTCTTGGTCTCATCTTACCATGTCCCTTGGGCTGCATTGCCCCTGGTCCCTGGGACTGTAGTTGCTCACGGAAGGATTCCCAGTGGCCCTCCCCCTTAATGAAGGGATATTAGAGTAGCCATAACACGTCGGAAGAAGGGACACTTTGAGAAGGAATTGGCTGTTGAGACAAGAACCTCTGTCATTCCCGCCCTTCCCTAGCTCCTCCATTTATGTATGTCCCATCTAGTCCGTATCTTACTATATATTGACTCTACCTGTACCCTACAATTGAGCACTAATTGCATAATAGCATAGGACTCATCTATGTAAGGGTTACTGCAGAAAAAGAGCATATTTTATGACTCCAAGTGGATTTCTTCCTTTTGTTTTTCCTAGGGCCTTGTGCATAGCAAATGTGAAATACTTAGGTGATTATTTGGGGTGCTCTGTAATGTAACCATTACCGCTTAGGCTAAAATCTAATCAGTTTGTATAGTTGAACTGAAGTTTTTCATTTTCAGAGTAGGGTTCTCAGACAGTGGGGTGTTTGCCAGAGAGATAGAGATGAGAGATGCAAGATGAGAGAGAACTAGCCCTTTGCTAGGGCCCTGTAGAAGATTCATCTCTGTTGGATTCCTATTTTCATGGCCATATCCAAAGGATTGATTCATTATCTTCAGCACCTGGATCCGAGTTGACAATGTAATCAAGCCTGACATGATAAAGAGGCATTTAGCAAGTTTAAAAATCGCATGCATGGTGGCCTCGATACTGAGAAGCAGATCCTCCCCCCCCCTCCCATTGATCATTTCGTGTCTGGAGGCAGGTGGGTGGGGGATGAGGATGGGACAGTTTGGACACCCTGTACCTCATTGAGAGTCTTCCAGCTGAACGTGTGGACCCAAGAATAGGTCCACTCCTCAGAATCTTCAGCTCCTGGGAACTGTGGAGTCATATTCCTCCTGGGTTTTTCTTCCTCCCTTATCCTGTCAGAGCGATGCTGATATTTGACTTTGCATCTGAAGAGGAGAGCAAGAGTCCTCCCCACCACCCGCCCCCCCCCCCCCACCCCCTCCCCCCTCACCGGCTGATTCGCTTAAATAAGCTGCACATTACTCCCCATCACAGAGGCAGCTGGGACACATTAGTGTCAGCTACTTTGTCCCCTCCGATGCTGGGAAATCATCATCATTGCAGGAGAGCTTAGATTTTTGAGCCCGTTTCAGAATGATGCAGATATGGTGTACAAGAACTTTTTCCCTTTCCTTTCCCTTTCTCTCCTCCCCTTTCCCCCATCCTCTCCCCCCCTTTCCCCCATCCTCTCCCCTCATCTTCTCTCTAGCTTTAATGGTCTAGGCCCGCACAGCCCGCTCTGAGAGAAGCTCTGCACTCACGATGCACATACACACACACAGAGCCAAATTGACAGAGATTAGTCTTGCATCAGCTGTTTATGAATGAAGAAGAGGTCCTTCCCCTCTGATCTGGCCACACCCCTTCTCTTTGCAGCGTTTTGAGAATGAGGTCAGGGCCCGGATCTAACTGCTTATGTCTCAGAAATAGCAGCACAGATCAAAATTAATCTTAAGCTACTTGATTTGCTGCCTCATTCAGATAATAGAGGGAAAAGCAGAGGCCTGTTGATGTTTTTGTTTGTTTTTGTGTATAACTTTGCAAGAAATGAATGAATGAATGAATGAATGAGTGAGTGCATGTGTGAGGAGAGAGACTGAGGTGGGCCTGCCAGGGGGATTAGCCCTGGGCCGAGGGTAATTACTGACAGACTGCAGGAGTTTCCTTGGATTCAGCTGGAGCCCGTTTCAGTTTTTAACACAAAATGGAAGAATAAAATCAGCCCAGGGGGTGTATTGTTTTAACACTTCCTTCCATAAGGGGAATTCATCAGATGCTATGAAACCACATATTCCTCTTATAATATCCACTTGTTTCAACTGTCAGTTGTCTGCTTCGTAACCCACCATCCATGGAATGGATGTAGCTTCATGGAATTTTGTAATGTTTTAAGTGAATACATATGCAGAGTTCATTTTCTATCAGCCCATTTGGCTCATGTGCATGTGAACATACACACACACACGACTCCATCATGCCTAATCGTCACATAAATCGGGATTCACCTCTATCCACCAGCCGATGCCACAGGGATGTCAGTTTGAAGATATGCCGAAGAGGCTGACACTTCTCACACCCTTCACCCTGCAGCCCCTTTAGGATATTAGCACGTCTACTAGATATTTATTGCCCCCCGGCATTATGTGTGACGGCGGTGTTTATTTTCTGTTCTCAGGCTTCATTGTTGGCTCTTGGCGTCTTTTCTATTTTTGTACGTCCTTTTAGTTGCACTCCTAGCCTCCTCTGTGAAGGAGTAAAGAAAGAAATTAGAGTGTGGAGTGAGGACAGAAGTGTCAGCGTCGGCCTCATCTGCTGCATATTCGTTTGATGGACTTTACTGTGGCAGGTATCCTTTGAAGGAGATGCCAAAACTGTCTTTTGTATCAGTGGTGATTAATTTTGAGTGAAGAGTGTAAAGAAGAAGAACATTGTCATATACCTGGCCAGTCGTCTTACCTAATTTGGCTTCCTGCGCCTAAACTGTCTCCAGAATACCCGAGAAGTAGCACAACCACATGCACACACACGCATTCATGCAATGAACATAAATATGCATACGTACGCATATATGGACATTTATACAGACACCAAATTTGTGCTTTTTGATTAATATTTCTTGTATAGAAACTGAAAGTAAATTAGTGTTTGTTTAGGGTCGGTGGTAGGAACAGGTATTAGCTGTTAATGGGCAGGAGGGATTTTTCTGGGGTGATGAAAATGTTCTGAAAGTAGATTACACTGCTGGTTGCACAACTTGATAAACTTACTCAAAGTCATTGATTGAATTGTACACTTAAAATGGGTGAATTTATGATATGTAAATTATACCTCAGCAAACCTGTTAAAAATTGATGTCCCTGTCTCTGAGTTCCTTTGGGGCCTAGGTTACATATAATATGAAAAATTGTATCACTGCAATTTTTTTACCTGCTTTTTTCCCACTGAAGTGTGTTGACTTCAGCAGCAGAGAAGCTGGACCCTGAGATAACAGGGCCAGATAAAACCCCAGTGCCCAGGGATACAAAAGTCTGCCCTGACCCCTGTTGGCCAGCAGTGAGGTTGCTATCCACTGCGAGGTGAGGAGCCATGAGCAGGGTAGTATGTGGGCGCAGCAAGGGGACGACATTGCCAAGCAGGTCCCTGAAAACACCATGTTCCGAGCTGCAGCTGCATGTGTCCAAAAAATAAATAAGTAAACTTCCCAGCATTCACCTCTTAACTGATGGTGTTTTTCTCTTCTTTTGCAGGTTGTCTTAGTCTTTGCTCTCAGCATTGGTGCACTTGTAATATACTTCATAGATTCGTCAAAGTGAGTATTTAAATACGTTGTCTTGCCCTCTTTTCTAAAACCATCATGAGCCTTTACATTGATCAGTTGATTTACTTTAACACCAACCTTTGCAAGAGCCTCCTGAGTGTGGAAGACTTTTGGAGGAAGGAGGGCTGTCTGTGCGGATTTTCTGAAGGGGAAAGCAAGCTCTCATGAGGAAGACTACTTTGATTATGCTGGCCTAGGAGGGTGGGAGAGGAATCTGAGGTCATCAAACCTTTTCCCTGGGTATTACTGATTTTCAAATAGCTGTTTCCTGGTGCAGTATTTGCACTGAAGATGTCAAGAGGTCAAGAGGGCTCTGATGTGAATTTGCAACCTCTGAGAGAGTCATGTTGTCCAGTCAGTGAGGGTCTGAGCCATTCTTGCCGTGGTGGTAGGATCCTTTTCTTGTGAGGGTTTCCAAAGCTCTACTCTTATTGGAGGTCAGCATAGAAAGCCTGATGCTATCCTTTGTGCCTGCCAACTGAATATTCAGCTGAAGCATCACTGGCTGGTGCTTCTTGACTTGTGAAGGCAAGGAGATGGGATGGAGGAGTTTGTGATGACTCCCAGAGGTAGAGGCCCATGGCCATCTGAGATTTCCTATAGTGGACACTCGTGCAGACCCCTGGGGTGCCAGCTGAGTGAGCTGGTGCTCTGGGTGAGTCTGGGTTGGGGTCCATCTGAGCCATGGACAGAAAAGGCTTTGAAGGAGGCAGAAGGGGGCACTGAGCAGAGCTGCTAGGTGGCAGCCAGTTCTGCCCTGGTTCCTGCATGTGTCACCCCCTCGATACATCATTTGTTCCAAATGTTCTGTCGCAAGCTTGAAGTTGACAGCATTTGGGAAACTGGAGCTGACTGGTCTGACTCCTTGCTGTGGGGACATGCACCTGACACCTGGATGGTGGCCTTGAGCTCTTTGCCTACATCATCCACTGTAAGAGTGTTTTTGATTCCCTGAACTCTCACCCTGGTACACCTGGATGCTGGAGTTTGATCTGAGGAAACCTGCTTGGTATCCCTGTTGGCTCAGAGCCTGGTGTGTCTGAATTTTGAGCTTAGTGTTCTTTTTCTGTGGCTCTTTTTCTGTAGTAATTTCATGCATGCCTAAACTCTGAATTTCTCAGAGTTACTGGTCACCAGCCAAAGGATTTTGTGCATTTGGGTGTTGAGCCAAAATCATGCCAAGGAAAATAAAGACAACATCATCGCCTGTCTTTGGGAACCAGCCACATCTAGAATATCAGCGGTCCTTCAGCCCATCCCCATGCACGAGGCTGGGCTGCCCTTGCCCATCTCAGGTGGAGGGGCCTTTAAAAGTCCTCCAGGAGTTGAGATTCCACGCCCTCTTCCATCAGCTCTTCCTGGCCGAGAAAGAGAAGAGTTTTTTTAAGTTTGGAAAACTCCAATTGGTATGTCATTGAAGGTAAGCCCCATTTAAATATCTCCTCTTAATAATTCTCGATCATATTTGAATTGAACCAAAGATCTTTTAAAGCTCCTGGTCTTACTTCTGCATTTTCTCCCCAGGGGTGAGGAGTATTCTCACAAGTCATGGGGTGCGTACCCTGCCAACTTCTGTGCCGGGGCTCAGAAAGTAGTTTCCAGCATGCAGTCTGTGAGCCCCAGCAGGCATACCCTCACGTGGAGGTGAGTGTGGTGATCGGCCAGAAGGACAGATGCCTTGGCGCCTTCTTTCCTTGTCTCTTCCTTTTTGCTCCTCTGTATTTCTCAGAAATAAAATGCTCTTATAAGATGGATTTGAACTGTGTCCTTTTTTTTTTACAGTCTCTACTATGGGGCAGTCTTTTGCTCTGTAGTTCTCGGTGTTCTCAACTCCACATGAAAGGAGGGAAAGGAATAGAATCTCCCAAGGCAAGACCTTCTTCCCTGGATGTCCTGCACCACTTCAGTGTCCTTTGGATTTAGTTATGATTCTGCTGAGCCTGGGAAAGCCAGTACTGGGAACCCTCTCTGGTTCTGGTTTCTTTTATGGACTTGCAAAGAGTCTATTCTAAGGATGGACCTTCGGTCCTGTGCTCAGCTTTTCCCAGCAGAAATGCCAAGAATCTTAGAACCAAGACTGTCCTCACTCTCCCTGGGGACTATTTGAGCCTCATCCTAACCTCAGTCTTTCTTCTCTTGTCACTAAACTGAGTGGTTTGGCATAGTGAGCCTTTTTGTTTATAAGAAGATCTTACGTTTATTTGTGTAGCCCTTTCTACTTTTCATTGGAATTACTACATTGGGTTCTGAGGTCAAACCCCAGGAGTTTGTCCTATGGGGGAACTCATCAGCATAGTCAGTACCAAGGGTCTACTATCTTCCTGGGGAAAGCCAGTAAGGATGCTTACTGTGTAAGTAAGGGGATGAATTAAAGTAGAATCTAAAAGTTACCTCCACGATAAGCCATAGATTCATTCCCAGGAATGAAAAAAGAGCTCATTAGATAAATTATAATCAAGCATAGTAAACAAGATAAGAAGTTCTATCCACATATAAGATGCAAATGAAAAGCGGGAAGAAAGCAGAATGTAAATTCTTAAAATTCATCCCTCCCTTTCATTCAAAACTGTCACTGGTTTTACACACTCGTGGTTTGGCTGGCCATCTGGGCATCTTGGAAAGAGAGCTTCAAACGTCTCTTGGAAGTTACGCTAAATCATCACCCTGGAAAAAAGTACCTAGTATTCTTCAGATGAATTTTAGTTAGTATTTATACTCTTCAAATAAATAAATCAAAAGACAGTGCATAGGCTTTCCCTTGTGTGAACCTAACTGGGCAGACATGGTCCATGAAATGGCTTGTCTCGGTGAGTTTTAACCAAAATGGTGGGGAATGCCCCAGCAGCACAAGTTCAAGATGTGAGGCTCTCTGACCTAGCCCTTTAAATAGTGCAAGGAATGCACATTAATATAGAAAACAGGCTCTGTTGGTCGGCTCTGCTAACTCACTGTCAGGGCAGGCCAATGCAGGTTGTATGAGTAGACAGGCAGTTCAGATAAATGTCAAAATTGGTGGGTTTATGATCTTCTTAACCTTTCAAAGCTTATTTCACCATCAAGAGGCAGCAGGTAAGTCATTTCCAAAGACTTCTTCTCCCAAACTTCTTTCCTTTTCCATTGTTAAGTCAAGATGGATCCCTGAGTAGGTCTTTTACCTTCAAGGGTTTGGGAAGCCCTTCTTTGGGTCTAATTTTCTTAGAGTGGTCGCCACAGAAGAATCACTTGTGCAGCCTCAAGTCATTACTATCTGGCCGAGACAGATTGTGCTCAGAGCTCCTAGATTGGAAAGCCAAAGAGAATTCCATGAAACTATGTTAACATTATGCTTCATCATCGCAGCAGTAGACTTTCTAGAAACACCCAATCAGAGGGAGATGTTCCACCCAGTCTTTGGATGGACACAGATGTCAGTTCCTTAACAGACACAGAGAAGCATTAAGCCCACCACACACAGTAGTTCCATCCCCCCAAAGACATTAAATGGCCACATGAGGCAGATACTATCCCAAAAAACTCCAGTTCTTTTTCCTTCTTTTTTTCCTTCCAGTTTTATTGAGATACGATTGACATACAGCACTGTATAAGTTAAGGTGTACAGCATAGTGATTTGACTTACGTACATCATGAAATGATGACCCCAATAAGTTTAGTGAGCGCCCAGCATCTCATATAGATACAAAATTAAAGAAAAAGAAAAAACATTTTTTTTTCCTTGTGATGAGCACTCCTAGGATTTACCCTCTTAACTTTCATTCTTTTTTAAAGGTGCCCAATTTAAGGCACTCCAACTTCTAATTTTGACATCTCTTGATACCTACACCCCCCCCCCCCTTTACTCCCACATACTCTGATCTTCTGTGAAGCAAAGATTTTTTAAAAATTGTACAACGAAGTCAGAAGTGCCCCGAGACGCCCCGTGGGTGATAATGTCACCGTTGCTGGTCCCATCCCTGTCTATTTCCTCCCTTTGACATAGGATCAGTAATTCTTCTCTAATAGATAAAGCAAAAAAAGAAAAAAGACCCAAAGATGTCAGTGTGAGGGCAGGATTCATGGACTGCATAATGCATCAATTCCTGCTGCTTCTAGAATTTCAAGGGAAGAACTTTGGAAGAGGTAGAGGCTCAGGGCCCTGGGTATTTGCATTTTTTCCAGGGGTATTCTTGGAAACGATGACTCACCTGTGTGAAGATATTTATCCCTTTGATTCATGTTTAAACTCCACCACTTCTTATGCTGCAGTTCAGTGGATTATGAATATTTAACGTTGCACACACGGAAAATGAAGGTCAAGTTCTGCTCACTGGTGACTTCAGTGCTGGCTTTTGTCTCTAAAAGGCATGCTACCTGCTGTGAGCGGAGTAAAGCTGAAAGGTTATACATTGTTAAATTTTTCCTTAATGACTTTATCTGCTCCACAATGGCCGGTACACAGTGGGGGCACCTGCTGACTTCACCGGTCTTTGCTCTCCGCTTCTGGTATCAGCAGTGCTGTTTTGGGGGGTATGCACATTAGGAAGGGGAAGGGAAAAGCAGCACAAATTTTGGAGAGCATCCAAAATTTGGACCAGATTCCAGGCTAACAGTGGTGTTGCGATGTGAAAGGGGCCTTCCCCCAGTCGTTAGAATTTTACATTTGTACTCAGTGATTCATTCATTTTATATCCATCCATTCATCCATTCATTCGAGACAGCTTCAGTGTGATCATGCTGAATATTTTCCACACGGTCAAATTGCTTGAGGTTGGCTATGGTTAAAGAAAACTATCTTTAAGATTGCAGTAGAAATTGACCAGATTGTTTTCATAGTCTCTAAAAATAACATAGGCATCATTGATGTAATGGGATACCAAGAGCTTTAACAGAACTGGCTAGTTACCCCACCATTTTACCTGCCCAAATCTTCACACAGCCAGGCTCTAATCCCTTTGCCTAGAAATTCTCCTTAAAAGGGAAGAGAGGGCCGGGCGGTGGAGGGAAGAACATTCACTGATCCTGTGCTGTGTCAAGGTATAGCGCTAAGCACTTTAAAATGAATTATATGTGCAGTCTCATTAAATTCTCCTAGCAACTTGATAGGGTGGGTACCATGACCTTTCCCACTTTACACATGAAACTGCAACATTTGCCCAAAACCACGCAGCTAGTAAGTCGTGGAGCCAGGATTTGAATCCATGTGTCTGAAGGCACCTCTCTTCCAAGTCAGGAAGTAAAATTCCAGATGTGGAAGTGACTACGTGGGTTCAGTGAGATGTTTCAAGGGAGGTCACGTAGCCTCATCCTGCCAATTCATCTGTCTTGTTTTCTCATTTGTTCTTCATCTCCCCATTTCACACCTTTGGGGCCAAGTCTGCAAGGCAGCTGTGCTCACGAGGGTCCTGTGAGCCTTCTCACTGGGACGTGGGGCGTGTGGGCCATGTGCTGTCTCATGTCTGTTTGGGCCTTGATTCATTTCTTCCTAAACTGTGGCTCAAAAAATATTCTTTTCCCTTTCATCTCAGTGGAGTGGCAGCATTTTGTGTTGGACTAAGGTCAAGTTAGCAAAGAACAGGGAAAGTTGATCATGTCTTAAGGACTCCTCCGACTTAAGGGATTCTTTCCCGGTGGAAAGTCCCTTTGCCCTCCCCATCCTTACCTAGGTCTCTGAGCCAGTTATTTGGCAGACTAAAGTAGATAACCAGAGAGGCTCTGCTTCTCCATTAGTTTCTTTTATCTCTTTAGAGAGTTGCAGGGTATAGTTAATTTGTTATAGTTTTGTATTGTGTGCTTACAGAGTTAGTGCATTGTGTGCATGTCAAACCCGTGGACTTTAGGAAAATTTGATCCCAAGGAGGTTTCTTTGGAGGTCTTTGAAACCATGTAAGATATCCAGCCTCCACCTCCAGTCTTGTTATTACCCACAGTGCACATAGGTGTTGACCTCGTAGTGGGCACCTGGCAGAGCTGTGAGGGCAGTGTAGGTTACTTCCACGATAGTGCATTGTAACCTGTAAAGCACTGTGAATGCTACTTTCACTGTCACCATTGGCACACACCCTGCCCCATAGCAGGAACAGCTGGGCAGCCCGTGGCATCGAGAAGGAAGCTCACCATTTTATTCTGGACCCAGTTCCTTTATGGAACCTGATCTTTCTGGTAGTGTTCTGAGAAATCTGCTCCAGCTCTCCGCCTTTAGGCCCTTTTCGAGAAGTCGTGGCATGCATTTAACCTTCGTTGAGGAAGTCAACACAAATCGCTGTGTGTGTAAAGCATCTCCCTATTCTTTCTTTTTCCTTTCTAAATACTCCCTCCAATTTTCTCCATCCCTCACTGACATTTTTACTGCCAGGCTTTGGTTTGGAAAATTATGGGTAGGGAAAGTTCAAGGGCGGGGTGTTCAGAACAGCACTGCACATCTGTGAAGGGAGCACGACAGGAGAGCCAGCAGCTGTTGAAAGAATGGCATGTCAGATGGTGGAGGAGGCGAGCCCACTGCAGGCTGGGGGAAGAGGAGACGCCTTCGGGGCAAAGAGCCTGTAAATAACTCCCAATAGGAAGTCCTGTCCCCTTTCAGAATTTAACCTTGAATGGCAACCCTTGATTCTCAGGCATGGGAGCAACCCGAACTCAACCATCCTACCTCATCTGGTTTTGCAAATGGCCCTTCTTTCATCAGTGGGCTGTAAACCTGGTAGAGAAGACGGGTGTGCCAAGGGGGTAAGCACTCTTGTTCCTTCCGTCTTCCACGCTGTGCAGTGGTCTCGGCTTCCGTGCTCACTTCTCTCTTTGAGGGAGACACAGAGGCACCGCATGTGACCGCACTTAGAAGCATCAAGGGAACTGTTCATCTTTGGCGTTTCCTGAGGCAAAAATCAAGGGCTGTTAGGAGCGGGAAGGAAGATGGAGCTAGACCTTCCAGGCTTACTGCAAAAGACAACGTTAGAATAAAACGCTCGAACTTGAAGAGGCTTCAGAGTCCAGCCGGTAACACTGTTCCCTGCCCCTCAGCGTCCTCTCCTGCCGAGTGAGGGCTGAGTGACCTTCTCAAGGTCACTCAACCAGCCAGGGGCTGAGCTAGAGCCAGAAGTCAGAGCTCTTCCTGCCCAGTCCAGTCCAGTCCCTTCTCTACTTGATCTTTTGGTTTCTTTCTACTAAATAAAAAATGAATAAAGATGTGATAGTGAATATTATCCATTGACTAGCAATGCTGATAATGACCTTTTACACAATTCTGGAGTTTTAGGCTGTTATCTTGGGGGAAACTTTAGGGACACGGAAAAGAACAAAGATAATCCCAGGTGGAAAAGACCAAACCCAGCCAGGTGGGTTCTTGGGAGATTAGTTTATTTCATCCCCATTGGCAAGAGGCTTTGAATTTCTTGATTTTATGGTCCTGCTTTTCTTTCTTTCTTTCCTTCCTTTTTTTTTTTTTTTTTTCTGTACTATTTCAGAGGGGAAGTAAGAATTCAGCTCTGTTGTGGAAGGTTGACCAGGCTGAATGCATTGGTCTGGGCTGTTTGGAATTTGTTACACATAACTTTTGAGGACATTTTGCCCCACTGCTCATTTGTTTCTCCTATGAAAACACTATCTGATAACTATTTCTATAAATCCATACCTACTCTACCCTCCAAAATTAGAATGAATTATTTTTTCTCTTTTCACCACTCTCTAGAATTTAAAAAGAAACTCTTGGATTATCTGACACTCTCTCAGCCCTCTGCCTTTTTTTTTTTTTCTTTAAAAAGAATGATTGTTTCAGGGCAGATGAAGAAGATGCATTCCCTTTAAGACCCAGTTAGCTATTTGTGTCTTCTGCAATTAACATGTGTTTATACCACCAGAGGGCTGGATCTTCTCCCCATTGCGCAGCTCTGGTCCTTTACCTAAAGCCACAGCCAGACATGCATTCAGCAACTGCCAAGAGATCAGTACGGAAGCCAGCTGGAGGGAAAGGTTAGAGCTCAGAATGGTTTAATCCAAACTCAGGGACAGAACTCATGCTTAACACAGCCATGGTCATGCTGGGGTGTGGTGCTGACTGGTACAGCTTCATCACGGGGTTTGTGGGCTGCACACAGACGTGACCTCTGCCTTTGCTTTTATTCCTCTTGTCCTTCTTCCTGACAGCCTGACAAATTAAAGCTTTGGGGAGACCCTGGTCAGTGATGAGTTATTTGTGTTGTAAAAATAGAATCCATTGCAGTAAGGATGCCCTTGGGACTTTTTGGATGTACATGTCACTGCTCCCAGCATTTGGGAGAAGGGCATGTGTATGTTTGTGTGTGTGTGCATGCATGCGTGTACGTAGGGGACAATCCTGTCCCACCTGTAAATGGATGGGAAAGCGTAGCATGGGAGGATTGGCCACCAGTCTCATCATAATAACAGAGATGGGGCTGAGAGCCATGTACCTTAAAGGTATCAATAAAGTAATAGATGTATGTTAAGTACAGACTCTGTGTGAGACATTTTTCTAGGTATTAGGGGATTTCAAATACTATGTATAAGGCTAGATTTTTTTCCATCAAGATGTTTAAATTATATATATTTTCACAAGATTCAGGAAGTCCAGCCATAAAAATGAGGTAACAAAACATGATAACAAGTGAGGTATCACTAGGCTATATATCACCAATTTCTAATATGAGCTTTGCTAACAAAAAGTGCTGGAGGTTCAGAAGCTGAAAAGATCGCTGGATCTTATAGAGTGTTTTGGCCCTGGGGAGATTTTGAGTTGAGGAGACAGAAAACTCAGTCTCCCCCCAAACCTTTAGGAATCCATAGGAGGGGCTCTCATTATGGCACACACTTTGGCCTCTTGGATTTTGTTTTCAGTCTGTGCTGAGTCCAGAGAAGCCCTGCCTTGAAGTTGGCCACCGAGATTAAGGACTGAGAATGCTTTCAGAATGGCATAACAGAATCAGAAAAGCAAACTGTCTTTAGTGGTGGTAATACCTATTCTCCAATTGCACATGATGAAAACCTTTGGACACTTTCCAGAAGTGGCTGGCTGAAAGGCAGCTGCTCTGTCTTTTTGAAACTGAGGTCAGGGTGTAATGTGCCTTACAGGGGCCTCATTTATGAATTTGCCACGTGCAGAGCATCCAGGGGCGTGGGGGGATGACAGTCCTGGCTAAGTGAGGTCATGCTATGGGCAAACCCGCCACGGCTCAACCTGAGATGCTGGCCTGGAGACCAGCATTTGCCTGGAGGGCTGCACGGTGATTTTCGTGGGCTCTAGGTACTTTTGCCTTCTTGGGTCTCTTTCTCCAAAAAGAATATTAAAAGTTATGTTTTACTGCTGTGTTCCTATAAAGGTGAGTATAATCCAGGCTAGAGTCATTATGACCTATTCATTGTTATATTTATTGTTTTCTTCTGGTTTTAAAGAAATTGGAATTCAGCCATTTTTGTGGTTGGCTGGAAGTGTGGTGGGCCCTCAGCCTTGGGTCTGCGGTGCCTGATGGAGAAGTTGGCTCTTTTTCCTCCCTTCCTGTCAGCCCCAGCCGTCTGGAAATTTTCACAGATAAGAAAACATGCCCAGAGACAGACGCCTTTTACCACACCCCTCCCAGTGTCATCTAATTGTTTCAGATGAGAAAACAAAACTAAACATTCCATTTCAAACCACGTCTTGTGACTTGGCTTTGGGAAATACTAACGTCAGCAGCCCATCATTTAATCAAAAATGGCACCCGTGGATATGTCAATTTTTAAAAGAAAACCTAATAATCTTGCTTTCCTGTGGCGTTTTGGAGACACATGTGCTTTGTCCATTCTTATATCTGAAAATGAGTCTTGCCAGTGTAAGAGGTCTGTTCACTGAAAGTACCACGGTAAAAAAGACCATTTCCTGCACTGAGGTTTGCAAGCTCAAGTAGAAAGGGGTGGGCAGGTGTTAGAAATGAGGCAAGCAGGTATGTGAGGGCCAGGAGGAGCTGAGAGCCCAAGCCTTCCCTGAAATGACTTCCCAGCTCCGGCTGACTGTCCCCAAGCAAAAATGCAGACTCGTACAGGCAGATCTTCCCACGTTTCAGAGAGAAGAGAAGAAATTGGGCCTTCGTGTTGAATCTTCAGTTTTAAAATATTGCCCGTGACTCCACCACTTTTCAAAGTACTCTATGGGCCAAACAAAACACCTCCGTAGGCCGTTTTCAATCTCTGTTCTAAACTGTCTCTCTTTCTGGTCTTGAATTAGCTCTGCTCCCTGGGTGCCAGAAAATATTCTTAACTCTTGGACCTCTGTCTCCCAAAAAGGGGCCCTTCTCTCTCCATGGTGAGGAGTCCTTGGTCTCCACACGCCCCAGCTTGTTTCCCATTTAACACGTCTTCCAACGCTGCAAAAGTGAATGTCCACCTTTCTCTAGGCAAATACTGTATGTCACAGCAATAAATCACCCACAACTTACTGTAAATCCCCAAAGCTGCATATCACTAACTCTACATCATCCCTGAAAATAACGTCATTAGGACCTCATAAACATACACTCTGTTTATTTAAGAACTGCAGGAGTTTTTTAAACATGGTTGCTGAGTCACGAGAGTGTATTTTCCAGGACATAAATGGAAGTGAACATAACCCCCTTAAATTGTCAGATTCTTTATAAGAAAAGAGGCCCAAATCTGTCTGTTCTACTAGTGTATTAACTTGACCAAAACAGAGTTGATTATACTAAGCGTGTCAGTGTTGATCATTGCTCGAGACTATTTTCTGACTTGCTCGGCTAAATGGGCACATTGCATGAACCTTGGTTTAATTTCTAACATATGTGGGTATGAAAGCATGGGTTAACATAGATAAACCCTGGCTGTAGTTTCATCACCCTAAAAGTTTCCAATTTGCTGAGCGTTAGGGTCAACTGATGAAACTCTCATGTTATGGCCCCTTCAAAAACAAAATCGAAAGCACCTCTGGACCTTTCTTCCCAGATATGGTCTCAAGTCTGAGCCATATCGCTATCTCCTGACTTTTCACTTTTTACATGGAAACTTGGCAGTTAATTTTTGGATAGCATTAGGCTCTGCTTCAATATAGAACCCAGAGCTCAGATATTCTCAGAGCTGGAAAAGAGATGACCATTCCATTATGATAACCCTGATTCTAGTAGAGCTGCTTCATCAGTCTGGTGTCCAAATGGAAAAAACTCATACTACCTTTCACTGATCATGATTCTCTCAGGAGGAAACCACAGGTAGGGCTCCAGGGTCTACCTGTTCGACGTTGGAATCTACAGTAAGGCATTTGTCCTTCTCAACAAAGATATTCTACCCATGTTCCTAGTCATGCAGACCTCCTATTCAGACAGAGTCCCCGTTCCTTGCCTTGAGAGCTGGTGTTTTTACCTCGTCCTCCCAGCCCCCTCAGAAAATGCAGAAAATGAACCCACAGCCCAGTTTGAGATGCACTTGATCTTGATGCCCTAGAGGGAACTGCAGAGCCCGTATGTAGAGAAAGGTGAAGAACATGAGGCTACTGGATGACTCCACCTGGCACATCATGCGTTTTCCTCTAGCAGCGGGAGCGAGTGGGCGAGGAGTGCATTAAGGAGTTTGCCCTCTTCATAACAGCATGAACGGGAATAATGAGGCCAGGTCTGGAAAGAGCGGCGTTAATAATTGCGAAGTGCCCTGGGCAGCCATGCGGCCTGGCTGTGCCTTCGAGCGCAGTCTGTTACCAAGTACGTGGTGAGGCTGGGGGGTAGGCAAGGAGGGGGCACGGGTGCAAGGAGGGGGCACGTGGGGCCTGTGTGTCTCATGCATGCGTGTACATATGCTTGGAGGAGGACGAATGAGTAACAGTTGGGAGCTACGGCAAGTAAAATGATAGAAAGCACTGTGTGTAGATTACTGTGTACGATGGTGGTGGTTCTTCTGTGGGTCAAGCACCTTTTTGGGGATTTGATGAGCGCTATAGGAATTTTTGCCTGCCAGGGACCCTCGAGTTGGTCCATGAACCCTAAGCGAAGGATCTCTGCTCTGTAGATGATCCTTGGCTCCTCTGCTCGCTCATTCCTGTTTCTTGTGCCATTAGGATCAAGTGGCAGACAGAGGGCAGTCTTCATAGCCAAAGATTAAGCGGAGATTGGTGGGGAATCCTCTCCCCTTCTGCCATACAAAACACGTCTCAGTGTGAGTTTCTCTGCAGTGGATATCTCTTCTTGCGTCATACCCTTTCCCCCAATGCTTTTGAAATCTTGAAAATGTAGGGGCAATGCTAATGAGACTAGGGAAGGGAGGCCCTAGACCCCCCAGCTATTCCTTTAATACCAGGCAACACGGAAAGCAGTATGTAAAGTGGGATGGGTCTATAGGGCAGAGCCTAAATACTCTTTGTTTTCTGCATCTCTCATACATTGTGGGTAAGCACCTGTTTTTAGGGGAAATTTTCCTCCTTGATCTCTGAGTCAGGGATGCAAATAATCTCCAGCCAAAACCACTCCTTCTGAGACCCAGCTCTGGAGCACCAGGACCTGGGCATCGTTGGGGTGCCCAAACAGATGCAAAAAGCAGCTGCCACCTCTCCTCAAGGCTGTGACTCTTCCCCACCCCTGGAGAGTCGCTGGGGACCATTGTGGGTGCATCCGACCAGCCTTCAGACCAGTTTGACAGAAAACAGAAGAGTGGCTTCTGAGAGAAGCCCCATCTCCCCTTAATTCCCTGCCTCCTTTGGATTTCTTGTTGCCCTCACCTGTCTCCAAGCCGGTCGACTGTGACAGTTTAATTGGTGCAGGGAAGGCAGGATGGGGAGAAGCAGGCAGGGGTGACAGGCATTCTGGAAGACGGAGATTCCCCAGAGATGAATGAGGGGGGAACCCTGACAGACAGGCTTGAGAGGGCTGCGTGCAGGCAGAAGGTCACTGACCCTTGCTTGGAAAGAGCATTGAGTGAAGAGGAGACTTTTGCCAGCTCCCTCCTCCCAGAGCTGCCTGGGCCAGGATTGTACATTCATGTGTGTTGTCGATACCCCGTCCACTGAGGGGCAGGGAGGTCGGCTGGGGGGCTCTGGCTGGGAATGAGAATGGGTGGAAAGGAAAGGCAGTGCCGCCCAGTGGTTAGCAGCAGGCTCTGGAATCAGACCTTCATGGACTTAATCCTGCTCTACCACTTTAGTGCTGTGTGTCCTTGGGTAAGCTGGTTAACCTCTCCCAGCTTTGTGCAGTAGGGTGAAAATGGTGATGAGGGATGATGCTAGTGCCTTCCTTGGAGCAGTGTGTGGTGAGAATTAGGTGATGCATGTAAAAGCTCTTAGTATACTGCCCAGCATGAAAGTGGCCAAAAAAGCATTAGATATGATTGTTATTGTCCTTTTGAGGTTTGCTTTGAAACTTTAAATCAGGTCTTTAAATAGAGACACGATGTGAACACATTAAAGTTAAGGGGACAAAAAAACCCAAGATGTATTGCAAAGCAGTGACGTGATTAATTATCAAGGTAGTGGGCAAGACCTGAGTGTCTTAAAACTGCAAGTCTCAACTTGTTACTGATTTGTAAAAGCATTAGAGTGGGCCACAGCATTCATCTTTAAAAAAGGGAGATTGAACAGCCTTAGATAAAAATATTGCTCTGGAAGGTCAATGTGATTACGTGAAACTTTTCTTTCAGTAATATATACAGATCTCTATATACTGTGTAAACATAAGTGTGTACTGGTTTGTGATGTAAGATATATTTCTTCCTGTGGGTTTTGCTAAAAAGCAGCTTGAGAAACACAAGCTTTGAGTCCAGAGGAGGGCATGCTTTCTGGGCTGCAGTAATTTAGGGCATCTTCAGGGAGAAAGGGAGACTAGGTCTGGGTCCCCAGGCATGGGTGGAACTTAGATAATACAGAAGAAGGGGAGAGGGTGAGCAGTCCACAAGACCACTCACTTCTGACACCAACTGCAGGTTCAGGGAGCTCGCCAAACCACCCCCAGCTTTGATAATTTGTTAGAAGGACCACAGAACTCATTGAAAGCTGTTATGCTCACAACCAGTTTACTACAAGGAAAGGATACAGATTAAAATCAGCCAAGTATATGTGTTAGCATACGGTATTTGTTTTTCTCTTTCTATATACGGAGTCCAAGAAAAAATCGTTCTGATGAACATAGGGGCAGGACAGGAATAAAGACGCAGATGTAGAGAATGGACTTGAGGACACGGGGAGGGGGAAGGGTAAGCTGGGACGAAGTGAGAGAGTGGCATGGACATATATATGCTACCAAATGTAAGATAGATAGCTAGTGGGAAGCAGCTACATAGCACAGGGAGATCAGCTCGGTGCTTTGCGACCACCTAGAGGGGTGGGGTAAGGAGGGTGGAAGGGAGTCGCAAGAGGGAGGGGATATGGGGATATACGTATGCATATAGCTGATTCACTTTGTTATACAGCAGAAACTAATACAACACTGTAAAGCAATTATACTCCAGTAAAGATGTTAAAAAAAAAAAAAAAGTGAAAAAGAAATCAGCCAAGGGAAGAGACGCACAGGGCAGACACAGGGAAATACCAAGCACAGAGCTTCCACACTGTTCTCTCCCTTTGGAGTCAAGGCAGTGGCACTTTTCCAGCATTGATGTATAACAGCGTATGAGGAATTTTGCAAACCTGGGAAGCTCACTGAACCTCAGAGTTTTTACTGGGACTCAATCACATAAACCTGGGTGACTGCTCACGTGGCCGGCCTTACTCTTCAGCCACTTTGGAGCTTGACAGATTCCACGTGACCCAAAGCCTCCACGTATATCACACTGTTGGACTTTCTTGTGTGGTTTACCACCCTCCCCCTGCTCCCAATCTTATTGTTACTACCTGGCTGACCCAAGACCCCCCAGGCAAAGACTTTGTTCAGACATGACATCCCAAGGACTGAGAAAATGCCTCCCAGCAGCTGAGGGCCAAGGGCAGACTTCTCTCGGGCAAGGCTAGCATCTTTACAGCAGTCAATGGGGGGACTGGGCTGGCTGGAGGAGGAGTCTCTCTTGGAGAAGACTGGGGGTGGGTCTTTCGATCACACGCATGAATAGTAGAGGAGAGGGAAATACCACTTTAGAAAATGTGGTGTTTCCCCGGTCTGTTAATGTCAGCAAAATCACCATTGAATGTGATTATCTGTCCCCTCGGTCCCCGTGTACACCCAAGCTGAATAACTTGTCAGGTGAGCCTGCAGCTGGTAAAATGAAACTGGGCACAGGGGCCAGGAAGGGGGCTGCTGGATGCATGCTCCCCATGTGACCGAGCTGCCCAGGGCACAGTGGGCCTCTGTTTTCACCCCATTTGCTGCCATCTCAAAGTGACCAGGAGTCTTCCTGTGCCCTGTTCCTTTGCAGACCCAGTGGATGGGTCTCCAGGTGCCCTTGGCAGCTTTGGTAAGGAGAACATCTGTCTCCCTGCTTCAGTTTAACTTCCCTACTACTGTAAGGCTTGATGAGGTCAAAACCAGAAAACACTGAGGCCTCAAGCTGGGGATAAAATGCAGATCCGGTGTATCATCAGGCCATGCTACCTGCTTGCCACCTGACAAATGAGACAATCTCCAGCCAGGGACGGTTTGTAATTGTGCAATCAAATTAACTTGGATTTCAGCTTAATGAAGTGCTTAATGTCCCGAATGAGGCCGAGCCCTAATAATTAGAGAAACAAACTGGACCCCAGGAAAGCAAAGAACAGACTTCAGTTAATGCCTATTAGTATTAATTGTGCTTGCAAAATAAACCTTTTCAAATATTTATCCTCTCATGTGAGGCAATCCAATAGTTTTGCTGTATTTTTGCTAAGGGGCTTTTCTGCTGTGGCTCATCAACAGGACAGTGGAAAGAACATTTTACTGGAAATGTCTGCTGAACTCTACATCCTAGGACATATTTCTTAACTTCACAGGATTTCAGCTTTCTCAATTGGACAATAAGAAAAATCCTCCTCTCTTTCTCTGAAATTCCCGTTTTTTCCCCCTAGAAGTGTTTTGTTGTAGTAAAACAACTGATACTCTGGAGGCAGGTAGACCTGGTTACAAATCCTGACTCTGTCACTTACTAGCTGTGTGACCTTGGGAAAAAATTAACCTCTCTGAGCCTTTGTTTCCACAACTCTAAATATGGATAATAATCATTCCTGCTCCTTAGTTCTGAGAACAGTAAATGAGATACTGCACATAAAGCACGTACTACAGGACACAGGACATACTGGCACTTATTAAATCTGATGATGATAATATAAATGTGAAATTATTTTCAGTATGAATTATACATCACTAACTTGGTATCAGTAATTTTTATTTTCATTAAGATGATGATTTCACTCTTGTTTAGAAAATGACTGATGATTCAGTAATTAACTCAAGAAACATTTATTGAATGGGTATTCTGTGCCAGGCACTACATTAAGCGCTGGGCACTTACCGATTGTAGTGTCAGAGGGAAACGGGCAATAAACATGTCGACAAATAAATAAATAAGTTGATGATCATTGCTGGGAAAAAATAAAACTGGTGATGGGAAAATCAAGGTTTCTTAGCTTTTTTCGTGCTGAGGACTCCTTTGGTGGTCTTGTGAAGACTATGACCCCACCTTTCACAATATTTATAAATGCATACTATAAAAACATTGGATTACAAGAAAACCAGTTATATTGAAATACAGTTATCAGAATATAAAAACAAATTCATTTTTGAGGATGTGTGCTTCTTGATTAGTGCATTATCAAGACCAAGAGCAACAGTTCTAATACACCTCTATAATTTTAAAGTAGGATTCATGTAAATGACATTTTGAGATATCTGCCTCTGTTATAATCATATATGTAACTATCTGGGATTTTTTATTGATAACAAAGTTAGAAGTATCATTAATATTCTTCTAGTTTGTCATTCATATATATATATATATATATATATATATATATACATATACATACACACACACATGGAAATGGCAAATTTGAGTTAGAGGTTCATAAAAGTAAAGATGTAATTTTTCTCATCCAAGTTCATGGACTTCCTAAATATTATCCAAGGACTTCTTGGGACTCTGTGGCCCCTGGGTAAGAACCTTGGCAATAGAGAGTGATTTGTGATGGGGGCTGAGCTGTTTACTGAGAGATGAATCATGTGATTTCTGCTTTTAAGAAGCCATTCTGGACATATAGATGAACAGAATAGAATTGAGAGTTCAGAAATAAACCCATGCATCTGTAGTTGATTGATTTTTTTTATAAGGGTGCCAAAATTACTCAATGGGGAAAGAGTAGTATTTTTTTTAAAAAGGTGCTGGGACAACTGGATAGCCATTTGTAAAAGAATGAAGTGTGTTTGACCCTTACCTTACATCATATACAATATTAACTCAAAAGGGATCAAAGACCTAATGTAAGAGCAGAAACTATTAAACCTTTAGGAGAAAACATAGGGGTCAACATTTGTGGCATAGATTTGGCAGTTAATTCTTAGGTATGATACCAAAAGCATAGCAACAAAAGAAAAATATAGATAAATTGAACCTGATCAAAATTTAAAACTTTGGGTTTCAAAAGACACTACCAAGAAGTGAAAAGACAACACAGAGAATGGGAGAATACACTTGCATATCGTGTATCTGATGAGACTTGTATCTAGAACACATAATGAATTCCTACAACTCAGTAATAAAATACAACCCAATGAAAAATTGGAGCAAAGGATAGATATTCATTAACACATTTGTCATCATGGAATTGCAAATCAAAACCACAATGAAGTACCACTTCACACATACTAGTATGGCTGTAATAAAAAAGATAGCTCATAACAAGTGTTGGCAAGGGCAAAGATGTGGACAAACTGCAACCTTTGTAAGTTGCTGATGGGAATGTAAAATGATGCAGTAGCTTTGGAAGGCAGTCTGGCAATTCTTCAAAAAGTTAAACATGGAGTTGCCATAAGACGTGGCTATTCCACTCCTAGGTATATACCCAAAAGAAATGAAAATATATGCTTATGTAAAACTTGTACCTGAATGTTCATAGCAGCATTATTCATAATAGCCAAAATGTGGGAACAACCTAAATGTCCATCAGTGGACAGTTGGATTAACATAATATGGTATATCCATGCAATGGAATATTATTTGGCCATAAAAAGGAATGAAGTACTGTTACATGCCACAACACGGGTGAACCTTGAAAACACTGCTAAGTGAAAGAAACCAGTCACAAAAGACCGCATATTATATGACTTCATTTATATGAAAGTCCAGAATAGGCAAATATATAGAGACAGAGGATAGGTTAATGTTTGCTTTAGGCCTTGCAGAGTGGGAAGATTGGGAATTGATAGCTAAAGGATGCAGGATTTCTTTTTTTTTTTTTTAATAGATTTCAGCTGTTTTATTTTATTTACTTTTTAATGTTTATTTGTAAATTTTTATTTATTTTATTTTTGGTTACGTTGGGTCTTCTGCGTGCGGGCTTTCTCTAGTTGTGTCGAGTGGGGGTTACTCTTCGTTGCGGTGCGCGGGCTTCTCATTGCAGTGGCTTCTCTTGTTGTAGAGCATGGGCTCTAGACCGCAGGCTCAGTAGTTGTGGTGCACGGGCTTAGTTGCTCCGTGGCATGGGGGATCTTCCCGGACCAGGGATGGAACCCGTGTCCCCTGCATTGGCAGGTGGATTCTTAACCACTGTGCCAGTGGGGAAGTCCCTAGGGTTTCTTTTTTTTTTTTTTTTTTTAAGACAGTGAAATAGAAAGTCTTATTTATTTATTTATTTATGGCTGTGTTGGGTCTCCGTTTCTGTGCGAGGGCTTTCTCTAGTTGCGGCAAGTGGGGGCCACTCTTCATCGCGGTGCACGGGCCTCTCACCATCGCGGCCTCTCTTGTTGCAGAGCACAGGCTCCAGACGCGCAGGCTCAGTAATTGTGGCTCACGGGCCTAGTTGTTCTGCGGCATGTGGGATCTTCCCAGACCAGGGCTCGAACCCCTGTCCCCTGCATTGGCAGGCAGATTCTCAACCACTGCGCCACCAGGGAAGCCCAGGGTTTCTTTTTTGAGGTGATGAAAATGTTCTAAAATTGAGTGTGGTGATCGTTGCACAACTCTGTGAATATACTAAAGACCATTGAATTGTACACTTTAAATGGGTGAATTGTGTGGTATATGAATTATAACTCAATAAAGCTGTTAGCAAAAATAGTCATTTTGATTGTGATGCAGAGAAGAGAGCGTAAAGCACAAGATTTTTATCTTGCAAAGAGTATTTGGGAGGCTGTTTCATTAGTTCCAGATGAGAGGGTGATGTCTTGGGCTAGGAGCGAGGCAGTGGAGGTGGTGAGCACATACTGTGGGGTATCATGGAAAGAATGTGCTGTTTAGTTGAAAATAGAAGTCAGGAGTGACTTCTAGGTTGTGAACCTTAATAACTAGTATTTTCCTTACAGAAGACCAGAGTTTCAGTTCCAGTCTGTAGAAATATTGAGAGGATTAGTGGTAGACCTGAACACTACAAATTTCAGAGAGCTGGGTGGCAAGGTATTATCATCATCAATTTCATTGTAACTTTTAACAGAGAAGAGTATTCATTGTGTATATGCATACACACATATTTACATGCATACTCATGCATTTTAAGGCAACAACATAAAAACCACACACTTCAGAAAGCCAAGGCAGGGCAGAAAGAATGAACCACTAACCTCACTACTTCTCATGCCAATGCAAATTTGTTCAGCGGAAAGAGATCAGCGTAAGTAGGAAAGGATCTATTCAAGAATTTATGTATCTTAAACATGTTCATCAAGCATAATGTGTCAGTACTCCATTCCTTTTTATGGCTGAATAATATTCCATTGTATGGATATAACACATTTTGTTTATCCATTTATCTGTTGATGGGCATTTGGGTTGTTTTCACCTTTTAGCTATTGTGACTAATGCTGCTGTGAACATTTGTGTACAAGTATTTGTTTGAACTCCTATTTTCAATTCTTACATACCTAGGAATAGAATTGCTGGGTCATCTAACAATTTGAAATTTTTGAGGAATCACTAAACTGTTTTCCACAGTAGTTGTACCATTTTACATTCCCACCAACAATGTGTGAATTGTCTACATCCTTGTCAATGCTTGGTTTTTTTTCCTATTTTTTTGTTTTGTTTTTGTTTGCTTATAGCCACTATTCTTTGCCTTTGATTTCTGGAGTAAAAGCAGCTTACGCTCAGCATTTGATTCCCACCCTGGTTCATGTGAGGGAGTTTGCTCCATCTACCATGACAGTTTTAGGAGTGGGCCAGCAGGGCAATGTGGGAAGAGCAGGTCTGCCTCTTTCTAGGAGTGTAACCTTGGGCAAGTTATAATCTCTGTGAGTCTTAGTCATTTCGCCTGTACAATGGCCATGATACTACCTACCTTAACACTAAGGTGAAGATATGAATAACTTCCTAGCACATGCCTAGAAGATAGTAGGCTGAATAAATTATCTTCTTTCTCAACAGTGAATACCAGTAGAGGGAAAGAGATGGATTTTAAATAATCTGCTTTTAAATTCTTATTATTTTTGGTATTGAACTTTATCATAGAGTGTTTTCTTTGCAGTGGGTTTCCTGCCAAATCATGCTTGATTAAATTAATACTGAAATTTTAATATATTTATTCTCTATGTGTATACCTGTTGCTGGGGGTGAGAGGGATGAATCTATATGACAAAATCAGGAAGATAAACTGGGCTACCTCTTGATCTTGAGATTCCTCAGGTGGGTGACCCATCTTTGTTTACTTTCCACAGTATCCATGGTTCAGGATGGACTTGGAGTGGTTATTGATCAGAACGTGGCCTTCTTATCATTCTAACAAAATGAAAAAGCTGTGGCCCACAAGCTGCTTCATTAACTTTGGAAAAGTCAGCAACTATTTATATTACTCATGATGTAAACCTGCATCCCTACATAAAAATTTCAGCTACATCTTCTAAATAACACCCACTGATAAGTCCCAGCGATACAGTTTTCACGGTGGATTTTTTTTTTTTTTCTTGGTCTCACGCGCTGTAGGTCCTCACATGGCAAGTGCTGAGGGCCACTCCTCCCTTGGGGTTTGGCCCTGATGGAGAGAGGTGCCTCGTGACTACAGGTGGCTTGAGCTGGAATTTCTGATCACTGGTGGTGGTTAAATAATGGGAGAGAATGAGAAAAGCAGGAAGAGTGTTTAGGCCCAATGCCCAAATAGCTCAGAGCATGGTAGACCAAGGAGACTCCTGGACAGACTAATAATTTTGCATGCCTTCAAATTGATATTCTTTACATATTTATTAAATATTTATTTAGCGAAGAGACTAAGCTTCCTGCTGGGGAAGAGAAGGAGGGGGAGGAAGAAAACTGCTGCAGAGGTACCTCTGAGGCTCTGACCAGCCACCTCAGCAGTTCAGAGAGCCTCTCTTGGTCTTTGAATTTGTCCTTACAGAATCTTACCTCCTCACAAGTGGATTGTCCATGTCTTCTTCCTAATCATGCGTAGTCAGTACTCTTGCTGAAAATCCCATTTTTTTATTGTGTTACTTTTCCATTGATCTCTCGGGCATCTTATACATTGACCCCCAGGACACTGACCGGTTGGCCCAGCCCCTAATTCATCTCTGGCCAAGAATTTTCCAAAAAGTTTTTAATGAAATGCTTACTCTGTGGCAGGCATTGTGCTCAGCCCCGTGTAAATGTCACCTTAATTCATCCTCACAGCAGCCTGTAAGGTGGGCACTAGTATTACCCCCATTACAGGTGAGGAAACCAGGGCACAGAGAGGTTAAAGTGGCAGCTAGGATGTGGCACAAGGAGGATTTGAATCCATGTCTTTAACTTTAGTCCCTACATGTGTCTTGGGCAAAATTGCGTATTATTTCTTTCAAAGTCAGGATTCTAGATCCTCTGATAATGATAACAAGTGAAAGCAGTTTGGGGACAATTTGATCCTAAAATATCACATGTACCAACCCTAGTGATTTATTTCAGAGCGAAAACGGTTATAATCACTAAGTATAAGTATACATGTAATGTAATTCTTTCTGAGAACCGGTGGGAGCTACCCATCTAGAAAGGTGGTTCTGTTTTAATTTGGTTCCTAGGAAGTTAGCATTGTGTCATAATTCGCATTCGGCATTACTCTCCAAGTCCCTGACTGACCAAAGCTTTAGAATGATGGGACTCTGAAGTTCGCAGGCATCTTGGGGGGCCTGGTGAACCTCAGAACCAGAACCTGGGTTTAGTCAGACGCTCAGCAGAGAAAGTAATTAATCGCTTTTCCTATCTGCAGCTAATTACCAAAAAAATGCCAAGAACCTAACAGAAAATTTTCCACCTTCTGCTTTTCTCCATGGACTTTAAATTGCTTGATATTCTGTCTGTTTCCAGGGTGTTGACGTCAGTGTTAACGGCATGCACAGAATAATTATCTAATATGCCATAAACTCCATGCTATGGTCTGGCAAAGGAAATGACTGCCCCAGGGAAAGGGGAAGTTGGATTATATAAAAAAGCAATAAGCTTTTCCTTAATTACTCCCTAAGAAGGAGAATTCTAGCTTTTAAGATAAACTAAAAGTACAAAAATAGCATATTTTGCAACGATGGAAGTGCATCTCTCTCTTAGAATACTAAAATTGTTTTCTGGACATTGGCTGTTTGTAAAATGGAGACCATAAGAATCTCCAGTTATGCCCCCAGGAGTGTGTGGCCGTCCCAATATCCCCCCCCCCCCCTTTTATCTGAAGCCCCTCCTTATGGGGTGAACAGGTTTCCTCAGAGCCGATATGATTCATTCCTCTTCTCTCCTGAAAGCATCAAGTCCTGGGCTGAGCGAGGGAAGGATAAATGACTCCCAGTAGCCATGTTGTAAGTTACTTAGTGCTAGTTGTCAGTTCTTTTCTCCCTGGGAAGGGTTTGAAATGAGATTGTTTTCGACAGACTGTCCATGATAAATGATTTTCTGAGTAAGAAATTGCTTTCAGTGCTGAACCTCACCAAATCACCCTGACAGATGTTTGTGGCTGCGGGGGACATTCTGTTGCCATCTTATGCTTGGGGGGGGAGTGGGAGGCTTGGATCTCCAGGCAGAATGGGTCCGATAGGCTGTCTCCTGGGTGATGACAAAAGAGGGACAGGGATCTTTGTTTCTGGACTGTGCATTTCCTCAGCTCCTTTCTGCTGATGTTAACCTTTTAGCTGAAAATCCAGAATATTTGAGATCCGAGAGAAAAAGTAGATAGACTAAAGGAATGGATACATCTGTTAGTTCTGGGCTCTGCTGTTGTTTCCATGTTAGGAGTGAAGCCACTAGTATCAGTTATAAATAGAACAGCGATATGTACACACAGCGGGGGCATGAACCTTCTAGGCGATGTTCTCAACCTCTTTATTAGTCTGTGACCCTTCCTGAAAAATCGTAAAAAGAGCATGCGCTCCTTCAATATTATTTAGCATTTCAAAAGAGATTAAATACCGTGTCTAAAATCACAAAGGGCTGGTGGAGCACGCCTGTTCCAGCTGTTCAGAGCCCTCCTTCCTCCCCTAGACTCTGGGAGAACGTGGGCCTCCTGCGTGATGGTTGCATGTCTCTTGGCAACAGAGGTCCCAGGGCGTTGGTGGGAAGGTACCTCCAGAGCTAGAATCTGGGGTCTCAACGGCAGCATCACGGAGTTGTTTAGTCAATGCCCAGGTGAGATGATGACCCTTCGGGAGGGGCCCATAGTGCTGTCTGAGCTGTGGACGGGGCCTCAGCAGTTTCGGTTTCAGAGGAGGTTGTTCCCCTCCTCTATGTGGGCATGTGGCCACCGTGGCCCCTTGGCTGCCTGCCGGGTCCTGGTCCTGAAGTCACAGGAGGAGGGCCACAAATGCCTCTCCAGTGATGGTTACACGGTGGCCCACGGCCCAGGGCAGCCCTGTGAGCTGCCTGTGGCCAACTGCAGGAGGGTCACAAGCCTCCTGCTGCCTGGGTTCAGAGAGGAGACACAGTGGGATGCTGTACTCTGAGGGCCTACGCTAGGGAAGAACTGGCTCCCAGGTGGGTGGGGGCAACAGCACACCCCAGAAAATTACTTGGGATACCAGTTGGCTTCCGTTGTGACTTCAGAAGCCAGGTCTATTGAGAGCTTACTGGTCATGGTGGTCTCCTGGGGCAGGTGGAGGAGGATGGGCCATGCTCCCCGTCCCCACCTAGTTCTTCCTGAAATGATACCCCATCTTCCTAATAGCCTCTTTTTATACACACACATGGGTAAACTGAGGCCTGAGAGGAAATATACATGCCAAGACCACCCGGTTGGTCAACTTCAATGCCAGCCTGTTTTGCGGCAACGTCCATTCCCCTCTGTCTGTCCTCACCCTGCTCGGATCGTCTCTGCTTGGTGAGCCCAGTGACATTCTCCCCTCTCTCAGGATACTGCAGGGGAGGACTCAGTAAGGCAACATCGCTAGTAAAGCTGAGAGTCAATAGCCTAGCACCGCCTACTGGATTGACATTTTTCATGCATCCATCAAACACTTATTGAACCTTATTATGCACCAGGCTCTGTGCTGGGCGGTGGGGCCACAGAAGAGAATAGAAAAGGTTTCCTGCCCCTGAGGGGCTCATAGTCGCAAATGGAATCTGACAACTGATGGTAGTGGTAATAACAGCAGCAACAAAAGTGTATTGAGTGCTTACTCGGTGCTCGCCCGCAGTCGAAGCATTTCCTTCTTATCAGCCCATCTAAGCCTCACCGCTATCACCATCCTCACTTTATAGGTGAGGAAGCTGGGCTTCAGAGAAGGTAAAGAGCTCCCCAAGCACCACGTCGGTAATGGGTGGCACCACCGCCACCTGAATCCTGGGAGCTCCAGCTCCAGGGATGGATGCTCTAAATTGGCATTCCAGCTGAGGTGGGTCTGGGACAGGGTGGGTGTAAGGGGAGGGAGCGGTCAGCACCTTGGTGGGTGAGGAAAAGCTGCTCCAGGGAGCTGATGCTTGAGCTTGGGTCCTGAGTCTTCCCAAGGTGTCCTGGTCTTCGGCATCATCCACTGGGCTCAGGTTCTAGGTTCTGGGATTGCCCCATAGCCCTTTCTTGTAGTGTGAGGACCCTGCAAAGGAGGTGAGTTTTCCAGTGTTCTCCCTCTAGATCTAGGGACTTGGGAGCTGTATGCAGAAAGGAGAATTTGCATATCTATGTGCTCAGCTCTGTTTTCAGAACAGACTTTCAAAGTCACCGTAGTGTGGGATCAAAAGCCTTTTAGGAACCTTTCAGAAGTAATGTGGCTCCTCTCCCAAACTGGGGTTAAGAGTCATGGGCCTTGGACCATGCCTTGTTGGTTAGAATAGAGATTGGAATAATTGACTCTCTGTTTTGGGAGCAGACACATCTAGGGCTTATTAGATGAGCTGAACCCCAGGTGTGTCTGGGTCCATGAAACTGTAACCCCAGATGTATGGCAAATATGGCAAGAGGAGAGAGACAGAGTCAGAGATCGAGGCAGACCAGCGCATGGAAAGCTCCCCTTTGTCTGTGCCCCAGCTTTAGCAGCAGGCCGATAGCAGACGCGTGGCAGGAAAAGCTGTCCAGACCCTTCTGTGAGCGCCAGGTTCGTGCTGGGAGAGGCAGTTGGCTTGCTCAAGGACCACCCTCTTCTGGAACTTGTCTGATGTCAGGTGGGTATACCAAGTAGTGACACTTCCCATATACTTACTGTCCCGAATCTCTGGCTCGTTGGGCTCTTTGGTCCTGCAAGTGAGCCAGCATCACCAAGGTGCTCCTCTTCACTTTGCCCATGACCTCTGCCTAAGGTCACCCTCCTTGAAAATGTGCCGCCTAGGGAAGTGGCCCTCGGTCAGGGGACAACCCCCCAGAACTGAGGAAGGACAGGAGGCATGGCCGCCATCACCCTGGCAGTGGCTCTTGGAACCTTTGACCTGACCCTCCTGCCTTCTGGGTTTCCTTCCACCATGTCTCCGTGTCCGATCAGGAAGGTGTCCTAAGAGATCACCACTGTCATGTGGTTCTCATTCTTGGTTCATCCTGGGCACATTCTCACTCTCCTGCCATCTCTTTTAAACTTGTTTTGTTAAAGACAGTTTCTTTAACTGGAGAGTAAGGCTGATAAGTACGACTTTAAAGATGACAGTACAGGTGGGCAGGAATTACCTGAGCAGTGCCAAGGTGAGCAAGTGGCCGGGTCAGTATCACCCAAAAAACCAACATAGTCTCTCACAACATGGTCTGATGAGAAAAACTATGACGACTATAAATGGCTTCCAAATTATGGTTCTTCATAGCCAAAGAGAAATGTCATAAGTATTTAAACGCAGTTCAACTCTGCAGTAGCACACACCAGATCCAATTCATAATGTAAAGTCAGACATCTAGAGAACGGCAATCAGCTCCAATCCCTGACCTAGTCTCAGCTAATTACACTAAAGGTTTTTTTTTTTTTTTTTCTTTTTTCTGGGGGTCAGGGCAACTTTGCCTTGGGAAGCAGAAATGCAGAAATGGGGTCCTCTTGTCCCCAGTGTTTTCCTGGCCCTATTTCCCTGGAATCTGGCCAATAAAACAGGAGCCAACTAATCAGGATGTTTCTGGATTTATTGCTGCTGTTCTGGAAGCCCCAGCAGCCAAAGGGTCTAGAATCATTCCGTTGGCGTTCACCCCAGAGGGCCAGCTGGCTCAGGTAGAACCAGGCTGTCTTTGGGGTGGAGAAGATGTGATCTTGCAGCAGGACCCCTGGTGGCTGGCTATGCAGGCTCCCTCAGGTCACTTTAGTACCTTTACAGTGATGCAGCTTCGCATTTTACGTGACTGAAATATTCAGACCTCGCTTATCATATTATGTTGGGTGGGAGGGGGCAGTAGGTTAGAGTGGGTGGGGAAACAGAAGGTTGGAGGTTTATTTGAATTCAGATTGGGCATTTCACTATGAGATCCATAAAAATGATTATAATCTAATATGATGCTCAGAAAAGAGGGCTCCTACTATCTGATTCTTGTGGATTTCCTAGGGACCGTCCCAGCCTGATTGTCTTTGTAGAATAGTGACCTTTATCTGTAACAAAGCCTGAGACGCACCTCCCAAAGACAGGAGAGCAAGTTCACTGCTAATGAGCCTAGATTCACCTTTTTTCTCCTGTAGAGAGGATTTTCATTTTGCTTCTTCTGTAGATGAATGCTATGTGCTTTCATGTATTATTTTGTTTAATCAATTAATAATCCTGGAATGAAGATGTTATTATCATCATCATTTTACAGATGAGGAAACGGAGGCTCAGGGAAGTTAGGACGCTGGTCTAAATTCATACAACCTGTAAGTGACAGAGCTGGGATTTGAGTCTACCTGGCTCCAAAGTCCAGACTCTGCCACTCTGCATCGTGAATGTCCTTGTGATGCAGTGGTTAGGTAGGTATGGAGTAGTTCTTTAATGCTTAATGCTTTTTGGAAGGTGGTGGTGGACATAGACCTCCTTAAAATTTTTATGAAAACTGTAGACCTGTGGGTGGGCAGAGAGTCAGGGTACACCTTGACCCCACAGTTTTGCACTCAATTTCCAGCAGTCTAGGGGACTGTGGACCCCATCTGTGGATTATGTACGCCTAGGGGAGTCCTGGGATCTCAGGTTAAGCTAATTAGGGTTTGGGGAGCTTCATTAAAAGTAAAAGATTCATGGAAATTCCCTGGCAGTCAGTGCTTGGGACTCAGAGCTTTCACAGCCAGGACCCAGGTTCATTCCCTGGTCGGGGAACTGGGATCCTGCGTGACGCATGGTGCGGCCAAAAAAAAAAAAAGTAAAAGATCCATTGACAATTTTTAAAGAAAATGATTGGGTGATTGGAAGACCATTTCCAGAAATTTCCTTTTGGTTCTTTAGGAATAAAGAGCAGGGAAGGAGAAGGAGGATGGAGGGGAAATGAGAGAAGGGAAGAGGAAGCAGGATGGATGGCATTAAGGAATTATCCAGCAAGCAGTAAAAGCAATTTGCACTGTGAATAATTAAGGTTGTTCAGCCCCTCCGGAGTTGGCTGAAGCACCATTCACAAGCACTTTCTTCTTTCAGGTTAAAATTAATTGGAGTGTTGGTTTATTTATCTTTTCCCTCAGTAAACCAAATGATTCATCCTGATTTATAAACTTTCCACCTATCCACTGTCTATTAAGGCCAGTGGGGGTGAGCGATTGATGATTTGATTGTACTCCCCAGGGCCAGTGTTTGTAGAACCCAGACGCAGGTGGCCGGGTCACAGACCGCTAGAGACTTCTCAGAGCCTGGAATCTCTAGTTTCTTTGAAAAGGGAAAACAGGTGGCCTCATGAATGTGGGTGTCTTATATGTCTTCAGGCACACTTTTTTGCAGAAACTGGAATATATGGCTAAAAAGGGTAAGGAGAATTAGACCAAAGAGCTTGGGGATTTTTATAATTCAATACTAAATAGAGTTTCAAACCCACCGGGAAGGATACTTAATACAACTCTGCTTCTTGTATTTAGAGAAGACGCCTGGAGAAGGTCCCCCTAATACCAGAGTGGCCCATGTAAACATGCACCACAGCAACGCAGAATTCTTTCATGTGGCTTATCTCCTCTGCTAGAAGTTTGTAATCTCCTGAGCTTTCAGAAATAAATAAGACCAGGAAACATCTTCCAGCCCTGAGGAGGTAGAACACCCATCCCAGAGCCTGTTGGTCAGTCTTCTGAGACACTCCAGAGGAGACCTGACTCTGCAGTGATCCTGAGAAGCCTCGGAGCCCATGGCCGCTGCTGTGGCTCTAGATTCTGACCATGTGGGGTATAGACTCTTTCCTCTAGCCCTGCCCAGTGGAATGACCTTGACAAGAAAGGCTAGAGGTTAAAGCACAGCTTTGGCGGGCAGCTGCCTGAGTTCACATACTTCCTGACCACTCACTGACTTGATGAACTTGGTCTTGGCCTCCTCTGTAATAGAAAGATAACAACATAAATCGTCACCCAAATAAGGTTTTTATGAGGATTAATTGAATCAACACATGGAGGCACTTAGAACAGTGCCTGCCATGTTTGGAGGATTAGAGCAGTGCTCTCAAGGAATTTTAGTTGTTGTTATTATTTAAAAAAAAAAAAAATTTTTTTTTTTTTAATTTATTTATTTTTGGCTGTGCCATGCAGCATGTGGGATCTTAGTTCCCTGACCAGGGATTGAACCCACGCCTCCTGCATTGGAAGTGTGGATTCTTAACCACTGGACTGCCAGGGAAGTCCTCATTTTAGATATTATTATTATCATTTTGACTCTTAAGTTTCAGGTTCTCCACTTGTAGAAAGGTGCTGATGATACTGGGGTTGTCTTGAGGATGATGGACGATGCAGCCAGTGTGCTGAGAACAGTGCTGGGCAGAGCACTCGTGCTCCTCGGTGTTTGCAGCAGTGGTCAGAACTCCAGTGACAAGAAACGCATCAGTGGGTCTTGGCAGTTCCCACTTGGATTAAGACTTGAGGTTGCTGAGAAACCTTGTAGCAGGTCAGAGCCCTTAAAATGTTGATGTTGACCACCCCCTGTCCTAGGCGGCTTCCGTCAGTGCCAAAGCTTACAAGGCCTGGGCAGCATGTCTCTTGGCGCCCAAGATGCCAGGTCTGCCTGGGTATAGGATTTACACATCTATCCACCACCCCTCAGTTTGGGCACAGTGAGCCTGAGTGCCTGTGTCCTTTGTGTGTTAAGTTTCTAGTAATAGGGCTGGTAAAAAAAAAGCTCACTGGTAATAGTGCGGTTGAAAAAAGTTCACTGGTAATAGTGCTTTGAAGGAATGAATGTATTAGGGTTCTTCTTAGAAGAATGATTTTAAGATTATATTATGCTGATGGAAAGCAGAAAAAAAAAATCAATGCTCCTCTCTAGGCCCTGTGCTCTAAAAGGGTAAAATTAATGTACGAAGCATATCTGTGAAGCAAAGGCTCCAGAGCCGTGTCTCCACTGCTAATTCTGGCGACGGCAGCGATGTAGAGGAACGATGGTCACTAGACGAGGAGACCCCGACAGGCGCTACAAGAGCAGAGGATGTGAAAGACTTGGGGATGGGTCTAAAAAACAAAAACGCATTTAAAAAAAAAAAGGAAAAAGTATCATAAGCCTTGAAATCTGACCCACAGGAGAGCAAGGACCTTTTTGAGATCATGGATATTTGTGGGCTGTCGGTGGGATTGGGCAAAGCTAATTGCCTCTCTCTCGTTGATGTGGTTGAACCACAGGGTGGGGCTTAGCTCTGAAGGGCCTTCTTCCTTCTTCCCGGGTTAAGGAGAAAATGCCCATAGGAGTCAGGCTGGACGTAATACAATAAGAAGTGGTGGGGACTGGGGTCGCCTGTCTACAGGGGACACCCACTCAACTGTCGTGAATTATTGCCCGGTAGGAACATGGAGCAAGTCTTTCAGATCTTTTTATTCAAGTGATTCTGGAAATACAGTTGTTAGGTTTTTTGGGTTTTTTTAATGTAATACTTACGATTTTAAAAAACCATATGGTTGGCCATTTGGCAACCTTTGACTGTAGAAGAAGACCAGGGAGCTAGCTTTGTATGTACAGGGCAGCCATTGGGGTCATCTGGGAACAGCGGGCTATACTCCTTCAACTTTGGCCACCACCCCCTCAGCTGTCCAAAGAGAAGGGCTCCCAGATTATGGGGGACCTGATGGAGATAGTCTTATCCTCCAAGCTTCTCCATCCCATCACTGCCAGTGGTGGTCCTAGAATTCCATTCCAGGGCTTACACTTCCTCATCCTTTTCTGGAAAGCATCCCTGCAGCCCTTCCATTAAAACATAATGGAAATTTCTATTATAAATAGGGTAGACAGGTACACTTTTAAAGTCTTTTAAAAATCTTTTGGTCTCATAATATTCCTGTCCACCAAGGACCCAAGGGAGTTATGGGATGTTTATGTAGAGGTGGGCCCCACTTGAAAAGAAAAAAAAAAAAACAAAAAACTGAATTCAGAATGGAGATTGGGAGTTGACTATTCTCAGCACAAAAGGATTTTTCTCATTATAAAAATTTCCATCCCAAGGTTCCATCACAGTGTTCTTGTTGAATTTACAATAGGATTTAGTTTATAAATCAATTTGATCTACACATAATTTTTAGCAAAACATCTGCAGCATAAATTGAGGTGCACCTGCACTTCATACCACTTTTTTCTCATTTTGTTTTTCATTTTCCACTTTGGTCTGTCTGTGTCATCTTTAAGTATCTCTGTGTTTTCATTCTTACAGTTTCTGGGGACTTCAAAGCAAACCCACATATTAAATGTAGGAAGCCAGAAACACTCTCCGTAATTGGATAAATGGATCATAAGTGGATCATAATTCCTCTTTCTTTAATATGTACCAGTTGTTGGGAAGAGATGATCAAGGAAAAAGTGGGGGATGAGATGATGGAGATTGATCTGGCATCTATACCGCTATAGCCAATACTGAGGAAGTAGGGTTTATCAAAACAACTTCAACAACATAATGGAGGCCTCTGCTCTCAAGATTTTCACATTTGAACTTTTCATTTATGATGTTGTGGCAGAGTGGAGGCTTAGAGACAGGGCTTAAAATCCTGGCTTTTCTAGATACTAACAATGCAAACTTTCTGCGGCCCATTTTCCTGTCTGTAAAATGGGAGCATAGTGCTTTATCTTGAAGTATAGCTGTTGAGGATTAGATGAATGATGTGTTCAAATTCAAAGTCACCTACAAAGCCAGCGTCTAACCTATAGCACTCATTTGATAAATGTTGGTTCTTTTTTTCTCATGAATGAGTTCATGGTGAATGAACTGTTTTATTTTTGCTTTTTCTTTTTTTTGCCTGCCCCCTCCCACTAGTTTATAAATGTTCCCAGATCATGTTTACTGGCTTGCTGATTTATAGTATCCAGCACAGATCAGGTAATTAAGTTTCTGTTGAATAAATAAATGAATGACCATGGTGTTAGCACCTATGAGCTGCAGAGTATGTGACTCATAGTAAACTCATTAATTTTAAGATACAGTTTTCTCCCGTAGTTTAACAACATCTTTAAAATCAAGAAATGTCTTTATAATTGATGGCTTCTTAAGGCAATAATTGGCACATTTTTTTCCTTCTTGGGGGCACATAAAATAGTGGTCCATCTTCTCCTATTGATGACAACTTAGATTCAGTGAAAATGAGTATTTATAGTTTTAAAGGTGAGGCTGTAGTTATACTTCACATGTGTAACGTATAACTTCTTCACCTCCTCCTCCTCCTCTTCCTTCTTCTTCTTAACAGTTTTATTGAGATATATCTCATATGCTATAAAATTTAACCATTTGAAATGGTTCAGTGGTTTTTAGTATATTCACAGAGCTGTGTAACCATCACCACAATCTACTTCTAGGATATTTTCAACACCCCCAGAAGAAACTCTCTACCCATTATCACCCATTCCCCAACCCCTGCCCCCAATCTTTCCAACTCTGGACAACCACTAATCTGCTTTCTGTCTCTATGGACTTGCCTATTCTGGACATGCCACCTAAATAGGATCTTATAATACATGACCTTTTGTGACTGGCTTCTTTCACTTAGCATATTGTGTTCAAGGTTCATCCATGTTGTGGCATCCAAATAATATTCTATTGTGTTGCTATACCAAACTTTGTTTCACTATTTACCAGTTGGACATTTAGGATGATTCCACTTCTTGTCTATTATGAATAATGCTTCTATGAACATTGGTGTACAGGTTTTTGTGTGGATATATGTTTTTATTTCTCTTGAGTATATATGTATGAGTGGAATTATTGGTCACAAAATGTCTTAGCTTGGGCTGCCATAACAAAATACCTCATACTGACTGCTTAAACAACAGAGAGATTTATTGATTACAGTTCTGGAGGCTGAGAAGTGTAAGATCAGGTTGCCAGCATGGTGAGAGCCCTCTTCTTGGCTTGCAGACAGCCACCTTCTTCCTGTGTCCTCACACGGCAGGGGAAGAGAGAGAGAGAGGGAGAGAACAAGCTCTCTGTATCTCTTCTTATAAGGACACCAATCCCATTCTGAGGGCCCCACCCATATGACCTCATTCAAACCTAATTATCTCCCCATCTCCAAATACTGTCACATTGGAGTTTAGGGCTTCAGTATACGGATTTCAGGGAGACACAATTCAGTCCATAGCATATGCGTCTCTATGCTTAACTTTTGGAGACCCTTTGGCTTCTTTTATTATCAGCTCTGTTCGGGCTCCAGTTTTTATAGTGACCCTTATGAGTTTACTATGAGTCACATACTCTGCAGCTCATAGGTGCTAACACCATGGTCATTCATTTATTTATTCAACAGAAACTTAATTACCTGATCTGTGCTGGATACTATAAATCAGCAAGCCAGTAAACATGATCTGGGAACATTTATAAACTAGTGGGAGGGGGCAGGCAAAAAAAAGAAAAAGCAAAAATAAAACAAAAAATATTTTAGAAAAATTTCTGCATTCATGCCCTGAAAATAAAAGAGGAGACCGGTCAAACAGAAGATCGCGGTGGCTTGACATAGTGGGGTGGTAAAGTAGGGAGTTAAAGAGAAGAAAGACATTTTGGGCAAGACTCATTAATGGACGGATGTGGAGCAAAGGAAGAGGAGGAACAAAGGGCCCTTCCAGATGTTTGGCTTGAATAACAGGCGGTGCCGTTTACTGAGAAGGGGAGAGCTGCATTGTGGGAGTAAGCTGTTTGGGGAGAAAGCAGGGTTTTTGTCATGGATGTGTTAAATTTGACAAATCTGTGAAACATGGAAGAAGGGGTATCAAGTAGGAAGTCGGATACAAGAGTCTAGAACCTGGGAGACACTCTGGGTTGGAGTAATACTTTCAGGAAATAAAAAGATGATTTTGAACTCATGGGAATGGGTGAGATCATGCAGGGGAGAGAGGAGAAAGTGCCCCAGGGTGGAGAGAGGAAGGTCTCCAACATTTAGAGACTGGGCAAAGCAGGAGCAGCCTGGATGGGAAACTGAGAAAAGAACATGACCCAGGAGGGTGGGATGATGGAAGTCAGGGGAAGAGAGTGTTTCAGGGAGGAGGAAGTGGTCCACTGCCAAATGCTGCTGAGACATCAGGGAGGACAAGGGTCCAGGGTCACCTGCAGAATTTACAACACTGGTGTCGTTGGTGTCCTGGACAAGGGCAGACTTAGCAGGTGGTAGGGAGGGGGCCGGGGTGAGGTGGACGGAGGACGGAGCTCTTTTGGAAATTTGACTGTAAAGACATTGATTCGAGAATCTGAGTGGGATGTGGGATCAAGGGAAGTTTTGTTTTATACAGTGGAAGATAGCTGAGCAAGTGTATATTTTGATGCCAGTGTTCCAGTCGTGAAGGAGAGATGGCTAGAGCAGCACAGACAGAACAAAGCTGAAAGAGCATCCGTGGAGGGTATGGCCTTTTATAGGAGGAGGGGAACTTGCGCCGCTGGATGAGGTGGCAAAGAGGAGGCGCTGGACGGCTGTGAGTGCTGGTGTGGAGGGCTGCTCGTAGGAAAGAGTGAAACTTGATCTGATTTCATGTATTAGTTTTAATGACAGTATGAAGTGAGGCCATCAGCTGAGCATGATGGTGCAGAGAAGGACATGGGAAGTTAGGGAGAAGAGAAACTACGAAATAATGGGAAATTAGAAAGAAAACCAATTCAAGAAAAATAGCAGCTTGCTGGTTAATAATGAGTGTCAGTTTGCAGTGTAAGATCATGAGTTTAAAGTGAACCCGGTCACTTCAGTTGTGTGGTTTTTATCCAGGAAATTTCAGCTACCCAAGAGCCCGTGGAGAACAGAGGAAGAGTTAAGACCATCGTGGGGAAGGACTTTTGTTAGGGACGAAGGATGGCTCCAAAGGGGTGATGATAAGGCTGGATTGTGGAAATTAGGCTGGATGAAGAGGGGTGTGAGGTGAGGCAGGAGCAAATGGCTGGCCAGGGGCTTGGGAGTTTGGAGGTTTCCCTGAGGTTGAAGAATGATGCCAGTGGGGACTTTTGAGCAGGTGAGCCCAAGAGGTAAGAGGTCATGGCTGAAGAATGGCTTGTTTGGGGTCATGGTATCAGATGTGCCACAGGCGCTGTTGCTAGCCAGGTCCAGAGCATGTCCATGGAAGTGGACGGGGTGGCATGCAGTACAGGGAAAGGTCACAGATATAAGCACAACACGGAACCGAGAGGCCAGCCTTTCTGATGGTTCATCTATGTCACAATTATCAAGAAGATGAGAGGAGGTGGCGTGGATGGGGAAGACCGTGAGCCAGGAGCTAGGTCCTTAGTCATACCCTTTAGACCCACTTGTAATTGTGTGTGTGATCAGGATACATTTTGCCACCCTGTTTCTTGTGCCTTGAATACAGCTTCGAACTTAAAATCGATGTACAGGAATCAAAGTTTCAGAAATTCAAGTCCATCCCTTGCAGCTCCTGCTTTATGTTTTAAGGCTGGTGGTTTGGGTGGCCTGTCCTTGGAGATGTGGGTGCTTCTGTCCTCACAAGTGCCTTCTTCAGGCCTCCTCTACTGCTGCCTTTGATTTGCACAGAACATAAACATCAAGGATTCGATTAAGGAGAGAAAGAGGAATAGAAAGTCCAAGCCCAGATGCTGAAAGGTACCTTTCAGGTCTCTAACCTCAGCTGCATTCCACGCATGTAGGACCAGAGCTGTTTTTGCTCTTTTGCAGTGTGCCCTGTGAATTAGACCACATCGTTATTTACACATCATAATTGTATCGTTGCTCGTCATAACAATGGGATTTCAACAGTTATTATTGTACATTCTAATTATGTGATTACTCAGGCTTTCACCAATCATGTAATTAGATTTAATTACACCAACTGCACAAATAAATGATAGTCAACTACAAATTACTTAAAATAAAATCCAGAATTGTGCCTACATTGGCAATTGCCCCAAAAACAAGGCAAGAAAACAAGTAAAGGAAGAAGGCTTATGAAACCAATTAGGAAGTAAAAGGAATGATGTGGTGTGGACAGATCTTTAAGGATCATGGCAGGGAATCACCTTGTCTAGAAGTTTCCTGTCATATTTTCCTCGAACAGAGTGTGGTGGTAAGAATCGAGAATGTCAAAGGCAAGAATATTGATATGCCTTTGCCATGCCCCAGAGCAGATAGTTTTTATTTCTTTAATAAGGAAAGGGGGAAGGGGAGAGAGGAAGAGGGAGCAAAGAGGAGGAGATTGATGAGAGAGAGACTGGGAAGATTAACAAATTTGGCATTTAGTAATTAAAAACAGTACAGTATGATTTAATGTGGAGCCCAGAATCAAATAAATTTGAACAATTCAAGTTTATTATTTGAAACTTGCCTTTAGTCCTTACCTACCTCACTCTGGCACTTTTGACTTTTTCTTTCCTTCACCCTTGGTTTTGTTGCCCAAACTCCTTCTGAGGTTGTTATTTGAAGTTAGAATTTTAGGGCCAGGAGCCTGGCATGGTCCTTTCAAGACTAAATTTGTGAGACCAAAAGTTAATAGGAGAGGCACCCAATATTTGAAATACGGAATACAGAATAAATGTAGCACTCATGATCATTTTTCATTTGCATTGTCTCCAGTTGTTGGATAGTTTTGGACTGGGGTGCTGAGATCAACTTGAAAACTGGGTGCTGTATCACAGGGGACCAGTTTATTTTTGTTTTTGTTTTCTTTCCTGTGGAGGCATCTCAGAGTAGTGGCCATGTCTGAGAGTAAGTTTTCTCTGGCTCAAGTCTCAGGGCCAGAATTGAGAATAGTGGTAAATGTCACAGTGTTCCCAAGCTTCTCCTGTGCCCGAGAGAAGGGCTACCCTGGTGCTTCTAGAGAGGAGAGGCAGAGAGCGTTCTGTGGAGGTGGGAGCTGCACCCATCTGGGAGGATAGGCCCGCCACCTTTGTGCTCCAACAAAGAGATATAATTGGTAGGTGCCATTTAAGCACATATATACTTAGGGAAAATTACCCTCTGGGCTTGGCCGAGTACTGCCTAACCACTGAGCCCCAGGCTTGCTCAGCATCTGCTCCGGGACCTTACAGCGGTTGACAGGATGAGGATTACTTCAAAAGTACCCATAATGGCTGGTGCGTGTACTTGACACCGCTATAAAAATAAGTCTCGATGCTGTTGAGGGTCAGATTGGGGGATCAGTGTACTGGGTTAGCTCTCCCCTGTGCATTAAAAATGAACAAACTGCATAGCTACAATAGCACAAACGAGGCAAAAAATGTGCGTTTAAATCTAAAACGAAGGCATATTAATGCATTCTCTTCTCCTGTGGGTTCTTCTATGGAAGCCCCCATATGGACAGTGGAAGTTAAGGGGCCTTGATCTAGACATATTCATCTGTCCCTTGGTTTCTCCATAATCCCGGGATTGTGTTTCACTCTCTATGTGGCTATGATGGGCATTCATTCCTACATTGAGGTTAGTGCCTGTTAAGTTCAACCCACAGCTATGGAAAGTGGCACCCAGGAAAGGGCTGTACAGTTGTGTTGGAAAGTTCAGCAAGTGTGGAATTGGAACTAAGAGAGAGGAGTTGGGCTGGAACTTTGGGGCCCAAAGATCTCTTTCCCCATCTCTCCAAGTCCACCCGATCCAATAAAGTGAAGCCGATGGTAATCAGCAGGTTTGCCAACAGTGTGCCATTCCACTCTCCACGTCTCAGAAACTTAGTGTGAAATGGAGGATGTGCTGATATTAAGCAGCCAAAGCTATTTTCTAAATAAGAGCAGAAGAACCTAGGGGCAGGACAGGAATAAAGACGCAGATGTAGAGAATGGACTTGAGGACAGGGGGAGGGGGAAGGGTAAGCTGGGACGAAGTGAGAGAGTGGCATGGACATATATACACTACCAAACGTAAAATAGATAGCTAGTGGGAAGCAGCCGCATAGCTCAGGGAGATCAGCTCGGTGCTTTGTGACCACATAAAGGGATGGATTGATTAAGGAGGGTGGGAGGGAGACGCAAGAGGGAGGAGATATGGGGATATATGTATACGTATGGCTGATTCACTTTGTTATAAAGCAGAAAGTAACACACCATTGTAGAGCAATTATACTCCAATAAAGATGTTAAAAAAAAAAAAAAAAAAAGAAGCATAAGCAGTTTGCACAAGTCAACTTGCCAAGAGCCGTTATAATCTGCATCCCAGTTTCTCAGCCCTGCGATAGCCCGCTCCTGGTTTGTTCTTCTAAACAGAAATGCCATTGCAAAGATTCAAGTGCGCTGTACTGATGGGTAAAGGCATGAGCAGGAGTTAGCTTCAGAGTCTTACAGAGGCACTTCCCTACCTAGGCATCTATGGTATGCATGCAATTCTGGCGATAATACGCTCAAGGAAAGACATTCTACAAAACGCATCTCATAAGCGCAGGAAGCACCACACAAACTGAACAGGTATCAGCAAAGAAGGGAGGGGAGGGACCCCACATGGCCAGTCACCAGCAAGCAGCCATTTCTACAGCCAATATTTATCAGATGGTCATGAGGTCAGGCAATGGCTTAGCTAGCTATGATTAAGGGATTCTGACTTTAGTTCCAATTTCCTCTCTCTAGGACTGTAAGCAGTTTCTGTATTTATTGAGAACTTACCATGTGCAACGATTACTATTTTACTCAGTAGCACCACTGTGATGTTCTCCATTTGATTGATGAAGAAAGGGAGCCTCACAAAGTTTAAATAACTTGCCTGAGGTCACATGGTTACTAATTGGGACCAGAATTTGAGCCCCTGGTCTGAATCCAGAGTTCTTTTTCTTCACTCCAAAATAATACATCCTGTTATATGCCAATATATGTGGAACCCTGGATAATTCATCATTGTAAGCACATTTTAAGTGTGGGAGATTTGCATAGGTGGGTTCAAATTTATTTAGGGGCACTCTTTTATTAATGTACATAATAAGAAGAGCTTTGGATTAGTAGGCTGTCAATTTTTCTTCACATAACCTAGGAAGGCAATTGACAAGGAAATGTTCTGTTTTGCCTTCAAGTGAGATTGCAAGTATGTGATTAAGTGTAAATCAAAAATTGGATGTCAAACATCTTTCCAGGTGCATATATTATAGACTATTCAATTATCAAGGGACTCCTTATGTTGGAATAAGAGGGGTGAAAATCCCTTGATGTGTGTACAAAAGTCATATGTACATAGGAAGTGAGGTGGGAGCAATCTCATGCTGATAATCGTGGTTTGACAAGGGAAGCACTATTATTAACCAGAGACTTAATCTTATTGAGGTTGAGATAGGACTTCAGTCCTCTCTCCCTCCTTCTTCCCTACCTCTTGCCTCCCTCCTCTTTGCCTCTCTCCTCCCTCCTATTTCCCTGTCTCCTCTCTCCCTCCTTATTCCCTCCCTTCCCTCCCCGCCCCTCCCATTCCCTCCCTCCCTCCCTTACTTCTTTCCCTTCCTTCCTTTGGACCTCCATTTATTTGTTTATTCATTTGGCAAAGTTTATTGAGTCCTGCCAGGTACTATGTTCCAGGCACTAGTTTAGGCTCTGGTGAAGCAATGAATAAAACAAGTTTTCTGCTTTCATGGAGCTTGCATTCCAGTGGCAGTGGACAAAAATGTGGGGATTTGGAGGAACAGAAAAAAGATTATTATGGTTGGATCTTAGTGGGCAAGAGAGATAGTGATGTGTGGAGAAGGAAACTTACGGCAGAAACAGAGGAGTTCCACTGTGCAGCGAGACCTACCCAAGACAGATGGAAGCTTGGCTCCTGGCTTCACATTTAACATCATCAACAGGAAATGAGCTAATGAGCCCTTACTAGGTGCCAGTGACTATCTAAGCGCCTGTTAGATTTTAACTCATTTAAACTTCACAACTCCACTCAGTGGATTTTAAAACATCTCTACCAAGTTGAAAAACAATGAATTCAATGTCAAGTTAATAATACTAAAAAATCCTTTTATGGAATTAACAGTGAGTTAGGACACAATGACATTACGTTTTTTGTTTTTTGGGTTTTTTTTTTCAGTTTTTAAAAGTGGTGATGCTGTTCTAATGTAATGGCCTTAGCACTCAGATACTTTTTTTAAAAAATTAATTAATCAATTATTAATTAATTTTTGGCTGTGTTGGGTGTTTGTGGCTGTGTGCGGGCTTTCTCTCGTTGCAGTGAGCTGGGGCTACTCTTCGTTGCGGTGCGCGGGCTTCTCATTGTCGTGGCTTCTTGTTGCGGAGCATGGGCTCTAGGCACACAGGCTTCAGTAGTTGTGGCATGTGGGCTCAGTAGCTGTGGCTTGCGGGCTCTAGAGCTCAGGCTCAGTAGTTGTGGCACACGGGCTTAGTTGCTCCACGGCATGTGGGATCTTCCCGGGCCAGGGCTCGAACCCCTGTCCCTTGCACTGGCAGGCAGATTCTTAACCACTGCGCCACCAGGGAAGCCCCATACATACTTTTTTAAATGCAGAAAAGTATTTTATATTTAATGGGATTGTTTTAAAGCTTTAAATTAAACTAGTGTTCTCCCTGTTTATCGTGAAACTGGCTCATTTGCAGATGGGTCCACTGAATGGATCCATTTGTTCTGTTTGCTCTGTTCACACTATGATATCATGCTGTTCATAGTTTCATCTGAGCTAAAGTGGTGTTTTGATTCATAGAATTTTGTTGCTGCTCATAATAAATGAATATCATTACATCTTTGCTTCTCTGCTGTTAGTTCACACATAACTACAGATTGTCTTTAGAATTGCTTACACAGAGCACCGTGTTTCAGAAGCTAGTGCCAACTTTAAAATTTTTTAAGATTTCATACAATTTTAGAAAATAATCCTGATTTTTAAACATCCATTTACTATTTAGGGAGAGAGATGGCTAGAAGGAGCTGTCCATCAAAATATATGCTGATTTGAGAGGACAAATTAAAGGGAAAGTCAAAGTTAAATGATTTAAATGCTTGGTTCAGAGACCATCTCTAAGGGAACCTTCACCACATGTGCAGTCTGGAGTGATAGCTGTGATAGGACTGATCTTCATCTATCTAAGACTGCATTAAATGTTATTGTAGTTTTCGGAGGTTAGAATGCATTATATTCAGCATTATTTGAATGGTAGAGCATCTTCCATATCCAGTAAGACTAGTCTGTTTGCAGGCACACCTTTTGGGTTCAAATCCTCCTCTGAACTCCTGCCCCCTGTGCTTTTATGGGGATCCTTAATTTGTCTCTTCTTACTTCAACACTTGATTCTTTGGATTGGGTTCCTGGAGAAGTGGTTAAGCAAGTGTGACCTGTGTTGATATCTCTGGATTTTCAGTTTATGCTGCTAATATGCTTAATGTCAAGTTTGGATCAACCTTCCTGACCTAGAGCACAAAAAATAGATATCATCTGAAGAAAAGAGAGAAGAATGAATTGAGACTCCAGTCATCTCTATGTATTATCTCCATCCTGACCTCCCCGCGATAGAGGATAATCCTCATCTAAAGAGAAAAATACAGATCCACTAGTTTGAGAGAAATGAGGTTTAATTTAGTTTTAGGCATTTCATTTTGTGATACCTAGTGACACAGAGAAATCAAATGCCCCAGTGGAGAACCTCCTACCATAGGATTCAAAATCTCCTGTAACCCTCTCGGGGCTTTGGCTTTTCACAGCTAGTGGGTCAGTTGGCTTCACTGAGTGGTGAATCTTGCTATCGCCAAGACCATTCCCATTCTAAGGCTTAGAATCTTCTCCTTCCCGCATCTTAGGGGAGATAAACTGTAACTCTCCTGGAACATAGGAGGAGTCTATAAATTAAGTCTTTTGAGGACACTGCGTCTACTAGGCATTGTAGTAACATCATGGCTGATGTAGAAATTGTCATACTATTTAAGTTCTCAATCCATACAGGATCCTGGGGCCATTTAAAGTCAAGTGAGAAGTTGGGATTTCTCTAGTAGGCTTGGCACTCATCTTGGTGCTATTGGATTGTGATCAGTTTTCCCCAGATCCTTCCATTTCCTCGCTCTGTCCTTTTATGTTTCTCCTCTTCCTTAAACATTTGTTGAGGGTCTACTACTTGGGCACTGTGCTAGCAGGAACACAGACACGAAAAAATAACCCCTCAGCCCCCCCCTTAGGGAGCTCACGATCTATAGCAGAGAAGGGAGAGACATGAGCAAACAAAAAAATGACCACTGAGTGGGTTATGAGTGCCACAGTCGAAGCACCCATGAAGAAAGGGAAAACCCAGAAAAGGGCTCAGTTACCTCCAGGCAAGGGGAGGATTAGGGAAGGCCTCCTGTAGGAGGTGACCACTGCTGTGTTCCAAGGTGAATAAGTAAAAGTTTGCAAGCGAATAGCATGGGTGTGAAACAGAAGGGTCAGTTCAGCAGCCCATTCTTTCTTAGCTGGTGTTCATTGTTACAGATGCCGGATAGTTCTGTAAATCTTCTGTTTTCCATTGGTTAACAAATTCCTAAAAATATATATATTGCTGTTAGGATAGGACCCTTCTTCATAGTAGGAGCTTCTGGCTCCTCAGGGAATGGTTTGAATAACTCATTTGTTTCCAGTTTGAGCTGTTCTGGTTGTTTGTCCTTTAAACAACTAGGGCAAGATGGAAGTTCCAGACTCCTTATGAGCCCAAGCCACCTGCAGGTTATAACAGCGTTAGGTTGACAGCAAGGCCACATCTTCTATTTCAGGGAGGATTGAATTGGCTCTTCCTAGACATTCATTTGTGAGGCTTCAGTTCCAGGAGATTTTATTCCTTGCACATTTCTCCATTTTTCTTTTGTTTTAAGGGAAGCTTCTCAGAAAGATAAAACAGTTGACACGTTTCTTGTAAAGTCATCGGCATTCTAAGGATCTATCTTTACTGCCATATTTGGGCCTTGACTTTACTTCCAATAGAATTGCCTAGGACAAGCATCATTTTAGTAGGTAGAGTGGATAGCTACCCTTGGGTGATTTGGGGGATGCCGCAAAGACCTCTCTACTCCAAAATATCTCTCCTTCTGACTTGCAATTTACCTGAAATTCTACAATTATGAATTCATTCTTAAAGCCTTTTAGATTGTTTTTTAAAATCTGAATATCTTTTCATATCATCTTGTACCTTAATTAAGCAGGTCTCGGTTATTGGCTCCTTAGTATGGGAAGCACTGAGCTCCAGGAAGGGAAAAGGAGAGGCTGAAAAAACAAGCAAAAGGATAGCTTTAGTCCAGGACCAGCCTTAAGTGGGGGAGGTCATTATAATATCAGCAGCATTACTCAATATAGCTCGTTACTTGACATCTGCTTACCTGAGGAGATTCCTATGGGTTATAATTCTAGGAGTTTCCTTATCACATTAACTGTCTATGTTTTTTTGACAGTTGATTCTGTCTTGAGAGATGGTCTATGAATATTTGCATAGTAGATAAATGACATCTCTGCCTTAGCTGGTGCGCCTTTAAGAAAGGGAGGAGGAAAGATAATATTGATTGGCATTGCTAGTCTCTCTTGTACCTCTTCTGTATCTTTTGGAATAAACACATTACTACACAGATAGCAGGGGCCAAAGAAATGCTTTTTAAAGAAATCATTTTGTATATATCTTTTGAGCCTCCTATCACTACAAATAGAATACTAGCCTGACACCTGGCTAAGGTAAAATGAAGCAGGCAAATAACTGATTATTTTGTTATTATAACTTGATCTTGAAATAGTTTCAAGAAGTTGCAAAACAATACAGAGTTTCTGTGTACCTTTCCTTCAGTGAGAGTACTGTATATTACATAGCTGTAGTATGTTGTTAAAACCAGAAAACTGACATTGGCACAATATTCTTAACCCACATACTGACCTTTTTTGTGTTTCTGCCAGTTTTTAGAAGCACTTTTTTTTTTCTGTATGGTTTGAGGACCTTTTATCGCTTGTTTTTATATTTTTAACCTCCCAAGTAAGAATACAGAACTCTTCTATCAGCACGAAGAAATTCCCTTGTGAGAAACTCAATTTTAAAAAAGATCAATAAATTGAAAACTATACACCAACATTTTTATAAGGTCACGTTAATGAATTTTAAAGTTAGTACTAATTAAATTAGTACTAACGGTACTAATTTTAAAATGACAGATCGAGGTTTGAAAGCCACTAAAAACTATTGTAATTCAATTGACTACTTGTGAATACAGTATATGTGGGTTTTTGTAAAAAATCACTTTTTAGACTCTCCAAATAAAAGCATCTTCGAACCTCAGTCACTTCTGTTGATCAAGATGGAAACTTGCTCTTTACTGAAAAGTTTTTCTTATCGTGTCATGTTCATCTGAAACCACAGGTGGATGGGTGCATATGTATGTACACCCAGTTATCACTGCTTCTTGGCAGAAGCACATGTTGGCAAGGAGCAGGTGAAGCAGACCTACTTACTGAGTTTCTGGGGAAGACATTTCAGAACATGGGCAGGAGCTCTTAGCTCTTGCGATTTTCCAGTAGGTTTCCATCCGATAAGTACCAGGAGGGTAACCTGGGGAAAGTGATGAGGCCCTAATGCTCTACTTCATATCGTGTAGAAGACTTAGGGCTAACACTTTCTCTGCTCGTTTTCCAAAGAACTTGGTTAGCAATGCCACCAAACCCTCACACTCCACTGCCTTTTAAATGCCTGGCAAATCCTGTGTACATTGAGGCTGCTACGAGCATGACAAACTGTTTTTCCTTCACAGAGTCCTGTTCTTTATGGGTTTAGATATCCTCAGACCCCAGAGGGTTGCCTAAGAATATGAATTCTGGGAGGCGTAGCTTTCTTTTGGTTTGAGTCAAGACAGCAAGAGGGAAAATACCACTTTCGATAGTATGCTTTCACTTTAAAAAAGGGAAAACATACCAAGTATGTTTGATGCTCACTTAACTTTCAAGTAGAAGGGTCGTGGGGACTCTGTACCCTCAGCTGATGAAGCAGAAACAGTAAAGTTTTGTTTATATGCTGTTGTGACCATGTGATCATGCTTGTCTGGTGGATTTTCATTTGTTCCAAATCCATTCTCGCTTGGAGTTTCCGTGAAGCTAGGAAAAGTGTACAAATGCTGACATGGGGAAAATGAACCCTCTGCCCTCAGACTTGTGAAGAAGAAAACATGGTAAACTAAACTCATAGTAGGAACACAGACCTATCACACTCTCTTGAAATGAAGCCATGCCTTCCCAATTGATCCTGACCATTTCCTTGAGTGTCTGCTAAACAGCACAGTAAAAGTCGCTTTAGAGAATATCAGTCTGTTTCCCTAAAACTAGCAGAGTGCAGGTCACAGAAGAAGAAGCCCGGAGAAATTTGTTGAATGAATGTACAGACTGTTATCTTTTCGTTCAAAACTATAGAATGTTTTTGAAAACCTTCAACTTAAAACTTTCAGGTTTTTAATCAATAAAAGGGAATAAATTGTGGTCAAGTGCAAAGAGCTGCATCTTGAGACGTGAGAAGGAGGGTGCTGGGAGGAATCTCCTGGTGTCCATCCACATATTCCAGGGGTCCTGGCGGATGTCCAGCTCTCCCTGAGCACGTAAGCTTGAGAGCATGCCCTGCTCATTCACACGCGGCCTGAGTCCCCTCCCATGGCTGTAATCACACGTGCAGGAAAAGTGAAGGCTGAGCTCCAGAACATTTTAAGAGGAATACTATCTCTGGTCAGCACCAGGAGGGAGAAATCCACCGTCCTCTGAGTTGTGTTCAATGTGTCAGGGATCACAAGAGGCAAAGGGGGAGGAAAAAAGAAAACAGATGTTATGTAGAGTAGGCCGTTGCCAGGAAAGCAGTCCTCAGGTATGGCCTGTGACCTTGGTGTCAGAGGGGGGCGTAATGGGCCCCTGCTGAATCAGTAGTATTTTTATTTCTTTAAAAAGGACTTTAAACTCCTATTATTATTTTTGCTGTTCAATCGATTTTGATAAAAAACACTTCCGGGAAATCTCACCTGTAATTAAGTTTCCAGGAAATGGTCAAGGTATACGGGGTGAACTCACTTCTGACCTGCCATGCATGCTGAGATGATGAAAAGATGGCTCCCCTTGGCAGTGGGTTTAAATTCAGAGTCATAGGTGGCTTTCGGGGTCATAGTAGCATAGAGTTACCTACCCTTGCACCACCCTGAGCTTTCATGACTGTTGGGATCCTTCAATGGCGTGTTATGCCTTGGGAGTCACCCTGAGCTCTGTAACCAACGTGTTAAGGATGTTGGCACTTAACCGTCTGTATTTATCTGACCAGCTCAGCTCTGCTTCTGTAACGAACCATAACCCAGGAAATCATGGTGTGTATCTTCATGTAACTGATGCATTGCTTCTCCTGAATTTTCAAAACATCAGTGTTAAGGAGTCTAACGAGGTTATCTGTTGACACAACATACATTACAACAAGACCTGCATATGAAAGGATGGCCAGGGAAACCATCTGGTCAGAGTAACGACCAGTTCTATCCTCCCCTTCCCTCCTCTGTCTCTCCCCTCCTCATCCCCAAAGCTGCCTCCTCTTCTCGTGCGTAATGCCAGTGCTCTGTACAGTGTTCTGTTTAGAGTGGTTTGAACATTTTTCTGCCCGTGTCCTTCATTGCTGAAGTAACTCCCCTCTCTCATGTCGACTCTTACCCAGGAGCCGCACTGCAGACTCTCTGATGTAGGTCTTTTCTGCATGGCAGCTAAGGCCAAGCTGTGATTTTCATTGCATGATGCAACGTCACCCTTTTGGTTGTCGCCTCCAGGTTAACCAGATCCTTTCCCTGCACTGCCCATGCATGTTGCGTTCTTCCCCCAGGGCCCGGACCCGAATGTAGTGAGTGCTGGGCGCATGCATGGAATCGAAGCGGCGAGCATTCTAATACAATGAAGTTCTGGGATTTAAGCTTCTCTTTGCATATCCTTGAGGGCCCGCAGTTTGCTGTGATATCACAAAGGCCACTCGGTCCCTTGAAAAATCTAGCCTAGAACCTTGGGAAAGAGAGAAATGAATCTTCTGTTTTTAGGGATGTGCTGAGCAAAGGCTAACAACAAGGAATTTAGAAGTGAGGGTCAGTTTTCCAAGTAACAACTTACCTCCAGTCCCGTAGATGCCCAGCTCTGCATGGGTGGGCCCAAAGTGACCAGAGTTACAGTACCTTATCACATCTTTCTGAACGTTATTACCTTGTTTGCTTTTGGCTTAGATCCAATAATTTAGATCTAATCTTTTGCTTAGATCTAAATGTATATACTTAAAAAAAAAACATCTCTTAAGCTAACTGTCCTGGGGAATACAATCATGGACCTTTCTCTTAAATTATTGTGTAAACAGGAATGCCACTAATTCAACTTTAAAAGACGTGAAACGGTAGTACTAAAAAGGAATATCATGTTCGTTGAAGCATGTTGGCATTGTATTTACATTATTAATTTGTAATTGTGATCATTTTCTCTCTTTGAAATATATTTTTGCCTTAGGGCTTATGGCTTTCTTTAAAAATGTTATTTTCTTTTTTTTACATGTTTTTGTCTCCTCTTTTTTACTCTCCTTTATTCTCAGAATGAACTTTTATACAGCATACTTGTCAGGATCTGTTTTCTTACTGGAATTTTTTTGTTATTTCATATAAATAGAAACATTTTAGATGTACGTTGGCTGTAAATTGAGAAAGATGACAGGTGGGCATTAGCAAGCTCTGATAATCCTAGGGTATGAATGAGGGTTCCTAGAGATTCCTGGTGGTACTAGCTTGCCAGCGCCCATTAGATTAAAACTATGCACTAAGCAGTAATAATGACACAAAATTGAAGGCTTTGTATCCTGTCTTTATTTTTCCCTCATGAATCGTGATTTCTGCATATCTGGGGGAATTAGCAGATTGAAGCTCTTGCCACACCTTTTCCCCTCTCTTCTGTTGAACATGTCCTACTCGCACTATAGAAATAAGCTTTACTTAGAATTTCATAACATGCCCTTTTGGTAGCCAACATAAAGGTCCTTTGAACGGAAGCATTTCCCTTTCTGAAAGGAGCTTAGATGGAATTATTGTGCAGACCTGTGCAGAGCAGGTGTTGCTGACCAGCATGTTGAAATGCTCTCACTTGCCCAAGCTTTCATCTGGGAGTTTGCTAAATGAAACAACTGATCCTTCTTGTGAGGTTCTTCAGCAGAGACCCATTCCTCTTTCTCTGAAAAACACAGTGCTTCTGGATAAAATGAAAGGATTTCTGAAACCCAACACAGAGTGAGGTAAGTAGATCCATTTATAGAGACAAAGGAGAAAATCATAAGGAATCAGATTTCTAGGGGCTTCCTGAATCCCTCCCAGAGACGGTTTTACAGTGATAGCAAAAACAACTCCGGAGAAAATCAAAGATATGGCAATAGAATTTAAAAGAGGACCTGCAGAAGGAAGGAAGGAAAAAGAAACTTCACCCATTGAACATGTAATTCATGATATTCCTTTCTAAATTTGGATCCAGAAGTCAAGTGGACACCATTGATATGGTAGAAAGAGCTCTTCTTTTCTGAGGCATGAGCAGAACTATTTTGATAAATAAGGGATTTCCAATGTTAACTGGAAGCAAGCAGGAAAGAAAAAAATGAAGGAAAAGAAATGTTCCAAGAGATAAGAAGTTGTTTTCATGAAGTAGTTAAGAAGGATATTAAAAAAGTGTATACTTGAAGATATGCTTGTGAAAGCATAAGATTTAACAAGTTGTTACCATTTTCCTTGCTAGTGATGATGATTTGTTTCTAAGGTAACTTGATAGTCCGGGGTGACATTGGTCTCCACGGCCCAGGTCGCTTTATGACATTCCTAAGGAGTGACGTCTGCTTTGTACTCAGCAGACTCAGGACTTCTAATCGGCAGTATCTCAGACTCTCCTTTTTGGCCGTGAGGCTGCTGGGCTCTCAACAAAACTCCTAAATAGGAATACTTGCAAAACTTTCATGCCTCAGCTGTCGGCCAAAGACAGAGCTAAGACACAGCTATTTTAATTCCTTGTGTAATAAAGGTATAATTGTTTCCTATGCCAGATGTCAGAGAGACGTGTACCAGATCTTTCTCTGTGTCTTCTTAAAAAAAAACAAACGAAAAAAAAAAACAACAACCACAGGATGTCAGAAATAAAGCTATCATAATTATCCCTTTAGCATCACATATACATCCATGTGTAGCTTTTAACAAATGGCAGGGTCCCGGTGGTGAATATATATGTTATGTGACAGTGTTTTCTAGTCTTCAAAGTGAAGTGACAGGTAAATGGGACAACTGCTCTTTACATAGATATTTTTTTCCCATTATTTTTTCCTGAAGGGTCTTGGGCCTCCTACAGTTGGTGCCTGGCAGGTCCTCAGTGTTGGCATTCTTTGTCACTGTAGCCCTTTGAATGAGACCATTGAGAGGACTGCTTGCCATTCTGCTTGGGTCCCGATGTGGCTGGGGGAATAGAAGGGTTGAAACTGTAGTAGGTCTCTTAGGCAGCCAAAGGAATATTGGATTTCATCAAAGAGAATAGGAAGGGGAGCTGTCTCATGCATCCTTATTACACCCATCTGGTTAGACTGCCAGACTGGGATCCAGTACAGGTTTCCCCACTCTAAGTCCTGGCAGGTAGACCCACAGCAAGGAGGCATTGCCAAGGTCAGACTATCCAGGTGTACTGAGATTATGTTGGGGAGGAAGACAGGGATGGAAACATAGGGCATAAGCTAAATGGGAGACTAATGAGTGCCCAGGAAATGCCCAGAAGAGTCCAAGACAAACATCTGGAGAAGAAGACTCAGAAGAATTTTGAAGTCTGCACCCAATAACAGCCCAAAGAGGTCCACGATATGCTGTGGAAATCCCAACCCACCTGCCCAACCTTGCCCTTGATGGGCCAGCCTTTGTCAACAGAGGGATCATGCTTTTCTGAGGAGCCTCTCTGCAATCAGGAGAGCTTCTTCTGTGGGGAGCTTTGAGGCTGAAGCACCCTGAGACTGTGCCCCAGGCTGTTCCTCAAGGTTGCTCTCTCCTTAAGAAACAAGCACACCAGGCAATTGCTCCTCAATGTCTAGAACCTGATGATTGGTTATTACTGGTTAGAGATGGTTGTTTATGGGCCTCTTAAGGCAGGTATGATGACATTTAACATCCAGAAAAAAAAGGCATTGGAGGCAGAGGCAGTGGTGGGATGAATGCTCAATTCTTCCTTCCTCAAGTCTAAGCTTTCATAGGCATGAGAGGAGTAGGGCTCTAGGGGTCAGAGGTACTGCCCCACCTCCCCCATGCCAGGCACTATGTCTGGGTTCCTTCTTCTCCATTCAGACCTGGGACTTCTTTTTGTCCCCTTCTTCTCCCCATTTCTAGTCACCTCACCCAGGCTGTCCGGTTTTGTGGATGGCCCCAGAGTGAGGTTGGAGTTGGATAGAGAGCAGACATCAGTGCTGGAAGGCTATAGATGTGCACACAAGTGTGTGCCCACCCATGGATACCACCCCTTGCCTGTGCATTGTTCACTGACCCTGCCCTTGAAGAACTCAGTCTGTTTTGTAATATTTGTGTGTGAGTGTATACGCACCAAGGCTCTTTGAATTATCTACTCCGTCATGTCCTTCTGCTAGAAAAACAAGAGTTCACTACAGAAGAACTGGCTCAAGTCAGTGGAGGTAGGGAAACAAGGGAGTAAGAATCAGTTGGGACAAGCCTCTTAGATAGCCTCATCCACCAGAGGGCAGACAGCAGAAGCAAGAAGTACTACAATCCTGCAGCCTGTGGAACGAAAACAACATTCACAGAAAGATAGACAAAATGAAAAGGCAGAGGACTGTGTACCAGATGAAGGAACAAGATAAAACCCCAGGAAAACAACTAAATGAAGTGGTGGTAGGCAACCTTCCAGAAAAAGAATTCAGAATAATGATAGTGAAGATGATCCAGGACCTTGGAAAAAGAATGGAGGCAAAGATCGAGAAGATGCAAGAAATGTTTAACAAAGACCTAGAAGAATTAAAGAACAAAGACCTAGAAGAATTAAAGAACAAAGACCTAGAAGAATTAAAGAACAAACAAACAGAGATGAACAATACAATAACTGAAATGAAAAATACACTAGAAGAAATCAATAGCAGAATAACTGAGGCAGAAGAACAGATAAGTGACCTGGAAGACAGAATGGTGGAATTCACTGCCATGGAACAGACTAAAGAAAAAAGAATGGAAAAGAAGACAGCCTAAGAGACGTCTGGGACAACATTAAATGCACCAACATTGGCATTATAGGGGTCCTAGAAGGAGAAGAGAGAAAGAAAGGACCCAAGAAAATATTGGAAGAGATTATAGACAAAAACTTCCCTAACATGGGACAGGAAATAGCCACCCAAGTCCAGGAAGCGCAGAGAGTCCCAGGCAGGATAAACCCAAGGAGAAACAGGCTGAGACACACAGTAATCAAAGTGGCAAAAATTAAAGACAAAGAAAAATTATTGAAAGCAACAAGGGAAGAATGACAAATAACATACAAGGGAACTCCCATAAGGTTAACAGCTGATTTCTCAGCAGGAACTCTACAACCCAGAAGGGAGTGGGACAATATATTTAAAGTGATGAAAGGGAAGAACTTACAACCAAGATTACTCTACCCGGCAAGGATCTCATTCAGATTCGATGGAGAAATCAGAAGCTTTACAGACAAGCAAAAGCTAAGAGAATTCAGCACCACCAAACCAGCTCTACAACAAATGCTACAGGAACTTCTCTAAGTGGGAAACACAAGAGAAGAAAAGGATCTACAAAAACAAACCCCAAACAATTAAGAAAATGGTAACAGGAACATACATTCCGATAATTACCTTAAACGTGAATGGATTAAATGCTCCAACCAAAAGACACAGGCTCGCTGAATGGATACAAAAATAAGACCCATATATATGCTGTCTACAAGAGACCCACTTCAGACCTAGGGACGCATACAGACTGAAAGTGAGGGGATGGGAAGAGATATTCCATGCAAATGGAAATCAAAAGAAAGCTGGAGTAGCAATATTCATATCAGATAAAATAGACTTTAAAATAAAGAATGTTACAAGAGACAAGGAAGGACACTACATAATGATCAAGGGATCAATCCAAGAAGAAGATATAACAATTATGAATATATATGCACCCAACACAGGAGCACCTCAGTACATAAGGCAAATGATAACAGCTATAAAAGAGGAAATCGACAGTAACACAATAATAGTGGGGGACTTTAACACCTCACTTACACCAATGGACAGATCATCCAGACAGAAGATTAATAAGGAAACACACAAGCTTTAAATGACACAATAGACCAGATAGATTTAATTGATATGTATAGGACATTCCATCCGAAAACAGCAGGTTACACTTTCTTCTCAAGTGCACACGGAACATTTTCCAGGGTAGAACACATCTTGGGTCACAAATCAAGCCTTGGTAAATGTAAGAAAATTGAAATCATATCAAGCATCTTTCCCGACCACAACGTTATGAGATTAGAAATCAGTTACAGGGAAAAAAACATAAAAAACACAAACACATGGAGGCTAAACAATATGTTACTAAATAGCCAAGAGATCACTGAAGAAATCAAAGAGGAAATAAAAAAAATACCTAGAGATAAATGACAAGGAAAACATGATGATCCAACACCTATGGGATGCAGCAAAAGCAGTTCTAAGAGGGAAGTATATAGCTATACAATCCTACCTCAAGAAATAAGAAAAATCTCAAATAAACAATGTAACCTTCCACCTAAAGGAACTAGAGAAAGAAGAACAAACAAAACCCAAAGTTAGCAGAAGGAAAGAAATCATAAAGATCAGAGCAGAAATAAATGAAATAGAAACAAAGAAAACAATAGCAAAGATCAATAAAACTAAAAGCTGGTTCTTTGAGAAGATAAACAAAATTGGTGAGCCTTTAGCCAGACTCATCAAGAAAAAGAGGGAGAGGACTCAAATCAATAAAATTAGAAATGAAAAAGGAGAAGTTACCACAGACACCGCAGAAATACAAAGCATCCTAAGAGACTACTACAAGCAACTCTATGCCAATAAAATGGACAACCTGGAAGAAATGGACAAATTCTTAGAAAGGTATAACCTTCCAAGACTGAACCAGGAAGAAACAGAAAATATGAACAGACCAATCACAAGTAATGAAATTAAAACTGTGATTAAAAATCTTCCAACAAACAAAAGTCCAGGACCAGATGGCTTCACAGATGAATTCTATCAAACATTTAGAGAAGAGCTAACACCCACCCTTCTCAAACTCTCCCCAAAAATTGCAGAGGAAGGAACACTCCCAAGCTCATTCTATGAGGCCACCATCACCCTGATATCAAAACCAGACAAAGATACTGCAAAAAAAGAAACTTACAGACCAATATCACTGATGAATATAGATGCAGAGATCCTCAACAAAATACTAGCAAACAGAATCCAACAACACATTAAAAGTATCATACACCATGATCAAGTGGGATTTATCCCAGGGATGCAGGGATTCTTCAGTATATGCAAATCAATCAATGTGATACACCATATTAGCAAATTGAAGAATAAAAACCATATGATCATCTTAATAGATGCAGAAAAAGCTCTGACAAAATTCAACAGCCACTTTTTATAAAAACTCTCCAGAAAGTGGGCATAGAGGGAAGCTTCCTCAACGTAATAAAGGCCATATACGACAGACCCACAGCAAACATCATTCTCAATGCTGAAAAACTGAAAGCGTTTCCTCTAAGATCAGGAACAAGACAAGGTTGTCCATTCCCACCACTATTATTCAACATAGTTTTGGAAGTCCTAGCCATGGCAATCAGAGAAGAAAAAGAAATAAAAGGAATCCAAATCAGAAAAGAAGTAAAACTGTCACCGTTTGCAGATGACATGATACTATACGTAGATAATCCTAAAGATGCCACCAGAAAACTACTAGAGCCAATCAATGAATTTGGTAAAGTTGCAGGATACAAAATTAATGCACAGAAATCTCTTGCATTCCTATACACTAACAACAAAAAAATCAGAAAGAGAAATTAAGGAAACAATCCCCTTCACCATTGCAACAAAATGAATAAAATACCTAGGAATAAACCTACCTAAGGAGGTAAAAAGACCTGTACTCAGAAAAATGTAAGACACTAATGAAAGAAATCAAAGATGACACAAACAGGTGGAGAGATATACCATGTTCTTGGATTGGAGGAATCAGTATTGTGAAAATGATTATACTATCCAAAGCAATCTACAGAGTCAGTGCAATCCCTATCAAATTACCAATGGCATTTTCCACAGAACTAGAACATAAAAATCTTAAAATTTGTATGGAGACACAAAAGAGCCCGAATAGCCAAAGCAATCTTGAGGGAAAAAACCGGAGCTGGAGGAATTAGACTCCCTGACTTCAGACTATTCTACAGAGCTACAGTAATCAAGACAATATGGTACTGGCACAAAAACAGAAATATAGATCAATGGAACAGGATAGAAAGCCCAGAGATAAACCCACGCACCTATGGTCAACTAATCTGTGACAAAGGAGGCAAGGGTATACAATGGAGAAAAGACAGTCTCTTCAATAAGTGGTGCTGGGAAAACTGGACAGCTACATGTAAAAGAATGGAATTAGAACACTCCCTAACACCATACACAACAATAAACTCAAAATGGATTAAAGACCTAAATGTAAGACCAGACACTATAAAACTCTTAGAGGAAAACATAGGAAGAACATAAATCATAGCAAGATCTTTTTTGACCCACCCCCTAGAGTAATGGAAGTAAAAACAAAAATAAACAAATGGGACCAAATGAAACTTAAAAGCTTTTGCACAGCAAAGGAGACTATAAACAAGACAAAAAGACAACCCTCAGAATGGGAGAAAATATTTACAAACGAATCAATGGACAAAGGATTAATCTCCAAAATATGTAAACAGCTCATGCAGCTCAATATTAAAAAAACAACCCAATCCAAAAATGGGCAGAAGACCTAAATAGACATTTCTCCAAAGAAGACATACAGATGGCCAAGAGGCACATGAAAAGCTGCTCAACATCACTAATTATTAGAGAAATGCAAATCAAAACTACAATGAGGTATCACCTCACACCAGTTAGAATGGGCATCATCAGAAAATCTACAAACAATGAATGCTGGAAAGGGTGTGGAGAAAAGGGAACCATCTTGCACTGTTGATGGGAATATAAATTGATACAGCCACTATGGAGAACAGTATGGAGGTTCCTTAAAAAACTAAAAATAGAATTACCATACGACCCAGCAATCCCACTCCTGGGCATATACCCAGAGAAAACCATAATTCAAAAAGACACATGTACCCCAATGTTCATTGCAGCACTATTTACAATAGCCAGTCATGGAAGCAACCTAAATCCCCATCGACTGACAAATGGATAAAGAAGTTGTGGTACATATATACAATGGAATATTACTTAGCCCTAAAAAGGAACACAATTGGGTCATTTGCAGAGACTTGGATGGACCTAGAGACTGTCATACAGAGTGAAGTTGGAGAAAAACAAATATCGTATATTAACACATGTATGTGGAATCTAGAAGAATAAAAAAAAAGAATCAGTTGGTCAGGACTACTCAGACAGTTTGGTGAAAACTGAACCAGCACTCATTTGTCAAGACTCTGTTTTATGTAGTAGCTTAACTCTGATTTATTACATAAAAGTTTCTGGCAAATATGAACGGTAATTCCACTCTGGTAACAACTGTGATTGAAATAATTGTAGTCTGTAGATAAGCTGGAGAAAACAAGCATTAGTGGGAAGGCTGTCTTGGACATCATTCCAAGAGTCCAACAGTGAAGAAATACATAATCTATGGACGTAGAATTGGAAGAGATATTTAGAAGACCTGTGACTGATTCATCCCCCTGCCTCTCCTCCGCATCCATGCTAAGCCAACCAGGTAAATGAAACTCTTTCCTCTGCTCAAGACCTGGAAAAAGGAGAATACACAATGTCCTGTGGCCCCTCATTAAAGTGACTCATGGCTTTCTCTGCCAGGAAATCTTGGTTAATTATTTAGTATTTATGAGACTTGTATGGCTGCCTTCATGGGAATATCATTTTCCAGGCGTTTCTTTTTTTTAATATTACCCAAAGTTAATGCTGTAATATATAGAATCACCCCAAATGTCAGCTCACTGCAAGTCCTTTTGGGCATTTGAATTATATCGCAATACCTGATAAGGAGGCAATAAAGCAGATACAAAAAAATAGAATGTGAAATAACTGATTCTGTCAGTTTTTGTTCATTTGGATGATTGCCTTTTTGGGCATTTTTCTACAAACAGGTCTTATCATCATTATTGTTATTACCTTGGTTTTTAAGATAACTATCACTTGTTCAGTAATTAGTCTTCACTCATTATCCGATTTCGTTCTCACAACAGCCTTTGAGGTTTGATCCTTTTCTCCAGTTTTCCGGATGAGAAAACCAAGGCTTGGAGAGGTCAGATTATGTGCCCACAATCGTACAGCTACTACGTGATAGAGCTGGGATCTCTTCCACTGAACTCCAAAACTACCTAAAACTGCTAACCACTCTTGAGGTCAACTCACATTTTGCTTTTGATTTACATACTTGGGTGCATTAGTGAATGAAAAGATACAGAATGAAGATGAGAAGGAGAACGTAAGCTCAGATAGTATATTGAAATTTTTTGAGAAAATTTAGAAGAGCTCCATAAGAAAGTGACAAAGATTTCATGAAAACAGATGGTCTGTGTGTTTCATTGAGAAATCCAATGTGTAAGGAACTGACATCTTTTGTTCTCTCCAACAGCGATCTGTGTCACTTTCTTTGTCTCCTAGAAGAATGCTTAATTATTAGGACTCATCACTCAGGTAGATACCCTGAGCCATAGAACTGCTTTGAAGTCTACTGCTGTCATTGTTCCAGGGTTCTCCAGATCACTCAAAGCTCAAGAAGACAGAGCACATAGGATTCCAAAGAGTAGTGAGGGTTTATATACTACCTCTCCATTTGTTCCAGTTCATTTCAACATGACCCTAATGAGGCATATGCTTGTGGCTGTTGGATTACATCTCATCAACTGAGCAGAGACATAATTAGAAACCTGCTGCTGTCAGAAAGATTAATAGGCCGACTGATACAAACCCATAACTGAAGATTTCCCAGCAAAGCCATTTAACCAGCTGGCTGGAGATCATGATCCAGCAATACTGCAAGTAACAAAAAGTGTTTTCTCTTCACATCAGAACTGTTGCAAGGTCTAAGAAAAGTGTTTTATGATAAAAACAAAGGGCCCATTCTGATGTTATTATCATTAGCATTGATTAATGATTGAACAAAAACTTACCCATCAGCAATAACAACATCTTAGAAGATAACGACTTCAAGATGTTCTATGATAAAATCACAATGATGGTGAACAGAAGAGGCCAGCTTCTGTTTGGTAAAACTAATAAAAACTACACAACTTACTGAATACATGCCCCACCCAGTATAAACACCAAAGCACCAAAATTGGAAAGATTAGCTCTTAAGTACACAGCTCTGTCAAGGGAATTAAAATATAGGCACTGGGAAAAGCCACCAGATAGAAAGCTTTCAACTTGGATCCATTCAAGACCTGGGCAGTCCTGAGGTGCTGTCCAATTTAGAAGACGATGTTCTACGTAAAGATTCTTGCTTTCTCAATGACTAATTAGTATCACACCATTCACACAAAATCCACTACTGCTATTAGCTTGCAAGATATTTTTGTGATACCTAAAATTATATGAATAATAAAATTGATTTCTAATTTGGAGTACATTGTAAAGACTTGCCTCCCTTTTAAAATGTCTTGGTCTCAAATATTCTGATTAGCTAGGTGCTTTTATTTCTATTTTGTGAGCAGGAAAACCAAAGCACTTTGCTTATCCGATATATCCTAATGTTATCAGGAAAATCTCAAATCACTTAGATTTACTACCTCTCCTTTGCAGGTAGGTTTCTTAATATCCATGATTATATAATGTCATTTTTCTATAGTTTGATTGAATGGAATGGGATGCAAAGCTTATTTATTGTCTAATCCATGATTAGAAGTGTTAAAAGTATCTAAATATTATCATCCATTACCATATTCATTCTTTTTCTTCTAGAATAAGAGAGGCTGAGGCATCCATCTTTAGGCAGATGGATAACTAGGAGTTATTTCTCTATAAGCAGAGGAACTTAGCCTCAGCAGATAAGGTCAAGCTCCATGACACCACTACCACTCAGGGTCCCAGGAAGGACTTTTGGGGATTAGTAATGTCCCATATGACAGTCTTTACAGAGGAGGGTTAGATACAGGTTGGAGAGTTCAGCTTCCTCTGAATTTTCCCAGACCATTCGATAAACACATACATGTTTCTCTAGGTCAGTTTTACCTCTTCCCTCAGTCAGTCATATCCCATTGTCAACCCCTGTTGCTTTTATATAAGCTCCATGGCGGGCCCTGTGGATAGCAGATACCATGTCTTATGCTTCTTTTTCCTCTCCAAGGATATGGCAATTTATCTGGAAAAGTAAGGTGGTATGGCAGAAAGGATACTGGGTCTGTGTCCCAACTCTGCCACTTAGCTACATGATCTTGGGTAGGTTTCTGAGCCTCTGCTTCCCTGTCTGCAAAATGGGGATTAGAACAAAATGTCTGCTACTATATATTTTGCAAAGTTGTGAGGACCAAATGCAATAGTATGTGTAAACTCTATACAATTGCCAGGTATTATTATATTGAATTGAATGAGGATCAACATTCCGAGACAGTTAAGAATTCCTTGCTCCTAGTGCTATAAGAATTCAGAGATGGGAGAGTTCAGGGAGGGCAGGAATAATTGGCCATGCCATGCCTTTTGGTTGGCCTTGAAAGCTGCCTGAGGTTTGAACACAAAGAGGGAGGAGCATTTGAAGAGACCACAGCAGAAGCGTAGAGTTAAAATTAGGAATATGGGGGACCTTCCCTGGTGGCGCAGTGGTTAAGAATCCGCCTGCCAATGCAGGGGACACGGGTTCGAGCCCTGGTCCGGGAAGATCCCACATGCCGCTGAGAAACTAAGCCCGTGCACCACAGCTACTGAGCCTGCGCTCTAGAGCCCGCGAGCCACACCTACTGAGCCCACGAGCTGCAACTACTGAAGCCCACATGCCTAGAGCCCGTGCTCTGCAACAAGAGAAGCCACTGCAATGAGAAGCCCGCACACCGCAACGAAGAGTAGCCCCCGCTCGCCGCAACTAGAGAAAGCCCGCGCACAGCAACAAAGACCCAACGCAGCCAAAAATAAATAAATAAATAAATAAATAAATAAAAAATTAAAAAAAAAATTAGGAATATGGGGGGTGTCACATGCATGAAATTATGAAGATACCAGCTTGTGGCAGCAAAGGGCTTTGACATGGAGCACGGTTGAAAGTGGGAGATATAGGGTGAAGCTAGGTTTTAGAGATTTTTCTCAGCCAGACTTGGAATTGATGCATGAGGCAGGAGAGAGCCATGATGGTGGATGAATGACACCTTTTAATTAAATTAATCCGGCAACATTGCAGAGGCGAGACTAGGAGGAGAGTCTGGAATCATGAAGCTTATTGTATTGATTCACGTCTGTAGCGTGTGGGCCTGAGCTCTGGTGGTCCGTAATCCTGGTGGGAATTGAGAAGGCTCCATCCAATTTAAAAAGGGACTCACCACAAGAGTGAGGAGAATTTAAATGTTGGAAATTATTTCACAAAGTGCTGTTTTGTTCCTCAGCTAGTCCCTTCCCTCTCATGTGGTTATTTATTAAATTATCTCGGATATTTGCTGCTGCTGCTGTTCCTAAGATGCTTAACATTTCTTTCTCTCTCATAAATGACGGTCTCCATAACCTCTCCCCATCCAGCCCTCATCATTTTTCCTTTTAATCTTAAACTAAAAATGTGCTCCTCAGGCACTCTCTGGTTGTTAATTGGAATGTCATTGGTGAAGCTTGCATGGTGGCATTGTAATTACTTCCCTGTATTGTCTTAGTTCCCCACCACCCCCATCGCCCTGTTCACATCTGAAAATGATAGTCTCTGTTCAACCCCTTGATGTCAGCACTTAGTTAAGTGGTAGGCAGGTGGTTGTCTGGGGATGGGCTCGAATGCTTAATCCTCTTTGTTCAGGTGTGAATAGGAATCACCTTGAGCAGCAACACCTGTAAGGAGTGTGTAGTTGCAGGAAAGTTCTTCAAGAGCTGTGGTTCTCAAAGTGTGGTCCTCAGGACCCCATACCTGACCAACCGTATCAGGAGCTCTGGGGGTGGGGCCCACCAGTGTTTTAACAAGCCCTCCAGGTGCATGCTAAAGTTTGAGAAACACTGTTCTGGAGAAATATTTTCAAAGGGTTGGAAAGCCAGCCTCAGAGAGTTAGGAAAACAGACTTCAGAAAATACCAGGGAAGTTTTAGAGGCTGAGAAGAGAGGCAGTTACTTCCTTCTTGGAGATGATACAGGCATCACAACTGCTAGAAGTGAGATTTTTGTCCTTAGCCCCCTGCCCCTTGAAAGAAAACCTGGGTAGTCATTGCTTGCCTCATGCTTTGGAAAGACAAGTTCTGAAGTCAGTCTTCAAGAAGGACTGTTGGATCTTCCTGCTCAGAGGTCTTCGTGGGATACTGTATTGTTAAATAGGTGAAAAAAGAGATATATTTCCCACTTGGGTGAGTCTCATTTTCCTCTGTAGAGACATCCAAATACTGAGGATATGCTTACTTGATGGTCAAGAGGAAACAAGGGTTCGTATTCCAACCTCTGTTCTACGCTGAAAGTTTATCCCATCAGAAGCAGCTTTCTATTGAGGTTCTTTTGAAGGTGCCCCAATCATAGAGTCCTGATCAAAATGCTAAATTTGCCTAAGGTTTTAGTATCACACTTGATCCATGGACTATGGGAGCCTAGTAATGAACAGTCCATCAGCTTACCAAGTATCTCATCTCCTCTAATTAGTAAGTCATTAGTTAACCAAGAGCAATTTAGGGAAAGTCAGTTCTACTACCGGGACTAGTGTTTATATTATATCAGTTCTTAAAACTCTTATTTATTTATTTTTTTTCTGTTGGCAACATATGTCCATAAAAAGCCTGTTCTGATGTGGGCATGCCTCATCAGAATGGCGATCCAAATTTAAGTGTGTAATTCAGAGTCACCTTCCTTTGTAGAAAAAAATAAAGTGATCTCTAGCTCTTAAAATTTCTAGACAAGGAACTCTTCTATTTTACACAAGAAGGAAGAGGAGTTTGTATTTCATTCTCCATCCTACAATGAACATTAATCATTAAGATAAAGTCTCTTTGGGAGGAAAATAAATCCTGGCTGATAAGGCCAACCCTTTAGTTGTTGAATTCTGTATTTTCTTTTTATAAGATCAATGAACGTCTCGCTGGGTTGTTTCCATTTGGGGAATGAAATGATGGGGCTTTAGAATCTCTGCTCTGTGGTCGTTGATTGTGTGAGTCCATGGACTAAAGGCGCTCAGAGGATTTATCTTGGAGGGGATCCTGATAAACCGTTCTGATGCCACTTGAGAAAACCAGGCAGGACATTTCTCCTCGGGCTCTTATGGCAAGCAGGAAAGAGCTGAGAGAGATAGAAAACAGACGCCCTGATCACTCTGGTCCTACTGGGTTCCTGGGGGCTGGCCCTCTTCTGTTGCAGAATTTCCTGCTTCTCTCCCCCGTCTTCATCTTAGTGAAGTGGCTCATGTTACTGAGCCTCGGCCAGAGGGAAAGCCGCCAGCACCAGCAGCATAATTTACTTCCTTTATTGTTTCAGCTCAAAGTCTAAGACTCAAGGAATGATATAAAAGGATGATTAAATCAGTTCTCTAAAGTTTTGAAAGAAAGACTAGAGAAAAGGTCTGTTATGGTTTCAACATTGTTCTCTGTAAGTCAGGAGTGCTGTTGAGGTATATTTTTCAACAGAGTGTCGTTTAGCATCAAACCCTCTCATTGCTGCCTTTAGGGACGGGGCAATATAGGAGGGAACAGCAGAAATGACAAGGAAGTCAAGAAACAGTGGAAATGAGTTGCTACAGCCTAATTCCTTATACTCTTGCAAACATCTACTTCCATTTGTGTCGAACCGAAATATCCTCAATGGCATTGAGCTAACATCTCTTCCCCCACTGTTCCGTTCTCTTCCACAGCCTAGCAGATACTTTCCCTGCTCGATGTATTTCAAGGTTACTATGATATTAACTACAGAAGCCATGGAATTAATAGGAGCTAGGGAACTCATAGGACCCTCAAATATACCACCAATAGCTATTGTGAGAGCAATAGTAAGGTTATTGTGTGGCCTTGGTGAAGTGATAGTGGGTTTTCCATAATAGACTTGAGAACCAAGACTTTCTGTCCATCCCCTAAATTGTGTATACATCAGTCTTGATGAAAACGAATTTATAATGCACAGCTAAGTCACTGCTGGCACAAGGGAAGACATGAGTGCAATACAGTATTTACCAACAGAGCCCCCCCATCCTCAATCTCTCTCTCTCTCTCTCAGACACACACACACACACACACACACACACACGCACAAACACTGTTTACTCTTCACTACTTCTGTAGCACGTCATACCAGTGGCTTACATAGCACAGAGGTGCATTGTCTCTTCATCCCTTGGGATCTGTAGTGGACTTCTGGTCAACCTAGTTCATGTACTTTTCCTTGCAGCTAGAGTAGCTAAGAACTCTGACACATGTGGACCTTGTGGGTCTTGTTCTTGAAACAAAACAAAATGCCATCATGGCTTGGGAATTATAGAAGTGTCACTTGTTAACTCCAGGCCTGGATTCTCCTTTTTTCATTGAATCAATACCTGAGTAGGAGACCAGGCAAAGAGCAGGGTGGGCTGTGGTGTTTAGTCTCTTTTGCTCCTGCCTCCTTTCAGCATTGGACTAAGCAAACTCCATGCTGTCTTTCCTCCCACTTTCCCTTAGTGAAAACCTAGCAGTTGCCATTTCCTTTATACAAGAACTGTTTTTCAGTGTTTGTTTTTTGTTCAGTCCGCTTAGTTTGTAAATGCTTGTCTGGAGGGGTTTCCACTTATTTGTGATTTGGGAGATGACAAAGGGCATGTTTGACTTGTAATACAGATGAAGAATGGATAAATCCGGTGCATGTAACATGATCGGAGAGTCCCACAGACTGACTCACCCTGCCTTTAAGTGGGCCCTGCATTCTCATACTGCACAGATTCCTGCCTGTTGAACAACCAAGCATTGCTGTTACAGAAGTACAACTATACTAACTGGTATTGCGTACAGCGATTTCCGAAGTGGTGATACTCGGAAATCCTCCATCCTGCACTTCTCAAGCTAGCCCTCTCCTGGCCCAGAGGTCCATGTTGCTTCCCATCTGGGGAAAGTATTTTACTTCTCCCCATCCTCCCTTCTCTCCCTCACCTCACCTTCTTGATGTTCCTGGCCTGAGCGGTACGATTTGCTTACTGATAACAGTATACTGTGACTTTTCATTCACAGCTTTGAAAGGCTTATGAGGCTTTCCTGCTTCCCACCCAGCCCAAACCTTGGGACTTTCCACACTCAGATCCTCTGATCAGTTTGATGCAGGAAAGCACAGGGAAGCCATGTACCAGTTTGTATAGTCGTACCCTTTTGAACTGCCTACTCTGGAACAAAGTAGAGTGTGCTGGGGATTTGCATTGGCTGCTTGACACGCGCAAAGGCAATTAACCTGCATGCCAAAAAAAAAAAAAAAAATTAACCCTTAGAGTACTGCTTCAATATATTGGTTTAATGGTCTTGAATTTTACCAGTTGGGCAATGCTTCTTTCCCCAGATCAGAGTGCTGCATTTAAGTCCATATTTAGTCTAGCCAGGACATCAACCAGGATCCTCTCCTCCACAGCTTTCCTGAGGTGCTCCTGGGTCCTTTCTTATTAATCAACTGATGGCTTTTAAAAGGTCCAAAACACAGCCATTGTGTTTAATTGAAAATGGGCTTCATTTCTAATATGCTGGAGAGTAGGAAGGACTGCTTTTAGCTTACGTTTGTGTCCTCTAAAAGAAGTCAGTTCTTTAAGGGTTAATATGAAATTGAGGAATTTGGTGGTTTCTTCTGCTTGTCCTTCCTCCAAGGTGTCTGCATGATCCTCTTTAGATTCTTAGCTCAACTGTTGAATGATGATGAAAATAATATATGTATAAAATGATGAAAACAAATAAAAGAACAAAAGACTGTATGGTTGAATGGAAAGACCCCTTGGCAATGCTTGCTTGATGATCACAGGGGATAGAAAGACCAAATGTTTTATTTTATGAACGTTCATTTTGTCCTCTACCCCAAGCACCACCACTGCACAGCAATGTGGAAGACTTGACGATGCTTTTCATTTACCTCTCGCTTTTTCTTCTTCCTGTCTAATAGCCCAATAGAATCCTGCCAGAATTTCTACAAAGATTTCACATTACAGATCGACATGGCTTTCAACGTGTTCTTCCTTCTCTACTTTGGCTTGCGGGTAAGTTTGAACAACACTGCTCAGTATCACGATGAGGCATGCAAGTGTTATACCCAGGGACCATTTCCCATCAGCATCTGCTCCCGCAGGCAAGCTGAAGCCCGTTGTTTCCAGGGGAGACGATAGATCCGCATTCTGATTTTCTGTGAGAGAGCCCTTTGCTTAGCTCAGCATTTCCTGAAGTACATGTTAATTTTGCTCCGAGCAGGAGAAATAGGCATAACTATTACACCTCTACTGGTCTACTGTTTTTCATCTCTCTAGTCACGCATGAATGCATGGATACCTTAAATAGGAGGGAAAAAAACCTTCTAGTCTTAAAATTATGCTTATCAATGCTCACTTAGCTGAATCCTGAGAGAACAGTGAGTTGTGAGGGTTGAATCAAGGGGCTAGATTGGCAGAATTTGCGGCTTGGGGGATTTATACTAGACCCTGTTTATGAAGGGAGCTGTACAGAATGTAGATTACAGAGATTGTGTGTGTGAATGAATGCATACATATATACTTTATTTATAGTTATATTTATATTAGAGACTTTAAGAAAGGTGGGATAATTCAAACTTCCCTATGATGCTGTTGAAAACCACAGAAAAATATACTACCTGATCTTTCTCCAAGGCTAACAGAGCTTACAGTCACTCTCTAGAAAAGACTAGAGAGTGTATGCAAATTCAAAGACAAAAATAGCATGTGACTGGTGTAGATATAAGAAGAACATAAACTCTCCCTCCAGGCCCCCGTGACAAACCAAAACGTACCCTTGGGCAAAAGAGTATAGTTTGAATGCCGGCACCATGCTTCTCATTTTTTTTTCTCTCTCTCTTCTTTTTTCTTTCCCCCAGTTTATTGCAGCCAATGATAAGCTGTGGTTCTGGCTGGAAGTGAACTCTGTAGTAGATTTCTTCACGGTCCCCCCCGTGTTTGTGTCTGTGTACTTAAACAGAAGTTGGCTTGGTAAGTCAATCTCTCTTCCTTCCTTCTTACTGGTTTCTGAGCCATGGCTGAAATATAGAATCTGGTGCATCTGGGGTGCATCAGAGGACTGGGAATCCACAGGAAGAAAGTTTTGTGGATTCATATGAACAACTCCTGGAGTGTTAGAAGTTGATGGTGAGAGTCCTCTTGGAAGCAAGCACTAGCCCAGAAGGATGTGTACAGTGAGTGCTTCCGGGAATGTTTTATCGTTGTTGAAGCCCAGTGGCCATCACTGTCACAGCCAGGACCTCTCCATTCATGGTTCTGTCACTTTTCATTCAACTGGGAGTCAGGACTGGATGAAGAAGCCCATGGGCACAAGGCCAACTTTCCGAGTAGCTGATTCAGGTGCCCCAGAAGGCCTGCCTGCCAAAGTTAGCTTCTGTCTGCTTCTTAGTTTTGTGATGAGTGGGTCCTGCATGGTTTATTTACAGTTGTGAGTTCCCTTGTGGGGTGGGAGATAAGGTAAGTGTCTAGGGTCACCCTCACCTTGAGGGTGATCAAGCTCCTTTCCTGTGTTAAAGGAAGAGCTTTTGCTGGAGCTGTGTTCACACCTCACTTCCTGTGTCTGCTTGGCAGGTCACTTCCTGTATCAGGATTAGGACAATTTGGTGGGAAAAGTAACTAGCTCAGAGGATGGTCATGGCAGCCAAAGGCTTAGAGAGACAGCTTCGGGGTTCTCTTTGCCACACTGAATAATTTCCTCAGAGTGTTCCTGCTGTCACGGGTCTACAGGGGAAGAAGGGAGGCTGAAACAGGACTCAGAGGACTAGTTGTGGGTTCCTTCTGTCTTTATTTTCAGAAATGTTTGGTCTTAACCTATTTTTTTTCAAAGTAATATATATATGTATACATGTATGTGTGTATATATATATATATATATGTATATAAAATAGTATCAACATTCAAAGATGCATAATGAAAATATTAAGTGTCTCTTCCGCCCGCATCCATCACTGCCCCCTCCCTGGGATGCTCAGCGTTATAGACTTTCACATCTTTCCTTCATGCTGATTTCACCACAAACAAACACGGATGTGCACACATAATAGTGTTTTAGAGGTGGTGGTCTTTGTACAAAATCATTGTATCAGTCACATTGCACTGCAGTTTGGCTTTCTTACCAACTAATACATGACAGCCATCCCTTCAGCTCTGTAATGATTCGTTTTATGACAGTTGCACAGAATCCCATACGTTGCTGTACTGCATTTATTCGGCCATGATCCAAATGATGCACCACATGATTGTTTCCTTTTCTGCTATAAACAGTGGCTCAGTCAACACTCTCATCCACATATCTGTGCAATTCTATCTCTAGATAGAATTCCTGGAAGAGGACTTGCTGGATCAAAGAGAATGTATACTTTCGTTTGTGAAGATATTAATGGAGAACTTTTCAAAAATGTTGTATCAAGATATGCTTCTGCTAGCAGTATGTTTTGACGTCCTTGCTAGCACTGTGAATTTATTATATACCTAGTATCAAGTATTTAAAAATAAGTATCTTTTATATACAATATATGCAATAATCATATACATACATGTATGTGTGTATCTCTGTGTGTGTATCTTATTTGGATTCTATTTTCTACTAGTTTTCTCATTAGCACTGTATTCAGTTGCTCAATGGAAATGTTTTCCTTCCTGATCTGAGGGGTGCTTGCTTAGATGGGGTTTTCTTGCCAGCAGGATGAGACCATTAGAGCTGCACACCAATCTGAGAAACATCCTGAGTGTTTGTTTGTTAATTTGCTCTGGTGCCTGGGGTCCCAGCCATTTCAGCTGAGCTCTTAACCAGCCTTGTGACCTGAGGAACTCACTCTTCTTCCCTCAGCCTGTTGTTTTTCATCTGTGAAATAGAGGTTGGGTTAGACAATCGCTAAGGTTCTTTCATTTCAGAAAATCTCTAAGCCTCTTGCATCATTCATGGGAAATTTGAGAAAATTTGGGATCTTGGTTGTTGCAGAGGACTGGGAAGTTAGTGAATTAAATCACCAGCGTACCTGGGTCAAGATTATGTATGGACTGCTAACCGGGGCTCTTTCTAAACCATCCTGTTGTGAAGGGTTCACACAAACACACCCCCCAAACAAATAGACAAGGAGCGAAGGAAGGGAGAGAAGGAAGAAGGGAGGAAGAGAGTGGGAGGGAGGAGAGAGAGAGAAAGAGAGAGAAGGGTGGAGGGGGGAAAGGAAGAAGGAAGGAGGAAGAAAAGGAATCTGCCTTCTCTTCCTGGCTGTGTTCTAATGCCTCTGTGCACTTGAACAACCACTCACTTTTCTGGACCCTCAGTTTTCCCATCAGAAAAATGGGAGGTTTAGACTAAATTACCTTCCAGCCCTCATACTTCCTGAATCTGAACTTTATGTCAGGGTCCCTTGTGGTCCTAGAAGATGGAGAGGACCCCTACCTGACTGTGGTGGAAACATCCCTTCTCTGCAGCTGGTAGGGGCTCACCCCAGGTCAGGGTGCGGAGCCGGGTCTCCTTGCTGTGAGTGAAACGCTCCCTGGAATCTTAGTGTTGGGAGGACTTGGATGTTGTAAAAAACAACCCAGGCCTTTTTGTGGATGATGTCATCCTGATTTTTGGAGGTGTGTTCTGATCTAGTGAAAATCAATCTGAGAGAACAGAAAAATGGAAGAGAGAGAAGAGAGGGTAGGGGAGGGATAAATTCGGAGTTTGGAATTAGCAGATACAAACTACTGTACATAAAATAGATAAACAACAAGGACATACTGTATGGTACAGGGAACTATATTCAATATCCTGTAATAAACCATAATGGAAAAGAATATATATGTATTTATATACATATATATATAACTGAATCACTTTGCTGTACACCACAAACGAACACATTATAAATCAACTATAGTTCAGTTAAAAAAAAAAAAAAAGGGAGAAAAGAGTAATGAGAGACACTGCTTCAGTTGTGGTTGCTCTTCAAAATAATATGCTCTAGAATGTGCTTTAATTTGTTCATGAATTGAACAATGTTTATAAAGCAGCTACTATGTGCCAGGCACTTTTCCAGATGATTAGGAAACAACAGTGAATAAAATAGGCAGCACCCCACCCTCTGACATTGCAGTGGGGGAAGAACAGGAAAAAACAAGCCTAATAAATAAGTAAATCACTTATTTACTTAATTACTTAATTACTTAATTTACTTAATTTAATTACTTAATTTACTTAATTACTATTTACTTTAAATAAGTAAATAGTATGGTAGGAAGCATAAGTACTATTGAAATTGGAAACAAAGACCAGCAACCTTTGGGGCTATGAAGTAATAATAACAACAACTAATAACCTTTCTCCTCTTGCAGGAGAAAACACCTTTAATGGCATACTTTTGGTTCTTTGGTAACTAAGCCCCTTGGGTAAAATCCAAAACTGGTCTGCCTGTTATGGAAGAGAATTCAGTATAATGATATTTTAAGGAGGTTCCTGCATCTGATTTAATACATGGGTTATTACACCGTGAAACAATTATTGTACCGATGAGCTGCCAGAGATAAAATGAACATTCCCATGAGGTATGGCTTATAAAGTAAAAGGAATAATCCCATCAAATAGGGCATTTCAGAAAGTGCTGCCCTCCTCTTAGAAAATGAAAAGTACTGCCTTTACTGGCTGAGGTTTGGGACAAGATGCAGGAAACTGAAGTCTGTCCCAGATCTGCACACACTTCTTGAGCCTGGTCAAGAGCAGAGAGCTGTGCTATAGCTGGCACCGTGGAGGACAAAAAGTGAAATGAACACCACGCCACCACCCCCCCTGCCCTTACCTTTTCTGGGGCATAACTTGCATCACGTTTGATTTCTTATTCTTCATATATGGTTGCATATTATATAGTACAACATTTATTTACTTTTTTGCATGCATCATCTTCGTGCATTGGACAGTATATTAATAAAAACAGCTAGTATTAATTCCAGCTGTGCTATGTGCTGGGCGCTCTGATAAGCCCTTGCAAATGTGAACTCAATCCTCATAGCAAACCTATGAGGTAGGAATTACTGTCCCCATTTTACAGATAAGGAGATGGAGGCTCAGAGAAGTTAACTTTCTTGTCCAGGGTCCTGTAGCCTGGGAGTAGGGAAAAGGCGTGCTTTACCCAAGATCTGGTCTGACTTCATGTCCGTTCTCTTAGGCTGCTCTTCTGCCTCTGTCCTTACCCTTGAGAGATTTGGGATGTTGAGGGCTGGGTTGGGAATGACTAAGCAGCTTTTGCTGCTTTATGTTGGCCTCCCTCTATCTCGTCCTATCTCATAGAAGCTTCACTTCAGGCAGGCAGGGAAGGGAAGAGATCTTGCTTAAAAACACACATAGCTCGTGTCTCCTTTTCTTCTCACTTTTCCTTGTCTACCTCCAGTTTCTAGAGCTGCCATTAAGACCAGGGAAACAAACAGAGCTAGCGTGCAGTCTCCTGAGTCCCAGGGTACCTTAGAAACTTGGGGATTGGACCTGCTCCACCTGAGAGGAAGAGAGGGAAACAGATATATAGGTAGATCCCGGGGGCTCCTGCAGGTCCTAGGTCAGTAGAGCTAATTGGATCAGTATCATGTCCTGGGCTCCGCCACCTCGATTCACATCGTGCTCAGCCACTTGCCAGTGGGTCGCTGTGAGCACGGTCATTTTCCCCGTCTTAAACTCAAGTCTTCTCACCTGTCCGATGGGGATAATAATAGCACTCACCTCAAGGAGTTGTAGTGGGGATTCAGTGAGGTAATGAGTGACCACGTACATAGCACGAGCTTCATGAACAGAAGCCATGATTATCCCCAGCCTCTCTTTCTAACCTCCCTGTCATATTTTAAAGTCCCAGAGAAGAAAACAAACCAGAATGGAACCAAAAATAAGGCAGTGGGATGTGAGGACATCCATGTCGGCAGGCAGCAAGTCGCTGCTTATTTTAATTCCTGTTCCCACACACCGGCTTATTCACAAAATCCTCACTAAAATAAATGTACCTTGAAATGAGAGATGAATCTTATTTTGAGACTCGAATAACATGCTCTGGGGAGAACGCTTTTGTCTGTTTGTCTCATTCTTGTGGGAACTATGTCCCCAAGGTAGGTCAATGGGCTGTGCCTCCTTTGTTTATTGATGTGTTTTTGTTGAGGGTCATCTTGTGGGGTTAAAGGAAGAGAGTGGAGGAAAAGATAAGAATGCACGCACCAGCCAGTCATTTAACTGGCCGTTATTGAGCACCTACTGTGTGCTCAGCCCTGGGATAAGAGGAACACATGCTTGGCCACCTTCTTTCCTAGTTTTACTGTGATTTCCAACATTGCCCCCTCTTCTCTGACCGATGAAATCAGGGTATGGTGAGGAGCCCCAGTCACTGAACTGTGGTAAGAAACTAAACCTGCTTCTCTAGTCTGTGTTAGACCTGGCCTTAGACCTTAGACCCTTTAGCAAACTCTGCTGGAAAATAGAAAACTCTGCTAAAAAATAGAAAAATGAGTTAGTGCTCAGTCAGAGGGCAATTAAAATGATGTAGAGTATCTGCTTATAAATATATGCCTGAGCAGTCCCTTTTTGTGTCAAAAGGTCATAAAAACAGGACTGTTAAAAAAAAAAAGTACAGGTCCTTAAAAACAACAACAACGACAGGACAAAACATAGTTCCTGTTGGAGACCAAGGTTTCAATTTAGTTTTGGGACCAAAATAAACACTCGTGCAGCAACAGCAGGTAGCACTATCAGCTATATAATTACGTCTGAAATTGCGAGGTCCGGGCTGTAAGGGCTGGGGCAGTTCAGAGAAGAAAGAGCTCACGTGGGCGGGGGAAAGCGAGGAGGCGTCGAGGGGCTGGGGCTCGGCTGAGGCTTGTGACGATGGGTGAGACAGGCAGAGTGGGAAGCAGCGAGCATTCTGTGCGGGAGAGGAGGCTACCCTGTCTGGAGAATGGCAGGGGCCCACGGATGCTAATACCGTCTGAGATAAGAAAGTGTTTTTTACAGCGTGCCAGGTATCAGCCTCACAACCCTGCCAGATGGATGTGTTTGTGTCCTATTGCTGCAGGAACAAATTGCCACAGATGTCGCGCCTTAATACAACACCCATCTATTATCTTACAGTTATGTAGGTTAGAAGTCCAACATAGGTCTCTCGGGGCTGTGCTCCTTTCTGGAAGCTCCAGGGAAGATTCCATTTCCTTGCTTTTTCCAGCTTCCAGAGGCAGCCCACATTCCTTGGCTCATGGTCGCTTCTTCCATCTTCAGAGCCAGCCACGGTGGGCTGAGTTCTCACACAGCATCTCTGATCTTTCTTTCTGTCCTCACCTCTCTCTGCCTCTCTTTTCTGCCTCCCTCTTCTACTTCTAAAGACCCTCGTGATTACATTGGATCCTTCTGGATAATCCAGGATAACCTCCCCCATCTCAAGGTCAGCTGATTGGCAACCTTAATTCCCCTGCTATCTTAGTTGCCTTTTGCCATGTGAGTTGTCATAGTCACATGTTCTGGGTGTTAACATGAACATCTGTGGGGGCATTATTCTGCCTACTGAAAGGAGTATTCCTATTATTCCCATGTTGCCAAAGAGGAAACTGAGGCTCATAGAGGGTAAGTGACTTTCCCAAAGTCATAGAGAGCCAGAAACTGTTAAGTTGGGACCCATGCCCCTGTTCAGACCTGCCAGTGGCTCTACATCGTGCTTTGGAGTCCAAAAGCTCTAGTAGGCATTTAGGGCCCTCTGTGCCCTTGACTCTTTGCACTTTTCCAGCCTATCATGGGAGGAGACCCACGGGGAGCTCTTGTTTGGAACCAGAGAATTTACCCCTCCCTGCATTTCTATCTAGCATTGAGTTTTGTTTTTGTTGTTTTTTTTCTCCTCCTGGGAACAGATGAATTACTAGACAGATGAGCCTCTTATCATTGTACTTAAGCAAGTTGCAGAGGTCTGGGCACCCCTTCCTGTGAGGCTGTCGTGACCGAGAAGAACGTGCTTGGTCTGCATATCCTTTGCTTAAAAGCCCTCTTTCCTTAGAGCTCATGCTTTCTTGCTTTTTTGGAATTTACTTAAGAGTAGAGAGAAATGGAATTGGAGAATGCCAGATGAGTGAATGAGTTGTGACGGTCTGTCACCATTTTCCCAAGGAAAGCAGTGTGCGGGGTCAGAGCCCCACTCTCCCCTTCAGTGATCAGTCTTTCAGGGGGGGCTCGTCTGAAGGGCCAGGAGTCTCTGTGTTGTCCATGCACTTTATAGGGCGTCTTGCCCCAAGGCCCCTCCTTTGCTTGAGGAATTCCACAACAGGTGAGGTGAGGTTCATATCAGAACCTTCATTAGCTAAACTCTGCACTGGGGGAGAGTAATCAAGAGTGAAAACCTTTGGCTGGTTTCACTTTCTGGACATCAGTAATTTTTAGTGTATTGATATTCAAAACAAAAAACAAACAAAACAAAACAAAAAACCGAGTGTGATTTGGGCAGAGAGTGGAGGCCGGTGCCAGGCACTCAGCCGTGCCTCTCTTTCTCCTTAGACTTCCAGCTGCAGCCCCACCAGGTGCATCTGCCCTGCTCGCCTTCCCTCGTCCCTGCCTCAGGAGTGAGTTTTTTCCCTGCTGCTCTGAATATCATCTCTCTCCTCAGGAATGCACAGCTCTAACCCCACCTCCTGTGGGAAGCTTTCCCATCCTCCCAGCTGGAATGAATTCTTCCCTGACCTTTATTACCTTTGCTCTTGTGATTAATGTTGTAAGAGCTGTATAATCAGTCTGTTTTCTACTCTCAGTTCGAACTCAAGTTCTGTGGGTATTGTGGCAGAGACCTGGACCGTCTTGTTTTTTTGCTGTGTTCCCGGTGTCTGGAGCAGTGCCTGACACACAGTTTGTGCTTGTTGAATGAATGGGTGTCTTCTTACACTAACGATAATAATGAACTTGATTGCTTATTAAGAGCAGACACTGGGCTCAACAGTTCACAGGCATCATCTCAGTTAGCATTTACAGCAACTCAGTGAGTAAGTACTGTTAGTCCAGTTTTACAACTTAGGAAGCTGAGGTTTGGGGATTGGGTAACTTCCCCAGGTAGTAAATGGTGGATCCAGGACTCAGCCCAGGTCAGTCTGATTCTGGAGTCGGTGCTTTAAAAATGACTAAGCCAGTGGTTCCCAAAGTGTGATTGCCAGACCAGCATCACCAGCATCACCTGAAAACTTGTTAGAAACGCAGATTTTTAGATCCCAACCCAGACCCAGTGAGTCAGAAACTCTGAGAGCTTGATCCAGCAATCTGTGTGTTTTACAAGCCCTCCTGGTCATCCTGATGTCCACCCAGTTTTGAGAACCACTGTCCTAGTCTGTGCTGGGGTGGCTTTCAGATTTGGTTGTCTCTTAGAATCCCTGAAGAGCTTTTAAAACTCACCATGTTCAGGCCAAACCTCCAACCAATTAAATGGGAGGATCTGGGTTGGGAGTGGGGGAGTGACCCAGGCTCAGCATTTTTTTTTTAACACTCCCAGTTGCATCTAAAGCACAGTAAAGATGAGAACCACTTGCATATACATGTATCTTCTAACTATGACTGTTGAATGAATTCCTCCCTAGAAGGGTGCTTCCTAAGCTTCAACGTGCACATGAGGCACCAGGAGATCTTATTCGAATGCAATTTCTGATTCAGGAGGTGTGGGGTGGGATCAGAGACTCTGCATTTCTACAAGCTCCAGAGGATGCTGATGGTTCTGGCCTGGGGATCAGACTTTAAGTAGCAAGGCCTTCCAGCCTAGACCGTGCTTATCCAATAGGGTAGCCACTAGCCACATCTGACTATCTAAACGTAGATTGAAATCAAAATTAAATAAAATAAAATAACTCAATTTTTCAGTCATACTGGCCACATTTCAAGTACTTAAGAGATCCACATGACTAGTGGCTAAGGTATTGGACAGCACAGATAGAGAACGTTTCCACTGTCGTAGAAAATTTTCTTGGACGCTGCTGCTCTCGGATGTGAGTCTTGTGTTGGAAAGTACCATGAACTTTTACTTTTTGTACCTCTGGGACACTCTTGCACGCAGTGGAAGCTTAACAAATGTTTATTGAAGATATTTTTAGTGGAAGGTCCAATGGTACCAAGTCTGTATTGAAAGGAAGTAATTCACTTTCTTGGACGGCTGCTAGGGAATTCATTAGTATGGTGTCAGTGAAACCCCTCACCACCCTACCCGAATGGAATTAAATGTACGCAAGGCCGGAGTAGGCAAAAAGGTATAATAGAGGCCCTGGCACCAGCCCCAACTTCATCGCCAGGACTCTCTTACTGCAGCCGAAATGGCCTTTTGAGCTCTGAAAAGAAAGGACTCTGGTTCCCCCTACAGGACTGTCCTGGAGTTTGCTGGATTAGCGTGAGATTAAGTCAGATGGAAGAGGAAAGGGCGACAAGCGAACTCAAACTCAAACGGGCAGTTTGTGGTTAGCAGAGGGGTGGGTTGGCTCACTTTGCCCTCCCATAATGTACCTGGCATCTGATAACGACTCAACCACGATGACCAAGGGGGTTCCAGGTCACAGTGCCCAAGGTGTGGAAGGAAGGGCCTTTGAGAGTCCCCAGAGGTCACCTGCTCCATAACTGAGGCGGCTGGACTTTCAACTCCTACATCTAGATTCTCTAAAGCCCAAAGCCTTCTAAGTAAACCCCACCCTACAGTCAGTGGTTTCATTTAAAATAATAATAATAATAATAAAGGAAATTAAAAGTGTGAGTTCTCTTTTTGGGGTCTGATGTCTTTGGGGGCAGAAAGAGGTTGAGAGAGAGAGAGCTTTAAAAGAGAAAGGTCTGTAACCAGAGTAGTGATAGATGTGTTCACAGTATACATTTATATGTACGTGTATGTATATGTATATACGTGCATATACATATACAATATATCATTATCTCAGGTAAGCTTACAAAGAATACTATGAAATAGGTGTCATTTTATAAATGGGGAAACCGAGGCATAGAGAGTTTCAGTAACTTGCTAAGAGTCACAAAGTAGGTACGTGGCAGAGCCAGGCTTCGGACCTGGGCAATCTACCTCCAAGGTCCATGTTTCTCAATACTATATTATGCTTAAGCTATAAGCCTATCTAGCCATAATAGTTACACTTTAAAAAATTAGTCTAACAGTCTTGTCCAATCAGATGAAAGACTAAAGCTTCCTCCTTGCCCCAGTCCCCTGACAAATCCTACCAGAATTGAATTGGTACTCCCAGGTGGGAAAGGAAATTGAGAGGAAAAGTAACTCATTCCATTCTTTGGAAAAATTGAGTTAATGACAATTCTATAACTTCTCAGCTTTCGAACAATTTTTTTTTTTTTTTACCAGCCCCCTCTTCTGAGCTTCTTGGTTTATTCTATACTAGTAGTCAAATGAGTAAAAATCATCCATGTTACTATTGTTAGTCCATCTTGAATGGACCATCATGTTAGAGAATATGGGCTCTACTCTTTGCCTGAGCTTTATTTTATTTTGGAAGGGGGCAGGAAGCCTCAGTGGCACATGCACCTTGGCAATGGCACTGAGACTGAATTGCTGTAGTGGGACAAGAAATGAATTCATTAAGTTCTGTCCCTGTGATTGGGCTCTGAAGAAGGCAGCCCCAGCAAAGTGGAATGCTAAAGGTTTTAGATGTTTGTCAGGAAGCTGATTGCTGTTCCAGTGGTTTCTGTAGCTGAAACTGCCTCTAGGGAAATTATTCCCCTGTAAGAGATTTCCAATTGTGTTCACTTGATGTTGCTTTGTCAGGGACATGCTTTAAATAAGATGCCCTCTGTAGGTAGCAGAGATTCTAAATCCTCTCTGACTTGTACAGCTCTGTGATATGCCAAATTGGAAATAACATTCTAAAATGAATGTCTTCAAGGAACAACTTCAGCAGTAGGTTTTCATCGATGCCAAACCCTCTCCAGATGGCTGTACTTCATCTGGGGTATTATTGGAACAGTCTCCCCAAGCAACCTAAATCCCTAGGACTGGACAGATATTTACCTTCCCATCATCTTCAAAAAATAGATGCCTTGATTCTTCTCGATGAGATCAAGGCCGTGATGGATTGACCGGGCTAGCTGATCCAGTAGGGAGAAAATGAACACTGGGAAGCAGCTCCAAGACACTCATGCACTTATTCAACTGAACACCTACTGTGTGCAATTCACTGATTCCTAGGAGTGGCCCACAGATGGGGAAAACAGCTCTGCCTTAAAGATGTTGGTAATTTAATTGGGTGGGTACTTTATAAGGAAGAATGAACAATAAATGTCCAGGAGTTCAGAGGGAGGAAAGTTGGCCATCCCGGCCCAAAGTGGATCCCAGGTATCTAAAAAGTAAGCATATTCCTCTAGAGCAGTACTGGCCAGCACATTCCCTGGGAGCTCATTAGAAGTGAAACTTCTCGGGACCCCATCCAAACCTATAGATTCTTTGGAGAGTGGGGCTGAGGAACTTGGTTTAATAAATTATCCAGGTAATTAATTGCCATATTGGGTTGGCCAAAAAATTTGTTTGGGTTTTTCTGTAACATCTTATGGAAAAACCCGAACGAAGTTTTTTTTGCCAACCCAATACATGCTGAACTGTGTATTAGATACATTAGTATATTAGTGTATATTATAATATAATTGACAATATATTAGAATCGCCTGGGGAGCTTTGAGACTTCCCTCCCCACCTCCTCCCTCTGCCCCAGCCCCAGCCCCAGCCCCAGCCCCAGCCCCAGCCCCAGCCCCAGCCCCATCCAGGCTCTACTTCAGACCAAGTACATCAGAATCACTAGGGTGGAACTCAGCCATCGTAATGCTTTAGAGTTCCCTGTGTAATTCCAACGTTCAGCTGAGTCTGAGAAGCCCTCCACAGGCGTGGTTCTTAAATCAGGAACATACCCGAATACCTGAAAAACTTAGGAAACAAGAACAAATACATGTGATCCCCTTCCCAGATCTATTGAGTCAGAGTCTCCGGTCATCATTAAGGATAGTTGCTTTAGAACAAGGACACTACGTATTCTAGATAGATCAGTGGCTTTCAAACTTTGGCGTGCATCAGAATCACCTGGAGGGCTGGTTAAAACATAGGTTGCTGGGCCCCATTCCCAGTTTCTGATTCAGTGTATCTGGGTTGGGGCCTGAGGACGTGCCTTGCTAACAAGTTCCCGAGGAATGGCTGATGCTGTTAGTCTGGGGCTACACTTTGGGAACCAGTAGTCCAGTCTAGCATGAGGCTGACCATGATTTCTAGTAGTGGCTGCTATGCCTGTTTCCAGGATTCTCATATTCTAGTAAACCTTACTATTTTTACCTACCAAAATATCAGTATCTTTATGGATGTAATCCCTTATTTCAGTATATTTTTGAAATTAAAATCTGAATCATTTACATCTTGAGATATACCCAGTGTATTATATTCCACCATATAATTTCAACTTGAACAGAGGGGCCCTCTTTAGAAAGACCTCTGATCTTTCATATGTGACTCTATTCTAAGGTATTCCAAGTCCTGGGTTACTAGTGAGAATAAGGACCTTTGTTTGTGTTTATTAGTCACTCATATTTCCTCCAGAGCCAGTTTGGGTGGATATCTCTTCCTAAACTCCCTTGAATTGGGATAGAGTTGGCTCATTAAGGAAAATAGGAAGAGGATGTGTTGGAGATTTGGAAAGAAGAGGGGAGGGGAGAAATCCCAGGCCCAACTCCCATCCCTTCCCTCAAGCCTGCCCTTCTCCCTCCTCTGAGATAAGAGTCCCTCAGCTCCCTTCTCCTAGAAAGGATTCTGTTAGGGCCTGACCCCTCTCCTCCCCCAGGATCATTTATTTTAACAAACCTTCTTCCCCAGTCATCCTACCTAGAGACGCTGAGATGCCCAGGCCTGGACCTGGCCCTGCTGGCCAAGGTAAGGGCAGATGATGGGTGATGAGCAGAGCTCCGTTTTTAATGAAACACACTGTATTACTAGAAACAAGTACCAAACACCAGCACGGCACCACTTTGCTCCCATATGACAATCACTATATTTTCCCAGATAAGAACTGAGCAACCCACCTCACAAAGGGCACTGTTTCCTTCAGTATTTCCTGGGTGGATTGAAAAACATCCTCCCGGCCCGACCAGGGGCACAGCAAACTCTTCCCTTTTGTAAAAACTCAGTCTCACAGTCTCTGACCTTTATATTCTCATCCAACCTCCCTCTCCACCCCTGTTTGTCTGCCTCTTTGTGAGTGTCTCGCCTCTTTTCTCCAACCACCCTACTTACCAGCCACTCCGACCCCAATTGCAGATATATCCCATCTCCACAACTTTGGTAGTTCCCCTGTCTAGCTGTCCTCTCTAAATATTTACCTGAACTCAACCAGTTATGATCTGGACTCTTAAAACTATTATCATCTGTATCTCGAATGGGCGGTCTTCTGATGTTGGCTGTGTTTTTATAAGGAATACGTACAAGTCCTGGCTCAACTAGATCAGGAATTGGCAAGTCTGGCTCACTGCCTATTTTTGTAAATAAAGTTTTATTAAAACACAACCACCCATTCATTTACATATTGTCTTTGGCAATGAGACAGAGACTTATGGCTCACAAAGCCTAAAAGATTTACTATCTGGCTTTTTACAGAAAGTTTGTGATCTGACCCCTGCTCTAGATCAGCAACTGTGTTACATATTCTTGTACATTCCTCTAAAGGTCTGCACATCCTAGCTACTAATCAGTTTTGATAAAATGAACTTTCCTCTGATATTGCTTAGAAAGGTACTAGTAATAAAACAAAATCTTATATTTGCTGTTTTATTGTTATTATGATTAGAGTTACCATGTATTATGTAGCAAGTATTGCACCAAACTCTTTATATGCTTTCTCATTTCATCCTCTTAACAGCCCTATAAGACAGAAGAACCTGGAACTGGGGGAGGTGAACTATCTCCTTAGCTCTGACTTCTGAAAGTGATGCAGTAAGGATTTGAACTCAGGGCTTTGTGATCTTAGAGCCTACGCTTTTAATTACTACTAGGTACTTACTGTTCAGTACTAACCCTTATATGTGAGGAGAGATGGAAATCTTCAAAAACCCTATCAAGGAGAGAAGGCATATAAACAAAACTGGCGTATGGTAACAAGGGAACTAGAAAGAGGCAGTGGCCCTGAAAGCGAGCACCTCCTTAGATTTTGTTCCTTGGGCCCCTCACTCACCTTACCCTAATCTCAGCCCTAGTTTAAGGAACCCTATTATGTTGTTATTATCTTTTTCACTTATTCTTTCACTCAACAAACCTTAAAACAACTGTAATATGTTAGTTGCTGTGCTGGGCTTGGAGTTTAAACTGTGAGTAAGATGTCTTTCCCCCATGATGGGAAAGACAAGTCTACAAACCCCAGGCTGTAAACCCAAATGTTTACAGAGGCAGGAAGATGACAAATGAGTGAAGCCTGACAGGGAAGGCTGTCTGGCTGGGTAGTGAATACTCCTCTTAAAAGCATAGCCATTGATCACCTTTGGCTGATTCTTGCCATATTGACACCTTCTCAATGTCCAGTGGCAACTTCTCCCCCTCCCTCTCCCCGTCTGCCCTCTGTCCTTCCCCCCACTCTCTCTCCTGCATCTTCTCCTCACCCTCCTCTTCCTGCCCCTCCCCCCCATTCCCCCTCCTCCTCCTCCAGATCAATTATTTTTGGCTACAGTGACTTGCCTTTTAGAGACTGATGTAGGCTATTTCTCTGCCAGGGACACAGGAAATTCTGGTGTCTTCTCTGTAGAATATGGTCTTCTTAGACTGTTTTCCCTCTTACTACATCTATTGTGTGGTATCATTACAAAGCCTATGACTTGGCATCTGTTGACAACACTGAACAGGTTACAGCAGATTAACAGCTAAATATTCTTAATATGGTAGGTGAATATCTTAGGCAACTTAGGACACTGTAACTTGACTTTGCAAACCAAGTCAGAAATCCTTTCCCAAATGTTATGGCCACTGGAGCAAAGTGCACATTGTCTGAGGCCCTCTTATTCTGATTTTTTGTTTTTTAAATTTATTTTAGGAGATATGCCTTTGCTTCCCTCCTGTTAGTCAAAGCACTTCTAGTCTGGTGGAGAGGAAGGGCCAGGCTCGATTGCAAGCACAAAGGGACCTATGAGAAACACAGATGCTACATGCTTTTACCTGCATTTACCTGGCCCCCCGGTGTCTGTCCTCTTCCAGTAACTCAGAGGCTCTCCCCAGCCCCTTACTTCAGCACCCTTGCGTTTTCCAGGCCACTGTTCTGCAAAGATTTGCTGTGTAGTGCTGCCACCTAGTGAGAGAAAGTAGGAATGGACACCATAAGAGCTGCTGTCCTCAGAATTCGCTCTTCTTGAATCCTGGTTAATTAACCTCAGCTGAAATTAGGTCTAAGGTGTTTTTTCTTTTTTAATTAATTATTTATTTATTTAGTTTGGGCTGTGTTGGCTCTTCGTTGCTGCGCGCGGGCTTTCTCTAGTTGCGGCGAGCGGGGGGCTACTCTTCGTTGCGGTGCATGGGCTCCTCATTGCAGTGGCTTCTCTTGTTGTGGAGCATGGGCTCTAGGCACGCGGGCTTCAGTAGCTGAGGCTCGTGGGCTCAGTAGTTGTGGCTCACGGGCTCTAGAGCGCAGGCTCAGTAGTTGTGGCGCACGGGCTTAGTTGCTCCACGACACGTGGGATCTTCCCGGACCAGGGCTCAAACCCGTGTCCCCTGCATTGGCAGGCGGATTCTTAACCACTGTGCCACCAGGGAAGCCCAGGTCTAAGTTTTTGATGCTGAGAAGATAACCCATCCCTCAAAGGGTCCCCAGACTATGTATAGAAGCCTGAAAAAGATGACTGTCAGTCCAATAGCTAGGATTTTGAGAAGGAGGCATATGTATTCAGGCTAAACGTGTGCTGAAACCACTCCCCTAACAAAACCAAATCTCAGCGGGCATCCAACACAGGTCTAGGAGAGGAATTCTAGCCTGAATCCAGAGTGAAGATGTTACCTGTTTCATTAAAGTGAAGGACCATCTTCAATTGTTTACATAATCTTTTTAAGCCCAGGAGGATATTTTCCTCCCATCTTTTGACTGAATTGGTTTTGGATTTGAAAGAAATATTGAAGTGATCTGTCACTTTCCTTTTCACACATCAAGCTGTCAGCTTACAAAAATGAAAGAATTCACAGAGTCTGAATAGACATGTTTGTCAAACCTAAACAGAAATAGGAACTTTATTAATAAACTTGAGTGTAGTCATAATACATATACCTCAATATAGCAGCACCTATGTATGAAACAGAACTGTGGTGCTGAAATGAGATGCCTCTGTGTTAGTAGTGTTATTTTACTGTTTCCTCCTGGGAGGCGAGTTAGCAGAATATTACCGTTGATTACCATTGGGTGGGTTTCAAAGGTCATTTCTGTAGAAGATAATAGAGCTTTTCATATGATATGCTTTCAGTCCCCTAGTAGATGCAGAATTATATGAAAAGAGGCCGAAAAAAGTTGTGAATATTTTTTATCCTGAATTGTATCAACTTATTTTAGGGAAGAGAAAGCCTGTTTATTTTTCCTGTTACGACATTTCTGTCATTTCCTTTGACTCTCTGGCTGGACTTCATCTCAGCAAAGTTGAAAAATATATATATTTTAGATGGGAAAAAAAAAAAAGGGGGAAGAGACCAGAAGAGGAGTGAGAGCTACAATAGAAGGAAAAACAGAATTCTGGATGCCCTCTTGCCATATGGAAAGTTAAGAGATTTCAAGGAGGAAACACATTCGAGCAGTTGGCTGTGTTATTCCAGGGATAACAGGAATCCTGGAAGCATTTGTGGTTGGTGAAGGGACACTTCAGTTATCTGACTCTGGCTGCTAGAATGAGGCAGTTAACAGGGCAAGAAAAACAAATACCCATGCGTGCAGATCTCCTTTTGTCCAAATTGCTTCCACTGGGTATAGGTAGCAAAGGAAAACAACTGCTTCCGGAGGGGAAAGAGCTACTGAGTCCTCCTGGAATTAGGTTTCCAGAGCCCTACAGGTTCCAGGATCTTCAAAAATGATCAGTAGCGTGTGTGTGTGCGTGTCCAGGAGGACGGGGGGGGGGGGGGGGGTGGGGTGGTTTGTGTGTGTTTTAAAATAGCCAACCCATGTTGAAGTCGCAATCTGAAAATGTGTGTGGAGAGAAAATCTTCATGATTCTTAGCTCTAATGGGCCAATTTATGAAGCCAGCATTATCTCTCTTCTCTGCTGGTGTGTGTGCAGTCTGGCCACCCTTTATGCCAAAGACCTTGAGCAGACCTTGGCTGAAACCCCAAGGTATACTCCCTGTTTTCTGTCAGCAGCGATCTGTGGAACGGATTGGTGTGGGCTGCGTTGCCTTGGGCAGAGTTCATGTGTCATTCAGGAGGCGATGCATCAGGCCACAGAGGCAGAACGACGCTGCCTTATGTCCAAGGAAATGAGTGAATCAGAAAGCCGGATGGGGGCCACCTCTAAGGACGTGAGGAATCGCAGAGAGCAAAACTGGAAGGACTTGGGAACAATGTGTCCTTTATTGTACTTACGAGAAAACGGGGGCTCAGGGATGCCAAGGAATTGGCCCACATTTCTTCTACTAATTAATTAATTCTTCCATGTATTCCACACTGATGCCTGAGTGCCTCTCGGGCCAGGCTTTGTTCTCAGACCCGGGGTTATGAAGTGGGCAGGTGTCACACAGGGAACAGAAGCTTGTCACAAGTCAGTCTAAAAGCGAAACCTGATTGAGAGCCAAGAGTCTAGGGACGGAAAAAGGGGGAAAGGAGAAAAAGAGATCTACCTTGGTGCTGTACAGTTTGGGCACTGATTTGACAATCTTTAATAATGATAACTGTCAGTGTATAATGGGAGGTTAGCCCACGTAACATTTCTTAGCACCCACCAGACTCATCATTGCAGTGGTACTTATAAGATTATTTTTTAGTCTCCTTCTCCTGCTCTGGACCCCGACTGTGAGTCCCACCATGCAGGTACCTTTCTTGGCTCTATGTTTTACCCCCAGAACCTGCCAGAACACTTGACATATGGTAAATATCCATTGAGTGAATGATAAAATGACAAGGGTGCCCAAGTTTCATTCTATAAGATAAGGCTCAGCAAACTTCTATAAAGAGCCAGATAGTAAATGTTTTAGGCTTTGGGGGGCCAGGTGGTCTCTGTCACAATTATTCAGCTCTGCCTTTGTAGCGGGAAAGCTGCCATAGACAATACGTGAAAGAATGGGCATGGCTATATCCCACCAAAACTTTGAGGACACTGAAATTTTAATTTCATCCAATTTCATGTCCATGAAATATTATTGTACTAATATTTTTGAACTATTTAAAAATGTAAAAAAAAAAAAAAATTCTTGGCTTGCAGGTTGTATGGCAAGAGGTGAAAGGTCAGATTTGGCCCACAGGCTACAGCTTACCATCTGCTGCTATAGGAGTAGCTTAATGGTTAGAGTAAAGGTTTTATGAGATTTTTAATTGATTGATTGGCTCATCCATTCAAGCATTTACTGAGGACGTGCTCTGTGCCAGGCTCTGTATCAGGCAATGGACATACAACAGAAATAGGACGCGGTGTCTGTCTTCAGATGGTTTAATATCTAATTGAAGAAGATACATGTAAAAATAAAAGTGTAATAAACATATATAGTGAAGTGACCTAAGCTTGGCACAGGGAAGGAGTGGTCAGTTCTATTCCATTCACAGAGGTGGTGTTGTTTGCACCACCAAGGTCTGAATGATGCCCAGGAATAGACAGGGAAGGAGCCACGTGAGGAAAGGTTCCGAAGCAGTTTCTTTTATGGGACCTGAATCCCTCTCCTGCAGGTAGGTGTGATGACAAGGCCCTGGAAAGGCAGCCCTGGGAGGCAGGGGCCATATCGGCCAGGACTTGGAGTCACGTGTGAGGGAGTTTGCAGTGTGCATGTCTGATCTTGGAATTGTCTCTCTGAAAATCTTTTAGAATCCAGAAGTCTACAGGAAAGCGTGTGGAGAACACCCTGTGGGGAGAAATCAGGAGGGAAGTAGTTTGCAGACGGGGGACTACTTGATACTACCCAGAATCTAAGGGAGAAGTCATAAGGGCCTGTGTTCATTAATGCAGAAGCAGGAGTTATGGAGAGGTTGAGGGGATCAAGAGAAAGATTAAGGAGAAAGACCCTAATAGACCTTGTGGCTGACGGATGTGTGGAGGATGAGGGGGGTAGGAAAAATCTAGAATGTTTGGTTTGGGTTTGGATGTCTCCCCATGAATGGTACCATCACCCACCCACAGAAGATAGTGAAGGGCGGCATGTTTTAGGAGAGGGTAATTGGATCTCTCGTGCTTCCTTCTTTGGTGAATTTTTAAAGAGTTCTCCTCATAAGGTTTAATTCCTGTATCTGTCAAACAGGAATAATTATTTCTGTACTTCTCTGGGGAAACAGAATTGGAATGACTGGCCTCTCTCCGCAGTCAGAATGATGATTAGTTATCAGTATAAAGACAAGATCATTATCTTCAGCAGGTCAGATCTTTGAAGGAGGAGTCATGACAGTGTAGTAAATGAGAACCACACTGCCCATTTCATTAATGTATGTGAGGCGCTCTAAAATTAATTGGGGATTTCCAGCCTACACCTTTCAAATGTCACAGGCATCTTTCCAACATTCCCTATTTACAGATTGGAAAATCAATGTAGATGGAGTAATTGCCCCACTGCCTCTAAGTCAGTTTGCCTGTCTGGTGCTCAAAAGCTTTCTGTGTGTTCTCTCTCTCTTTGCCCATTGGAGAGTGCCAGTGGATTTTTATTTTTACTTTCCATGTAAGTTCCACGAATGCCATGTTAAGAACCATTGTTTTAAAAGTTTCCAGATACTTCTCATCTAGGTAGAGACCAAAAATTCACCTTTGCCGATGACTTTTATTCTTTGCTTTTCTTCGTTTTTCATTTTTTCTTACACTTCATTTTATTTTTTTTTAATTGAAGTATAATTGATTTACAATGTTGTGTTAGTTTCAGGTATACAGCAAGGTGATTCAGTTATACATATATATTCTTTCTCAGATTCTTTTCCCTTATAGGTTATTATGAGATATTGAGTATAGTTCCCTGTCCTATAAGTAGGTCCTTGTTGGTTGTCTATTTTATATATAGTAGTGTGTATATGTTAATCCCAAACTCCTAATTTATCCCTAGCCCTCCCCCCTTCTCCTTTGGTAACCATTTCTTTTCTATGTCTGCGTGTCTATTTCTGTTTTATAAATATGTTCATTTGTAGCTTTTTTTTTTAGATTCCACATATTAGCAGTATCATTTGTCTTTCTCTGTGATTTTTAGATAATTTCCTTAGAGATTAAAAAAGATTTAAGAAGAAACATTCCTAGCTCCTCTCAGTTGGCTTGGGTCTTTCCAGTCTCCATCTTGATCAAAACTAGAGGCAAAGATATTATCTCTACATTGTAGTCAGAAAACAATAAAACTCCCTGTCTGTTTTATTTCCTGACAATGGAAAGTGGTCCAGGAAAACATTAGTAATGATACAAGTAACATAAGGTTAGATTCTAAAAGGTTTTGCATAATACTTTTCTTGTCTGTCTGTTTCTGGCCAGTCTTAATTAAATAATCTGTTATACTACAGCTAATGGTTTATTTCTCTATCACCAACAATTTTGAAATCTTTCAAAATACTTTTGGGGATTCCAGAGCAAATGGCCTTAAACACCAACTTAATTGTCTGAGAGATTTTATTTGCTTATTAGAACTGTTGGGGCCATAGCATTATCTGCATGGGGGAGTAATTCCCCTGCTGCAGTCACTTTTACAGTTCCTTGCTCCTAGGATTATAGCTCTTTTTATATAAAAGGATGCTTGGAATGGGGCCACTCAGAGTACCAATTTTGGGTGTTTTTAACTGGGCCCAAAGTAATAACAATTTGAGTAGACTCAGAGTACCTCTTGGAGCCTGGAAAAAGGCAGAGAGAGAAAAGAGCAGGATTTGGGGACGTAATTCGAGATTAATACGTGATTCAACAGATAATGTATTGATCGTAGCTCTGCGCTTGCCTTGCGTGGGATGCTGTGAAACATAAGACACAATTTCAGCCTAGAGTAGCTTATTCCTGTTATGGATGTGGGAATTCAAAAATACCCGTCTACAACAGGAGCGTGAAGTCTTTGATGAGTATGATATATATATAACAATATATATAACAGATGAATATACATTAAATATAGTTTAATACATAAATATATTTATGTAAAATGTATCTAAGTATAGCTTTATATTTACACATAAATATGTAAACGGGTAAAATTTACACATAAATATGTAAATGGGTAAATTTTACATATAAACATGTAAATATAAATAGGTAAATAGAATAGAGGAATGCATAAACATTTAAATAATAACACTGAAGAGTAACCATGAAAAGATGTGCATTGTACACACAGATACACTTTTTACTTTGGAAAGAATTCACACGTTACCCATGCGTTGATTACATGAGACATGCACATATCTGTACACACACGTAATTGAGTTCAACTTAGGAGCAGAGTAATTGAATGATAGAACCTCATGTGCCTGACTTTCTCGGATCAGGTATCTTGTTGGCACAAGGCAGTAACTAATATTAAAACCAGTGGAATATACCAGTAGTTCCAAATGGAAAATCCTCCCTTGTCCTGCTCACCTTGCCCTGAGTGAATGAATACAGCATCAGCAAAACAGCTCTTATTTATTTCCCTACCCCACATCTGCCCTTGAAGGCTATCACATGGGCGAGGAATGGCGAACAGGCAGACAATGTTTCCATCATCAGGCGGCGCCAGCCAAGCCTGTGACTGACCTTACTGAGTGGATGGAAGAGCCTTGGAGAGACTGCACCTCCTAGAAAAATAGGCTTGTAAGTCAAGAGCAGGGTGTCAGCTCCCTGTGGAATTTCATGGCGAGAGTGAAAGCAGACCTAAATTTTGAGCTGTTGAGTCTCCTGCTTGAACGTTCAATTCTTAGCTTGAAAGAAATCTCAGTGCCAGAGGGGAGTATCCATAGGAGTGGAGTGGCCTCCATGACAAACAAAAACTGGGGTGTATCAGGATGGCTTGAGTTTACGTGTATTTGTAAGACACACAGCATTTCTACAGCTCTTCTACTGCATTTTGTGAATGCTATTGTATTTAATCAACTCTGTGAGTAGGGCTTCTTTTTCTCCCCGGTTTGGCAAACGTGGGTAAAGATGTTCCGAGAGGCCTGTGATTGGTCCCATATCCCACACCTGGAAGGCGACATGGCCAGGGCTAGAATTAAGGGTCTTTTTACCAGTCACATTACCACTGTGATATGAGAGCTATAGCGGGGCTCTGCCTTCTCAGTGCTGACTAGTTTAGGTGTATGTTCAGATGAGGTGAATTATTATCTGGTTTGGGAACCACATGTATGTGAGAGTTGAAAGCAGAGAGCTGTGCCTATTCCATGGGACTTCCTGGGGAGATGGGACTTGATCTGAGCCTTAAAGCATAGGTGGGGTTTGACTCAGTGGAGTGAAGAGGAGAGGGTGTTCCAGACGAGAGAAAAAGGTAAGCGGGAGGAGGAATTTGCATGCTGCTTTGGGGAGCCAGTAAGGAGACTAGTTTGGATGTATCTGAGTGTTTGTGCAGGGGTGGGGTAGCTGATGGATCTGCATTGGTGGTGAACGTAACTCGAATGGGTTCACCCCCTAAATGGCAGGCTGTTGGAAGCCCCCTTTGGGGAAGATCAGGGCACTGGAGGAGAGCCTTGCCTGTTACTCGGTTAAGCTCCTTCCCTTTGGCTCCCTCCTACAGATGCACAGTAGATGGAACTCATCCAGTTACCCATCTACCCACTCCTTCATTTCATGTCATTTTGTTTCATTCAGCACACATGTATTGTGTACCTGCTATGCGCCAGGCACCATGTTAAATCTTAGTGAAGTTACTAAAAGGAACCCTCAATATTTAGTGAATTAATACATGAATGAAAGAACAAAAGAAACGGGACAGTAATTTAAGAAGAAAGAGAAAAGGCAGTGATATAGTAGAAGAACAGAAAGAAAGGAGGAGATGGTGATACTGGACTATTTTTTTCCTAATACAAAAGCAAGAAATGCGGTGGCTTTTCATAACTGGCCTAGAATGCCATCTTAGGGGCTTAGGGAAAAATCAAAATGTATTCGAGCTCTCTTTAGACATTGGACAGCTTATGGCAGCATCTAAAATTGCTGGTAAAATTATGACCTTGTAATTCATAATATGTATTATATATTACATATTGTGTACTATATATTATGTATTATCATGTAATACATATGTAATAATATATTATGTATTATGTATTATTATGTATTACGTAATATGTGTAATATATTCCTTAGCACGCAGTGTGATTTATATACCAAGTCAGTTGCTTTAAAAAGGAATGGGGAGAAAACTCACACAACCGGAAGTGTATAAAGTGTTGTTACTTTTAACGTATAATTCTTTCATCTAAACCCCCATTGATAGAGGAGGGGTGGTGTGCTGTGGGTCAAGGTTATTGGCACAGTTCTTGCAGTGCTGGGTGGAGGTATAAGGGTTACTTATTACGCTTACACACTGGGGGCCAGGCTGCAACATCCAGAACACAGAATCCTACCCACTCTCTCCTAAGGGGAGCCATCACCTTGAACCCCTTCTCCTGAAATTATACCTGAGCATCTACCAGAACTTGACTTTGACTCGCATTAAACCCAAGCAAGAAAGCTAACTTCCTCTGGGAATCATCTCTCTCTGGAAGATGAAGGGGCTCTGTAGGACAGTTGTTAGGAGGCCATAAATGGGATCTTCACCACGTGTTCTAAGTCAGCATGGTTTTGGTCCCTGTTATGGAGCTAGCAAGGGAAAGAGCCAGGAGCTGGCTAGGACCCATGGAGGAGGGGCTGTGCGAAATATCCGATTCATACAAGTCTTCCTTCTGTGAGAAGGTGGAGGGAGAGGAGACCCTGCAGCCCAGTGATGAGGGGCGAAAAGCCCTGCACAGGAGTCCAGAGACCCAATTATGGTCCAGGGTGGGCCCCTGCCAGTCTGGTTGACCTTGAACAACTCACCTGTGAAAAGGACACGAGCTCTTGCCTTTGCTCCCTAAGGGAATTATTGTGAAGATCAAAGGAAATATATTATCTCTTTTAATCCTGAGCCAATGGCTAGGGTCATTATTTTTCTCTTGCTCTGCCTGTTTCATTTTCCTCTCGTTGCACGCAGTCCTTTCACCTCAGTGAAGATTCTCAAGGATGATGACCTGACTCAGACTTCCTTCTGTCTCGGTGTATTTTCTTTTGTTCAGTCTCATTTCTGTCTTTCCACTTATTCCTGACTGTTTTCTCTGAGCCTGTTAGAAATCTGGTCACTTCCCTGTGTAGGACCTGTTTATACTCCTCCTTTGACGTGATCACAGGCTTCTCTAGATCAGACCCTTAGATTCTCCTGACTCATTTCCTGTCTGCCCCTAACCCATGGGGCACCAGAGGCAAGGAGAATGGAGGCAGCTCGTTGCTGAGCAGAAGGGCCTTGCTGGGGCATTTGGGATGCAGGTGACCAGAGGCCATTGCTCACTGCACTGGTCCTGGAGAGGGTGCCAGGATGCTGTCCCTATTAAAGGCAGTGGGGCTTGGAGGACACTGCGGTGTCATGCTCAGAACCGCCCAGCCTTTGGCCATCCCTGAGGAACTTGGCCTAGGATGACGGGCTTTGACTTTGGTTGGTACCTTGCTTCTCCAAAACCCTAAACATGCCTCCAGTCCCTCCAAGATCAGCTCTTATTTTATTCCAACACGAAGAAGATTTCATTTTATGGGACTGAGTAAAAGAAGTCTGGACATCTTAATTGTATGTTTCCAAAGTAATTCTTTTATAATTTTTATTAAAATGACACATTGTCACATAAAAGAAATGGAAGTAACACAGAAAATGCAAAGGATACATCAAATAAACTAAAACATCATACAATTTTTGATAACATTAGGTGAAAATCATTTCAGACGTCTTTCCACGCATTAGATAAATGAATGTTAGGTAAACAGAAATTCATATAAAATGAGTTCATACTACACATGCTGTTTTAAAAATAAAAATGTCAAATTTAAGTTTATTTGAACATAACAGGAAAAAAATTGAACTGAAGGAATCGTTAAACATTGGTAACTTTTAGTTCCTAAGACATGTGGGTGTGATTAGGAGAAAACAATTAGGAAAACTAATGGAGGTGGAGTCATGCTTTAACTTTTTTTTTTAATTTGATGTAATAATGATGAACTTTCTGCTGTGAAAGGAGAGAAAGTTACCACATTTACATTTCCTCCCACATGCTTTCCCCTCACAAATTAGTTATTTTTAATTTGTCAAGGTTTTATAACATTCTCTTCTGGAACTAGAGTTCCCATTTTCATTTGGTCTTAGTTAAGTATTTTAAAGTGTGAAGTACTCACCCCAGGTCCTGTTTTTTCAGAGCTTCTTCTTACTGTTTTAGAGCAGATGGTAGTGGGGAAGGAAGATCCTTGGATTCAGGGTTATTCAGGATGAAATCTCTGGTGTGGGAGGTGTGGCTCGGGGGAGAGGAGGCCTGAGCAGTGACTGATCATGGACTTGGGGGATGTAGAACAGTGCAGGAGTGTTGTTGGCCTCTGGAGCTGGACTGCCTAGCCTTGAACACTGCTCCATCACCTAATTGCTGGGTGAGCTCGGGCAAGCTATTTAACCTCTCTGTGCCTCAATTGCTGCATCTGTATAATGGGGACAACTACTGCCCCCTCATTTAGGGTTTTGTGGGGATGAAATGAGTTATTTAAAAATGCTCAGAAAGGTATCTGACCCACTGGAAGTGTTTCTCTTATTAGAAAATCATGCTTTTTGGAGACGAGTATGTAGCAGGCGAGAAAGCACGTTTTCAGAACCTCAAACTCCTCGCCCTTCGCTAATCGTTTGCAGGGATCTTTTAAAATGTCAAATCCTTTTCAATCCAGTCATGTTGTTCACTTGCTTTAAACCCTTTTATGCCTTTCCTTGTTCTTTTTTTTCTTTTTAACATCTTTATTGGAGTATAATTGCTTTACAGTGGTGTTACTTTCTGCTTTATAACAAAGTGAATCAGCTATACATATACATATATCCCCGTATCTCCTCCCTCTTGCATCTCCCTCCCACCCTCCCTATCCCCCCCTCTAGGTGGACACAAAGCGCTGAGCTGATCTCCCTGTGCTATGTGGCTGCTTCCCACTAGCTAGCTATTTTACATTTGGTAGTGTATATAAGTCCATGCCACTCTCTCACTTTGTCCCAGCCTACCCTTCCCCCTCCCCGTGTCCTCAAGTCCATTCTCTACGTCTGTGTCTTTATTCCTGTCCTGCCCCTAGGTTCTTCAGAACCATTTTTTTTTTTAGATTCCATATATATGTGTTAGCATATGGTATTTGTTTTTCTCTTTCTGACTTACTTCACTCTGTATGACAGACTCTAGGTCCATCCACCTCACTACAAATAACGCAATTTCCTTTCTTTTTATGGCTGAGTAATATTCCATTGTATATATGTGCCACATCTTCTTCATCCATTCATCTGTCGATGGACACTTAGGTTGCTTCCATGTCCTGGCTATTGTAAATAGAGCTACAATGAATATTGTGGTACATGACTCCTTTTTTTTTTAAAATTTATTTTAATTTTGGCTGTGTTGGGGCTTCATTGCTGTGCGCGGGTTTTCTCTAGTAGCGGGGGCTACTTTTAGTTGCAGTGCATGGGCTTCTCACTGCGGTGGCTTCTCTTGTTGCGGAGCACGGGCTCTAGGTGCACGGGCTTCAGTAGTTGTGGCGCACGGACTTAGTTGCTCCGCGGCATGTGGGATCTTCCTGGACCAAGGCTTGAACCTGTGTCCCCTGCATTGGCAGGTGGATTCTTAACCACTGCGCCACCAGGGAAGTCCCCATGACAACTTTATGAATTATGGTTTTCACAGGGTATATGCCCAGTAGTGGGATTGCTGGGTCGTATGGTAGTTCTATTTTTAGCTTTTTAAGGAACCTCCATACTGTTCTCCATAGTGGCTGTATCAATTTACATTCCCACCAACAGTACACGAGGGTTCCCTTTTCTCCACACCCTCTCCAGCATTTATTGTTTGTAGATTTTTTGGTGATGGCCATTCTGACCGGAGTGAGGTGATACCTCATTGTAGTTTTGATTTGCATTTCTCTAATGATTAGTGATGTTGAGCATCCTTTCATGTGTTTGTTGGCAATCTGTATGTCTTCTCTGGAGAAATGTCTATTTGGGTCTTCTGCCCATTTTTGGATTGGGTTGTTTGTTTTTTTCATATTGAGCTGCATGAGCTGCTTGTAAATTTTGGAGATTAATCCTTTGTCAGCTGCTTCATTTGCAAATATTTTCTCCCATTCTGAGGATTGTCTTTTCATCTTGTTTATGATTTCCTTTGCTGTGCAAAAGCTTTTCAGTGTCATTAGGTCCCATTTGTTTATTTTTGTTTTTATTTCCATTTCTCTAGGAGGTGGGTCAAAAAAGTTCTTGCCATGATTTATGTCATAGAGTGTTCTGCCTATGTTTTCCTCTAAGAGTTTGATAGTGTCTGGCCTTAAATTTAGGTCTTTAATCCATTTTGAGTTTATTTTTGTGTATGGTGTTAGAGAGTGTTCTAATTTCATTGTTTTACATGTAGCTGTCCAGTTTTCCCAGCACCACTTATTGAAGAGGCTGTCTTTTCTTCATTGTATATTCTTGCCTCCTTTATCAATGATAAGGTGACCATATGTGTGTGGGTTTAACTCTGGGCTTTCTCTCCTGTTCCATTGGTCTGTATTTCAGTTTTTGTGCCAGTACTATACTGTCTTGATTACTGTAGCTTTGTAGTATTGTCTGAAGTCCGGGAGCCTGATTCCTCCAGCTCTGTTTTTCTTTCTCAAGACTGCTTTGGCTATTCGGGGTCTTTTGTGTTTCCATACAAATTGTGAATTTTTTTGTTCTAGTTCTGTGAAAAATGCCATTGGTAGTTTGATAGGGATTGCATTGACTCTGTAGATTGCTTTGGGCAGTAGAGTCATTTTCACAATGTTGATTCTTCCAATCCAGGAACATGGTATGTGTCTCCATCTGTTTGTATCATCTTCAACTTCTTTCATCAGTGTCTTATAGTTTTCAGCATACAGGTCTTCTGTCTCCTTAGATAGGATTATTCCTAGGTATTTTATTGTTTTTGTTGCAATGGTAAATGGGAGTGTTTTCTTAATTTCTGTTTCAGATTCTTCATTGTTAGTGTATAGGAATGCAAGAGATTTCTGTGCATTAATTTTGTATCCTGCTACTTTACCAAATTCATCGATTAGCTCTAGTAGTTTTCTGGTAATGTCTTTAGGAGCCTCTATGTATAGTATCATGTCATCTGCAAACAGTGACAGCTTTACTTCTTCTTTTCCAATTTGGATTCCTTTTATTTCTATTTCTTCTCTGATTGCTGTGGCTAACGCTTCCAAAACTATGTTGAATAATAGTGGTGAGAGTGGGCAACCTTGTCTTGTTCCTGATCTTAGTGGAAATGGTTCAGTTTTTCACCATTGAGAATGATGTTGGCTGTGGGTTTGTCATATATGGCCTTTATTATGTTGAGGTAAGTTCCCTCTCTGCCTACTTTTTGGAGGGTTTTTATCATAAATGGGTGTTGAATTTTGTCAAAAGCTTTTTCTGCATCAGTTGAGATGATCATATGGTTTTTCTCCTTCAATTTGTTAATATGGTGTATCACATTGATTGATTTGCACATATTGAAGAATCCTTGCATTCCTGGGATAAACCCCACTTGATCATAATGTATGATCCTTTTAATGTGCTGTTGGATTCTGTTTGCTAGTATGTTGTTGAGGATTTTTGCATCTATGTTCATCATTGATATTGGCCTGTAGTTTTCTTTTTTTTATAACATCTTTGTCTGGTTTTGGTATCAGGGTGATGGTGGCCTCATAGGATGAGTTTGGGAGTGTTCCTCCCTCTGCTGTATTTTGGAAGAGTTTGAGAAGGATGGGTGTTAGCTCTTCTCTAAATGTTTGATAGAATTCGCCTGTGAAGCCATCTGGTCCTGGGCTTTTGTTTGTTGGAAGATTTTTAATCACAGCCTCAATTTCAGTGCTTGTGATTGGTCTGTTTATATTTTCTATTTCTTCCTGGTTCAGTCTCAGAAGGTTGTGCTTTTCTAAGAATTTGTCCATTTCTTCCAGGTTGTCCATTTTATTGGCATATAGTTGCTTGTAGTAATCTCTCATGATCCTTTGTATTTCTTCAGTGTCAGTTGTTACTTCTCCTTTTTCATTTCTAATTCTATTGATTTGAGTCTTCTGCCTTTTTTTCCTGATGAGTCTGGCTAATTGTTTATCAATTTTGTTTATCTTCTCAAAGAACAAGCTTTTAGTTTTATTGATCTTTGCTATTGTTTCCTTCATTTCTTTTTCATTTATTTTTGCTCTGATCTTTATGATTTCTTTCCTTCTGCTAACTTTGGGGATTTTTTGTTCTTCTTTCTTTAATTGCTTTAGGCGTAAGGTTAGATTGTTTATTTGAGATGTTTCTTGTTTCTTGAGGTAGGATTGTATTGCTATAAACTTCCCTCCTAGAACTGCTTTTGCTGTATCCTATAGGGTTTTTTTTTTTTTTAAAGTTTGGCTTTTTTTTTTTTTTAATTTTTTTTTTTTTTTTTTAGAAATTCACGTTCTTTTATTTATTTATTTATGACTGTGTTGAGTCTTCGTTTCTGTGCGAGGGCTTTCTCTAGTTGCGGCAAGTGGGGACCACTCTTCATCGCGGTGCGCGGGCCTCTCACCATCGCGGCCTCTCTTGTTGCGGAGCACAGGCTCCAGACGCGCAGGCTCAGTAATTGTGGCTCACGGGCCCAGTTGCTCCGTGGCATGTGGGATCTTCCCAGACCAGGGCTCGAACCCGTGTCCCCTGCATTGGCAGGCAGATTCTCAACCACTGCGCCACCAGGGAAGCCCTTAATTTTTACACTTTATTTATTTATTTATTTTTGGCTGCATTGGGTCTTCGTTTCTGTGCATGGGCTTTCTCTATCTGCGGCGAGTGGGGGCCACTCTTCATCGCGCTGCACGGGCCTCTCACTGTTGCAGCCTCTCCCGTTGCGGAGCACAGGCTCCAAACACGCAGGCTCAGTAGTTGTGGCTCACGGGCCCAGTTGCTCCGCGGCATGTGGGATCTTCCCAGACCAGGGCTCGAACCCGTGTCCCCTGCATTGGCAGGCAGACTCTCAACCACTGCGCCACCAGGGAAGCCCTATCCTATAGGTTTTGAGTCATCGTGTTTTCATTGTCATTTGTTTCTAGGTATTTTTTGATTTCCTTGTTGATTTCTTCAGTGATCTCTTGGTTATTAAGTACTGTATTGTTTAGCCTCCATGTGTTTGTATTTTTTACAGTTTTTTTCCTGTAATTGATATCTAGTCTCATAGCATTGTAGTTGGAAAAGATACTTCATACGATTTCAATTTTCTTAAATTTATTAAGGCTTGATTTCTGACCCAAGGTAGGATCTATCCTGGAGAATGTTCCATGAGCACTTGAGAAGAAAGTGTATTCTGTTGTTTTTGGATCGAATGTCCTATAAATATCAATTAAGTCCATCTTGTTTAATGTGTCATTTAAAGCTTGTGTTTCCTTTTTTATTTTCATTTTGGATGATCTGTCCATTGGTGAAAGTGGGGTGTTAAAGTCCCCTACTATTATTGTGTTACTGTCAATTTCCCCTTTTATGGCTGTTAGCATTTGCCTTATGTATTGAGGTGCTCTTATGTTGGGTGCATAAATATACAATTGTTATATCTTCTTCTTGGATTGATCCCTTGATAATTATGTAGTGTCCTTCTTTGTCTCTTTTAATAGTCTTTATTTTAAAGTCTATTTTGTCTGATGTGAGAATTTCTACTCCAGCTTTCTTTTGATTTCCCTTTGCATGGAATATCTTTTTCCATCCCCTCACTTTCAGTCTGTACGTGTCCCTAGGTCTGAAGTGGGTCTCTTGTAGACAGCATATATACAGGTCTTGTTCTTGTATCCATTCAGCCAGTCTATGTCTTTTGGTGGGAGCATTTAATCCATTTACATTTAAGGTAGTTATCGATATATATGTTCCTATTACCATTTTCTTAATTGTTTTGGGTTTGTTATTGTAGGTCTTTTCCTTCTCTTGTGTTTCCTGCCTAGAGAAGTTCATTTAACATTTGTTGTAAAGCTGGTTAGGTGGTGCTGAATTCTCTTAGCTTTTGCTTGTCTGTAAAGGTTTTAATTTCTCCATTGAATCTGAATGAGATCCTTGTTGGTAGAGTAATATTGGTTGTAGGTTCTTCCCTTTCATCACTTTAAGTATGTCCTGCCACTCCCTTCTGGCTTGCAGAGTTTCTGCTGAAAGATCAGCTGTTAACCTTATGGGGATTCCCTTGTATGTTATTTGTTGTTTTTCCCTTGCTGCTTTTAATATTTGTTCTTTGTATTTAATTTTTGATAGTTTGATTTATATGTGTCTTGGCGTGTTTCTCCTTGGATTTATCCTGTATGGGACTCTCTGCGCTTCCTGGACTTGATTAACTATTTCCTTTCCCATATTAGGGAAGTTTTCTACTATAATCTCTTCAAATATTTTCTCAGTCCCTTTCTTTTTCTCTTCCTCTTCTGGGACCCCTATAATTCGAATGTTGGTGCGTTTAATGTTGTCCCAGAGGTCTCTGAGACTGTCCTCAATTCCTTTCATTAATTTTTCTTTATTCTGCTCTGCAGTAGTTATTTCCACTATTTTATCTTCCTGATCACTTATCCGTTCTTGTGCCTCAGTTATTCTGCTACTGATTCCTTCTAGAGTATTTTTAATTTCATTTATTGTGTTATTTGTCATTGTTTGTTTGCTCTTTAGTTCTTCTAGGTCCTTGTTAAACATTTCTTGTATTTTCTCCATTCTATTTCCAAGATTTTGGATCATCTTTACTATCATTACTCTGAATTCTTTTTCAGGTTGACTGCCTATTTCCTCTTCATTTGTTTGGTCTGGTGGGTTTTTACCTTGGTCCTTCATCTGCTGTGTGTTTCTCTGTCTTCTCATTTTGCTTATTAACTTACTGTGTTTGGGGTCTCCCTTTCGCAGGCTGCAGGTTCGTAGTTCCTGTTGTTTTTGGTGTATGCCTCCAGGGGCTAAGGTTGGTTCAGTGGATTTTGTAGGCTTCCTGGTGGAGGGACTGGTGCCTGTGTTCTGGTGGGTGAGGCTGGATCTTGTCTTTCTGGTGGGCAGGACCGCATCTGGTGGTGTGTTTTGGGGTGTCTGTGAACTTATTATGATTTTAGGCAGCCTCTCTTCTAATGGGTGGGTTGTGTTCCTGTCTTGCTAGTTGTTTGGCATGGGGTGTCCAGCACTGTAGCTTGCTGGTCATTGAGTGGAGCTGGGTCTTAGCATTGAGATGGAGATCTCTGGGAGAGCTTTCGCTGTTTGACATTATGTGGAGCCGGGAGGTGTCTGGTGGACCAATGTCCTGAACTCGGCTCTCCCACCTCAGAGGCTCAGGCCTGACACCCGGCTGGGGCACCAAGACCCTGTCAGCCACACAGCTCAGAAAAAAAGGAAGAACAAAAGAAAGAAAGAAAGAAAAAATAAAAATTAAAAAAGTTATTAAAATAAAAAATAATTATTAAAAATAAAAAAGATTAAAAAGTAATGAAAAAAAGAAAAAAAAAAAGAGAGCAACCAAACCAAAAAACAAATCCACCAATGATAACCAGTGCTAAAAACTATACTAAAAAAAAAAAAAAAAGGACAGACAGACCCCTAGGATAAATGGTAAAAGTGAAGGTATACAGACAGAATCACACACAGAAGCATACACATACACACTCAGAGAAAGAGAAAAAGGAAACAAATATATCTATCGTTGCTCCCAAAGTCCACCTCCTCAATTTGGGATCATTCGTTGTCTATTCAGGTATTCAACAGATGCAGGTACATCAAGTTGTTTGTGGAGCTTTAATCCGCTGCTTCTGAGGCTGCTGGGAGAGATTTCCCTTTCTCTTCTTTGTTTGCACAGCTCCCGGGGTTCAGCTTTGGATTTGGCCCTGCCTCTGCGTGTAGGTCGCCTGTGGGCGTCTGTTCTTCGCTCACACAGGACGGGGTTAAAGGAGCAGCTGCTTCGGGGGCTCTGGCTCACTCAGGCCGGGGGTAGGGAGCGGAACAGATGCGGGGCGAGCCTGCGGCGGCAGAGACCGGCGTGACGTTGCACCAGCCTGAGGCGCGCCGTGCATTCTCCCGGGGAAGGTGTCCCTGGATCCCGGGACCCTGGCGGTGGTGGGCTGCACAGGCTCTCAGGAGGGGAGGTGTGGAGAGTGACCTGTGCTTGCACACAGGCTTCTTGGTGGCGGCAGCAGCAGCCTTAGTGTCCCATGCCCGTCTCTGGGGTCCGTGCTGATAGCCGCGGCTCGCGCCCGTCTCTGGGGTCCGCGCTGATAGCCGCGGCTCGCGCTCGTCTCTGGAGGTCGGTTAGGCGGTGCTCTGAATCCCCTCTCCTCGCGCACCCCGAAACAATGGTCTCTTGCCTGTTCGGCAGCTCCAGACTTTTTCCCGGACTCCCTCCCGGCTAGCTGTGGCGCACTCGCCCCCTTCAGGCTGTGTTCACGCCCCAACCCCAGTCCTCTCCCTGCGATCCAACCGAAGCCCGAGCCTCAGCTCCCAGCCCCGCCCACCCCGGCGGGTGAGCAGACAAGCGTCTCGGGCTGGTGAGTGCTGGTTGGCGCCGAGCCTCTGTGCGGGAATCTCTCCTCTTTGCCCTCCGCACCCCTGTTGCTGCGCTCTCCTCCGTGGCTCCGATGCTTCCCCCCTCCACCACCCGCAGTCTCCGCCCGCGAAGGGGCTTCCTAGTGTGTGGAAACCTTTCCTCCTTCTTGGCTCCCTCCCACTGGTGCAGGTCCCGTCCCTATTCTTTGATCTCTTTTTTCTTTTTTCTTTTGCCCTACCCAGGTACGTGGGGATTTTCTTGCCTTTTGGGTGGTCTGAGGTCTTCTGCCAGCGTTCAGTGGGTGTTCTGTAGGAGCAGTTCCACGTGTAGATGTATTTCTGATGGATTTTTGGGGAGGAAGGTGATCTCCACGTCTTACTCTTCTGCCATCTTGAAGGTCCCCCCTTTCCTTGTTCTTAGACTAAAACCCAGTGTCCTCCACACAGCCCACAAGGCCTGTCCGGGGGTCTCCTGCCCTTTCCCAGCCCCGCTGACTGCAGGCGGGGGGCGTCCTTGCCCTTTCTTGGCTTTGAGTGCTGCACCTGCCGCTCTGCCTGCTGGATGCGGTGCTCCTGCTTCTCCCCTGGGTGGCCCTTTCTCACCCTCAGTTCTCACCCATCTCTCACCTCCTTAGAAAGGCCTGGTCTGTCTGACCACATTGTCTCATGTGCCCCCCATGGAAGTTTGTTTACTTTGTGACCACATGTAGCAGTTTGTAATTATTTGTTTGTTTGGTTATTTATCCTTATAGTCTGTCTGCCCCTTTGGACGGTAACTCCTTGAGGGCTGGCATCATGTCTGTCTTATCTAGTGCTACACAGCAGAGAGTATAATGCCTGACACCTGCAGGGGCTCAATAAATAGTTAATGAAGAAAATATTTATCGATCTATGTACCTATGGATAGGTACCTGTACAGATATAGATCTATATATCTATCTATCATCTACCTTTCTGTATCTACCTATCTATCAATCTACCTACCTACCTATATATACCTTACTTTTCATTTCACAGGCTTATGCAAGTGTTAGAGGATTTGGGTGGAAACACACACACACACACACACGCACGCAGTTTTTAGAGATCAGAAAGTAGCAGGCAGACTTCATACACATATAGATAATAGATAATCACCAAGTGCCTTGAATTATTCAGGCAGCATTCCTACCTAATCATCATCCCATTTTCTCTCCACATGACAGTTATCCGAGTCAGTACGAACTTGAATCAGGACCCTTGTGGGAGTGGTTAGAGCAGGAGACTTGAAAGGCAGGTGACATTCATTGAGTGTCAGCTGTGTGCTACATAGTGTTGGATGCTTTGTGCTATGTTTTACTCAATCTTTATAGCAACCTACGAACTAGAGTCATTTGCCCATTATACAAATGACACTGGGAAGATTATTTAATCTCTCAAAGGAAATAAGTGGCAGAATCAGGACCGGAGGCTCCTGCCCATTAGGTAATGCTGCAGATTGCAAGGAGCCCTTTCTTCGGAGATATGATCTGAACATACGGGTGCCAGAAAGAGTAATTTCAAATTGCAAGCTAACACCAGCGTGAGCCCAAGAAATGAAAAGTAAGAGAATCATCAGTGTGCGTTTGAGTTCACCAAGAAAGGAGGTGAAATCAAGAGATTTGGGTGGAACTAAGGAAACTTATTTGTCAGCAGAATTGGGAGCAGGGAGTGGTGAGCTGAAAATTATGGAATGCTTTCCTGGGTAAAATTCATCAGTCTCAGACCTTCTTTTCCCGAAATGTGCATCATGGAATTTTGGATTACAGAGAAAGTTGCTAAGCATTATAGAAAAAGAGCATTATGGTAAAGTAAGTTTGGGAATTCCTAGTTTAGAGGATTTCTTAACTGCAGGAATTCTCAGAGCCTTTAATATGCTGGTGCACATTGTCAATTTCCAAGGATAGGACGTGGCATCTCTCTGGACCTTTGGTGTCTTCAGATGCCCTTGGGGCAGTGTACTTCTACCTGACGTGGACCTTTTGTGTCTTCAGATGCCCTTGGGGTAGTGTACTTCTGCCTAACATGGCCTTCCAGGGGTGTTAGGGAAGAGCCTGACCATCTCCTTGTTCTCTCATAATAGCAATAGGCCCTCTGGAAATGGAGGCACAGTGCAGAGAGCAGTGATAATGCCAGGTCACTTCTATATGGTGTTTCATTTAAGCCTCACAAAAACCCAAGAGGTAGATTTTATTATTCTTTGGGCGACATGCCCTGTTGGTGCCCCTACCCATATCCTGTTGCCCTTACCTATCCTGCAGGTGGAGGTGGCTGGATTTTGAATTATCAGCATCAGTATTTCTTTGTCTGAGATCTTTCTCCAGTCACTGAAGCCTGCTTGTGGGCCTGCCACCAGGTCATAAGCACTCGGGAATTAACGCTCCCCTCAACCAGTGGAAAGCTCTGCATGTACCTTCTACACAGGCTGACGAGTCCCCCCGCAGGATTCTGCTCCAGGGGTCCACAGTGATACTTGCATGATAAACTCTTCATTGCTGCCTTCTTTCCCATCCCTTTCTCATGTCCCTACTCCCCTACTGGTGTTTCCTGAGATCACCCCCCCAAATAAACTATGTGCAAATTCTTTTCTCAGGCTCTGCTTTGGAGGAAGCCAAATTAAAATACCCCATTTTACAAAAAACAAAAAAGCAAAACAAAAACATAATAAAAAAATCCAGAGTCTCCAAGAGGTCGCAGAAGGTAGCTCAGCTCACAGCTTATAAATGATAATGCCAAGATTTAAATTTAATCAGTGCATTTATTGAGCACCTACTATATGCCTGGCAGCAGCCTAGATGCTGAGATGACAGGACGAAAAAGAACCCTCTGTCTTGAACAATAAACAGAAATAAATTAGTCCAGATCTGTCTTCAAAGTCTCTGCCCTTAACCAGAGTACTCTACAAATTCTCCAAGCATAGACATTTGACCCCTTCTAAGCTAGGAGACCCATGTCACTGTGTCAGGCCCATGGTGACCCCTGTGTCAGAGCTGATATTCAGCTCCTACACTGCCCTCTCGGCCCCCCCAAAATGTATCAGATAAAGTCTTTTGGTTCATGATAAATGCCAGAGAAAATTGCAAGATTCGCTGACTCAATGATTTTCCTGCTCAGTGTAACATCTTTCTTAATTAATGAGTTGCAGTTAGCATTTATAAAAAGAAATCATTCTACAAGATGAGGCCACTGAGATGTAACATCTTGTTCCAAAGCTGTCCTCCTGGTGTGAGTGGGATCGTTCGGAAATTAGGCATCTTAATAAGCCTAGTGCTCCAGCATCAAGTGCATCTGGTCCAGCTGGGCGGCCAGGCTCTGAGACAGACACAGGGAAGTTTACAGGAATGAGTCAGTGCTCCATAGACAGTAGCCTTTGTTCATGGTTATAAAGTAGCTACAGAAACTGTAGTTTTATGAGAATGATTTTTAGTTTTCCTTTTTTGGCTATTTTAAAAATATTATTTCTTTGTTCATGAGTGACCTCTAGAAGCACAGAGACACATAATTATAGAAACTTGATGTGAAAGAGACATTAGAGATTATCTACTACTAATTCTTCAAGTTTCTTGCTTCCTTGCTTCCTCCTTCCCCCCTCCCCACCCCCTCCCTCCCCCATCTCCCTCCCTCCCCCCAACTCCCTCCCTCCCTCCCTCCGTCCCTTCCTTCCTTCCTTCCTTCCTTCCTTCCTTCCTTCCTTCCTTCCTTCCTTCCTTCCTTCCGGTGAGAAACCTAAATCATAAGGAGAGAAAATGACTGGTCTAAGGTGACAGGGTATGCTGGAGCATTCCTGAAACTAGAATCTACTTAGTTCTAACTGTCATACATATGTTCTTTCCATACCCACCAGAAGTCTTAAGTTTTTATGCTTTTTATTGTCTCCTCTGTCTCTCTCAGCACTTCTGACATAAGAATTCTAATGAAAGGAAGTCTAAATTATCAACCAGCATAAGGTTGTTGCATTATCTGTGGGTTTCTGTCCTGTGGACCATGCTCTCAGCACTCTTAAGCTATTCATAGTCTGTTCCAAAAAAATGATTATTCATGTGCTGTTTTTCATTTTTGCTTTTTTGTTATTGTTTGTGCTTCATTACAGTAGGGACCATGTCTTACAGTGTTTCTGGCCCTGACAGCTCCTCAAAAAGGACCAAACATGTAATAGCAATGCAGTGAATTATTGCTGATTAATTCATTTCTTTCATCTATATTCTTCCCCTTTGTTTGCTGGGTTTGAAACTGGTACCCACTGGTTTCCTCCCTTGTCCCCTCATGCAGTCAGTGAAATGGCCACAAAGAAGGCATCTGATGGAAGAAGAGGAAAGGGCTGGCCTCTTTTGCCCCCCTAATTGAATAATCAGTCCAGAATAATGGTGGGTTGATTTTATTTGCAAACCCACACCTCAGGCAGTGGGTAAAGAAAAACAGCATAAGTAATAACGCGAGTGTGTTGTTCATTTACATCCTCAGTGCATCTGTGGCAGGAAGAATCCACTTATTGTTAATGATAAAGGAGTGACCCACCTTATTTATTTTCGCATAAATCATGTCTCGGCAGGCGTTTTCATAGTCCCAGACCAGCTTGCTGCTGTTTGTCTTGTCTCTGAGATTGTCCCTGCTGTGGATGAGCTATTTCATAGAGATCAAGCATCACTGCTTAAGTGTGATCCATCTTCATCAGTGAAGTCATATACTGTAAGGACTTTCGAGATGTTATCTATTGCCACATGACCATTAAGCAGATGGTTTTGTGCCTCCTGCCCTCATTCTGTGAAAGGATGGCGATTTCAGTCCTCATCTCCTGTCACTCAGAGCCCGTAGGCAGAGATGGGTGAAGCTGATGGAACTGATGGGGGTCAGTGATGCCTGCCATTCAAACTCAGATCAGGGACCTCCTTGTGCTCAGGGACAAATCAGGGTTAAGGATGCAGGCTGAGACCGCAGATGGCTTATTTCACTAAGCAGTGCTAAATCTGGGTTTGAACTGGGCAACCCCACAGCACAAGGTCTTGCCTAACAGATACTGTAACTGCCTGAACCGGTTGGCAAAGGTTTTGAGGGTAACAAAGGGTTTACGAGCTAAGCCCAACTTATATTCATTTCCTCATTTCTTCGACACGTATTTAATGAATGTTACCATGTGCTGAACACCTAGGATGTGAACAGAAAGAGACAGAAGTTATATAGCTATTTATTTGTAGGAAAAAAATGTGCTGATGAAAGCACACGAGCCAAGGACTTTGGAATCACGAAGTGGGACTTGCTAACTTGCTTCTGATCTGAATAAATTGTTTTATGCCTTTAACATAGCTGTACTCAGGACTTATTAAAAACATGATGCACGTGGGGAGGGGCGTGACAGTCCTTCCTTTGGCAGAAACTCTTTCTCCTCTTAGGTTAAAAAGATTTCCAGATCCTCACAAATCAAAACCAGAGGTGTGAATCACCTTTGTTCAGCAAGGGAAAATCATTTTAAGCAAGAGCAATGTGCCCGGCTGTGCATTACAGATTATACACAAAGAAGAGAGACAGAGCCCCTGACCTTGAGGATTTCATAGTCTGAAATGATGTATAAGTGCCTGAATTAAGCTAGGAAAATAAAAAGAGCATGATATCAGGCGCTAAAATGAGTATTACAGGGAACCGAAGGAAATACCAAGAGTTACTAACTTGAAAAAGCACCAGTTAGCAAATTAACTATTCCTTCCTCCCATCAAAATGTTGTTAAATCAGAGGTTGGCAAGCTGTGACTTGCAGGCTAAATCTGGTCCTCCACCTATCTTTGTAAATAAAGTTTTATTGGAAGGTAGTCAACCCCATTTTCTTACTTATTGTCTGTGGCTGGTTTTCACACTACAGTGGCCAAGTTGAGTAGTTTCAACAGAGATTGTGTGGCTCGCAAAGCCTGAGATATTTATTATTGGTCCTTCATAGAAAACAACATTGCCGCCCCTGATTTTGATTGTCCAAGTTTATCCTGTTGTTAATTTAAAGCATCAGAACACAACATAGCTGGTGGCAAATTAATTCCGCCAAAACCAAACACTTCATTTTCATCCTTTCAGTTTACCTTAAATTAATTTCGAGCATCAGAATTAAACATAGCCAAATCCTGGGGAACCTGAGACCCTTATGAAAGTGTTTTTACTGACCTGAGATTCAGCGTTCTGCTTTCTGCCTTTATAGAAAGCTAAATCAGGAGCATCCATTTGGAAGGAGTGCCTCTGTTCTTTGTAAACTGTAATTGAAGGTATAATTCACTGTGTTCCTCAGTCTTTATTCAAAGCCTCTGGCACAAAAATTCTGCTTGAATTTAATTTTAGGTTAACGTTGATCTCTGAATTGTCTTTATCGGTTTTCCCAGTTCACAGTCACAACCCTGGTATATGTTTCTCTCTTGCCATTGGTGACAGAAAATGCAGAGCCAATTAAAGAGAGGAACTTAGTAATGGACTCATTGCAGGTGCCAGGGCTGGGACTAGGGTGAGGCAAGAGAGGGGCAGAGGGTGCAAACTTTAAGGAGGCACTCACTCTCGAGGCGATGAAAGGCAGGGTTGACCTTAAAAAGGGGCGCTGCCTTAAATTTTGTGCCCTAGGTGCCTCTTAGGCCTCACTCTTGTCCTGCTGCTGGCAGATGCTTGGTAACGTCCATCCCCTCTAATTCCAGAAAGCAGGAGCCCTGTCCTAGTTTATCCCTATATATGGGTTTTGATTTTTTTTTTTCATCATGTAAACTGAGTCAGGTCCTCCTTGCAGTAGAGAGGGGTACAGATCTCAAAAAATCAAACCTGTGTGCACTTCAGTGACCAGGGACAGCCGTCTGTCCCCTGTGGGTCCAAATGTCAGGCAGGGGGGAAGTGCAGGGCTCTGTGTCAGCTTCCCAGCGGGGGCTCAGCCTGGGAAGTAGGGTTAGGGAGGGTTAGACCAGTTCTCTTTGTTGAGCTCAGGTTTTCATCTTGGGGAAGAGGCGGGGATATTGGACAGGGCTGGATTCATTTGTCTCCAACGTCACACATGGTGTGCTAGGAGAGACAGAACCTGTGACTTTGGAAATGGAGGAAACTACAGGGACCAAGAAATTCAGTGCTACTGGGTGGTGAGGGGGAGGCTGGGGAAGGAAGAGGGGGCTGAATCACAGACTGCTCTGCCCCCTTAGATGGTTAGTTCTCAGGAGGGAGGGAGGAAGGAAGGAGGGAGGGAGGAAGGAAGGAGAGAGGGAGGAAGGAAGGAGGGAGGGAGGAAGGAAGAAAAGGGAGGGAGGAAGGAAGGAAGGGAGGACAGAAGGAAGGGAGGGAGGGAGGAAGGAAGGAAGGAAAAGAGGGAGGGAGGAAGGGGGGAAAAGGAGGGAGGAAGGAAGGGAGAGGGGGAAGGGAGGGAGGGGAGGGAGAGGGAAGGGAGGGAGGGGGAAGGGAGGGAGGGAGGAAGGGAGGGAGGGAGGGGGGAAGATGGCATACAGTGCAAGGAGGCAGATGAACTGGAGATTAGGCAAAATTTTCTTGAACAGCTGGACCAGGGACCAAAGCAAAGCATCGTTTTCCCTTGTAATTTGAGGTCTGTGAAAATACCACAAGCTTCTAGTTTCCAATTTTAAAAAGAGTAGAAGTGTGAGGAAATGACCTGGAGGCACTTAATTCAAATGATCTGGGATTTGGGGAATAAACTGTAGTACAAGTAATATGTGCCTGGTCATAGGTTCACCCTTGACATTTGTCTTGCCTGTTTCAGATCACAGAGGTTGGATGGCTGTTTTGTCAGCTAAAAATAGGGCCATGGCTTGCCTGCAAGTGGAGTTGGTTTTAGTTCACAATTTGTTTCCCAGTTTGCCCCTTTATCCTCTGTCCTCTGCACCTGCTCTCCTCCCCCAGGCCCAGGTGGAGCTCTAGTTTTTCTTTCACCCCTATCAACCCCTTATTTTCTAACCGAGGGATCAATGACCCCTAGGCAGTTGTGCATTTTAATAGGATCAGACCATTAGACCCAAGGAAGAGGGGTCAAGTACAGGGGCTTCAGAGGAGACCAGGAATGAGTACTTACGTAACACATTTTCTGGGTTAGGCGTTTAAAAATACATGTTAAATCAATTTATTTTCCCAACCCCTTAGAGGCATAATTATTATCTCTGTATTTTACATGCAGTAGTAGGCTTGCAGGTTTCATATAACTAGCCCAGGTTCTCAGAGTGTGTAAGGAAGGAAGCTAGGGTTCAAACCCATATCTATCTGATACATAGGTCTTTCTTACTATGTAATGCTGCTGCTCTAATGGTGAAATTTCAGGCACCAATGAACAAGTGAGGGGAGAGGTTTATCTGGAGGTCTTCTGCTAAAATAAAATGATACATAGGTGGTCCTATCTAGCTAAATACAATTGTAGATCATAAACTGCTCCACAAGAGTATAAATTCCTTGGGGATGGATTTATATCTAATCTTACTTGCATCTGCAGTGTGTCTAGCCCAGTATCTGACTCATAGTAATAATAATAGCAAACACTCTCTGATACTTACTATGAACCAAGGACAGTTTTAACTGTTATAGATACATTGTTTTATGCCTGACAGTCACCTTATGAGGTAGGTTACTGTTACTCTTCCCATTTTATAGTTGAGGAAACTGAGATACCGTGAGTTTCTCAGAAGGAATTTGTAAATGTTCATTCCCAAGTAATGGCAGAGCTGAAATTTGAATCCCATCGTTCTGGGTCCAGAATCCTGCCTCTCTTCTAAATAGGTGCTTAATTAAAATTTGTAGTTGAATAAATGTACTGTCATATCAATTTGTATAGGATCTAGGAAACTGGATATCTGTTGATTTCACCAAAGAGATCAATTGTGTCAGAGTTAATTGCTTGGTCAATATTGTTATTTTTATTTTATTTTATTTTATTTATCTTTTATACAGCAGGTTCTTATTAGTCATCCATTTTATACACATCAGTGTATACATGTCAATCCCAGTCTCCCAATTCATCCCACCACCACCCCACCCCTCCGCCACTTTCCCCCCTTGGTGTCCATACGTTTGTTCTCTACATCTGTGTCTCTATTTCTGGCTTGGTCAATATTTTTAAAAGAATGGATTAATATTCTTATGATTTTCTTTACTGACTCCCCCACTACCCCCTACCCTGTTCTGTAGATGAGGGACAATGTTCCATGTCGGCAACACTGGGCCTTCAGGAACAAATAAAACCCTCACTGAATTCCTTAGGGCAGACGACGTAGGGTAGCAACCTTGGGACACACTGGACCATTTTTCACAATACACATATGGCCAGAGAAATGAGCCCAAATTCATTTGAGTGTATGCATATGTTTGCAGAGAATTCTTTTTAAATTTTAAAAAATTATTATAGGAAACCCTGTTTTTATGGCGGACAGGTTTATTTTGAGAAGTTTTTCCCATTTTAAGGGTCAGGGACTTGAGGCAGGGTTTGAGTACATTTCCCAAGAACATGTGGATCATAAATGGACATGCCAGGACCCAAATCCCAGCAGTCTGGCTCCAAAGGCCATTCCAGTGGGGTCTTATGATGAAGCTGGCAGGCCTATTCCGTGGAGATAGGAAGGGATTTGGTTATTGACGCTGGGAGGCCAGGTTGCCCACTAATGATGGGGCATCTATGAGTGGGAGATAAACCAGTCTGGCCAGACCCTAGGACTTGGGTAGTTGATGGAGGAGAATTTGCTGTGTACAACCTTGTGTCAGTCCCTGTGTGGGAACATTATTTAATCTAGACAGTCATCTGTGAAGTAGATATTATAATAACATCTCTGTTTGAGAGATGAGGAAACTGAGGCTAGGGGGTCACATAACTTGTTTAGCTACACAGCTGTCATAGCAGAGCCTGAATACGAGTCCTCTGCTTTCCATTAAACAGTTGTCTTTCTGAGTCATTGGGGTTTCCTCCCCATCTTGTCCACTCAGAGTTGGGAGGGAATTTATAGGGTTATAGCAGAGGACCTATATGAGAGACATCAAGTTCAGTGGTCCCCAAGTTGGTACTAGCAGCCTCTATTTGAATACATCTGGTGACTTCTCACGAGGCAGCCCATCTCAATATTTTTAGTAAGGTATGTTACATATAGATAAACTTCATGGATCTTGATGGTACAATGAGTTTTGACAGATGTGTGCACCAGTGTGAAACAGTCGTCTATCACCCGTATCAAGATACAGAACATTTCCGTGACCCTGAAAAGTTTCTTCGTGCCCCTTTCTAGTCAATATCTGACCTCTTCCCTCAAACATAGGTGATCATTGTCCTGATTTCCAGCCCTATAGATTAGTCGTTTAGGTGGAATCAGACAGATATTCTCTTTTGTGTCTAGATCCTTTCGCTCAAAGGTAAAGTTTTTGAGATTTATATGTGTTGTATGTATCGGTAGATTATTCCTTTTTATTGTTAATACTATCCCGTCATATAGATATGCCACAATTTCTTCATCCAGTCACATGGTGATGGACATTTAGGTTGTTTCTGACTTCTGGTTATTTTGAATAAAATGGTTAGTTAGGGACATTCTTGTATAAGGGATTTTGTGACATATGTTTTGATTTTTCTTCTTAGAATTTCTGGGTCATAGGATAGATGTATGTTCAACTTTAAAAGAAACTGCCAAAGAGTTTTCCAAAGAGGTATACCATTTTACGGTTCCACCATTAATGTATGAGTGGCAGCTACTTTGTTTCTCTGCCAACGATTCGTATTGTCAACTTTTAAATTTTAGCCATTCTCATGGATTTGTAGTGAGATTTCCTTGAGGTTTCAATGTGCATTTCCTTAAGTTCTTTGTCAGATAAGCATATTGCAAATATTTTTTCCCAATCTGTGACTTACCTTTGAATGATCTTTAAATGTAAAATGAAGTGTTAACATTTTAGTGATATCTAATTTATCACTTTTTTTTAACAGCACCTTTTGTTTCCTAAAAAAATCTTTACCTACCCCAGTGTCCTCAGGGTACTCTCCATTGTTTCTTTTTAGAAGCTTTATATTTAGCTTTTACATTAAGTCTGTGACCCATCTCAAACTAATTTTGTGTATAGTATTAGGAAAGAGTTGAGTTTCATTTCTTTCCCTTTATAGATATCCAGATTTTTCATTACTATTTATTGACAAGATGCTCCTTTTCTAATGGAATTACATTGGTACTTTTGTTGTAAATCAATTTACTGTATATATGTGGGTCTATTTCTGGACTCTATTCTGTTTCATTAATCAGCTTGTCTTTGTTTAGGCCATAAAACACTGTCTTAACACACTTACCACATGTAGGCTTATAGTTTTTATCACAAAACAGTGTTGTATTTTGTCAGATTTTTTTCCTGACATCTATTAAAATGGTCATATGAATTTTCTCTTTTAATTTATTAATGTGGTGAATAACATTGCTGGTTTTCATTTGTTAAGCTAATCTTGTGTTCCTGGGATAAACTCCACTTGGTCATGATATATGATCCTTTTTATATACTTCTAGATTAATTTTACTAGTATATATTTAAGGATTGTTGTACCTATGTTGACGAGGTGTGTTAGTCTGTAATTTTTTTTTTTTTTTTTTTGGTAATGCCCTTGTAGGGTTTTGATGTCATAGTTATGCTGACATCATAAAACACTTTGGGAATTGTTTCCTCTTCCTCTATTCTCTAAAAGAGTTTATCTAATATCAGTATTATTTCCTTCTTAAATGCTGGTAGAATTCTCCAGTGAAAACCATCTAGACCTGAAATTTTCTTTGTGGAGATGTTTTTTGGTTTTTTTTTCCCCTCAAAATAAAGTTCATTGGAGAGAGGAATTTTTTTAAAAATCTGTTCCCTTTTCTTAAAATTTATTTTATTGAAGTATAGTTGATTTACAATGTTGTGTTAATTTCTACTGTACAGCAAAGTGATCCAGTTATACATATATATATTCTTTTTCATATCCTTCTCCATTATTTTTTTTTAAGTTTTTATTGAATTTGTTACAATATTGCTCCTGTTTTATGTTTATGTTTTTTGGCCACGAGGCATGTGGGATCTTAGCTCCCCAACCAGGGCTCAAACCCACACCCCCTGTATTGGAAGGCTAAGTCTTAACCACTGGACCACCAGGAAAGTCCCTGCATTATGGTTTATCACAGGATACTGAATATAGTTCCCTGTGCTATACAGTAGGACCTTGTTGTCTATCCATTCTATATATAATAGTTTACATCTGCTAATCTCAAACTCCCAATCCATCCCTCCCCCACCCCCTCTCCTTTGGAAACCACAAGTCTGTTCTCTATGTTTGTGAGTTTGTTTCTGTTTTGCAGATATGTTCATTTGTGTCGTATTTCAGATTCCACATATAAGTGATATCATATGGTATTTGTCTTTCTCTTTCTGACTTACGTCACTTAGTATGATAATCTCTAGGTCCATCCAGGTTGCTGCAAATGGCATTATTTCATTCTTTTTTATGGCTCAGTAGTATTCCATTGTATATATGTACCACATCTTCTTTATCCATTCCTTTGTCGATGGACATTTAGGATGTTTCCATGTCTTGGCTATTGTGAATAGTGCTGCTCTGGACATAGGGGTGCATGTATCTTATTGAATTATGCTTTTGTCTGGATATATGCCCAGGAGTGGGATTGCTGGATCATGTGGCAGCTCTATTTTTAGTTTTTTGAGGAAACTCCATTGTGTTTTCCATAGTGGCTGCACCAATTTACATTCCCACCAACAGTGTAGGAGGGTCCCCTTTTCTCTTTGTAGAGATGTTTTTAACTGAAGTTATGATTTCTTTAACAGATATATGGTTGTCTAGATTTTCTGTTTCTTCTTGTGTCATTCTGAAAAGTTGTATTTAAAAAAAATTGTCTATTTCATTTAATTTTTAAAATTATAGACATAATATTGTTCATAATAGCCCTTCATTATCTTCTTAATGTCTGTAGGATCTGTAGCTATGTCTGTCATTTTCAGAAGACTCTGGGTGTTAAAAAGTTAATCTCCCATCAGTTGTTTCATTTTCCTCACATTGGATTCCTTTCAAATCAGGAACAGATCATTTTCTTCGCTCTTTACGATATTTGTTATGCTGTTGCCGCAGACTAAAAAAATTCCCCTCACCACAACCTTTATCTCTTCTCACCTGTCCATCTGCTGCTCAACCCTTAGGATTCAGAATTAATGTGAACCCCCTTTTGATATACACGTCACAACATATTCCATGAACATTCACATCCAGATACACGTATATGTACCACACACATACACACATACTCACATAGATAGCTATTTAATGACTTTCCTTTGCAGCACTTTACCCAAATTACTAATTCGTTAAAATTATGATAAAATCTTTATATTGCTTCTTTCTCCTACTAGACTGTAACGTCCACCAAGGCTGGACTTGTATTATTCCTGTTGGAAGCTGAATACTCAGTACCCATCACAATGCTTGGCACATAATAGATGCTTGAAACATCATGGTTGGGTGAATGAACTAATCTATACTATACTGAGGAGAAATAAGTTGTTCCCTTTGAAAATTCCATCTAATAATTTTAGTTTTGCTAGAAGGCAGTGTGAAGGCTGGAAAAATAGGTAGAGGCCAGATTATGGGGAGCCTTGACTAACAACTTACAGAATCTAGATATTTCTCTGTTTATATTTTTCATGTTTTCCCTCTGTCTGTCCCTGCTATATTTTTGTTTACACTCAGTGCCCTGGGGGATAGAGGGGCCTGGCCTTGGTAACGAGGGGAGATGCTGAGAACTACAAGATGGGAGTGTGGGGGGCGAGGGTCTTTAACAAGAGTGTCTGCTCCCGTCTCCCTCTGCGAGGCCCAGAGTTCCTCCTCTGCCTCAGTCCTACACGTAGGATTAGCAGAGGATTTGCATATTTGGGTTATGTTGGTGGTAGGATGGGAGGAGTGGAGCCGTTGGTTTTTCTCTCTAGTTGGGCATCACATCCTGTAATGGAGCCCTCCCTTTGAACCATCCATCATCAGACAGGATCACTAAAATAAAAGAAATGGCCCAGGGGGCCCCAAACTGCAGCCTCGCCCACACTGTATTCTGTATCCCCTGATTTAAGGAATTACGGCCTTTTCTCCTTCCATTCCCCTAAACCGTGTCCAAAGGAGCTTATGTGGTAATTTACAGAACGAAGCTGATGGATCAGCTCGTAGGACATCATGGGTCAGAGCGCTCCCCTCTCCCCTCCCGACCGCCCTTCTGACGCGCTTCATGCCTCTGATGCCCAGAGCCTGCTGGGGTTCTTGGAAGTCGGCGGGTGGGTGAGGGAGGAGAGGGTGTCGATTTGCTCCACCAGGACGTAGACGCTGGTGAGCCACACTGCGCTGGCCAGGAGGACCTCTCTGTAGCACAGGTCAGAGAAACGCAGGTCCTTCCAGAGCATCAGCCTGTGCAAGAAGTGAACTAAAGGGAACCTGGATCCCAGCCCAGCTCTCCGCCTCCACCATGATCTCCAGTAAGATTCTGGTCTACCATCACCCGCCCAGCCACCCACCCAGCAGCTCCAGCACAGAGGTCTATGGACCCACCAGGCGCCGCAAGAAGTCCCTGGGAGATTTGTTCCATAATGGCTTCCGGGTGAGGTCTGGGCCCAGCGCTGCTGAGAAGGAGGAACCACAGAGCTTCTGGCAGTCGGTGGTGTCTTGTTGCAGGGTTTGCGCCTCTTGGGGTAAGGATCCTCCCAAAAGCATCCTGTATTCCGAGAGGCTGCCCGGGAAAGAAGTGCCCTCTCTGCGGGCTAGTGGACAAGTGATGGGCTTCTCCCTTCCTCTGTGCTTGGCATACCCCCTGAGCGCAGATGAGCTGGGCCAGGCAGAAATCCTGTCCTTCCTTTTTAGATGGATATAACTGGTCTCTAGTGCTCCTGAATGTTTTTGAGCTATTAAATAATATATTCCAGAAATGTTGGGGAAAGCTTGGTAAATGACGGGAATGGCTTCCTTTTCATTTATTAAGTGGTAATAATTTCTAGTGAGTCGGCATTTTTCAGGAGAGGTGTTTGAAGCTATTGACTATTTTTTTTTTCAGGGACAAAAATGCCGTTTTGGTTTGCTTTCTTCTGTCCTCATATTGGGGCGTTGCAATGTTTTCTTGCCTGTTTTGGATGGTACTTCATTATTCTCACCCAGCAGAGATCATAAGAGTTATCCTCTGGACAGATTTTCTTGTCTCAACTGCTTTCCAATAGGGATTTGGTTTTATTCGGGCATCCATAATATATGGGAGTTTGAAATAAATGACTTAACTTTGCATTTCTGTATCAAACAATCCCAGTCATAGGAAGAGATATCTTTTATTTCCAGAAAGGTTAGTGTTAAAAGTAGCTTCTTTAAAATGAAGTATAGTCCCTTTGACACCCAGCTTAAGATTCTGATATGGATAGGCCCAGCTTGAACTATCTCTGTATTATACAACTATGTAGAGCAAAATTCCAATTAGCAAGCAAGTGATAGGTGAGTGCTAGTCAATCCTTTTCATTAGAACTGGCATGAAAGGCCTCCTTGGGCTGTAACATCTGCATGGACTTCGCTTGGAATCTAAATATTCATGCCCCCATGTCTGTGACCCTAGATCTGCTGACCAAATTGTTCTATTGCCTCTCCCTTCACTTCAAGAAAGAACTGCTTTGTGCTTTATAACATCCAGCATTGCCAAGGGCCGATATTAAGGCAGCTAGAGAGATGAGTGAAAATGATGAGATTATTAAGCTAAGAGAAAATAGACCATTTCCCGAGAAAGAGTTACGTGAGTGAAACCCCAGCTTTCACTTAGTATTCACTCTCCTTACTTTACCCTTGAAAGGGGTTCATTCATTCACTTTCAGTAGTGAGAGCTGACTATGTGCCCGTCATCACTGTTTGGGAGGATGATGGACACAGTGGTGGACAGGTGTATTAGGTGCCGCTGCAGTGGAGCTGACATCCTACAGAGGAAGACAGGCAAATAAACAAGCAAATATGAACATTGTAGATTGTGATAAATACTCTAGAGAAGAACAGAGTAATGGGGGGCGGGTCCAGATTGGGTGGCTAGAAAAGACCTCTCTGAGGCAGTGTCAGTTGAGCCAGCCTTGCAATGATGTAGGGGAAGAACATTCCAGAAAGGAATGGAAGGGAAAGCCCTGAGCTGAGAATGAACTGGGAGATACTCAAGGAGCAGAGATGCAGTGTGGCAGGTGTGAGGATGGGGAGAGTAGAAATGAAATGAATACGGACTAGATCATGGAAAGCCTTCAGAGCAAGGTAAGGAATCTGAACTTAAGCCATCTGAGGGCTTTTAGCTGGAAGCGATGTGATCTGATTGATGTCTGCAAAAATCACGCTGGCTGCTTCTAGGAGATGGATGGTGGGGCATGATGGGCTGAGGGAATAAAAGTGCAGACCAGCTTGGGGGCTGCTGGCCAAATTAGAGGTAACAGTGGCTTGGACCATGGTTCTGGCATTGGAAAGGGAAAAGATGAGTTATTTTTTATATGTATTTAAGAGGTGAAATCAACAAGATTTATTTGTTTACTTTTTTAAAAATTTGGTTCCTTTCTGGCTCCCTTATTCAAATAGGAGACTGTCAAGCAGGAGCTTCACCCCTTTGCTTTCAGGATCTAGGACAGTGAGTGACTGGTACAGAGAGACACTCACTGCACATGTATGGCATGAATTCATGAATGAAAACATGAATGAATGGGTGAGAATCCCAGTTGGAATATCAACCGATGTTTAGCATCTATCAGATAGGAAGCAGGGCTGGGATAAGGTGGGGCACAGAACAGCCTGAGCAATTATCAAGGGAAAAGATTTGAAAAGGTCAGGCAAACAAGCACTATTTATCAAACAGAAGTTCTAACTGGAGGAGCAAAAGCCCAGGGGCATTTGAGAGCAAGAAAGACAGTCCTCTCCCTCCAGCTAGGAAGAAGAGGCTCTGATTCTCTCTGTGTGGAGGGTGAGAGCACGTGGTCCAGTCAGTGATGTAGCTGGGGGATGGGAGGTGGGACGTGGGGATGGCAGCAGGGTGCAGGGACCACCCTGTAGAACCGTCCCTGGGATTGTGTCTGTCCCTCTTTACCCTGCACGTGGTCCAGGAAGTGATGTAGCTGGGGGATGGGAGGTGGGACCTGGGGATGGCAGCAGGGTGCAGAGACCACCTTCTAGAACCCTCCCTGGGATTGTGTCTGTCCCTGTTTACCCTGATGACTCCTGTCATCGATTTGAGCTCTCGAGCTGCAAGGCCAGATGACTCTGACCTTGTCAGACACTACAAAAATAATTGCTCTTCAGGATTTACGTGGGGGTGGAGGGAATGGAAATGACAGAGGTTTATTTGAACCTTTCAGCTTTTTGGATTTAAAGATTAAGGAGTTAAAGGGAATGGAAAACAGCAAATTGGAAAACCCTGGCCGGCTTTCCACCCTGGGCTGGGATGCGTTTGCTTTTGTGTTTTCTTCGTCTTGTGCTCCAGTGGGACCTTGCTTGCAGGAATCTCCTGAGTCCTTTCTGTCTTGGGATAATGGGGACCCTGAATGGTGAATGATTCATCATTTACCTGCATGTCCCTCAATCTCTTGTCAGTGTAGCTATTCTGCTTCCATCTGAGAAAGAGGTCCTAAATCTCTTAACTTTTGTGGTTGGCCAGCACTAAAAGTACATGGCAGTAGTTCTCAGGATGGCCTAACCTGGTGGTTCAGGTCCCAGGTGCTGAGTGTGAGCCTCTGAAGGGACAGCAATGGCCAGGGGTCCTCCCTGCCTAGAGCCGCTGGCCTCGGGTTCCTGAAACTTTGACAAGGACACCGGGCTTGGAGTCAGAAGACCTGTCCTCAGTCCTGACTTGCCATTAACTTTATAACAACAGCAACAAAACATTATGAATAAAAATAAGAATTTTCAATACATATTACAGAAAAATTTAAAAACTCAAGAAAATTAATGAAATCCAGAAATCCTACCTCCATATCACAACCACTGTCATCATTTTATGTGTTTCCTAGTTTTTATTTTTCATATACCTATAGTTTTCATAGTTTTATCAGAGAGAACATGTACTTTATATTCCAGTTTTTAAAAATGCTTCCAGTTTGCTATTTTTAAATTATGGTAAAAAATATATAACATAAACTTTTCCATCTTAACCATGTTATAGTGCACGGTTCAATAGTGTTAAGTACAATATATTTGCATTGTTGTGAAACAGAACATTTTCATCTTGCAAATTTGAAACTTCATACACATTAAACAACTACTCTTTCCCCCCAACTCCTCAGCCCTTGGTAACCACCATTCTACTCTCTCTGTCCTACTTCTTTAACTTAACATTATATCATAAGCATTTTCTTTATTGTTACATTACTTTTTGACTATAATATCCCATAGATGGACTATATTTAAGAAGACCTATTTTTAGATAGCAAGCTGCTTTCTGTTTTTCTTGTTTAATGAATAATTTTGCAAGGAACATCTTTGTTTCTGTAGCATCTTTCCATGTTTTGTTATATTATCTTAGGCTTCATTCCCAGAAATGTAGTTTGATTTGTAATGTGGAATTATTTTCTGAAAATGCTGTATCAATTTACAATTCCACCATCAAATTATAAGACTATCTCATTGTAGGGGCATCTCTAGTAGGTAAAATTCAAATACATTGCTAGTTAAGCAGAATAAACCAAAGTTACTATATTTTTAATTGACATATCTTTTATTTCAACCAAGTGTAATAGTTTCTAATGTTGTTTACTAGTTATATTTCCTATTTCATGACAAGCCTCGTTATGACTTTTTGCCTATTTATGGACTAGTGATGTAGTACATGTTCTTGACATCATGAAGACTTATTATATCATATTTGTTTTAATTATTTTTCTAATAGATTATGATCTTCATTACTTTTTTTTTGACATGTAGAATTTTGATATTTTTATGGTGCTGATTTAAAAACTTTTATGATTCCTTTCACATCTGAGTCTAGAAATTCTTCCTTTCTTCAGAGGGCTAATAAGTATGTAATTATATTTTCTTTGTTTTTTTTATGGCTTATTATTTATATTTAATTTTAATTTTCATCTCAATTTAATTTCAATTATGGTAGGAGGTGACAGTTTAAATTGATCTCATTGTAAACCAATTGTTCCATCATTATTACATAATGCTTGTCTCGCCTTGAGTTGTGATGACTTCTTTATCATATATTAAATTCTTCTCTATATAATATAATCTATTCTGCTTATCTTTTTTTTAAAAATTTATTTATTTTAATTTTTTTTTTCTGTCTGTGTTGGGTCTTCGTTTCTGCGCGCGGGCTTTCTCTAGTTGCGGAGAGCGGGGACTACTCTTCCTTGCAGTGCGCAGGCTTCTCATTGCAGTGGCTTCTCCTGCTGCGGAGCACAGGCTCTAGGCGCATGGGCTTCAGTAGTTGTGGCACGAGGGCTCAGTAGCTGTGGCTTGTGGGCTCTAGAGCGCAGCCTCAGTAGTTGTGGTGCACGGGCTTAGTTGCTTCATGGCATGTGGGATCTTCCCAGACCAGGGATCGAACCCGTGTCCCCTGCATTGGCAGGCAGATTCTTAACCACTGCGCCACTAGGGAAGTCCCTATTCTGCTTATCTTTTTTGTGATTTTTCTTATTTTGTTGCTTTCTGGTAAATGTGGCCTATATGATTTCTGTACTTTGGAATTTGGTAAAATTTCTTTGTGGCCTAGTACATGGTCAGTTTCATGACTGTTCAAAGGTTGCTACTGAAGAGTGTGTTGTTTATTTACTGGGTATAATATATGTATGTATCTACCTGTCCATCCATTCAGATAGATATATACAAATACACCCCAAGGAACTAAATGTTAGATGAACATTTCTTATTTGTGCTTATGTTTTGGCTAGTGTCTGAAAAGTGAACATTAGAGTCTCCCACTGTGATGTGGCTTTGTCAATTTTTGTTGTTTGATGCATTCTTGCCAGATTTTGTCATATATGTATTTCAAAGATATAGTCTTAGGTATGTAAAGTTTTTTCACTGTTACATATTCTTGGTGGATTTCTCCTTTTATGAATATGAAGTATTACTCTTTCTTTTGTACATCTTCACAGTAGCTGCCACTTTATATGATACCATTATTGTTCTGTTTGCCTCTTTTTCTTTGGTCAGCATTTGTCTGTTACATATTTCTAACTTTCCTTGTTTTCAGTGAATCTCTTACATGCCTCTGGAATGGATTATTGCTGTTTTTATATTATCTGAGTGTCTTTGTCAATTAATAGATAAATTTAACTCACTCAATTTTGTTGTGATTACTAAAAAATAATTCTTTTTGCTGTTGCAATAGTATTTTATTAATACTAATTAATATGCTTTTTTCTTTTCTTTTTTCACAATTCTTTTCCTTCAGTTGGATTGATCAAATTCTTTTGTTCTTTTTTCCTTCTGAGATTTGGAATTTATAATTCCAAATGTATTCTTAAGTTGTTGATACACATACTTAAACTTAAAATTTTCTATTAATATGTATAATTAATGGTACTTTCTCCTGAAGCAAGACAAGAACTTTAGCACAACTTTCTGACCTTCACTGCCCTCTCTCCTCTATCTTCCATGTAGTATCATCTAGAGGTTTTACTTTTAAATCATTATTATTATTATTATTTATTAGTTTTTGTAATATTCAATCAACACGTAAACTAATCAGTTACTTTTACTCTTTTCTTGCATTGCTTCTTGTATCTCACTTGCTTTTGGATTTATTTTTCTTTCAGCTGATTAAGTGTATCTTTTTTAGCTCAAAATAATTTCTCCTGAAAATTGTGGCGATATCTTTCCTTTGTTTTCTTGAATCCAGTGCAGCCAGGAGAATTCTGACAATAATTTGATTCTCATTGCTTTGGGGAGTTTATATCTTTGCATTGGTGTTCTGAAATGTCACCGTAATATGCCTCAACTTGGGTCCTTTAAAATTATCCTGCTGGACACTTAACAGACCTTTCCAATCTGAGGATGCAGGTCATCCCTTTGATCTGGGTAACTTTATTCTAATGTTTGAGAGTTTTCCTGCTTTCTTTTTTTCTTTTTTTTTCGCCACACCACGAGGCTTGTGGGATCTTAGTTCCTTGACCCGTGATTGACCCCAGGCTCCAAAAGTGAGAGCTTGGAGTCCTAACCACTGGATCGCCAGGGAATTTCCAGTTTTCCTGCTTTCTATTGCCTGTATTTTTTCCTTCTGGAAACTCAATTACGTAAATGTTAAAAATTCTACACTTGTCTTCCATGTCTCTCAACTTCCCTTTTGTACTTTTCACCCCTTTTCCGCTTTGTATGAAGAGACCTCTGTTTGATAGTCTAGCCCTGTAGTTTGTATGTAGCTGTATCCATTCTTCTAATAGTTGGCTTTTTGAAGTTTTGATGTTTAAAATTTTAATTTCTAAAATATCTAGTTTATCTTTGCTGAGCTGACATATTTTCTTCCAATTCTTTGTTTTTCAATCAAACTTTTTCTAAAGTTGTTGCTTTGTTAATGTTGTATCATTAAGTGTAAATTTTGCTAGACTATGTGCCTTTCTTCAAAGAAAGCTTGACTTTCCTCAAATATTGGGTGATTCTTGATTTTGTGCTCCTCTTTGGATTTGAGATTTTCTGTTAGCCTATATTAGAATGCTGTCTTTGCTTAATGCACCTTGTCTGAGGAGTGATGGGGTGGGTATGTGGCAGTGTATTTTGGTCCAGTAACTGGTCTTACAGCTTTCTTCTAAGAGTCACCAGTTCACGTGGGCTATTGCTTTAACAACTACAATGCCCACGCTTACTGCTTTATCCTGGCTTCTCCTATTTGGTAACCCAATCCATCAGTGAGTTGTCCCAGCCTCCCACTTCCCAGTGTTGGTCACCTCATTTCATCTTCTGAACAGTTGCTTTCTCTTTATCTATGATTTCCCCACTCCACCAGGCCCCACCAACCTGTCTTTGTGAAATTCCTTATCAAATGTATTGACCAAGAACATTTCTGATATTTTGTTTTTATTATGTTATATATATGTTTCTTACTATACATGTTATCAGGTTTCTCAGCTTTGCCAAGTTAATTTCCAACAGAATATCCACTTTTCATCTACCAGCATTTTGTGGTTTTCTCTTACGTTCTGTAGTTTCTCTTCCCTTCTTCCTGCCCTTGTGGGATTTTGCTATTTTTCCCCCCTTTAATATTACTTTAGTGAAGTTTTGAGAGGAGGCAGAGAGAAATCATTCTGTTCAATCTGTTAGGGTTAACCAGAATGCTCTGGATTCTTATTTTAATTCACGGATGAATTATATATGTTGGTATTTTATGTAGAACTTTAGCATCACTAATCTTAGTGAGATTATTTTACTTTTGTGTTTTGAGAGGCAGTTTTTGGTACCAGGTTATGATTATTTTATAATAAGTTTAATAGCTTTGCCTCTTTTAGTGTATCATGGAATAGTTTAGAGTTTCATTAAAATGTAAATGTTTTAAAAAATTTAATAAATTACATGGGTGCAAACTCTCTGAGGGGAAGATATTAATAAAAATTTCAATTTATATCTCAGTTATCATCCTGTAATGGTTTTCTTTTTTGTGTGTATGAACTTACAAAGTTTACATTTTTTGGAAAGTTGTCCCTCTCAGTGTGGAATTCAAATTTTCTTAGCCTGAAATTGTGCATGACTTTATTTTCTATTTGTTTCTTTATTGGATAAGCATGTGTTTTGTTTGTTTTATTGTTGTTATTGTTTGCCCCCATAAAATGATTTGAAAATTTTTATCACTTTTAATCTTTATTAGTTCTCTGATTATTCAAATATAAACACTAAAGTAGAAATCATCTTTTCTTCTATGGTTGTTAAGACTACTTTTTTCCTAAGATCTTGAGCTGAATGCATTATTTTATAAGTAATCTATTATTATACTATGGGTTTTTTCTAACTTATAGTTAGCCAGTGTGTTCTTTAAAAGTAAAGAGACAGGGTGCCTAATGGATATAGTACTGGTTTTAGATTACTCAAGCGATTACTCAGGGAAAAGGCAATTTGCTAACTATTTGGGGAAAAAATAAAACTTGGTCCCTTTGGCACACTATTAACCAAAATAAATAAATACGCCAAGATGGATTTACAAATTAAAGGTTAAAAGAAGAAAAGATACCCTAAATGGGTGGTTCCCACACTTGGCTGCACATTAGAATCATCTGGGGAGTTATAAAAAATTTCTGCACCCAGGTTGTCACCCAGACCAATTAAATCAGAATATCTGAGGGTGGGAGATAGGCACCAGTGTTGTTCCAGAATTTCCAGGTGATTGCAATGGCAACAAAGTCTGGGAACCACTGCCCTGCAGTTTTGTTTTCTCAGTTTGGCCTCTGACCAGAAGCATCAGTGACATCGTAGAGTTGGTTAGAAATGCAGAGCATCAAGCCCCATCTCAGTCCCATGGAATAGGGTCTGAATGTTAACAAACCCCAGATGATTCATGTGCACATGGAATTTGAATAGCTGGTCTCTAAAGCAGGCTTAGCAAACTAGGCTCCATGGCCTATTTATTTGAATAAAATTTTACTGGAATACAGTCACGTGCATTCATTTACATGTCATTTACAGCAGAGTGGGTAGTTGTGATAGAACCTAAAACATTTACTATCTGCTCATTTGTAGAAAAAGTTTTCAGTGCTTCTCAGCCGTGATGGCTCGTTAGGATCATCGCAGAACTTTAAAATTCCCTCTGCCTGGCTGTACCTCAGACCCATTAAGTCAGAATTGGGGAAGAGGGAGTGAGACCCAGGTATCAGTAATTCTTAAAGCTTCCCGGGTGATTTAAATGTGCAGCCGAGGTTCAGAACTCACACCCTAAAGGTACAAAGAGAAAATGTACATGCATTTAAAAAAATCTGTTTTTTACGATGGAGGTGGCCATTTTTAAATATTAAAGCAAAGAAACAATGATGGAAGTCTGATATATTTGACCATATAACAAACTTTGGAATTCAGAAGAAAAAAAAAAACACCTTAAGCAAAATTTAAGACTTAGGAAAGAAAAAAAAACTTTGAGCAAAATTAAAAGAAGAATGATGAACCATGGGATAAAATATATAACATATAATATTCTCATTATGAAAGAGCTCAAATATAATAAAAGAATAAGATGAACCCACAGGTAATCTGGCAGAGACTATTATAAAGCACTTTAAAGAAGAAAATAAAATGACTAATAATTATGTGAAAACACAGTTAACTTCATTTGTTAACCTAGAAAAGCAGAATAAAACAGGGATGGGCTCTATTTGGGGTTGAGGGCTATCAAATTGGGACTCCTACTTTCCCTCCCTCCCTCCCTCTTCACTCCCTCCCTTCCTTTCCCTTCCTTCTTCCCGTCTTAATCAGAATACTCAGTCTGATGGGGGTGTAGGCAAAGGGCATTTCCCTACTGACGGAAATGGGAATTGTTAGGAGAGTTTGGCAAGATGATCACAAGTGCCGGAAGCGCTTACTTGAGTGCTGATGTTTGGAATCGGAACTGACTGACCAAAGGCTGTGCCAGGGCACTGGTTACAAGCTTGGGTTTTGTGGCATTACATAAATTTGGGTTGAAATTTGTGCTGTACTGCTTACAAACTGTGTGCTGGACACATTCTCTAGTCTGTTTATCCTTAGCTATTTTCTTCGGTTGTATGGATTAAATAAGATAGAGCTAAAGGATTAGGCATGTAGAAATAATTAAAAATAGCAGATGATCAATCATAATAGATTTACGTCATTGTCAACATCATCATTTTACCAATAATTTAAAGTAACAATAACACTATTTACCGTGTGTGTGCGTGTATCTTTATGGGCTTTCTATTCCGTCTTGTTGACTTTTCTGTGCAGTTGTGAACAATAATATGCTGTTTCAATTCCATAGCTTCATATGGTAAAATTACTGTTTGTCGAGTACTTGCAATGTGCCTGCCACGCTTTAGCAGAATACTTAGTCTTCTGGCACACAATCTCTAGGGCAGGTTTTAATACCCATCTTTGTGAGAGAAGAAGGGCACTAGGATGGGGTGGAGGGCTCAGCTGTGCTGCACCTGTACCAGAGGCCTTGTCCATCCCACAGGCAGCTCTGCAGCTGGATGGCCCTTCAGCATTGTCCCAAATCCAGGCAAGGCAGCAGACCTTTGTCCCCATATCTACCAGCCATGGGGGCCACCCCTGGTAAGGGGTGTGACCGTGGGCAAGGCTGCTCTTCAGGAGCCAGTGATGAATAAAGATCCCGGGAAAAGGGATCTGGGCTGTGCTCCACAGCACCCCCTATAGCTCATGCGTGTTATTTATTTAATATAGTCTCGTGACCACCTAGAGGGGTGGGATAGGGAGGATGGGAGGGAGACGCAAGAGGGAGCAGATACGGGGATATATGTATGTGTATAGCTGATTCACTTTGTTACACAGCAGAAACTAACACACCATTGTAAAGCAATTATACTCCAGTAAAGATGCTAAAAAAAAAAAAAAAGAAATAGTTCAATACACACACACACACACACACACACAATATAGTCTCGCATATGATTCACTAGTATTTTATGTAGGATTCTTGTGGTTAGTCAATAGTCATTAGTGTGATGAGCTTGCCATTTTTTTCTTTTTAAACCTATGTCCAGGTAATACCACTTTTCTAACCAATACAAAGTACAGAAAGAGAGAGAAGAGTCCATTTTTATTACTTGACTATATAATAGAGAGTATTGATATGTAGAGAAGTTTACCATTTTTTGATAGTTTAAAGGAACTTGCTCATGAAACTATCTAGACTTTTGGAGAGCATAATTAATATGTTATTTTCTTCTTCACAACTCTGTTATAGCCATTTTCTATTTCCTAAAAAATAATTTTATTTCAGATATTTTAAATTATATAGAATAAATAATAAGAATATAGTGTTATAAAGCAAAGGAGATGAGTAATTTGTCACTTTGGCATTGCCCATCCCACTGCTTCCTTCTCTTGGCCTCTTTATGGAATCTGAGGTTGCTGTGTATCCTCTTTCAGGACCTCTCTGAGTATAGCAGCGTGACCATTGGTCAAGGCTCTTTCCTGGTTAGGCTTCTTCATATTTCCTAAGAGTGTCAGCCCAGGCCTCTGTCAGGTGAACTTTCAGAGGTCATGGCTTTTCCCTTTAGTAAACAATGTGTAGCCTCAGAGTTCCGAATGCAGAGCCTCTAACCTTTAGCTCTCTGCCATCTAATTCTCAGAAGTCTGATTCATTCAGTTCAATTCAAGCAAGTAGTTACTGAGTATCCACCTTATGCAAGGCACTATTTTAGGTACATGGGATACAGCCATGAACACAACAGACATCAATCCCTCCCCTCCTAGAGCTGGTGCTATGGATAAGGAGACAGAAAGTAAACTACATAAATAAGTAAGATGCTGGTGCTTCATGCTGGGGAGAAAAGTAAAGCAGGCAAGCGGAATAAAGAGTTTTTTTTTGGGGGGGGGGCTGAGGAGGGAGTTGCACTTTTAGACAGAGTAGCCAGGGAAGATCTCCCTGAGAAAGTTATGTTGATTAAACACCTGAAGGAGGTGAGCGAGGGCACCATGTGGCCATTTGGGAAGGAGCATTCCAGGCAGAGAGAAGAGCATGTGCAAAGGCCCTGAGGCAGGAGCATCCGTACACAGTCAAGGATCACTGAGGAAGACGGCCAGATCAGAGACAAAGTAGTATGAGTGGGGGGAAGAGGCCAGCAGGTCCAAAAAGAATGAGGGCTGGCCTTGCTTTAGGTTCTTGAAGGACTTTGACTTCTACTTTGTGTGGAATGTGGGCATTGGAGGATTTTGAGCAGAGGAACGGCCTGATCCATTTTACCTGGTAACACGCTCACTCTGGCTGCCGTGCTGAGAATAGACCACACGTGGTGCAGGGGAGAAAGCAGTTGGGGAGCTGCTGTGAGCTGTGGCCTGAAGGATAGACACTTCAGACCAGGCATTTATCCAGAGTGTCTGGCTTGATCTGAGGAGAACATGTAGACTGATTTTTTTTAGCCCTACGTAGAACTTTGTTTCTCATTTGCATTCGTGAAACCCAGTGCCATGACAATGACCAGCACAAAGCAGTCAAATAAACAAAGCCCACCATTGTTCAGCCCGTGAGAATGTCGCTCCTGCATCACCCCAGGCCCCTTTGGCAGGGAGACATTTCTCTTGAGTCCCCCTCCTGGGATAACCTCTTCTCCTAAGAACCAGCTTATTTTCCTCCTTCGTTAATCTTAGAATGCCTCCCTGCTTGCTTTGCTTGGGAAAGAGCTCAGACCTAGGTCTACAGTTTACCTCTAGCGAGAGGACAGGACCTTGTGACTGCGGCATTCTTTTTTTTTTTTTCCTATCTTTATTTTCATACACCTCAATTAAAAGAAAAGCTTTTATTCTATCTTATTTTTGTGAGTCGCTTTAAAATATGACAAACGACAAACCAATAATACGGGATGCAAAAGGCATTTCTTCACGATAAAAAGAAAGAAATCCCATTCAAAGCGTGGGCCATTTGTATTCAATTTTTGTTTCCATAAATGAAAGTACACACACACACACACTCTCTCTCTCTCACACACACACATACACACACACACACAATTTTTCAGGATGAAACTATTAGCGGCTAATATGTTACTAAAGCATCCTTATATCCGTGACTGGTTTCAGTACTAACTGCCAGTGTTTTTCTACCTCGAGCTTCTAAATGTGTTACTTTACCTCCCAGCAATATGTGACAGTGGTGCTGCAGTCAGATCAGCCATCCAGGTTGGGCTGGATGCTTCGGACCAACAGGAGAGTTTATTAACAATTCACTTTCCAGCCTGCACCACCCCCCATTCTGATTTAGTAAGACTTATTGAACTTCTTTGCAAATGTTTTGTTCAAACAATATATTTTCTGAGAACTTGGATATTTGAAAGTATTTTTTGTTGCCCTTACACTGTTGAACAACTACTTGACAGGGTATAAAAATCTTGGGTCAGACTCTCCTTGTTTTAAAATTCTGCGTGTTACCCAGTCGTTGCTTAACACTTACTGTTACGTAATGAGATCTTAGTTGCCTTAATGGTAACCCTCTCCCCACCCTGACACTTTTTGATTTTTACTTCTTCATTTATTTTAATACTTGAAATTTGAAGGGAAGAACAATAAGAGACTTCTTGGCGTCAGTCTCTCAGAGCTGATCGTTCATTTTGCCTTTTAATCTCGAGTCATTCTTTTCATATCCAGAAAGTTCAATCCTGTGATGTCCTGGCCACTACTTATGATCTACGTGTTGTTTGCACTTCCCTTTGGAACACATTTTATTCATAGGTTGGATCTCTGTGATCTCTACTCCATTTCTATTTTCTTAAGTTTCATCTTTTCTCTGCCTTGTGAGATGACCTCTCCATTCTGTCCTCTGCATCCCGTTGTGAGCGGTGTGAGGTCAACCTTTCATCAGCTCGGTTAGGACTGGGTTTTTGGCTCCTGAGACTTTTATTTCATCCACATCCCTTCTCATCTCTGCGCTTTCTTGTTGAATAAAAGTAATATGAATATCATTCAGAACAGAAGGCGGGTGTTTTCTGAAAAATCTTCTGTCCGTGAAGGTAAATCCTTTTAGATGAGAAATTTTCCTTTTGAGCCATATCCTTTTGTCCCTCTTGAGCAGTGGGGTTTTTCCTTCTGTGGGCTTTAAGTTAGCCTTTCCTTGTCACCTTATGCTTGAACAAGGAGTAATCTAACTGAGCGCAATATGGAGCTGTTTAGGGGAAAGCTTCCGGTCTGTCTCCTTTCCTTGATTCACCCTGGGGTCTCGAGAGAATCACCACCGCTTCTTCCCACCACTCTGCACGCCTCCCCGCTTTACTGCCTCACATACTGGGCCGAATAAACTCTCACCCATGGACATCGAGCTGCCCGTCCACAACTTAGCCCACTCTGTGCGCAGCTCCGCACATGGCACATGCGGAAGCTTAATAAAATGCTTTGAATCCCCTTGGGAGTGGGTGTGCTATTGGAAGTGTCTCAAAGCTGTAATAAAGTATTTTGTAAACAGTTCTCTTGCACAACTGCCAAGATTCAAAGCCCCATGAGTCATTCAGATTGTTTTTGACTCACAAATTTGATCTCAACAGAAATACATTTTACCCATGGCTATTAAAACACAACAATAATTTGTATTTTCTTAAATCCTCAATTGTGTCTTCCTTCCCCATTTCCCTCTCTCTCCTGCTACATAGAAACACTGGCTCTTCTTCGCCATTCAAGAGAGGTTGCTGATTCAGAATGGAGAAGCATGTATCTTGACACTCAGTAAAAGTAGAATTATATAAGTTTTGAATCCTGAAGTATATGGAGTGTGATATCTTAATGATTTGATTTTTTTTTTTTTTGATTGGAAGAAAAATATAGAACCTTGTAGGAAACAGATAACACAGTGGGCTATACTCTTCATTTTATCAGAACTGCAGATAAAGATTGAAAAAAAAAAAAGAAAATCCACCGAAGAGGTGAGGTTATCTGATTTGTTCCTAATCTGCTCTTAGCACAAGGGTTACCCTGAGCTATTCCCAGTATTTTTCAGAGACAGAATCCTCTCAGACAACCATGTAACTTAGAAATCGTGCTTTAAATCAGAGATGGACACATGAGAAAGCTCTGTAAACTGGGCTCTGCCCACCAGAATATCCTCTGCAGCGGCTCCATACGGGGCCCCTTTCATGAAAAAGTCAGGTTACCAGCTGAGATTACACCAGCCAAGGATCAGGATGAAGAACTACATCCAAGGTACGGGATGGTTCATTCTTCTGCAGGAATTTCATATCCCATTAACCTTGGCAGCTGTACATCCAACAGCAGTGTGTGGACATTAAAACCACACCTTGAAAATAATGCATCTCTATTTCATTTCTCTTTCCAGGTTTGAGATTTTTAAGAGCTCTCAGGCTGATCCAGTTTTCAGAAATTTTGCAGTTTCTGAATATCCTGAAAACAAGGTAAGATGTTCTTTCTCATATTTTTTTTTCTCGCTCTGGTCCCCAGTGCCACGCTGTAAATATCAGGTGTGTGTACTTTCATCACGATGAAGTTAGAGTTCTTTTATGCACAGAGGGAGTGATCTAACACAGAAACCCAGGGAAGGCCTCGAGGTAGGGTCTTCTGCAGGGCGGGGACTCTATGGTAAAGAGAAAGAAACAGCTGTGTATGGGGGGAAGTAGAGACAGTTTTGGGGGGACCTTGTGGGGTTGCTTGGACACCGGCCGCAGCTCCATGGAGAGAGGTGCACAATGGGTGAGGGATGGGTCTGCTCATTGATTGGGAAGTCCTTGTTCCCAGGTTTTAAATCACCCCTTTATTACATCACTAAATAAGAAATTGAACCTGGCCATAAAAGCAATGGAAGCAATGCTCTTTGAGAGGCAATCACAGACCTCATACGGCAAACAGAAAATCATTTCATTTCAAAGTACATTCTAGATGTTCACTTTATAGCCCGTGTAGCCCCTGGGGCTTGCTCTGTGAATTGCCTTCTGGGGAATATCTAAAAACCTCCCGCCGAATGCACCATGACTGCTTCTGTTAACTGTATTATGATCTGGAAAACACTACTGGACCAGGAGAAAAAAATCCCCCAGAGACCCCTTTCCTGAGGACCTGCAGGTTCTCAGGGCTGGCCGGAAGCCAGGGCTGCCTTGATGAATAAACTAATAAAAGAGGTTGGACGTCCTTTAATGGACAATAAGTACAGGTCATAAATTTCTCTCATAGGAAATTACACTTTGAGAAGCTCACTGCTAATGTTCCATTTCCTCTTTGGTTGGCCTTAACGTGTTTGATAAATGATGAAAAACAGGACATCTCTATGTTTGTGATTTGTAATTAATACACCTGCATTTTGGGGGAGCTTGGATTCAGCATTGTTTTCTCAGTAACTGAGGCTGGGACTCAGCTTCCTGAATATGTCACATCCAACAAATGTGACAGGCTTTCCTCTTTGGGTCTTAGTGTGTTTTGTTTTATTTTAGTTTGTTTTGATTTCAAATTGGTTTCCCCTCGCTAACTATTCATCTGCGTGAATGGGGGAATAAATTCACTTCCTATTAGTCAAGTTAAAAAGAAAATGAGCGTCGAATGCCATGGAAATCTTCTACAGTGTGTCCCAACACCCTTTACTTTCATTATCCTGGGGTCAGAATTTGTTGGTGCTCCATTTAATAGTGTGTACTATTATTAATATGGAATGAATATTGTTATTCTTCGTATTTCTTCTGAGTGACAGTAACCTTCATTTCTACCTTTTTATGGCTTTTCTATGCAAGGGACTCATATTCCTCTTGAAATTAAAATGGTCAACAAAGCTAGTAATCCTCAAGTTTTGCCTCTATCATATTTGCTCCACTACACTGTATTTTTACAGGTAGACTTGGTGAGGACCCAGTGGCAATCACAGGAGCTGTATTTAAGAGATACTTGTGGGGATGGTGTTACGTGGCGTCATCCACACTGTCTAACATGGTATAGTGCCTCTCTCTCCCTGTTTCGAGTTTGCTTGTTTAGGGGGCTTTTAATTCTCTGACGCCAGCATCTTAAGAAGGTGCCATTACTCTGAGGAATAACATGGAGAGAACTGTATTCTCACCTTCCTCGTACTCCATGTGGATCCTTCCTGGACTTGGGAGAACAATAAGCCATCTGAGTAAACTATCTCTTTCTAGGCTTTTGCCAAGAGACCCACCAACTTCCCATTCCTTGGAGAAGACTCCTTTCCTCTGGATGCAGGAAATAGCACTAGCCTCCCTGGGGAAACATTCCACCTGATGACTCTACAATTATGGGGGTTCATTCTCCCAGTGCAGGGGGGGAAAATCTGAAGCAGCGAGTGAGGGAAAGAGGTGACTCTACATTGGGAGAGTCACAGGGTGGCAGGCTACTGGGATGTCTGCCATCCTAAGCCCCAAACAGCATTTCCCCAAGCACCCCACTTCCCACAGAATTAAACTCCTTGTGTTATGGGAGGGTGGTTTCCATCACAACCACACACTTGGATTGTCCCAGTTCCTGCCACAATCAGGGACAGCATCAGGGTGACTTCAAGCCTGAATTGAGCACCCATTTGTGCAGCAGCGAGATGGGTGCCAGGATTGAGTCCTACTTTCAGAGAGCTCCCTGGGGGAGGACTGACCCCTAGTGTGGTTGGTACAGGTACACCCAGGGCTTGGGAGGCATGGAGGAGAGTGATTAAGTGGGGCTCGGCGTGAGTGTGAGACAGTCAAGGATCTTTTCAAGGCAAAGGGGGTGTCTTCGGTAAGCCTTGTAGAAAGCCAGGTGTCATTCTGGTGGTGCTGGAGATTAGGCATGTGAGAGGGAGGGTGAGTGGGGCAACTTCCTATCAAGGAAGCTGCAGGAAAACACGTAAGTGAGAGAACATGGCCTTTGGGGGAACGTTGAGTAATTCTGTGCTCTTGGAGACTGGGGTTTCCGTGGTAGGAAAAGAGAAAGATGAGATTAGGAGGGCAGGGAGAGGCCAGATCACCAGGCACAGACTGAACCTTCATGTGATTGTAAGAACTCGGGGGATATAGAATAGCTCTCTGAGCCCGTTCCCTCTCCAGCTGCCTGGCTGATCGCGGCCCCTTCCTTCCGTGAGCCCCAGGCACAGATCCCGCAGGCTCTGCCGCAGAGAAGCAGAAGCCTTGGTCCTTGTAGGGCTTCGTACCTTGAGGGATTTTCTGGTAACGCCTCTGTACTTCGCTGCTTTCACAGGGACCTTCCAGGCGGGTGGGTGGAGCCCCGCCATCATCTTTCCGGGGGTTTTGTATGACTTTCTCTAGCGGCCAGTCCCCAGCAACCTGGGGTATTGGGTAGCGGTGGAGACATTGAAATGCGATTTGAAATAATGATATGAAATTGTGGTTTCATGTTCCGTTCTTCGGCTGCCTCTCCTGGCCCAAAGTGGGAAGAAACAGGGCAGAAAAATATGTGGCGCAGGGTGGGGGGGAGAGAAAGAGAAAGAGGGATGGGGAAAGAGGGAGACAGAAAGGATGAAGAGGTCAGGAAAAAGATGACAGAGTGAACAGGATGACAGAGAAAACAGAAAGTCACAGTAACGGGACAGCATCAGGGTCATTCCCCAAACTGCCAGCCAACAGAAGGGCCTCAAAGGCTCCATGTCCTATAAATGGCATATTGAAGGGGCCACTGGGAGACCTTGTGCCATTGTCTGAGCTTTTGGCAGTTCCTCAGTTGCCCAGCAAACTGGCAAGCAGACTCATACAGTCAGAGCAAAGGAAGCAGCTCTGTCTAAAGGCAGTCATTCCATACCTCATTTAATGCTGATGATGGAGATACAGATACTTATGATGGGGACATGGAGCACCTAGTGCTTTTTTTTTTTTTTTTTTTTTAAAAAGGTAGTTGCCTTACTGTTTCCTCTAATTATTAAAGTGCAGTGTAAACATTTCAGCAATATAGAAAAGGATAAAGCACAGTTTCCTCAACACCATCGATGGTTGAGATAACCTCACTAATATTCTACCGTGTCACTTCCGTTTCCCACATAGCATTCCACTCTATGTATGTACCATCATTTACCTAAACAACACATTTTTTTTTTTTGACATTTTGGAAACTGAAATCACTGTACTACATATATTACCTCAGAAACGGCTGCAAGGTTAAAGTTCTTGAAAAGAGTTATCAATATAGAGACTGCAGGCAGAGGCCACATCGTGAAGGCTCTCAGATGTCATAGATTTGACTCGGAGAGCAAGGAAGAGTTGTTGAGGGGTTTGGGCAGGAGAGGAACGTGGTCAGATTTACATTTTAGAAAGATCCACTGTTCCACCAATTGTATAGAGAGTGGGTCTAAAACATCTAAGCCATAGACCATGAGACTGGTCAGGAGGCAGTTGTCCAGGCAAGTGGTACTAGGGACTGGCCTTCGGAGAAGAGGGAGAGAGGGATCGAGAGATATTTAAGGGTTAGAATTGACAGAACTTGATTTTGCTTCACTCTGTCTTATCGTTCAGGCCATTCATCCCCGTGGGGTACAGTGCAGTTGACTTTGAGGGGATTGCACGTCTGTCCAGCAACGGTAACAATAAAACAAAATAAGGGCATTGACACCTGTCTCTATTCTCAGCCAGAAACAAAGAGGAAAGTACTGGTCAAGTAGAACAGAGATGAATTCATATTGCTTTTTGGAAAGAGATGATATTTTCAGTCTCAACCCATACATGTCTTGTTAAATACACTGAGAGCAGAGATGGCCCCCAGCGGTTCTGGGTTTTCAGCTATCATCTTGGAAAAAGACAGACATTCACTCTTCCAGTATCTACAGAGACAGACTCTCTCTCCCAATATCTACGGAGTCCTAAAAAAGGTCTCTGATCTATAAGAACAGAAAAGTCTTTGTGCCTGCCCAGAGACGATGATTCACTGTATTCACTGATACAGATTACTCTAATGGCTAGTGAGAACTCATGGGGCAGGGGCCCAGAAATGATAATGGAAAACACGAAAATGAAGTTAGGTTCTCATGCTAACGTCACATCTGTCCCTCATCGTGAGGGGGCTAGAACCTGAATAGTTCCAATCATTCTAACCATTGGGAACTTGCCCTTTGGTCCAGACCCCTGGGCTTGGCCCTGAAGTCTATGACTATCTCCAGTGGCCTCTTGCCATGCGGAGCCCACAACCCTGTCCTGCAACCCCTTCCCTCTTCCCAAGGAGCCCTCTTCAGCTTGGTGAGGTTCAAATTTCAGAATATGGAGAAAGTCCACCAAGAGTTAATCTTGTGTCTCTTGCACAGAGCTTGTAGATGATTGCCTGGTCAGAGAGTTTCATTTGAAAAGCAAATTCCTAATACTGGGCATCTGTAATGATGCAGATGCCATAAAAAATAATCAGATTTCAGTGCTTAATAGGGACTCTTTCAGCAACAATGATTAAATGTTCTCTACACAACAGAGAGCTCCCTTAAGTACTATTAATATCACTGTGACAATCAGAGATTAATAATCACCATGTAAGGTCGTTTTTCCAAAACACCATGAGGCTCGGAGACTCCCATAGTTGTGATCTCTCAAGAGGGCTCCACGTGGTTATTGGTGGGACACTGCTTTGTTCAGTCTCCAAGGATCCAGGACTGTGTAAGTGAATCACCTTGGCACTTAATTATCCTCTGAGAAGATGAACAACACAGGCTTCCCTGAGATCTCTCCCTTTGCCACTGGCTACCTGTCCCTCATCAGTCTCTCTCTCTCCAAGGTTAATGCACCTCAGAGGGCTTAAAAGACAGAGGCAGGGAGGTTTTGCTTTATTTTGGCTTCCTCTTGAGAAACTAGTTGGGGACAGGATATGGTGATAGCCTCTATCCTCCCTGGGGCAGTACCCTCTGGCCCTCTTCATATCCTCTACACAGGGTGTGGGGAAGGCACAGCTTCACTTTCACAACAAGGAAGACTTTCTGGTGGATCCCAGGCTGTGACTGTGTTCTACACTGTAGTGGCCAAGAGGGCAGACTCTGGAACCAAACTGCCTCGGTTCAAGTCCCAGCTCTGCTGCTTACTGCTTTGATGTTGGGTCAGTTTCTTAACCTTGGGACCGCCTCATAGAGTCATTATGAAGATTTGATGAGTTAACATACGTGAAGCACTTAAAATGGCAGTGCACATGGTAAGCCCTGTGAAAGAACTGTGTCAGCCATTCTTATCACTGTGATCTTAAACTCTTAGAATTTAAACCATTGGTTTCCCTTGAGAAAGAGGTGGGAGGGGCCGGAGATCAATCCATCCAGGATGATGCGCTGAACCACACTGTGGGCAGTGTTAGGCCCCTCTGGGGAGACTGAAAGAGACGCAGAGTGGGAACTCTGCACGACGCACGTGGGAACACAAGAGTCAAATAGAAATCTGAAACGATGCCTTAAGACAGCGGGATGGGTTACCAATGAATAGCTGGAGGTGAAGGAGACGTAGGTCACTTTGTATTGCCCGTGGGTAGAACCACTTTAAGGAAGATGTAGGGACTGAACCAGGCTTTGAAGAAAGGGAAATATTTGGAGAGATGGGGAGGGCTTTCGAGCTGAGTAATAGCATAAACAAAGACTTGGTGAGTAAGTTTGGCTGTGATGGAAGTTGCAAGGTTTGTGTAGAAAGAATCGTGGTAGGAGGACCTGAAACTTCAGAGGGTGTTGAAGGTGGGAGTTTGGACATAATATTTTACTCAACAGCAGCCTTTGGACAGGGCAGCGACCTGCTGACAACAGTGGTTGAGGAGCTGTACACCCAGTAGGAGTGAACGGGGTGAAGGCAGATGGGACGAGTACAGAGGGGAGACCAACTCACTCAGTGCAGATTCTTAGAGGCCCTGCTGTACACCAGGGACTCACTGCTCCCAGGGTCCCTGCCAACAAAGCCCCTACCATAAGGGAGCTAAGTATCTCGTGAGTGCCAATCGATCTTTCTCGAGGAACACTGGTGGATGCTGAAATGTTTAGGTATAAGGTCATTGGGGAATAGGATATTCACATGGTCCCAGAGTCCCACTCCCCAGATGGCATATTAATTACAAAGGGAAATGGGCACCTCTCAGTGGCGCCATCTGGCGTTTCCACCTTCACCAGGTGACTGGACCTGGTGCAACTGAGTTGGAATTTCCTGATGTGATGCCATCCCAGGCGGGTATTCTCAAAAGACGTATTGAAACAGGATCTAATCAGGCGGGAACAGTCAGACATATCCAGAATATGGGACATTCTGGATGACAGCTGGCCTGGGTGCACAGAAAATTAAATTGGCACTAAAAACAGATTTAAAAGGATGTGTGTATTGATTGCGGGGTGGGGGTGTGTTACTTACAAATTAAAGGAGAATAAAGCAGAGAATGGCAAACTGAGTAGCCATTACTACTTAGGCCAATCAGCCCACTGCCTGTCTTTGTGAATAAAGTTTTCCTGGAACACTGCCACACCTATTCCTTTACAGGTTTCCCAAGGTGCTTTTCTGCTCCAGCAGCAGAATTGAGTAGTTGCAACAGAGACTTTATGACCCAGCAAAGCCTGAATATTTACTATCTGTCCCTTTATTAGAAAAGTTTCCTGACCCCTAGATTAAAGCCACATAATAATCAAATGCAGCGCATGAACCTTGATTACTTCCTGAATCAGGGTGACAACATGAAAGCATCAGTAAACCTAATTTTGGAGCAACTGGAGATATCTAGATTAGGAGTGCTTATTAGATGATGTTACTGAATCCGTGTCAGTTTCCTTAGGCAGGACAATTGTATTACAGTTGTCTTGCACAGTGTCCTTCTTAGGTGTTCAGTGCTGAAGTATTCAGGGGGTTGTGTCATGATGTCTACAACGTGCTTGTAAAATGGTTCAGCCAGAAAAAGGAAAAAAAGAAGAAGAAGAGAAAATGTGTAGAGATGAAAAACCGATGTGGCAAAATGTTAACTGGTTAATCTAAGTGAAGGGCATCCAAGTGTTCATTATATTCTTCTTTCACTATTTCTGTAGATTTGCAGATTTTCAAAATAAAAATTAAGAAAAAATTTTAAACCGTCAGAGGGCTTAATTTAGGGACCACTTTCAGTAACTCAGAAGTCATCTTCCTATAGGCTCTGGCCTGAGCTACTTATGCCACCTTTCAGATCCTTCCCTTGTGGTGGCTCTGGGGGGTTGGGCGTGGGAGTGGGCACTAAAGAGGCTCTGGTTCCTCTGGAAGGCAGCCCCAAGTGAGTCTTCTTCTGTAACTTGGGGATTTTGCTTGTGTCTTTTGCACAGTAATTCCATCAAGCTGGTGAATCTGCTCTCCATATTTATCAGCACATGGCTAACAGCAGCCGGCTTCATCCATTTGGTAAGTATCCTTGAAGACGCTTCAGTGCTGGCGTTTCTGGAACAAGGCCCTCTCTGAGTCATTTTATTACCTGGGAGACAAACTTCAGCCCAGCTGTAGAATGCAAAACAAACGAGAAGCAACTGCACAGTTGTCTAGATTTCCAATCCTTTTACCCCAAACTAGTTCCAGATGCTGAGCCACGATCACACCCTTCACCTGCGGTTTTCAGCTCACCTGTATTGCTATGGGGGCTTTCATTGCTTTTTTTTTTTTTTTTTCCTTCTGTCTGCAATAAGCCCAGCCAACCACAAGATGGCAGTGCTTCCTCAGCAATCACCAGAAAAGGTTGACGACCAGGTTGTAAGTCTGGCCCCCATCTCTTAGTAAACAACAAATTCAGATTCGTCAATTTCCCTCCACTTCCCCCTTACAAAAAGCCCTCTTCGATTCTTTGGGCTGATTGCTTGTCAAGTTATTTCGTGTCTCAAAAATGTTAATTCTTTTAAATTAACGACTCCAAAGCCTTCTTTATCGTCAAGCTGTTCGCACCTTCCCAGGGCAGATTTCTGCCTGCTTTCTAGGGAGCATAGCTATTGTGGGAAGTGTGTTTCAAACAAACACAAACCTTGAAAGCTAGAAGGAGCCTCATCTAACTTGGAAGCTTTGGGTAAAGGTGCCTTTCTCTTGCTGACCCTCTGTCTGCATAAGGGGTGGAGGGAAGCATTGTTACCCCTCCCTCCCACTGGGATTTTTGTAATTACCATCCAAAGGAAGACTGCCCCGTCAATCACTCGGTCACTAGATCTGATGGTTTCCCTCCCACTCCTTTATGCTGATGGGATTCTTGGCTGAAATCACCCTTAGATAATCACTGTAATTCTGCCAAGTGCCAAAAATCACAGATATGGAGGGTTCATTGGCTGTTTTCAATAAGCAGTGACCTCACCTTACTATTGTGTGAAGTACCTTCTGCTTCACCAGGAAACCTCCATGAAAAGGGCACATTGAGGACAAGCATTGATGTGTGAAAGAGGCCAGGTGTTGGAAACTTACTTTCTGCAGAGGCAGAGTTGGAGGCCCGGGGGGTGAGGGGGCCTGGGGTTACCCATCCACAGGGGACCACCCTGGCAGGTCACAGGCGTTGGCCATCCAGTGGATTGTAGGGCTGGACCTCTCTCCTCTGAAGTGTCTCTCCTGCCTGCCTCTCAGCTTTGTCGGCAGATCATAGACGATGGGAGGACAGCAAGTGTTTGTGAGCCTAAAGCAGAGATGGGCCAACTGCAGAAGCTCTCCACACCTGTTGCCTCTGCCTGATTTCCTGCTGCCCCTGCAGAGTTGAGTTGTCCCTACAGAGAGCAGGAAACCGTGTGGTCCACAAAGCCAAAAATATTGACCATCTGGCCCTTTACAGACTAAGCTTGCTGGCCCTAGGTACAAATGGAGATAGTTCTCATGAGCTCACTTTTTGTGCTTCCAAGGGAGATTTCTGCAGTTTGCAGGACAGAGCCATCACTGATCTTCTGCAGAGCAAGGAAAGCCTAGTCAGACTGCAAGAGATGCTTTTTGGGGTTCGTTCATATGATCTGAAGGAGCAAGGTCCCTCGGGCAGCTACCTGGTCAAAACAATGAAAGGAGGAGGTCCCCTGTGGGAGGGTCCAGAACTTCTTTGGGACTGAGCAGGAACTCAAGAGAAGGGCCAGGGCGGGCCTCTTTGGCTCTTTAGTGCATTGCCTCTGGCCTCATGTGGCTAGAGGCAATGCCCTAAAATTCAGCTGGCCTCAGATCTTTATAACAAGGAGAAGAAAATGGGCTCTGGATAAGTTCCTCAGTTCCTTCCCTTCTCTGCCCCAATGAGCTGGGCAGGCGTGTCAGTGTGGCTTTCACTCCACGTTCTCCACTGCCTGCTCAGAGGTTGTGAGCGTTACTTACAGAGCTCAGCTCAGGCCAGCAAACCGCCCGGGCTGAGGATGCCATGCATCCAGGAGCAACCTAGATGCTGGAGCGGCTGTGTTTCTTGTTTATTACGCATGATGTAACGTTCTTCCTTTCTCTCCCCTGTCCGCTTGCTTTAGGTGGAGAATTCAGGGGACCCATGGGAAAATTTCCAAAACAACCAGGCCCTTACCTACTGGGAGTGTGTCTATTTGCTCATGGTGACCATGTCCACTGTTGGTTACGGGGATGTTTATGCAAAAACCACGCTCGGGCGTCTCTTCATGGTCTTCTTCATCCTCGGGGGACTGGTAAAAACTCTTTCTTACAATGTTGATGTTTGCGGTCATTAATATTTTCTGTTATCCATTTTCTGAAAGCTGTGTATTTGAGACTGTGTTTCTGCGCTAGAGGCAAGCGACTGCCTTAGTGTTACAATCCGGTGAAGTCAATCCAAGTGCCATGGTGACTGTTCTGCATATTTCTTTGGTGTATTGAATTTGTTACCCTGAGACCCGGACATGGTGTCCTTGTGAGGGACAGCCATTTAGCCCGGAGCAAACCTAATTGTCTTAAGAAAGTGATGTTCACTTATCAAGTGAGAGTGTCTGTGCCTTTGTAATGTAATTCAGCATCTGATATTCTGCAAGGACACTGCTGTCACCTGACCGGGTAGATACTGTTGATACTCTGTAGACAGTTTGCGGTTTCAAGAGCTCCCCGCCCCCTTCCCCCTCCCTGAACTTCCAACAAACACTGTGGCTGGGGCCTTGCTCTAAAGAGGAGCGTCCCCGCCCCGGAGGAAGGAGAGCCCACTGGTCTCCTCCGAATGGACATCACCACGTGAGCTGAGTATGGTTTTGTAAACAGCCAACCAACTCCCTGACACAGTATTTTCCCTCCAGCTCTGTAAGTCAGAAAGCTGCACTATTTGCTTTTCTGGTCTATGCAGATCATCACGGTGGTTTATGACGTATTGTGCTTTTCAAGGGGGATTTCTGGCACCTCATCGGGGGTGGCTGCATTTTGTCTAGCAAAGTAGCTCCTTTGACGTTTAGAGTTTTGCTGTGTGTGAGGTAAGTGATTAAAACCCTAAATTCACACACAGCTTTCACATATGTACACCGCACATGCATTTATTTAATGCATACACATCTCTGTTTTGTATGCATATGGCATATACATTTCAAAAATGTATATAAATGTACGTGTGGTGTGTACATTAGCATAGTGTTCTCACAGCACCCGCGAGGTCCCTGAAGGTGAGACCCCTTTATCCAGCCACAAGCACAATGTTTGTTGGACAAAACATGGCAGATTTGTGTTTCTCCTTGCTATCCTTTCCTATGTGATTTCTTAAATTTACCTTTTGTGCTTTTTAGTGATTTTTTTTTTTAATGGAAAAGTTTATATATTTTTAAATCTTCTTTTGGTGTTTATTGTCTTTAATCATTCATAAAGGCATAGATTCTCATGTGAACTTTAATTAGAAAGAAAGGCCTTCTCTTGAAATTGTGTGTGTGTGTGTGTGTGTGTGTGTGTGTGATTTTTCCAGCATGCATTCTCTTATTTCTATTCAGGAAGAAGAGCTAGATGTCAATTTATTTATTCCTGTCTCCTTTACATTTTTCTTGACTGGGATTTTTTTTTTTTTTTTTAGTTGTCTAGGTTGGCTAATGTTTGTTTTGTCCTGTGTATTTTCAGGAGCTTGCCCTTTTTGTGCTTTTATTTATTTATTTTTTTTTACAATCTAACATATCAATATGTACCTTTGCAGTTCTAGCCCTTTTGTGTTTTCAGATCTTAGTACCCCCTACTTCTGAAAAGGTCACCCCCTTTCTTTGGCCTGTCTTCTTAGTCTCTCTTCTGTCTCCTATCTTTTCCTCAGGCCATGTTTGCCAGCTACGTCCCTGAAATCATAGAGTTAATAGGAAACCGCAAGAAATACGGGGGCTCCTATAGTGCGGTTAGTGGAAGAAAGTAAGTATGCCAAGAGGTTTTGTTGCTTCCACTGCGGTAGAATCCTCTCTGCATGCCATTTTTTTTTTTTTTTGGCTCTTGTTTCTTTGTTTCATGCATGTAGGCAATGTTTGCCCGCTACGTGCCCGAAATTGCTGCTCTCATCCTGAATCGGAATAAATTCGGCGGGACTTTTAACAAACATGGAGGCAGAAAGTAAGTCAGTTGCATTAAAAAAAGATGTGGTTGAGTGACTTTCAGAGCCCCTGTGGCGGAGACACCTGAATCCTGCCCCTCCCCACCCGCCCGAAGGGCCACATTCCGTGTGGGGTGTGATGTCAGAGTTACCCCACGAAGTTATCACACGTGGACCAACTCCTGAGGCCTGTTCCCTTTCACAACTCTCTTCCCCACCCATCTTTCCAAGAGACACGACAGATTTATCCTGGAAGGGGTCCATGTGTAACTGGGGTCATATTTTCTCTTCTGATCCCTAACACGTAAACCCATCTCACTCATTCTTTATATTAATTAGGTGAGTGATTACATTCCGGTCCCTCAGATGAAACTGATGCCATCCTATGGGGTTTTTGTGCAGCCATAACATGGGCTCCTACTCCCACAGGGAAGTCCTAAGGAGGGCAAGATCGAGGTCACCTTGGCACTGTGGCCAGCGGGGAACCAGTCTCTAGCTAGGAGGCACCGAGCTTGTCCTCAAAGGGACTGATTACTCAGTTGAAATTCCTTCTCGGCAAGAAATACTATATTTATGGTACGTCAGGGCACAGCATGCTCTTCCTGATGCATCTGTTGTTTGACTTCCCATTCATGAATGCTTTCTTATCGGGGACTGTTTCGGTTTGTGCTCGCATCATTTTGTCAATATCAGTGTCAATGTGTGGGTCCGCTGTCAACTGGAAGTTTTGCTCCTAAGTAGATGCAGGGCCGTGACCGCTCTGTCCTCCCGTCTGGAGAGGAGAAGGTTGGAGGCAGGCAGGGTGAAAGCAACCATTCTGTACTGTTTTCTTTGATTTTTCTTTCTTTCTTTTTTAAATAAATAAATTTATTTATTTATTTATTTTTGGCTGCGTTGGGTCTTCGTTGCTGCGTGCGGGCTTTCTCTAGTTGCGGCGAGCGGGGGCTACTCTTCGTTGCAGTGCGCAGGCTTCTCATTGCGGTGGCTTCTCTTGTTGGGGAGCACGGGCTCTAGGCAGGCGGGCTTCACTAGTTGTGGCATGTGAGCTCAGTAGTTGTGGCGCGCAGGCTCTAGAGCACAGGCTCAGTAGTTGTGGTGCACAGGCTAAGTTGCTCCACGGCGTGTGGGAATCTTCCCGGACCAGGGCTCGAACCCGTGTCCCTTGCATTGGCAGGCAGATTCTTAACCACTGCACCACCAGGGAAGTCCCTGTACTGTTTTCTTTTTAAAGCTTTTTCTTGGGCACTCAGCTTTGTTTGCTTTTGAGTTTTTGCTTTCATTTTAACTTCCATGCAGTAAGATATACACATCTTTAATGTACAGCTCAAGAATTTGTACCCATGTACAAACCCAGGAACTACACCCCAGATCAAGATGCAGGATTTTTGTTTTTAACTTTTTATTTCATATTGGGGTACAGTTGATAAACAATGTTGTGTTAGTTTCCGGTGTACAACAAAGTGATTCAGTTATACATGTACATGTATCTATTCTTTTTCAACTTATTTACAAAACAGAAACAGACTCACAGACTTAGAGAACGAACTTATGGTTAACAGAGGGGAAGGGTGCGGTGGGAGGAGGGATAGTTAAGGCGTTTGGGATTGACATGTACACACTGCTCTATTTAAAATGGATAACCAACAAGGACCTACTGTATAGCACAGGGAACTCTGCTCAATATTCTGTAACAACCTAATTGGGAAAAGAATTTGAAAAAGATGCAGGATATTTTAATTATCATTCTCCTTCCCAGTCACAGAAGTTCCTATCACAGAACTAGGATTTTGTTTTTTTTTTTTTTTAGATTTCATACATTTTAAAATGAACTCTTGAATAGCCTATTTTGTTTTTTAAGAGAAAAATAAAAGCGGTAGCATCGCATTTCCATCCATCGCCTGATGGTCACATTGGAAGGAGCCAACCTCCTCTCCCATCAGTGATCTCACTGCATCCCGAGCTCAGGTGTCCAGTCCTCCATTCAGAAAATGAGGAGATGGAAAAAAAGACTCATTTTCTGGAACTACCCACAGGATACCCGTTTCCTTTCAAAGGCACGGAGGCCAGTGGGCGTCTTTTCCGTGGAGGCAGCACGTTTCCCCACCTTCCCTCTGATGGAGCCCTCCTCCTCCTGTTATTATAACAGCCCTGGATGAGACGAGAACCAAGCTGTTCCGATTTCTGGGCCATTGGTTGGATCCAAAAGGCCAAATAAGTCCAGAGATTGCCATTGTTCATTTTTTCTGGGCCAAGAGGAAAACAGCTTCTCTGTTCGTTTTGCCTCGAAGGTGCGGACAGGTCCCCATAAAGCAGAAGGCCTTCCGAGGGCTCAGGTTGCCTTTATGGCCTCCCCACCCCGCTGTCTCAGCCAGCCTTCCCCTCTCACTCACTGCCCCTGAAGAAGTCAATAAAATCAATTGCCTTGACGTCAACGTTGAAAATATTTCCTGACTCTCACTCCACGTACGTTTTGGTTTTTCTCCAAAATAGCTGCCATAGTCCAGTGTGGGTGGGCCTGCTGGCTGGTGCCTTTTGTTGACGGGTGACCCAGAGGAGGCCCTGAGACCCACGGTCGCTCACCCACTCCAGTCCCATCCGGTTGTCCCTTGGCCTTGGCAGCTCCACTCAAACCCCCCTGCGTGCTGACGGCTTGAGATCACAGACTTCCCGCAGCTTTTGTTCTGGCTCCATCAGCATCTTTTATCACCGGTTTTAGCCTGGTTCTCTCTCTCTCTCTTTTTTCTTCTCCCTTTATGAAAATGCACACACTTTGCTTTTAATGTTCACTCTGGGTCTCCGAGGTCCTCCGACCCTGCGGACAGAAAGTACATTCTGTCATCAGCACCGGGACTGTTCACTTTACTTTACGCATTGTTTCCTGGTTCAAAAGCTAATTACTAAGTAGTTTAAAGAAGCCCTTTGGTCACTTAGATCTTTCATCAGAAAATATAAGCCTGGGAAAGGAACGGTAATAAAGGGCCATTAGCACCCTTTGTTTGATGTTGTTTTTCCAGTCAGTAGAACAAGATTGATGAAATGTTATGTTTGGCCAAAATTTGAGTTTTCATTTGGAATTCAGTGTTGAGAGAATGGGCTGTCAGAATCAATAAGTTTTCTTTCGCTTGGGATATGGGCATGTGGTAGTAATTAGCAATATAAGGTCTTTAGTTGAGCAACCAAGCATGGATTCTGGCAGCAAACATAATGAGAAACTACAGTTGTTCTATTTCTAACGTCAAAAAGTTTCCAGATAAAATTAAATGCATTTGCAAAAGGAAAGCAGCTAAACTTTTTTGAAAGATAGAGTTCAGACTCTTAAAATAGCGCACTTCGCCCCGTGTTTTTGTGTATGCATAAATATATGTGCTGTACCCATGGACACACGTACTTGTATCTTTTCTCCCTGAGATTTCATCAGATGGATGCCCAGAAAGTAATTAAAACGTATACATAGTTAAGGGATTTGTTTACATGTGCACATTTTGCTCAGAAATAACCTCTCTAACAATGCATTAACTTGTCAGAGAACTCAAGGTAACGTGTAACCCAAAGCTGAGGAGACACACGACTTGGAAATCCAAAGATTATTTAAAGTAAAAAAAAATTTAGGTAGAGAACCTCGGGGTTTTGTTCACGCTACACCCAATTTCAGGATATTGGAGAATATGAAGATTTCGTTGGCACCTCATTTTCAGTTCTAAGCTATGTGTTTGACATAACGTAAACACTTCACGTAGCATCCCCAGAGCGTCCTCGCCAGCAACACGGCATCCAGGGCCCACAGAGGCTCACACCAATGTTCTCATCAACATTCCTCACCTGACCTCCCACAGGACGCCCAGGGCCAACAGTAGATGTGGGGAGATGCGTGTGAGTCCTTCTCTAGTTTATCCATTATGAGGTAGGGGGGCTCCTAAGATGGGGACTTGGGTGTTGATAACCGAAGGTCCAATCAGTGTCCAGGCAGGCAGTCTCTCTGAGTCGGAGGTCTTGGGCACAGTGAGTCTCTCGGGCTGAGACCTCAGATCTTACTCAGAAGAGTAGCTCTCCTGCAGCCCAGCCTGCCTCTCGAGGCCACTGCCTCCGCCTCCTCCCCTTCCTGTAAGCTCCAAGCTGCTCAGAGGTGGGGGAGTGGAGGGGTGAGGCTCCCATGGCCTTTGGGGTCCCAGCTTGCTCTTCTTCTTCCCACAGCCCCTGCTGTTTCCCCCAGAGGTTTCTTCTCTGCTTGTGACTCAGCCCACTCCTGGTTCGTGTATGAGAACTGACAAGATCATGGTCCGAGGTCACGTGGCCAAGGGCCATGGAAAATAATCGGCCAGAGAGAGGAATCCGTCTGCCCTCACTCCCTTGTCAGAGGCAGCTGGGCCGGGGAGCCATCCAGACATTGTACTTCCCATGACGGGCTCCTGGGGCCCGAAACTGAGGGAGTCCCAGGCCAGGTGTTTGGGAGAGGGGAGGATGGGTGGGTTTGGATTATTCTACTGATTCCTGGTAGCCAAATGCTAGGAGGACACAGAGAGAGAGATGGACAGTTGCGGACAAGGAGTAGGGAAAGGGGGATGGGAAGCTAAATGTAACTTACTAGGAGGAAGGTCCCCCAGCGGGCTGAGGAATCTGCGCCCTCTTCTGGTAGCGGAATAGTTGTCACAGACTAACCCGGCTCTAGCTCCAGTTCACGAAAGCTGTGTGGCAAAAACAAAAACGACCTAAGATTCTGTTTTAGAGCAAAACAGTGAAATGTAAATGCCGTGGCTTCTCTTAGACCTCCTCCTTATATAGACAGAGGAGTGCCACATACTTCTGGAAATGAGAACATGAATCGATATACCCCAAGCCCTGGGACTGCCTTCTCTGACAGTAATAATTACTACAAATTATATCTACAAACGCTTGCATCCTTCCGCATCCTCGTGGCAACCATGTGAGGAAGGTATTACGATCATCTCCATTTGCAGTGACTTGCCTGACATCGCACAGCCAGTAAAGGGTTGATCTGGGATTTGAACCCAGGGGCAGTCTGCTCCACTGGGCCATGCTGCTTCTCTAGATCATCTCTTGAGACCCCTCTCTGCTCTAAACTCCATGATCCTATCATTGTATCCTTTCCTCCACCTCTACCCACAGTAGGGCCAGAACATTGCACACACAATGACCAGGAAGAGAAAGGCACCCCGAGCATCACTTTGGGCCTGTCTCCCCCTGTCTCTGCTCACCTAGTGCCTCTAAGGAGCCTGGCCTCAGTGCCAAGGACAAAAAGGTGGAGACAGGACAAAACGATTTCTTCCTGATTTTTCTCATTTGGTTAGACTGGAAGTGTATTTACCTCTTGAACATGTCTAACAATGAGGGGCTCTCCAGGATGGACAGACAGGTCATTGACCAAAATGAAATTTGTGCCTTATTTGTGGGTTTCAACAAGTTCCTCCCCTTCCTGGGGAGATCATTTCCTAGGGGACCAGCCATGGTGGATTGTAGTGATGTACCAGGCTTGGGCTCCCTTCTGGGCAGAGCCTACCTGCTTATCATCTGGAGAAGAGCATTCTCTGCCCAGGCAGACGTATCCACCTGGGTCCTTCACTTCCCCAGCTGGTCTGCACAGCTCAGGGCATTTCTTTGATGGTGGTTTCTTAACTGTCAGTGAGAACTAGAGTAGCAGGTGTCCCTCCTGGAAAGTCCTGGGCGAGATACATACACTCCCTGGCTTCATTTCATAGTTTTGAGTGGGAACCTCAGCTTTTAACCCTCAGGAGGCTGAGTCCTCCAGGAGGGAGTTTGGGCGGTCTGTCTTGAACCTCAGGTGTGGCCTCGGGGTCGTACGATGCAGCCTTAAAGCTGTAGAGGTGGGCAGATTTTATCATGCTTTTCCATTTAAAAATGAACCAGAGTGCTTTATTACGTGCCTCAATGTCAGTGCTCATATTTTACAAAGCATTCAATAATTTAGAACAAAATTTCAAGAAAGAACAGAGAGCACAGTTACCTGCCGCACTATCCACTCCTGTTATCACCTTCGCTGGTTCACTCGTTGTGGCTGCAGACATTCAGCCAGTACCACGTGTCGGGCAGGTTGCTGGGTGGTGTTGGGTGCCAGGGATTCAGTGGTGAGCAAGTTACACACGGCACCTGTCACCTGGAGGTTACCGTTTCCGGGGGGGCAATGGCAATGGCATTGACAGACAATGGCAAGGGTAGGACTAAAGGAAGTGCCAAGTACAGATTTTAATACGTGTGGCAAAAACGAAAAAGACCTAAGATGCTGTTATAGAGCAAAACGGATTATTTACAGGGAGAAAGTGGTCCAGAGAGGTGACACCGCAGAGGAAGGGCTGTTACAACCTGTTCAACAACTACCTACCCCAGCTTTTGTTGCCGCCTAGGCGAAGGGGAGCTAACACCCTAGGTTTTAAAATTCGTATTACGGGAACCCCTCCTGAAACCATTGGTCTGTAGTTCTGCCTCCAAGAAACTAAGTCTTAAAATATCATTTCTCTCTCAGGCCCTAGTTGGCCTGCAGTAGTGTTATACGCGGACTTTCCAGGAGAGGACATCCTGCTTCCCTTCCCTGCTTCCTGATTATCAGGTCATTTAATTGTGTGTCTTTCCTCTGATCAGAAATAAGCCCTTCATCTCCCTCCGCATCCTTTGTTCTTTTCTGAGACCACATTCTATTCCCTCCTGCCTGGCTGTCTTGTATCAACAGGAAATTCCATTTTCTCCACCACTCAGGTTTTGCCCACCTGGTTCTAGACCATTGTTTAAAAAAAGAATTGGACTCTTAAACAGTCTGCTGCACCAGAACAGGGATTATTTCTTTACAAAGGCTCCTTTAATCTACCCCATAGTCCATTTCCTGCCCCCCAAAGAGAACTCACGTGAGTCTTGCCTTCATTTTCATGTAGTCCACGTGTGTTTATTGAGTGCTTGCAACACGCCAGACACCGGGGATAAATGTATTTCTACACACCCATAAAAATCTCCAAGTACACCACATCTGTCTTGAGCTCTATGTTGCATTATTTGGCCACCAAAGTGGTCGGGGAGTTCAAACTCAGAGATTGTGTAAACCTCCCCACTTGGTTCCCAGAGGTCACAGTCTCCCTACAATAACACTTCTTTCTCTACTCTTCCTGAGAAGGCCTGACCCCAGTGCTTGGGAAGAGGACGTGGGGTTAATTCACGGGCTGAGCCCCATGTCCTTTCCTCTCCCATACACGTGGAGCTCGGGCCACACTCCCTTCCCCTCCTCCATGGCCTGTGCTGCTCCTGGGAGGCATGCTCCCTATAAGATGCCATTTATGATTTCTGCATCACAGACATCCCTCTGGTTGAAATGTCACTGAAGCTTTGCATTTTATACAAACTTCGATCCCTTGACAAGTAAGCCATTCAGCCCACTCCTCGCGGGGTCCACGTGATTCCCAGCCTGAACTTTCAGCAAGGTTTTCAGATTCCTAGATTTTAAAAGCCATAAATTAGCAAATCATCAACATATCACCAGGAAGGATCATCTGGTAGCCATTCTAGTCAGAAGGAAACACAGGCCCCAATAACTGATCTTCACAGAGATATGAAGAACTGTAGACAGACAGACAGAGTAAATAGGAAGACAAACAGATAATTCAAGTTGACAGGCCATCTTGGACTGATTAGGCATTCTGCTTTGATTAGCATTAAACTTTTGGGGGAAGAAAAAAAAGTGAGATTGCCCTAATACTTTGGAAAAATGACCCCTTGACTACTTCTGAAATTTAGTACCAAGGGGCAGATACCAAAAGCAAGTGTCATTAGATGCTGTATTGTGTAATGTAAAGTGCCAGGTATCCCTTTCCAATGAGAGGGGTCTTGGTGGGTGTGGATGTGGGCGCTTCTCTCTTTGCCTCTGCTTTGGATTCTTGTAAGTCACATCTTCAGTCCTTTTTAAACTTGAAGCTCTATTTAGAGAGACTTGGGTGCATATTAAATCAATCTCCTGATAATACTAATGGAGTGAAGGCTGTCTCCCTCCCCCCTCTCCCCCCCCCCCACCGCACTTTTCTGCTGTCTCTCTCCCCTTCCACACGCTTATCATAATGTTCCAGCTATTGTTCTGAAAACAAGAATAGAAAGGTAGGTGGGAGATGAACTGTGTACCTTAAAAAATAAAGTCATATTCAGACTCAGATTTTCATTCTCAAATATTCTTTCTTCATTAAAGAAAAAGAATTCTGAATATGACTTTCCTAATTATAATCCCTGAAGATTCTTTCTGCTTAACCTCACATTTGATTGGGTGAATGCTTCCTGGGTAGATTCTGAATGTAAAGGACAAACACAACCAGCCAAGACTAAGTTGCGCCATGTTTTCTGTCTTCCGGCTATGTCATCCATTCTCATAGAAGTCTTTCCAGAGTCATGCACAGTGGTTCCCAGTAGATCTGGGGTTCATCCCACTGATGCTGCCATCATACACTGAAAATAAAGCAGGAAACTTTCTAACTGGCCAAGTCCGGTGGCTCTTTTTATTAAAAAACAATCTTTAGAGGCTCATGCAACGTGAAACCCATGGAAACTTGATTCTGTACCTCCACGTCTGTTACTGGTATTGGGAAACAGTGACCTGCTCCCACCCCCAAAACCACAGGGGCTGCTCCAAATGTGGGTACCACTTGTCAGTAAAAACAGTCTTATCTCCCCCACTATACCTTCTCAGTAAGGCCACATGTTCAGAGATAGATGCATGCCCATCTTGTGAGAGGTTTTATGGCCTTAGCCACTGACCTCAAAGGCAAATGCCAGCTAGTATATAGAACAGATCTAGGAAAGCTCCTATCCCAACATATTTGCTCAACTAACAATTATTTGAGCCCTGTTATGGTCCAGGCGCTCTGCTAGGTGCTGTGGTTAAAAGGATGAGCAAGAAAATATGATTCTTGCTCTCCTGGAGCTTATCTGAGACTTTGACCAATCAGAACCATCCAAGGAGCCAGTAGCCGATGAACAGAAGCTGGATGACGGAGGAGCATCGTCCCCGTGAAATGCTCTTTTGGCAGGAACTCTGTTCAATAAAATAATAGAGGTATAAAACAATCATGAAGGCTACAAGCATTTTAGAGGGAATGCTCCTAAAAGCAAGTTGATAATTCACATTGTTAAATGTACCCATTAGAGTAGTTAGGGCAAAGGTAACAGTGGGGTGACTTGTGCATCTAAAAACCTGTGGGTCTAACGATGGACCCAGTAAAAGAGGGGTGTGGAAAGATTTGGGAGGCAGGGGAACTGCTGCTGCCACCCTGAGTTCCGATCCTTTCCATATCTGACAAAGTCCCTCTGGGGCATCTTATGCCTTAGCAAGCTCTGGAACTGGTAGAATCCTCCCAGTACTTATGTGTGTAACAGATGGAGGCTTAATGTGTTGGGGTCTACTCAAAGTGGAGGGCTAGCAACATATGCTAGCTGGGGCAACACCCTTGGGTGTGGCCAGGATGTGTCAACTTGATTGTTGTTATGGGAGGGTCCATCCCAGCAGCATATGTTCTAGGGCCAGGATGCATTATTTACCAGGGGTGTTCAGCAAAGAGGTGGGACTCACTTTGCACATCAAAGCTAGACTACCTCCCCTCTACAAGGCAAAATGAAGAACCATTTCTTTGCCTGGACTCATTCTCCCTCTATTGCACCTTCATCCCCAAAGGGTGTAGCTGACTTTTGCCTTCATCCTCTCTTCTCTTGGTGCCTTCTGTTCAGAAGCATCATTACCAAGTGGAAACAGGCAAATCTGATTTGATCTGAATAGAGGAAAGTGCTGTTCAGTGCCTGCATTTCTCTGTAAGAGCAGAGAACCACCTAGGATAGGAAGAATCAGGTCAAAGAAAGATTGGCTTACTTAAAAATGGCCAAAGGCCACCAAGCCCTGCAGTAGTGGATGGATAAAATGCAGAGGAGTGAGGGTGTTGGGGAGAGACACAAGGAAGAACCAGTGTAATTTGTGAGAAGTAGGCACTTATGGAATTGCTTACGTAAGAAGCTGTATAAGTCCTCTTCCAGGAAGGAAGGAAGGAGGAGAAAAAAACCAAAATAGTGGTGATAAAACCTGCATACTGGGTTATTGTGAGAATTCAATGAGAAGCTAAAGTTAAAGTAAACAAATGCTACAGTTAGGATTCTTTGGGTATAGGCAACAGAAACTGGTTCTTGCTGACTTCAGCAGAAAAGGAATTTTCTTTTGGGGAGGTTAGAGTATCTTACGGCATTCAGAGGAAAGCTGAAGATCCCGGAAAGGACAGAGATTAGCTAGAAGAGCAGCCCTAGGATCCAGCAGGCAGCAATTCAGTGAAAGTCCTTACAGGGTTTCACCATCAGGATCAGTCAATTCTCACCGTGAACTTAGTGTCCCTTCATTTAAGATTGAAAAGCTCTGGTTGGCCTAGTTTGGGCAGGGAACCATGGTTAAAGGTCCCAAGTCTACATCTGATTGGGGAGGGGTGGTTCCCCAAATTAAAAGTGAGGTGCTATTCTTTAGGTTGGACAGAGCCCATGCTCCAGATGAGGGGCGGCTTCTTAATTACGTGTACAAGCAGGGCTTATCTGCTGTCTTCTTCTCATACCTCTCCCCCCATCCTTTCCCCGGGCCAAGGTTTAGGTTTTTGCTTAATCTTATCACGAACGCCATTGTAGACAACCAGAGCACTGGGCCCTCACCATGGTCCTGATCTATGCATTTTTCTTTGCAAGTACTTTGAAGACATTGTCAAAAAAAAAAAAAAAAAAAAAAAAAGTTGTGTGTGTGTGTATGTTTGTGTGTGTGTCCAAAACATATCTAGCACCTAATTTTAAGAATCTGTACATTTAGATAACTGCAGTCTCTTTCTATAGCCAAATCCAGTGAGGAAAGATCAAAAATTAATTAATTTATAAACCCTAAACTCCCTTTCATTTGACATCATTTTAAAATTTAAATTTAAATATAAACTATTTTAATTTTTCCCAAAAAAATGAGGTGCTGTTGAAAGGAGGGTACATGCTGGACTGGTAAATACAGCCAATGTCTCCTGCTCTGAGGTTCTCAGTATTTATTTTTAAGACTTGGACTGAGGTTCCTTTTAGGCAACAAGCTACAAAAGGTGTGTGATCATTCCTCATGCCTGGTGTGATTATGGAGGTCTAATTGTGACTTGGGATGGTGGAGGTGCAGATACAGATCCCTCTGTGTGGTTTAGGTCCTGACGGTCTGCATAGGATGAGATGCACTGTCTTCGTGCAGAAAGCTCTGGTCTTGTCAGGACGTCCCAGTGTTCTCTGTTGGGGCTATCAGTAGCCTGTCCTCTGACCTTGGGGCTCTGTTTTACAGAGGTGCCTTTGCTGCGCTGTTGGGATCTATTTGCTTGGCTTCTGCCCCCATTTAGGGAAACAGCTAAACAGCCTGTCTCCTCCAGCATAGCTCTGTTGACAGCTGGATAAGATGATTACTTTATTCTCTTCCTCACTAGGAGGGAGAAGACATTTTCTTTCTTTGTAATTAACAAGGTACTAGATGTGGGCCCTGGGTAGACAATTATCTCCGAACCTCCTTGGTTTTGTTTTTGTTGTCGTTGTTGGCTTGCTTTTGTTTTTTCATCTGTTTTAACAGGAAATAGTTAAAACCAGGGTTTGGGATCATGAGCTCCGTACACGCTCACAATTGTTTTGTTTTCATTTTTGTCCTCTTTACATGTACTGTCCTCTCACAAACGAGACACGGTGGTAGATCGGAGGTAGCAGAATCAGCCAACGATCTGCAGGCTTGCAGTTAACTAACTAAAATTTCTTCTACACTTCCTACGACATAGGGTGTCCAAGCCAGGCACCCTTCGCCAACTGTTCCATTGGTCAATAGACAGTTCTTGAAAGCCCAGCAAGTTTTGGGGGTCCTGAGCTAGGCCTCAGGGTGGCATGGAAGGACGGGGCCCACACAGCCTGGAGTTAGCTTTTGTTTGCTGAAGATGATCACCCCACGTGGAAGGCAGTTCCTTTGGGACGGGCTCTTGGTACCAGCGGCAGTGGGAAGGCAGGGCTAGGATTAACCTTCTTCCTTTGGGCAGTGGGGTCATGAGCCTTAAGGGAAAACCTGGGTAACAGTTGCTCTAAAGGACATGCCCCAAATCAGGGGAAGCTGCCTGATGAAGCAGCCACAAAAAGCACTACCAGGTGAGACAGAATGTAAAGCCCAGAATCTTCTCGAATCTCAGCTTGCATGAGAGACAGAGTCTTGGAGAGAGAGTTATGTAGACCCTGAATGGTTTCAGTTCAACCTAGGAGGGACAGCGTGAACTTTGAGTACGGACCACTGTGTGATTTGGGTTGTGGGGTCTTTTGTCACCCCTGCCCTGCTTTCTATGTGATAAAATGCTGTCGAATTCCGTTGACAGGTCCTTCTTAAAATTCATTCCCATCAGATACAGTTTCCAGTAGTGGGAGGCGCTGGGAGTGAGAGGTAGGATGAGGAAAGCATGATTAGAAGCCTCAGCAGAGGGACAGAAAAGATTCTAGCATATGTATTTGATATAAATATTATAGTTTTACAGAGGCATCTAGATCAATATATGCCACATTTCATCTACCTCTTTGACAAAGTGAGTGCAATGTATTCAGGGAAAGCTGCATAGGATTTTCAATTTACTCTGTATGATTTATTGTGACAGGATAGCTATGGGTTTTTTAAGTTCTTTATACTTGTTCCAGTAAAGATGGATATAGTATCTTTAAAAATAAACAGCCCAGAGCTGTGCATTTTACATTGTCTTCCTAGAGTGAGGCTCAGCTAAAGAGAGATCTGAGACCTCCCTGCCCTCGTGGGACTTGATGCAGTCGGATTTACCTCAGTCCTCACTCTTTAGCTTTTTCTGGGGGGGGGGGGGGGAGGGGAGTAAACAGGGGACTGAATTAGGAAGCTATTGCAGATGTCTAGAGAAGATAGGATGGCATGGACTAGGGTGGGGGCAGAGAACTGGAACGCCGAGAGAGGATTCAGCAGCATCTGTGGGTGCAGCCCCGTCAGGCTGGGTCTCTTAATGTTCTAGTGACTGGCCCCGGGTCACACAGGACAACCCCCCACCCCACTCCCTGCCCCAGTCTCCTGATTCCTAGCCCAGGCTCCTTTCAGGAACACCAGCTGCTTCGGTTTAGAAGACATCAAACCGAGGGGGTAGGTCTGCCCATGCTCCGGCATTCACCTTGCACTGATCTCTGGACCTCTGTTTCCATATCAACATAATGCAGGCACTAGACTAAACATTCACCAAGGGCCTTCCTGAGACTAAGAAAAACGTGAGAACCTGGAAGGGAGCCTATCATTGTCACTTTTTCAAAGGCCACTGACTTTAAGAAACATTACCGGAGTCTTTTTAAAAGTGTGTAGATATTAGTTCTCATTGAGCTACACTCCACCTCAGTGGATCTCTGGATGCCTCATTTGCTGGAACCTTGGGAAGCTTTGTCTGGGAGACCCCACTCTGTCCTCTTATGCCTCCTGCCATAAGTCAGGTCCCCTAAGGGATCCATTCTGAAAGACACCGGTGGAATTGAGTTCTGAAACTGAAGTTCCAACTCACCTGGGGCATTCTGGCATTCCTGACCCATCTCCAAGAAGGGAGTAGACAGATTGAGGGTAATGTGCAGGATTTCCTTCTGGAAGTAGAGATGGTTAATAATGGGAGGGGCACACCAATGTGTACTTAGTGAAGACGTACCCATGAAATAAGCAACGGGCAGCTTTCTGGTGAAGCTGATAGAGTTCGTAATAGTCAAGCATTCTTCTTCTTCTGATTAAGTCACACTCAACCCCCTTGATGCCAAGCCTGCTGCATGACACACTAGTGTTACCCACTCCTAATCCAATCCATCCCGTGTCTCTGGCCCTTACCCAAACCAGGCATGCTTGCTTACACTGGATGAGTAACTCCTTCCCACAAAATGCCATCGGCTACTATTTTGGCATTTAAGATGGTTCCTCATGTATCTGAGTTGGATCTTTTAATCCAAGCCATTAAAATTAGTTTATCCCAAGAAAGAGTTGTTCACAGGACTTGAGAGAACTTTAAAAACCAGAGAGACCATCACATCAGAAATGGTTAATGATTTAGGTCTGTTGGCCATCTTCACAAACTGAGTGGCCAGGCCCTGTAGACATCCATCATTAAGATTGCTGGTAGTCTAAAGAAGTTCAAGTCCAGAGCCACAGATGGGAAGAGCGTTAGAGCCCTTCCTAGCTAACTTTCCTAAATATTGTCTGTTGTCAATGAATCGTTTAGCTTTTTGTTATCTTCTGGACCCTTGGACTGGACATGGCATAAAATGTCTAAAATGGACATTTATATCACCTTTCAGCCCTTTGTCTTGCCAAATCGGGTGGCTTCAGTTAAAAACTTGGTTTAGAGTTTGTTGTCACTCAGCCTTTGCTGTCTTGAGCTTGCTGGCCTGGCTGATTAGATGCAGCTAGAATCTAGTGATACCACAAAGTGGTGATGCTTTAAGTGAGGGCCTCTCTCCTGGCCCAGGGAGGACCCTCCAACGTCCCCTCCACCATGTGTCTGAGAGGACGTTTGGTTGGCCCAGCCCTGTCTGTCGTGAAGGAGCAGAAGCTGAAATACCCAAACCTCTGCTCTCTCCATTTCATCACCTTTGTCTTTGTGAGAGTTAGAGTCTGAGACCTGGATCATATGCTGGGCAAGTCACTTTACCTGCCGTGGGACGTCAGGCACATGACTTAAGGAAACTGAGGTTCAGAGAGGTTATTTGAAAAGATACAGATAGTAGCAACACAGGGTTGTTTGAGGATCAGGTGAGAGAGACTCCAGGAGCCATAGAGCACTTTATATCTGTTACATCCTGATTTACAGATATCACATGAATCCTACCATTTAATCATTCTTAAAATGGCCCAGACTCTATACTAGGCCCTTTACATGTATTATCTATTTAAATAAATCCTCAAGATAACCTCATGAATCAGGTACTAGCTCCAGCCCCTCAGAGACTCTGACATTATAGTTGTAAAATGCAGAATTGGTACCTTGCCCAAGACTATTTGGTTATTTAGTGTCTGAGCTGAGCTACCACAGGGCTATCAAAGTATGACTCTCACATGGTAGATTTGTAGGTGTCAAGGAACCCGACAGAGAGAATTTTAGATGAAGATCTTTTTGGTATTCCTCAAATCCTGCACCGTGAACAACCATCACTCTGCTTCCAAGGAGGGCACGCCCTGCTCTCAATCTTAGAGTATTTTCAGTTATATTTTCAGTCACTGAAGATGTGAGAAATTCTGCTTCTCTTCTCCCAGCAATAACAGCCTTCTTCAAACTACTGCCCCTGGAATTTTCAAAAGTCCTGAAAATATTTCTGGAAAATAACATTTCCCCTTTCACCGTCCATCCCTTGCACTCCTGCAGGGCCCCTAGTGCTCCCTCAGATATGGGCTGGTGGGAGCAGATCTTCTAATGCAGATGCTGATTTAGAGAGGCAGCTTCTCTCCATCCATCTATTCTAACTGCATTCAAACATTTTCAATATGTGGGCTCCTTGATAGCTTCCACTGTATGGAAAACAAAATGGAGGGAAATGATTATTGGCACAAAAGGAGGAAGCCGTAAATCTTCAAATCAGATAGAGGACAGATTGGAACAATATGGGTGCTCCAAGGTTGCCATGATCGTGTACTTAATAACTCTTCTTGGGCAAAAAGGCAATCTGCTTTCAATCAATCTCGCTTTTTCTGAGCAAAAATACCAATTATGTTGAAGGAAGATTTTTTTTTTTCTTCCTTTTTGATAGAGACTGCTCTCCACCTCAGAAATCATGCTGTAGCTTAAAGATATATATTTTCAATTGTCTGGAATGGTATTGGACAGCTAGCACCAAATTAGAAAAGTCAATCCTTTTTTTCTCCCCTCTCCTGCCAACATTTGTCTACTTCTTAAGAGAGGTGAAAGCTAATTAAAGGCTTAAGGGATAATATTGATTGCATTGGAATATATTTTATATGTACCCAGCACATTTTCAACAAAGAGAACCCTGTCTCTTTTCTAAGGCTGAATAAATCAGCTGGCTGAATCTTTGATTCCAGGGTAAGAGGGAGGACTCATCTCCTTCCCCTCTGCTTCCCACACATCTGTCCTGGAGATGAATGAGCTCAGAAGAGGAAAAGGGAATGCTGGCAGATGCTCATTCAGTTCTTTGCGTACAGGATAGGAAGGATGAATGTTCTGGCATTTCCCTGGACCTATCATTGATTTGAGTCTAGCTCTGAATGATAACCAGTCTTATGCTGGTATAGAACGTTGAGCTTTGCAATGCCTGGTGCAGGAGGCTGGATGGGTAGTAATAACCTCTCAGCTCCCTCTTCAATTGAATGGGGATAAGTAGCTTGCCCAGAATCACACACATCCTTGGTGGCAGAGCAGGGAATGAAACCTGGCTTACTTTCGGGAAGAGTTCCAATCACATATCTGTTCCGCAGAGGTGCCCATACATTGGATTCATGCTGGCCTTGTTCTCAGTGATGGAAGTTTGTAAGCAGAAAGCATTAGAATCGCCCCCAAACAGCCCCACTGTCATTTGTGGAGAGGTCAGATATCAGGAGGGAGATACTGTATCTCAACCACTTTCTGAACATACTTGGCAAGTTCAAAATCAGAAGTCGTATTCAGAACGTGCATATTCACTTGCAGCCTGTTTTGTCCATATAAATGCACGTTTGCCACAAGAAACAGTTTAAGATATGACCTGATGAAAATGTATATAGTCCAGTTGTTCAACTTAACATCGTGTATTCTGACATACTGTGTGTTTCAGAAGGGAGTTAGTCATACGGGTTTGGGGGCATAAAATTTGGATCAGTCGCCAAGGGACCTCCCTTAACCTAGCAGGTACTGGCTTGAGAACAAAGTGATTATATTAAAACGTCTCTTCTGAGGGAGCCCGTTGACATTCCACGCCCCCCCCCCTCCAAGGGCCTCCACTTGCCCGATCGCTAAGTGCAGCACCGTAACAATAACACTCCATAATGGTGATATTATTAACTGCATCGTGCATATTATTGATTTACTCTTTGTTCTGCATCATTATCCTTTCACCAATGAGTTTACTGCATTATTCTCACATACTTAGTCAAGCACCAAATTACACCGAAAAGGGCAGGCTCTTGTAATGGCGTCTAATGGAACATCGCATAAGCAATCATCGCCGCCTTCTCTTAGGAGCCCCCTCCAGCCAATGAGCTTTTCTGCCTTATTGGAATGTGCACAGAGCAATTATGAAGTGCAAGGGGCCTGGCCATTCTAAATTTCCCCACAAAATTACCGTGCTTCATGTTCACCACCTGCCCATGCCTCAGAGCCCAGCCAGGGAGTCAGCCTCTGTCACTGCCAGCCTGAGGGGCACAGGGATCTGGGCTGAGCCTTTTGCTACAGTCTCTTTACTAGAAGCCAGCAGATTTTATCTCCACGGTCAGTCACGGGCCTAACTCTTGCACCAAAGAGCTTCCTCCTGGCTAAGCATCATAGGTAACAAGTATAAGTGGCCATAGTATAGCCCAGTGTCAAAGTCAGATTGGTCCAGGAGCCCAAAGATGTTGGGCAGACTGTTCTTCCTTCCAGGAGCCCTGGAAGATGGGCTCATCTCCTCAGGGGGCGTTACCATCTCCAGAAACAGAAGTCCAAACCACCCCGAAACAAAGGCAGACAATTCCATCTTCCTCATCCCTTCCTAGCTTTTCTCCCCATCCTGAGGTAAATTCCTTTGTTTCTCATGGAAATCCCAGGCACCCTAAGGAAGCAGCTGTCTGGGGATACACAGCCTGCCTGCGGCACGATCTCAGATTCCATAGGTGTCCCATCCCCATTTAGCGCTGAGTAATGCTCACTTACTGTAAAGCGTTACATGCCCCCGTTGTCGGAGGAGTTATGGCGGAAAAGTGCAAAATTTCCTTTTTACTGCTTACGGCCAGCAGAGCCCATAATGTGTCAAGCCGCACATTAGCAACCCTGACAAAAGTCCGCTTTCTTACACACAAAATCATCATTTCAACAAGATTTGTTATCTCATTACCTGATAAGCTCTATGTCATAAACCAAGACTCATTCGGTAAATCTCCCGGGAGGACGCTTTGTGGGCAGAAAGGGAGAGATATGAATCTGCAAGGGACTTGATAATGCAGCGTTTAAGCGCAAGCATAATGTCACTTACTGTTAAATGCGTAAAACCACTTGGCCGAACGGCTGGGCTTTTAATAGGATTTTGTGCAGCATCAGGTGAGAAGCCATATGCTCTTCTGTCAGGGAGTCTCTGGGCACCTTCCAGCCCCGCTGCTTTGCCTCGCTGCCCTCTGGGGTGGGGGCTGGGCTTTACTGAGCCTCCCTGGGGGACACGAATGCATCCCCGCAGCTGCGCGCTTCCTCTGTCCGGCCGCGGGTGGGTGCCGGGGGCATCGCTGGGCTGGCCTCATCTAACTGGCCTCTCCCATCCAGGCACATTGTGGTCTGTGGACACATCACGCTGGAGAGCGTTTCCAACTTCCTGAAGGACTTTCTGCACAAGGACCGGGATGATGTCAACGTGGAGATTGTCTTTCTTCACAAGTAAGAGGCCCCTGCTGTTTCTAGACCCTCCACCCAACCAGGCACCTCGAGGGGGACTCCTCAAGTGTCTGTAGGAGGGGTGATGTGAGGGCGGCACTCGGGGGGCAGGGCAGAGGTGAATCAGCCACGATCCCTGCTGGGCTCATTGGAGAGAGGACCTTCTGGGACCGATGGAAAGGAAGCAACGCACTCGTTCAGCGAATAAGAGGAGTATCTGTCTCTGTGGAAGCGATTCTGGCAAATAACGGTGGGGTTCATTATGGGTGGGTCAAACACGTCATTACTGTCCCCTCAGCTGTCTGGATCTATGCGATCCAGGTGTGTCCACGGTGTCTGGTGTGGATGATTAGCTGTATGGTGTAGATTCTTTATGAGTGCAGGACTGACATAGTGACCAAGCAAGACAGAGACATAAGAGGAAGCAGGGTACAGGGTAATAGCAACAGTAACAACAACAGCTGTCGTTCCTAGGAACCTTCAGTGTAGGACACAGTGCTGGTCACCACGGCCTCTCCTGAAATCAACAGAGGGAGTAAGAGTACATGCTTGACTCAGAGTACAATCTGAATCCTGACTCAACCAAGTACTGAACAAGTTAACCTTCCTGGGCGTCAGTTTCCACATCCATAAGATGGGTAGATCACAATGGTTTCTTGGGCTATTTTGAGAATGAAAAGAAGTAATCCATTGCAAGTATACAGAGCAGAATCAGGCACACAGTAAGTGCTCAATAAATGTTAGCTGTTATCATGAGAGAGAAAATACATTCGGCTACCCAATGTACTTAGGAGGTAGGTCTTATCAAGTTTGTTTTACAGGTGAGGAAAGCAAGTTCTTTGCCTGATCCCCTTTTAGGTAAAAGGTAGTCCACCACAGGGATGGAGAGTTGGGGGATACAGGCATGTTGACGTGGGTGGCACCCTCTTCTTCTTTTATGGAGATGGGGCTATCATGGGGGCCAGTCTTAGCCCCATGTTGCCAAAGGACAAAGCTCACATGTTGGTGTTGGCTCCATGTGGGGTTGAACACCCAGGACTCAGTCCTGCTCTGAGATCCCACTGAGGTTGACTTTCCTATAGCTATCCGGTGCATCTCCTTCCTTTCGGCATTTGTGAATATGAAACTGACCATGTTTCAGCACCAGCATTTTTCTTCTTAGCACTGACTTATCCAAGTTCTGAAAAGACCAGCCAGGCCATGGGCACAGGAGCAGAACCCACAGATCCAATTAACTGCTTAGCCACCGATGGCCAGCTGTGGGACCCGTCCTCTGCTGAGCATTTGGAAGGTTCAAGACAAGTACAGTGTATAGGTTCTGCCCTCATCTTGGTTGGGCATTTCAAGATGAGCACATGGGCAACAACTGGAGCACAACATGGATCCTCTAGTAACGGACTGATGTCAGTTTAATCAAGTGGCAGAATCACACGGGGCATCTGTATCGGGGAGAGATCACCACTCCTTGTATTTCCAGGGCTGGCAGGCTTCCTGAAGGAGGACTGACTTGTCATGGATCTGGAAGACTGGTTGGATTTGCACAGGCAGCTGCTTTTCTCTCACCCACTCCTTTAGTCTGAATCAACAAGCTGGCTGTTACTGCTTCAATTGCTAGGATTCACCTTTGTGTCCCCAGCATCTATCAGTGTCAGCCTTGTCGTCCATGGCCCAGTTAATTAACCTCTCAAAGCTTTGGGTTAATAACATACCTTCCTGTAGAGTTGTTTTGAGGTTTAAATGAGTTAATACTTGTCAAGTGCTTAGGATGGTGCCTGCCACATTGTAAATGCTCAAGAACATTAGTGGTTATTATCATTACTGAGTACTACATAAGTGGTAGGCAAGGGTTGATTACCTGAGTCCTTGGCACCTAGTAGGTTCTAAGTGTCATCTCCCAGTGCCTAGTACAGTACCTAACAGAGAGTAGGTATTTTTCATCTCTGCAGAAATAATAAATGAATGAACAGGTCAACCAATGTTTTAATCCTTGCCCTGCAACGGGAAAGATGGCTGTGTAGCTCAGCACCAAGAATGATGAATAGTGTACACGTGCTGAATCAAGACCGATACTGAGAGTGGATTAGCTCTGTGTATGGCTGCTCAGAGGTGACGTTTTTTTGATCCAGGCCCTGGGGAGTGAAAAGTCCATGAGGTGGAGAAGCAGGGAAAAGGCTTTTGATGGAAGGAACAGCAGGAGGCTCTGCCAGGAAGACTTTTGGCTAAGCCCTGATGTCACAGCCTCAGTTTCTCCATTCATAAAATAGGGATTCCATTTGTCATGAAGTTGAAGACATTTTGCCCCATAGGCCTCAGACTCTGTAATGGTTATGAACCTGTTCATTTTAACGTCGTACTGGTTTTGGTTTTCAGTTGGGCTGGGGTTTTACTTCTCTTGTGTGTGAGCCTCTTATTTATGGCCAGAAAGGGGGCTGCTTTGAAGGTGAAAACCTTTTTCCCATGTCCCTCTCTGTGGAAATTGGAGGGAAGGAAGGTCATGGAGACTGAGTACCTGAGTCTGTTATATTAATGGCTGTTTTTTCTCTCCCTGCCCAGCATTTCCCCTAACCTGGAGCTTGAAGCTCTGTTCAAACGACATTTTACTCAGGTGGAATTTTACCAGGGTTCAGTCCTCAATCCACACGATCTTGCGAGAGTCAAGGTAAGAAGGAAGAAGTGACTTCTGCTTTTACTCCGTCTGGGGGGTGTGACTCTGTGGTGAAGGGACATGCGTCCCAGGGTGGCCAAGAGTCACCTCCATACCCCTAATGAGATAAATCAGATACTACCAACCTTGGTATCACCCTTGCACTGGTCCCAGGACTTTGTTCTGCTGGCACATGGTGGACCACCTGTAAGCATTCCACATGTGGACTTGTTGTACATAACATGCTAGACATCGCTGGTTGCCTCAATATCAGCACTGCTAAAGGAAGTAGACCAGTTGTATGGACTCAATATATAACATAACAATCAAGTAATTCCCATTTTGAATACTTAAATTGGACTCAGTGTAGCTCTGAAATCTGTTATTTACATCAGGAAGGAACATTAAGGATACACTATAAAATAAAGTTTACCCAAGCCCCTAACACATTTTGAGCTTCCTTTTTTTCCTCACCAAGGACTAAAGGTGCAAAACTAAACACTCAGGTATCTGATAGCACTTGGTAATGGGCTAATCTCTCTTTCTAGAACCTACTAAGTTAGAATCTTCTTATAAAGCACACCTAAGGCTTATAAGGGAAAGGGATACAGCAAAATGGCATCTGCTCCTTTACTCATTTCACATAGAGTTTGTAAGCACGTTCAATATTTGCACGCCAGTGGAGATAGATTAATATTTTGAATCCACTGACACCTAAATGCTTACTGTGGTCACCACATCATGCAGTAAATAATGTAATTGCCAAACATGAATAAGCCAAAAGGATTTGGGTAAATTCTTTACTTTATGAAAGAAAGAAAGCTAGAGACAATTTGTGACATACCATGGAGGAAACCATGGCCTCCCACCAAATGCAAGAATGGTCTGTTGTAAGTACAGCATCCCAAGTAGGACAGACCTGAGCCAGAATGAGAATTCTTATGCTTACCGAGTCCCGTTAATCTTAATATTATCCAGACCTGATCCAAGTTATGTCTAATGTGGAATCTTATGGGAACTTGGGGAAAATAGTTACTGTCTGTGGACCTGATTTAGATGCAAGCAATTCTTTGCACCACTCCTCATCCCCTCAAAGGAATAAGTCTCTGTTAGCACATGTTTAGATAAGTCAGTAGGTTGTATTTCGAGGTCATCTGTAACACATCATTTCATACACGTAGATTTGTTTTCTTTTGAATATCTGAATGCTAATTGAATACTAAACAGTACTGAGCTGTTATCTGAGTTAGGGCTCTCATTTCCTCTTATTCCACGGTGAAGATGTGAAAAAAAGGTTAGGTGAAGGACTTTGGAGTCTAAATTTCTGAATCCCCAATGACTCCATTCACTCGGTAGCCTGAGAGAAGAGGTTTAGCCCACCTAACGCCATTTCCTGACTGGAAAAGTTAGGATGATGGTGCAGATGGTGGGGAAAGGAGGTGGAGAGGGGACCGAAAGGCTTAATTAATTGTTATCTCAAGAAATCCAGAAGGCTTACATGTAAAAGGCTATGCAGAATGAGAAGTGTAGTCACCAAGGTACACACTGTCCCCTCCAACAGCAACAAGATGAAATGTTTATACCATAACAAGAACTTGCAACCTACACTTTTGACAAAAACTATAATCTCTCAGAATTACTGTTTTTTTTTCTTTCCTTGCAAAGCACCAGGTTCCCCCAGAGCTGTCGACAGAGAGAGACTGCAACCAAGCATGGCTATTTATATGTTTGTGTTCTGTGATTTTCCTTTTGGTGTCTCAGATAGAGTCAGCAGATGCGTGCCTAATCCTTGCCAATAAGTACTGCGCAGACCCCGATGCTGAAGATGCCTCCAACATCATGAGGTAACCGTGGGGAGGCGGGAAGGCTCTGGGCTGGGTGCTCTGCGGCCACTCGCTATCCTGTTGGGTCCCCTGCAGAGCACTGTCTCTGTGGGACCTTCTTTCCTCATTAGCCACCCTACAACTAGCCATCTGCATAGGCCTAGGGCAGGGTGGGGAACTGAGGCTGTGGTGGGTGCAGAGGGCAATGACACAAGGCCTCATTAACTGAAAGCTCGTCCTTAAAAGATAGGAGCTCTGGGGCTCACAACCAGTCCTGGGGTGGAGGACTAGCAAAGGAAAGATAGATTTCATTGGGAGTAGGCCTGAGCTAAGGTACCACGTTCCCTGAGGGGTAGTGGGCCTGAGAGATCTGAACTGTAAATGATTTTGTTCCCGGGAGACAGTTTAGAATAGCTGGAGATGTTCTTGGTTGTCATAGTTACGGGACAGTGCTGCTCATGTCTGGTGGGTAGAGGCGGGGGTTACTGCTCAGCATCCTACAGTACACAGGACTGCCCCCCACAGCAGAGAATTAGCCGGCCCCAAGTGTCAATAGTGCCAAGGTTGAGGAGCCCCAGGTTAGAGCTTTCCAAGTGTGTCTATAGCACACATAGATGAGTATCTCCCACAAAGAGGGGTTTGTTAACCAATCAGCTTGTTTCAACCAGTTTCCCCAAATGAAATAGTTTTTTGTTTTTGGTTTAATTATTGTATTTATTTATTTTTGACTGCGTTGGGTCTTCATTGCTGCGCGCGGGCTTTCTCTAGTTGCGGCGAGCAGAGGCTACTCTTCATTGCGGCGTGCGGGCTTCTCATTGCGGTGACTTCTCTTGTTGGGGAGCACGGGCTCTAGGCGCGTGGGCTTCAGTAGTCGTGGCGCGCGGGCTCAGTAGTTGTGGCTCGCGGGCTCTAGAGCACAGGCTCAGTAGTTGTGGCGCACAGGCTCAGTTGCTCCGCGGCATGTGGGATCTTCCCGGACCAGGGCTCGAACCCATGTCCCCTGCCTTGGCAGGCGGATTCCCAACCACTGTGCCACCAGGGAAGTACCCTGAAATAGTTTTCTTCACTGAATGCCTCCTCAGTGCTTTGAATACTAATATGAATTTCTAAGATAATGTTCTATAGAGAGTTTCTCAAACCTATTTGACTACAGGCCCCCTCCCCCTACTTTTTTTTTTTAACAGAACATCTCCTGGCAGGGCTGGGGGAGGTGGCGGTCACTCTTTGGCAAACACTGCCCAGTGCCTTTCTCATAAACACGCAGGGCCCATCTAAGGCCATTCTCTAGCCAACTCCTGCTCCTTATTCTTTTCTCATTTCAGAAGAAAACTGTTCCATTTTTGTTCTTTCCATAGACCCATGTTCCAGACATCTTGGGACTATGAAATGACTAGAAAGTTAAGATATTCTGCTCCACATAGTTAAAACCCTTTTGGATTCTTGTCTCTTGCAGCATAAATTGCAGGAGGAGGGGGTAATAAAGAGAACCTTCTGGAGAGGAGATGAACCAAGAGAAAATATTTCACTCCCACTAGATTCCCAGGAAATCTTGCCTAATTGTGAACAGCCATCCTTTGGGTCTAGACCAAGATTCCCCTCTCCCTACAGCTTGGTTTACTGTGTCCTGGGAATTTACCTGAGACGGAGGGTAGGGAAGTTGCCTTTGCACCATTACGATGCTTGCATCTCCTTTGCTTTGCTCTTCCTCAGTGGCCCCAGGTGACACGAGCTTTCCCGTCAGTGAGGGGACAGAATTCCTCTGAAGCACAACCTCCGCTCAGCATCTGGTCCTTGCGTCTGGCAAGCGACATCTGGCACTGTGTTCTCTTTCTCCTCACTTTTCTCCAGCAGTATGCTTAGTGCAGTCGTCGTAAGAGAGTTGATGCATGAACTCTTGTAAGCACTGGGCTTGCCAGGCTGCAGGGAGATGGTGGAATGGGGACCTGCTTCCACACCTGAGCCTGTCCCCTAACTAGTCACAGCCCCAGCTGAGGGTGCATCAGCTGGCCCTTTCCTTGAACTAGGATTTGGATCCTTCACGTTTTTTTGTGTCATTTGAAGGGACAAAAATGTAGGTTTTCGGGAACATTATTTTCAAGATTTCAAATGGAAAACCAAAAGAAGATGAAGCTTAATGTTTTACCCCACAGAGAAATTTAGGGCTGGCACTGCCTTTTTTTTTTAAGTGAATAATTGAAATGATAATAGCTTTGAAGTGGGCATTTCTCTTAATCACAATATTTTACTTCAGCCCTGACTACAATAGGGTTAATATGAAGACATACAGGGTACCTGGGTGATTGGCATGATGCCAAGGCATAAAAATGACTGAAAAAAGGTAGTAGCAGAAATGTGATTCAGCCATTCATTAACGGAATCAGAACTAAGGCCCAGGGAGCAAAAGGAAATGGGAAGCTCAGGGTTAAAAGAAAGGGATCTGTCTTTCCCTTATTTGTATAATCCTCCTTTCCCCTTAGTTTAATGAGACCAATCTGCCCGTTTTGAAATTAAAATGTCAAAGATCCATTTGAAATGAGCTAATGCAGAAAACTGGCTGATGCTGTGAACTGAATTCCGAGGGCTGACAGAGGCTCAAAGTCCTTGAATTATAAGCATGGGCCAACAGGACACTTTTTCAAAAATAAAATGAAATCCTTCAAGTGCAAAAGCCCAAAAGGGTGAATTTGTGCAGGGAGAGGCTTCTGCGCGATCCATTTCCTAAATTCGCAAGTGGTAGCTTTTCAGACAAAGCTGCTCCCCAGCTACCTCCTCTCCGTCTTTGCACGAAAAGGGATGAAGCATAGGGCATTTCCTGGTGCGAAGTTTGTGGGGTGGTCATGATCAGTGCACTCGCATTTCCGATTAGGCTTAGGAGGTGGGCCTTTCTGTGGAATCGCAGTCTTTAGCCTTCCTTGTCACAGAAGGAAATGTACAATGTCATCTCTGACAGAGTGGGCAATGACAAAAACCATAACTTGCACGTGGAGAGAGCTTTTAATGATTTCAAAGCATTTTCACATCTGGTTTTTCATGTGCAGCTCATACCAAGCCTGTGAAATACATAAAGCAGGTACCGTTGCCCCCAGTGTCCAGATGAGGAAACAGTCGCAGAGAGTCCAGGGATTTCCTGAAGGTCGCTCAGTTTGTTAGTGTAACAGCTGGGACTGGAATGCAGGTGTTTCTGTTCCTCTGCTCCGGACCCCTCCCCTTGCAGCACAGCACGTGTTGTGCGGAGCGGGAGGGAGGGTTGGAGTAGTAGGGGCTGGCAGTAGTTAATACTAAGTGGGAACTGAGAGCAGTTTGGGGGAGTTTTCCACCAGCCCATGACCTCCCCAAGGCCTTGACGCTTATCTGTAACCAGCATCAAAGTCATTGTTTAGATGCTGTGAGCTATCACAGGCTGAGTCATGGACCCCATCCTAAGAGCCCTGCTCAGAAATCATTTTTGTGACAGTGGCCATGTGTGCGTGACAATTAGAATCATTTGTCAGGCTGCTTGTATGATTTGTCACGTTGTCTCATGTTGTTAACTTGGAGAATTGGCCTCAGAGCAAATCGTTTCTGGGCTCCTCCCTAGGGTATGTGAGATGGCAAACCTCTGTTGGCCCCATGAGTTGAGCTTGTTTTATTTAGATGCCTATGTGGGCAATAAGCCCCTGACCCCTGCTCCAGAACCCCCATGCCCGGTACACACATGCCATCACCAAGACACCATGGGGACCTCTCTCTTCTTTTATGCCTAGGACATGGTCGGTGGCCTTTCTGTGATTTCCTTTTCACACGACCACGGGGTATGGCAGTGGAAACACAGTGTAACTTGGCCCAGTGGCTGCAACCCCTCTGAAGGTCCGGGCTGCTGGCCCTACATTCACTCCATTTGGATGTAATCAAATTAATCTTCCCACCAGACTCCAAGGGTGAGGCACACCCTGGGCTCAGCTTTTGTTCTTTTCTTTTTCAGAGTCATCTCCATAAAGAACTACCACCCGAAGATAAGAATAATCACTCAGATGCTGCAGTATCATAACAAGGTAGGGCAGTGAGAGCCTGTCCCAGGCTCAGAGATGCACACGGGGGTCCAGGCTCTTCCCCCTTCCCAGACAGCCACACACGCATGTGCATTCATGCATGAGCACACACACACTAACGCAATCCAAAGGCCTGGGTAAAGAGGCGTGGTGGGTAAAAACCTCCCTGGGACGTTTCTTCAGTCCAAACACCTCGTTTGCAGTTGGTCACTGGAGGGAAACTCCTTCACGTCTTGACTCATTTATTCAGGAATCATCTGTTGGTTCCCTAGGTTCAGAAATATTGATGTGTCCTTAGATCCCATTCCAACAACTTCGAATTCTTACGTGCCGCACTCATTTCTTCCATCGGTATTTATTGAATACTACTATGTGGTCAACACTAGGCCTCACCCACACCCCCCAGCCCCGGTGGGCATAGTGAAGCCCTGTTCTGTGCCTTCAGGGATTTTGCAGTCAAAGTGTGGAGTGTCCCAGGCAAGTGAGAGCACTTTTCTATCTGAGACCAGGTGAACTTGGCGGGACAGACCACGCGCTGGGTGGAGAACGTGGAAAACCGCATCCTCAAATTCAAGATGAGAATTTGCACCGTTGAATTTAGGAAAATAGTTGGCTCTCCAGAGATTAAGCATAAAGGAATTTTCCTAGTGTTACAGTTTACAGGGAGATCAGCAAGAAAACAAACGTGGGAGTCTGTGCTGCTTCCCTTGTGATTACTTCTCCGTAAACCAGAGTCCTGTCTCTCATTCAAAGGCAATGTTCCTTTGCTCGGCCATCAGGAGACTCCCAGGAAAACAGCTTTGGGGGAGGGAAGGTGGCACCTCTCTGTGTTTGATATGGAACCAGTTATGAGAGACCAGAGGCTGCTCAGTACCTGCCACCAGGTGTCCTGTCTGGACAGAATCACTCCCTGCTGGGTTGTGAGTGAGCGTGTGTCCCATCTTATGGGCCATATTCCCTACGAAATAGGCAGTCAGGTGACCCAGAGGGGACTCCCTTCTGCCAAATGCGCCGGTGCCATGCCATTATTTCTTAATTGCTGGCAAGCGCTGCCCCATTTCGCTGTGTGGAAGCCCATCGGAGGCGTCGTTGACTGTGGAGCCTGCTGTCGGTTTCTGGGCTGCCACTCGGGCTGCCGCCCACCGCCCACTGCTGCCCAGCCCTCCCAGGTGGCTCCGCTGCAGGCTGTGCCATGCTCCAGCCAGCGGGTTGGGTGGTGGGCGCCCAAGGTCACAGTGTCCTGTTTGTCTCTGGAAAACCCAGGACACTGAAGAGAGAAAGTGAGGGTATTGGTAACTCACCGGCATCAATCTGGAGAAGTTCTTTGGACAGCAGCCCCTGTAGGTGGAGGTGAATTTTAGGAGCAAGGCTGTGGCTGGTGACAGCTCCCGAGGCAAGGAACTCTCCCTCTTTCCTTTGTGATTTGAAATTTCATTTAGTGTGGGAGTGCTTTAAGCTGTTGTTTAGATTTGGGGCTGAATTTAGATTGAATAGGAAAATTAATGATGTATGTTTAGAAAGGGATGTCAGTTCCTTTTTTTCTCCTTCCAATGAGTGCTAATGCAGCATCTTCAAGGAATTAAGGAGGATTTCAGCTCTGTGATTCTTGTCAAACTCAGAAGTAGTTCCATGGACCTAGGATCCAGATGGCACTGGTCAGTATTCACACGATCACAGCAAGCTGATCATAGCAAGCTGAACATCTTTCACAAACCTCTGCCTTATCATTATTCAAAAACAGTGATGAAGACATCAACCGACCCATGATTATTTGCTTAAAACGCATTTTGTTTAGAACCACCCCGATCTATTTGGGTTTCAGAGTTAGGAAAAGTCGCTTATGAGACTTTGTCCTTATAAGATGTGTGAGAGTGAAAGGGACATAGTGACTTTGTTACAGGGCTCTTTATCATTTCATTTTTCTCTTGCAGAGAAAGAACAGGAAGTCCACTGGTCATTATTTGTCATCTCATTCCTTGAGAACTGCAAATAGACATTCTTCACCTTGCTTTACAATTTTGCTGTTTTTTTTTTTTTTTTAACATTTTTATTGGAGTATAATTGCTTTACAATGGTGTGTTACTTTCTGCTTTATAACAAAGTGAATCAGTTATACATATACATATATCCCCATATCTCTTGCCTCTTGCATCTCCCTCCCTCCCACCCTCCCTATCCCACCCTTCTAGCTGGTCACAAAGCACCGAGCTGATCTCCCTGTGCTATGCAGCTGCTTCCCACTAGCTATCTATTTTACATTTGGTAGTGTATATATGTCCATGCCACTCTCTCACTTCGTCTCAGCTTACCCTTCCCCTTCCCCGTATCCTCACGTCCATTCTCTAGTAGGTCTGCGTCTTTATTCCCGTCTTGCTCCTAGGTTCTTCATGACCTTTTTTTTTAGATTCCATATATATGTGTTAGCATATGGTATTTGTTTTTTCTCTTTCTGACTTACTTAACTTCACTCTGTATGACAGACTCTAGGTCCATCCACCTCACTACAAATAACTCAATTTCATTTCTTTTTATGGCTGAGTAATATTCCATTGTATATATGTGCCACATCTTCTTTATCCATTCATCTGTCGATGGACACTTAGGTTGCTTCCATGTCCTGGCTGTTGTAAATAGAGCTGCAGTGAACATTGTGGTACATGACTGTTTTTGAATTACGGTCTTCTCAGGGTGTATGCCCAGTAGTGGGATTGCTGGGTCATATGGTAGTTCTATTTTTAGTTTTTAAAGGAACCTCCATACTGTTCTCCATAGTGGCTGTATCAATTTACATTCCCACCAACAGTGCAAGAGGGTTCCCTTTTCTCCACACCCTCTCCAGCATTTATTGTTTGCAGATTTTTTCATGATGGCCATTCTGACCGGTGTGAGATGATATTGCATTGTAGTTTTGATTTAATTTTGCTGTTTTTTAAGATCTTCCTGTCTACCCTTACGATATTATTTTTCTTCCTCTCTTGGCACTTTCTCTGTACCCATGACTAGATGCCCAGAGATCTCCATCCATTAAAACTTGCTTTCAGGAAAGAACCTGGTACATGCATGTACACTTATATACTGTCAGCATATTCCAAAGGATAGTTAATTCCATAACTGGATATCAGATTTAAAAGATAAAGAATTTCAATCCCCCGTGACCTAATGATGGTGCTATTCTAGGACCTAGAGGGATGTAGGGAAGCTGTCTTCTTTCTCTCCATATAAAACTCCTTCTGAGTTTGTCATCATAATAATCTCAGACATTTGTGTCATATTTTATGGTTTTGAAAGAGCTTTGACATCCATTATTCCATTTAGTCCTCATTTGACCATCTGTGCATTTTAGTATCCCAGGGTGACTGCAGACCGTGGGTCTAAGCTCTGTCTCAGACAGAGCGTCTCTGGTGGGTACAACTCATGGTCACTTGGCAGCCAGTGAGCTAAGAGACAGAACTGCCAACTGCCACCTTCTCATTCAGTAGAGCCACAGGCTGTTGAGCCAAACTGTGGTTCCTCTGAGTAGGACTTATAGAAGGATGGAGGTTCTCCAAAGTGGATCTGCTTACCCCCATTAGAATTCAGGGAGAGAAACACTCAGCCTCACCATCTCCCAGCATGGAAAGGAGACAGCACAGGGCATTGTCTGATTTGAGTGCAGATGGCTTAAAACTCTTGAAGGAAAGAATGCTTTGGGACATCTTGGAAAAGTTCACTCTTGATGACTTAGCTGTTAGTGGACTTCTAAAATGTTCCCAGCAGACTCTACAGAAAGAGGTTTTGGTCTCTGACCTGAAGCCAAGTCCCAGTGGCCAAATGGAGATGCAAGTTCTTTGAGCTTTCTCACTGTAAACCCTTACACTTGAGCAGAAGTGTTGAAGTGTTTTCTCTGAGATGACCTTCTTTCTTCCTCATTGCAGCTTCCCTAAATTTGCATGTGTAGTGAGAGGTGGCACTGGGGCTGGAATTCATCTCTCGTGGTTTCTGGGACAGCCTGTTTTCACATTCCTTTCACCTCAAACAGAGGGAAGCCCCAGTCCTGTTCGTCCTGCCTTAGCAAGGCTGGTTCTCCAGATGAGAGAGGATTTGCCTCTAGACTGCTATGTAGTAACGCTGGCATCTTCCACTGGACACTGGACCCAAAGTTCCCTCCAATGAAAAAGGACAGAGTTGCCAGAAACGAACAAGTTGAGTTCCTGGGTCAGTCACCCGTCTTTGTTTGGTGCACACAGACCTTCCAGCCTTTGGCATGTCCCTTGTGGCTCCCTGCCCCACGATTGGAAAAGATACAGTGGCCAAAAGAGGAGGCTGAGAAATGAAACGAACTTGACTTTTCTGTGTAATAACATGTAAAATATGTCTAAGGAACTCAATACCAGATGGGTACATGAGGGACCCAAGACATAAAATCCTGGACTTCATACCCTGGATGGCATGTGGGGATGCGAGAAACCATCTTAAAAAGATTCGTTTGTTTGTTTATTTGAAGTTGCCATGAAGGTTACATAGTGTCTGTCTGGGGCTTGGACCACCCAAATCTCCTTTCACACTTGATGATTTACTTGTTCATGACTTAGATTTAATTTCTCCTCATTCTTCTCAGATGACGTCCATGCAAATGAGTATGTCTCCACTTAGCCTGATGTATTCCCTACGACGCCAGGGAAGTAAAGGGGGAAAGTGCCCTTCTTAAGCCAGTGATGGGTAGGGAGAGAAATGGGATAAAGAGCAGGGCTAATTGCTGGAATTGAGTCTATGATGTGGGAAGGCCTCTGATACTCAGCTTGACAGAAATTCCCATCTGCTACTGCCCACACGTGGGACTATTTTAACAGCTCTCATCAGGGAGAATCTTCCAGGAGTAAACACTGCCGGGTTAGGATTCACAAGATTGTTGCAGAACAGGATTTTGCAAGAGGGAATTTCACAAGAGTGGTATTTCTGAAAGCCAAACACGGAGCCATTGGACTTGGTCTTGGCTCCAGAGGGGAGTCTTCCATCTCCTCCTAGCAGCACACCTGTCGTATATTGTCCTGCATATACACCTCCTTGCTGCTCCTTGTGTTTGCTGATATGTGGAGAGGAACAGTAATTTCAGGGTCACAGAGTCTTGGCATTAGCAGGAGGAGCCTCGAAGGGCTCTGATTCAGCCTCCCGTGCAAAGCAACAGTCTACCTACTGAGACTTGGAGAAACGCGCACTGAGTTTTAGGGAAAAAGACCTTGCATTTCTGGAGGCAGCTTTCTCCATTTTTTAGACAAATTACATCCTTAGAGATTTCCTTTATAAAACAAGCTTAAAAAGTGCTTTCTTGTAATATACACCAGTCATTCCTAATTCTGGCACTTGGAACAAAGCAAGACAGGTCTAATCTCTCCTCATCACAGCAGCACCTGAGGTGTTCCCAGGTGACTATCCTGTCTCCCTGGAGGAGTGGCCCTTCTTCAGACCAAATGCTGCTGGCTCTCTTAACTGTTCCTCCAAAGATGTTTTCTAGAACCCACGTCTCCTCTTATGCTTGTCATATTTCTCTGGGAGTTATTCAGTTATCAATTTCCCTTTTAAAATCTGACTGTCACAACTAGATCAAGTGCCAGGGAGCTAGCCTGACCAGTTCACAACAGAAGGAAACCTTTGTATTTCCCATGATCTGAAGACCATTTCTAACAAGCTAGTGCTGGTTTTTTTCTGTAATCTGTCACGAGATTGACTTCTTTTGGGGAGTTTTGGTTACCCACACAAAAGGGTTTTTTTTTTTCTTGTTTTTTTTTTTTCCTGTCCCCTCATGTCTGCTGCCAAGTAAGGGCTTCACATTTTGGATTTAAACAATTGATTCTTTTCTTTTAACCTAAATGCTGTATTTGATATTAAGTTCTTTTAAATCTTTTCTGGTTGATTTTTGCCCATTTTTCCAACTCTGGAGAACTTTCGAACCTTGATTCTTTCATCCACTGTATCATCTCTGACTCTCTGCTTCCTGCCACTTAAAAATAATTGGATGAACATGCCTCTGGATCCTCATCGCAGGGTCTGACCTCACTGTTGAATAGGATCAGTCCATCTGCAAGAGATTGTAACACATCTCCACTGTGACGTGCCGGATGATTTAGGGCAGTGCTTCTTGAAATGTGGTTCCTAGCTCAGCAGCTCGGCGTCACCTCGGAACTTGTGAGAAATGCAAATTCTCCAGGCTTACCCTCCCCGCAAAGAATCGAGGCCCAACAATTTGCGTTAGTATAAACCCTTCAGGTGATTCTGATGCCCACTCAAGCTTGGGAGCCATGGAGCAGGAGTTCTGGGAAGGCAGACAAAAAACGACATCTAAAATACCCAGGCGTCTGGCAGCCTTAAGGTTTTTTGAGGAGCCAATTTAGAGCAACCTAGCCAGACATCCTAGTAGCACGGGCTGACGTGTCTGTCACAAGAGGAAGTTCCCTCTGGACTCTATTTGGCTCGATGACAAACCCAAGGGGAGGACTTGGGCTTGGTAGGTACAGAAGCAATGTTCCAGAGAGACTGAAGCCTGATGAACAGAAGAGGTGAATAAAAAGCAGGAAACACCAGACCCAGGCAAGGGAAAGGGAGGCTGAGTCTGGGTGACCCTGAGCTGTTGGGCAGTGCTGCATTTCCCAGAGGAGATTTTAACCAATTGAACATTTAACGAAGAAAGGTCTCATACCTGTTTTTGTTTCCGCAGGCCCATCTGCTAAACATCCCAAGCTGGAATTGGAAAGAGGGGGATGATGCAATCTGCCTCGCAGAGCTGAAGCTGGGGTTCATCGCCCAGAGCTGCCTGGCTCAAGGCCTCTCCACCATGCTTGCCAACCTCTTCTCCATGAGGTCATTCATAAAGGTAACGTCTCGTCCTATTAGAGCACATTAGCCCCGGATTCAATTTGTCGTGGGGTTGAGTAGAGAGCACAGCTTAAACTCAAAACAGATCGGCGGGCTTTAACCACTTTGGTTAAGGAGAAGTTCCTTGTTACAGATTTGGGCACGAGGCCAGCTTCTTTCAAAATTATGTTTTTATTTTTATTTAGCACATCCACGGCCATTAAATGATTGTTCAAAGCACAATCCTCTCTTTTTTTTAGATAAACCACATGTTTATCTATCAACAAAGTCTCCACTGTTAAAACAAAACTATGATTTATATACATTCCATATGGCACCAGAGCGCCTAAAGAAAAGAATTATCCTTTTGCTCTTTTACATCAAGTGGCTGGTGGACCTCTCACTGTGCAGAGAAATGCAGACCATGTGTTTGTGCCGAAGCCCAAACCCTAACAACATAATTCATTTATTTATTTCTGCACAATCAAGGAGGCCAGTGGGGCTGACATGCCATGGTTGTTTGAATGGAGAGTCAAAGGAGGAACTAACTGAGTCGTGGGCAGCGGGGCCCTTTACACTGTGAGACAGGCAGCCTGGATGTGCTCATCCCCCGGTCAGCGATTCACCCCACAGGGCTGGCTGCTCAGCCCCTCCAAAGTGGCCCCTGCCCACTGGACCAACTCAGACAAAGAAGGACCCAACTCTGTCCTCATAGGCCAGGCCAGGAGTGTTTCCAGGACATCAGGTTGAGGGTCCAGGACCCTACTAAGAGGGCTTTTGGAGCTCTTAGTGATGACACCAATCCTTTTCCTTGGATTGCTCAGCCTAGACAGTCAAGGTAGCAAACCGGTGCAGTAAATCCTGTCTCGTTTGGGCCTCCCTGATTTGGCGTTGGTGGCCATTAGCTCAGGATCTGGCCTTATAGTCCCCTCTCTGTTATTCATTTATTTACATTCCCCTTCCTGAATTACTAGTGGTTGAGGTGGGAAATGAGTGGGCCACCGGGAGACCCTGCAGAGGGGCCAGAAACTCTGAAGTCGAAGGTGTGAGATCTCCAGCCTTTTGCTGCCATTGTTGCTGTGTCCACCACCGGCAGTAAGTTATTCGGTGAGGTTGAGGAAATGGCCCTGGTTGCAGTGAGAGGGATGCGTGGGAAGGATGAAGATGCAGGTGATGAACTAACTCCATGTCAGAGCTCACCCTTGGCATCCATAAGCTGTGTGACTTAGAACAGGATTTCTTTCTAGGTCCTCACCCTCTGTACCCACCTCATTTACATTATTTAGCCAATTTATAGTTAACATTGCTCTACGTAAAAGAACAAATTGTTTTGGAGTCCGTTCAATCACTTTAGCAATGGATGCCTTGATTAAAAAATTCTTTACTTACTATATGCCCAAAGACCTCGACTCCGCAGAACTCCTGGCTCAGACCCAGCTCACAAATAAGGACATGGCTTTCCTTTAAATGGCTTCTTTAATCCAGGCTGGCTGTCCCCTGCCTGGATACAGCTGAATGTAGGCAAAAGGAGGCGGCAGGAAGGTCTTTGTGGCTGGACTTAGAGACAAGCCCGAAAACCAGAGGCAGCCTGGTGTCTCCCAGGGCTCTTAATGTTCAACACAAGGAGCCCAGACCAGGATAAAGGACTGTCACCAAGAGAGCTCCTCTGGCTCGTCCAGCCAAGCTCCGGGGGTTTCTTCCAGCAGGGGATTACCCACAGGACCAGCACATGTCTGAGGACTTGGGCTGTGCTTCCTGGTGTTGATGAACATGGCCTTGGCAGGGCCCCACCACACATGGGGCACTTGACATGCGTATGTTTTGATTTTGTGGTGCCTGCCTGGAAACTAGAGCTGCCTGTCAAGAAAATTAATAAAATGGATGTGACACTGATTCTTCAGTGTTATTACCAGCAGGGAGAAAGAACCTCTGTCCAACTTTCCTCAAGACCCTGAAGGGCCTCACCTCTGCAGCCAAGGACGTCCCCTCCAGCCCAGCTAATCCCACTGCCAAGTTCCTGTTTAGGAGGGCCTGTGGGAGAGGCCCAGCCAGGCCCTGGTGTAACTCAAAACACATTTCCCTCCCAGGGTTATGTTACCATGTTATTTCTGTCCGGGACCAACTCCTCCATGTTTGGAGGTGGCTCTCTGAATATGGCCTTTTGACATTCAGGTGATCTTTGTGTTGGAATTTGCTAAGGCACATGACCTGGAAATAACAAGGCTTCCCTTCATATTTTTTTTTTTCATTTGAGATAGAGACAGTTGAAAGCACGTGCTCCCCATTCTGTCGTGTCCTCTTTGTGCTCTCCAAATCCCAGACCCTTGTCTCTTGTAGGTCGTAATAAACCCCATAATGATGCTCTCCTTGGCATGTTTTATATATTAGCTCCCATTCCAGGGATCACAAAGCCTTTACTTATTTTTATTTGGGGGTGTTGAATGGAAAAGGGCATCTATACATGGATAACTCTTTGCAGAAATGGCTTCCTTCCCCACTGTCCCCTACAATGTGTCCTACAGCAGGGAATTCATCAGCACTTCCCTGGGGACAGGCAGGCCTGTTTGGATGGAAAGAGGTGGGATGAGGCTTTGGCAGCATCTGGTCCCTTGAGAACGCTTAGTGTTTCTGGAAGCCAGAGGTGGAGTGTGAGGTCATCTTCTCCCTGGCCCTGGGCAGGTATGATACCTGTTCTTTACTCCTAGAGAATACATGGTACTCTGCCCCTGCTGAAAGAAGAAAGAACAAGACTGAAACAGGGATGATATATCACAGTGACTGTCCACCAGCATGAGACCAAAAAGCCAAGACTGACAGTGAGGGTGATAAGGTTCTATGAAAGAGAGAGGGACTACTGATACACGGAAGCTACCAGAGAGACCCAGCCCTGAGGTACCAGGAAATACGCGGGAGCACCTGTTTATCCTTTCAGCATGGTCACTTATGCCCCAGGGCGCCAAGCCATTGCCCCTGAAAGCCTAGCTCTGAATTGATCTAAACTTTTTGGGAATCTATTTATAATTTTAGCCCACATCTTTGGGGGTAATGATGTCCTTAAGTTTCCTTAAGAATTCCTAATTACTATTAAAGACTTGTTTCTGGCTATTTGTCCTTTGCTCCACTTAACCTTCAAGACATGACCTGTGCAGGTTCTGGTGTTCTGGGGGTTTGTTTAACAAATCCATGCTAACCTTACAGCCAGTACCTTTATGAAAGAGGCTCAGGCTGGCCACTCAGGGGTCCTGTGGCCCAGCAGCTTGTTGCTCATGAAACAGGTGAAGCATTTTGTCCAGCAGCACCCAGCTCTCGCCCTTGAATGCCTTGAAGGAGTGCAGGCAAATGCCCTGATTCCTGTGACTTGTCAACATCTACGTTATCAACCAGGCCCAGAACATCCTGTTCATTGACCGATATCTGATCTCCTACCACCCGCCTGTCAGGTTCAAGTGAGAATCTTCCTAATGTCTTCTGGAAAGACCAAGACAGGAACTTATTTAGCCTATCAGCCATTGCCTCATCCATGAATAAGTGGCCACGTGTATCTCTCCTTGGCATCCTCACTTGCATGTAATTTAAGATCCACTGATTTAAAAAAAAATTTTTTTTTGGTTTTAGAGTTTTACCATGTAATATTTAACTTTGTCTTCAACATATCTGGTTTCAAGCTGGGGCTTGACCTCCCGTCTTTGCGAATTGTGCTGTTATTTTTACTAGGATTAGCTGTCCTTGGACATGCTAAATTATGTGTGTGGGTATTATGTGTTTTAGAGGGTGATTAACTCTTAAAATTTCTTTTCAATCCACGCTGAGTCTTCAAATTTAGCACATTTATTCAATAAATTGTTCTCAGGATTGCCGATTTTAACTCTGCTAATCCACCATTTTAAACACACACACACACACACACACACACACACACACACACACACAGCCTAGAACATGGTATGCACTCCACTCCATAATTATTTCTTGTTTGAATAAATCAATTATGATATAGGAGGAAGTACATGATGCACTTCTTGTGTTCTTTCCCTATTTTCCAAGATTTGGAATTTATGGGTGAAATTTACTTAATATTGATCATAGCACAGTCCCCTCCATCACATTTTCTATTTCTGAATGAGGAAGCACTAGGGAAACCAGGCCCGTCTCATTCAGATTGTATCTTGGTTGAGGTGGACTTTGCTGGACCTGGAAACCATTTGCTCAGTATTGCTGTTACCATATTGCGATAAACTGTCAGCAATCCAGAGTCCTGGCACTAATTGTAGCCAAGGGAATTGTTTTTAGTCCCTTTATTTTGGGTTATGTTTATGTGCATATGTGTGTTTGTATATATGGGTGTATAAAAACATTATGGTTTAGGAGCTGGAAATAGAAATCAAGAATCTTTAATAATAGGTAGAATATACTGGGTTCTAACTTAGTGCCAAGCCCTATGCTAAGTACTGTATAGGCATCATCTCATTTAATTCTCACAATGACCCCCCCCCCCCAAACCTGGCATTATTATTATCACCTCTTTATTATAGTGGCAGGCACTGTGGGTTAAGGGAAGTTCAGCAACTTGTGTGAGGATATAAAGCTTGGAATTGACAAACTCACATGTTAAACTAGGTACACTGGTTCCAAGTATGTCCTTGAGTATACCTTCATAACTTTCTGTAGCTTATTTTACGGGAAATATTGATTCAGTAGAGATTCCCCAGGCACCTACCATATTGCAAGCAGTGTGCTAATCACTGTCATCCTTATGGCTAGGAGGCACTCATAAGTTTCAGGAAGCTTCTGTTCTGACGGGGATGTATGGGCACATGTTTGCACAGCCCCATCCTGTGGGTTTTGTTGGCCTTTCTCTCTGGCCAGCTCTATAACAGCAGAGGTCACTGCATCAAGACAGGTGAGGAATTAGCCTAGGCTGGGATGAGTTAAGGTGGGAAAATGAACTGGGCTGTCAAGAAGGAAATGACATTACACTCTGCTTTATTCAGGGGGTGAAGCTAATTGGCTTAAGTAGGTGCTTCTGGGGGATAACAAGTGATTCTTATTGGCTAATGGGTTCATCTAGATGAGGGAAGCATGTTAGAAGCAGGGATCAACCCTGTGTGGAGTGCAAGAGTGGTGGGTGACAGGATCTCTGAAATGGGGCCAGGGCTCCAACTGATAAGGCTGGGATCTAGGTGGCTTTCTGCTCCAGGAGGAAATGCTAATAGTGCCAGAGTAGAGGGTTTGCCTGGCTAAGTAAACCCACGTGGTGTAAGTTAGATAGTGAGATGCAAACTGTTGCTTATTCCATACCGAAGGGCAATGTGATCACCCTGATCACAAATGTTATCATGAAAGTGGGCTTCTACAGACATCCCTTGTCAGTGGAGAGCTGCTCCCACTACAGGTATGCTCACTTCCTCAGTAATCTCGTTTATTCTCGGGAGTCCTAGATATATAGATGACTCCCAGATTTATATATCTATCCAGAACCCGATCCCAGTATCATTTATTTAATTGCTACCCAACATCTTTATTTGAATGTTTCATCTCCTCTGAGACCTAACCTATCCAGAATGGAATTCCTGTTCTTTTTCTGTAAACCTGGTCTTCTCCCATTGCACTATTGGCAAGGTCATCCTCCCCGTTGCTCAGACTAAAGCCTTTGGATTCCACCTTAGCTCCTTTCTTCCTCTCACGTACCATATTCAATTCAGCAGAAAATCCACTTGGTTCGACTTTGAAAATAAGCCCAGAATCTGAGCACGTCTCACTACCTTCACTTTACTATCAGATCCAGACCACCATCATCTATCTCCTAGAGTATTATACCAGCATCCTAATTGGCCTCCCTGCTCTGCCCTTATCCCTCCCCTATTCTAGTCTATTCTCATTACAGCATCCTTCTCAAGCATGAGTCAGATACCATCACCCCTCTGCGTAAATCTCTCCATGATGTCCCATCTCATCAGAGTAAAGTTCTTACAAACATCTATAGGTCTCAAGCAGTCGGGCTCCTGTGACCTCACTGGCCTCATCTCCTAAATACTCTGCTTCTAAACATCATCCACACTCCATTTAGCTAGTCTAGGAATTTTGCATTTGTTGTTCCCTCTGCCTGAAATGCTCTTCCCCTAGGTAGCTGCATGGCTTCCCTCCAGTGAATCCCTCATGTCCTTGCTCAGTGTTAATTTCTCAGGGGGAACTTTTTCTAAAACATTAGAATTGCATTTTGAAAAAGGAGATTAAAAGCAAACTTTTAGTTGAAGTATAATATACAAACAAAAGTGTGCATCTGATAAATGGATAGCTTATTAAGTATTTACAAACTCACACTCTCATGTAACCAGGACCCAGATTAAGAAACAGTATATTATTAGTAACCCAGGAGCCCCTGCTTTTAAAGCCAGATGGCAGTGTATGTGTGGGTCTGTTTTGGGGCTTTCTTGGGAGCATTGACATCTCTGAAATGTTGAGTTCTCCAGTCTATGAAGATGGTATACCTGTAATAAAGGGATGCTTTATGAATCAGCAGTTTTCCTGGCAAATATAGGACGATCAAGAAGAAAGTGACCAAACTCTTAGATTCCTCTGGGGCTTCTGGGGTCCCTACAGGGAGTAGATGTCCCCCTTCACCAGATTCTCTAGGAAGGATCTAGATGTTCTCTTAGGCTTCATGGGGTGAATAAAGTTTCCATGTGAAAAAACATCAAAATTGCATTTTAAAAATTTGCATCCCCCGTCCCGCCACACTCCATACATGCACATCCTTGTTGGCTCTCCTGGCTTTGTTTATCTCCACGGCATTTGTTTATTGCCTCTTTTCCTGGAGACACCGTAAGCACTCTGAAGCCTAGAGCTGCTTGCTGTATTCCCAATGCCTAGAACAGCACCTGACTCATAAGAGGTCCTCAATACACGCATGTCGAATGAATGAATGAATGGCTGGAGCCTGGCCTGACCAGCCTTTATCCCAGACAGCTGGGTGGGGCCAGGACCAGCAGGGACTTACAATTTGGGGTGATTTTGGTGCTGAAACCTTCTTCCTTTGCTACTGTACATGGTTCCTTTGCCAAATTAAAGAGCTTTGACTCCATGTAGAAACTTGAAATGCAAAGCTTTATAATCCTTGGCGAGGATGCGTAGAGGCTGGTTAGATTTGGTTATAAACCATTTCTATTGCCAGAAAATCCAGTCAGTGTGTTGTTTAAATTCACAAATCAAAATAAACAGCCATGGATTGAAATGAATTTGCTAAACCTCAGTATCCCATTTGGGTCAACATCATTGTGCATCCCCTTTCTTTACTGCTTGAATCTCATTAGATCAGGGGCTCTGTCTGCCTCCCGCAACGCCTTTGACTCTGTGCAAGATGACTAACGCCCACCTGAACGTAGACCAACTTCCCTGAAAACGATTTCAAATGAAGAAAGAATTAATCCATGAACTATTAACAGGGATTCTGTTCTCCTCTGGCCCTGGTAATTTCTAGAACATTGAATTAAAGAGTTCTCAGACCTTTACAAATTCTCAAGGCAAACATTATTAGCAAAGAGAAGCCCATACAGCATGTTAGAAAATTGCCAGAAAATGTCAATGGAATTTCTGAATAAAATAAAAAAGGTTGAAACTCCCCTTCCCCATCTTCTCCCCTTCTCCCTCCCTTCCTCCCCCTAACATGATTAGAAAGTCATTTCATGTGTCTTATATGTTTGGTCAATCAAAGGCAAACATACATGATTGATGGTGACAGGGAACACATTTAATTCATTATTCTTTACTTTGCAGCAAAATGATTTGTGTAAACTGTCTGCCTAGCATTAAAGGTAAAACAAACTTAGAAACCCCAAAATGTTATATTTTTGTCTAATATTTTCCTTTTGGTTTTATAGCTGTAATCACATATGGATTCTTTTATTTGGCTCTTGGCAAGGACTGAACAAAGGGGAAGCAACACAGAAAGTTTACATAATATACAAAAGCCCTGTGCCTGTAGAGGATGGAGCCACAGAAACTGCAGTGGCCAGGACTCAGCGTGAAACCCAGGAGAAGCTGCCGCTCTCCCTGGCCCTTATCAGCTGGCAGGATATTGTCACTAATGTGAAGGAAGGCCCTCTTGACCAAGCCTCTGGTCCAACATCAAAATGAGCTCTTTCAGAGATTATTGGCCTTTTATTAATTGAGTGCATTTCTGAGTGCACCTGGGCATTCACTTGGCCTTTCCCCCGCCCCCTTACAACTTCTCACTTAGGTTTTATGGGTGCTACCCACCATCAGTGATTTTTCAAGCAAAAATCTCAAAATGCTATTAAACTCTTAGGAATAAAATCTCAGATTCCCTTATTAAAGTTCTTGGTTATCACTGCCCTAAAATGATACCAAATATAAATCTATGCCCAGAATAATGATGAGGAACCTGGAACTTTGAGGTGGCCGTTCTACATATCTAGGGGGTGCAAAGTGAGAAACCACCATTGGTTCGATAAGGGAGATATTTTTGTCAAGATCTTTAAAGTTATCATAGCACTCTAAGTGTGCATAGCACTTTAGAATTTATAAGATATGCATTTAACTTAAATTATTTTCATTTGATACACAAGTATCGAGTATCATTTGGGAAATGTGCCTCATGCAGAGTAGCTGGCATTTCTGACCCTTTCTCCCCTGTAGGGTAGGAAGAAATAGGAGAAGAGGCAATAGAAGATGATGCTGGATGGGATTTGATAGAGCAAGGACCATGATGATGGAAGATCGTTGAGTTCTTAGCTCATTGCTTTCCCCACTGTTACACGTTGCTTCCCCTGGAGAAATGTCTCAAATATGAACACTACTTGGTTTTGTATTCAAATCAATAGCTTCTAAGAACAGAATTCACTTTGCAATATTTGTAAAAGTAGTATCCTAGGTTTCTCCAACCATGCCAAACTACGTGCTATAAAAATTAAGACATTTTTCAAAGGTGGGAAATTCTTACAGCTGCACCCATTCCCTCCATGGTGCCTTAGTCTGGAAAAGACCCAGGCACTGTTGTTTTCCCTAGACCGTAATGCCTTGTCATGTGGGAGAATTTGTTGCTCAAGTCAAGTGCCGCAGTGGATCAGGGGAGGGAGATGATGACTTATTTGCTGAGGGGGAATGTAAGAAAGCTCAAAAGCATAGTCCGAACCTTCTGAAGGAGGGCACAAGTGGGTCAGAATGCAGTATGGTAGATTTCCAATCGGGGTTTGGGGGGGGGAGTCGTATCAGTAAGAGGACATGCAGTCCAGAGGGTTAAACCATGCCAAGAAGAGGAAGAAAGGAAAATTTCTAACACTGTCTTTTGCAGATAAAGTTTTTAATTTTGAAAATTTGGGGGATTTCTCAAAATGTTAAATAGAGAGTTTCCATATGACCCAACAGTTCTAGGTATCTTCCTAAGAGAAATGAAACCATATGTATTAATTTCCTCTGGCTGCTATAATAAGTTACTACAAACTTAGTTGCTTACAACTGATTTTTTCTCTTCTTTTTCTGGAGGCCGAAAGTCTGAATTCAGTTTCCCTGGACTAAAGTCAAGGTGTTTGCAGGGCATCTAGTTTCCATAAAACTAGAAAACAAGTATTCTGCCTCTAAACAATAATAGTAGGACAGCCGTAAGATAACAGTTACAGGCATTCCCATTCCAGAGGGGAGAAAATGGAAGGAAGAAAGGAGCTACCAGCCCCAAGTACCTTCAAAATCCAACCAGACAAATTCCATTGGGTTTTAAGATCCGGGAATAATCCTCTGTGGCTTAAAATTGGCATTAGGTAATATGATTCCTCCAAATGTGTTCTTTTTCAAAGTTGCTTTGGCTATTCTAGTGTTGTTGCCTTTTCATGTACATTTTAGGATCAGCTTTTCTATACCTACAAAAAATCCTACTGCTATTTTGATTGAAACATGTTAAACCTATAGACCAACTTGGGGGAGCATTGGCTTCCATGAACATGGGTTCCAACCCATGAACGTGGTCTCTCCATTTACTTAGATAATCTTTAACTTCTTTCATCAGTGTTTTGTGGTTTTCAGCAAATGGATTCTGTACATTTTTGTTAGATTTATACATAAGTATTACATTTTGGGGGAGATATTGTAAGTGGCAGTTTTAAAAAATCCAGTTTCCAATTGTTCATTGGTGGTATGTCGAAATGCACATTATTTTTCTATGTTGACCTTGAATCCTTAACTATGTTACACTGGCTAGCACTTATTCCAGGATATGGAATACGTGGAGTGAGAGTGGACATCTTTGATTTATTCCTACTCTTAGGGGGAAAATATTCATTGTTTCACCATGAAGTATAATGTTAGTTGTAGGTGTTCTGTAGATGTTTGTCTTCTGAGGTTGAGGGAGTTCTTTTCTATTAATAATTTGATGAGAGTTTTTATTGTGAATGGATTTTGAGTTTTGCCAAATGCTTTTTCTGCTTCAATTCATATAATCATGTTGTTTTTGTTCTTTACACTGTTAATATGGTGGATTACATTGACTGATGTGAGAATATTGAACCAGCCACTGTGCATTCCAAGATAGACCCCACTTGGTCATAGTGTGATTTATTTATATCTATTCCCCTCTCTCTCTCTCTCTCTCTCTCTCTCTCTCTCTCTCTCTCTCTCTCTCTATATATATATATATATATATATATATATATATATTTATTTATTTATTTATTTATTTATTTATTTATTTATTTATAGGTAGATATATAGATTTGATTTGCTAATATGTTTGTGAAGATTTTTTATGTCTGTGTTTGTGAGTAGATATTGTTCTATAGATTTCTTACACTGTCTTTGTCTGGCTTTAATATCAGGGTAAAGTTGACTTCATAAAATGAGTTGGGAAGTCTTTCCCTTCTATTTTCTGGAAGTGATTGTGTAGAATTGGTGTTATTTTTTCCTTAAATGTTTAGTAGAATTCACTAGTGAAATGATCTGGACCTCAATTTCTTTTCCCAAAGGTTTTTAAAGACTAATTTAATTTCTTTAATAGCTGTAAGTCTATTTAGGTTATTTATTTAATCCTGAGTGAGTTGCTGCAGTTTGAGGTTTTTGAAAAATTTAGGAATTAGTCTAATTTATTTGAGCTGTTCAATTGATGTATGTAAGTTGTTTGTAGTTTTCTATTATTGCCTATCTAATGTCTGCAGGGTCTGTAATGATAACCTCTCTCTCATCCTTGATTTTTTGATTTGTGTCTCCCTCCCTCCCTTCCTTTTTTTTTCATTTTTTGTCTGTCTTACACATGTAAATTTTGCTGATCTTTTCAAAGTTTTTTGATTGCATTATTTTCTTTCTTTTTCTGTTTTCTTTCTGCTTACTTTGGGTTTATTTTACTCTTCTAGCTTCTTAAATGGAGCTTAGGTTATTGATTTGATACTTTTCTTTTTTAATATAAGCATTTAATGCTATATATTTCCTTCTAAGCACTGCTTTAGGTGCATTGCACAATTTTTGAAATGTTGTATTTTCTTTTTCATTTAGTTAAAAATATTTTATAATTCCATTTGAGACTTCTTCTTTGACCCACGGGTTATTTAAATGTGTGTTGCTTAATTTCCAAGTATTTGGAGATATTCCTCTTATATTTCTATTATTGATTCGTGGTCTGATTCCATTATGGTAAGAGAACCTACTTTGTATGATTTCACTTCTTTTAAATTTGTTAGTGTGTTTTAACTTTATTTTATTTTTGGGTGCATTGGGTCTTTGTTGCTGCGCATGGGCTTTCTCTAGTTGCGGCGAGCGGGGGCTACTCTTTGTTGCGGTGTGTGGGCTTGTCATTGCGGTGGCTTCTCTTGTTGCAGAGCATGGGCTCTAGAGCGCAGGCTCAGTAGTTGTGGCGCACGGGTTTAGTTGCTCCGCAGCATGTGGGATCTTCCCGGACCAAGGCCTGAACCCATGTCCCCTACATTGGCAGGCGGATTCTTAACCACTGCGCCACCAGGGAAGCCCTGTTAGTGTGTTTTATACAATCTGTCTTGGTGAGTGTTCCACATGAGCTTAAATAGGATATATATCCTGATATATTGTTGGGTAGAGTGTTCTATAAATGTTCATTAGGGCCAGTTGGTGGATGGTGTTCAGTTCTATACCCTTGCTGATTTTATGTCTACTAGTTCTACCCATTACAATGAGATGAGTGCTGAGTCTCCAACTATAGTTATGGATTTGTTTATTTTAGTTCTGTAAAATTTTGCTTTGTGAATTTTGAAACTCTGCTGAGGATATATATGTTTGGATTGTTGCATTTTCTTGATGAACTGAACTTTTTGTCATTATATATTGTCCCTAATATCTTTGGCAGTTTTCTTTGTTCTGAAATCTGGTAGACTTCAGATCTGATTTAATAGACCCACTCAGTATTTCTTTTTGATTAGTGTTTTCATAAAAAAAATGTATCTGTTCTCATGATTTTTTTGTTTGAACCAAACTAACAATATATCTTTAAATTCTAAGTGATTTCCTTATAGCCAGCTTATAGTTGGGTCAATTAAAAAAATTATTCTGTGACTCTACGTTCGTTAAAAGGTGTACTTAGACCATTTATATAAAATGTAATTATAGATATGTTTGGATTATATCTAATATTTTATTTGTTTTCTGTCGATTTTCTCTGTTCTAGTTCTCCTCTTTCCTCTTTATTTTCTTCTTTTGGGTTATTTTGAATATTTTTAGATTTCATTTCATTTATAGTGTTTCTTATTATATAACTTTATGTAGTCTTTTAACTGATTGCCCTTGGGGTTGTAATATACCTACTTAACTTTCCAAGTCTACTTAGATTCAGTGATTCACCAGCGTAATATAGAATCTTGCCAACCTATAGGTCTCTTTACCCTCCCCATTTTTTGTTGTACGTGCGTTGTTGAAAACGCCATCAGACAATGCTATAACTTTTTCTTTTCTGTCATCAAACGTATTTTAAAGAACTCAAGAGAAGTATAGTCTTTTATATCTATTCTGATATTTCCCATCTCTGTTGTTCTCTCTTCATTCCTGATGTTCCATCTTTCCCCTTGGAATCATTTCCATTCTGTCTGAACAACTTCCTTTAGCAATTCCTTTAGATCAGTCTGTTGGCAACAAATACAATTTTCCTTCATCTGACAATGTCTTTATTTCATCTTCATTCCTGAAGGACATTTTTGGTGGGTACAGAATTCTGGGTTGACTAATCTTTTCTTTCAGTACTTTAAGTATATTGTTTCACTTCCTTCTTGCCTCCATTGTTTCAGGTGAGAAATCTATAGTCATTTGAATTGTTAACCTATAAGTAATGAGTCATTTTTCTCTGGTTACTTTCAAGATTTTCTTTTTGACTTTAGTTTTCTCTCATCTGATTACACTGAGTTTAAGCATTATTTCTTTGGGTTTATTCTGTTGGGCCTGAGATTCTTGAATCTCTAGGTTCGTCTTTGATAGAATTTGGGAAGTTTTCTTTCATTATTTCCTCATATATATTTTCTGTACCATACTCTTTCTCCTCTCCTTCTGGAATTCCTATGACACAAATGTTGGACTTTTGAATATACCACAGGGCCCTGAGGCTCTATTCATTTTTTTCAATATTTTTTCTTTGTTGTTCAAATTGTACAATTTATATTGATCTAGCTTAAGGTTTATTGATTCTTCCCTTTTTCATCTCCATCCTGTTATTGAGCCTCTCCACTGAGTGTGCTAGTTATTATATTTTTCAATTCTAGAATTTTCATATAATTATTTTTATCTTGTTTCTTTACTAAGGCTTTCTGTCTTTTAATTCTTTACAAAAGTGTTCTCTGTTAGTTATTGGAACATTTTATAATAGCTACTTTAGGCTCTTGTTAGATATTTCTAATATTTGTGCCATGTAGGCATTGGATGCAAGTTGAGATTCTTTTTTTTAGTTATTCATATGCCAAGTACTTTTTTTTACTGTATTCTCGACACTTTGTTTTTTTATTATGAAATTCTGGGTCTTGTTTAAAACTTGCAAACACATTGATAATTTTATTGTGGCATGTAATGACCTGTTTTATTTTAGACTGAAATTCTGGCCAAGCTTCTATGGGTTGTAATTTCAATATGAGTTGAATTTTCAAAACATTGGCAGTGTTATTTGGATCTGCCCCACATCAATCTCAAACTGGGTGATAGTTTATATTATGCTCTAGTCCTCAAAATCTATATATGCTGTGTAGGGTCAGTTTCATCCTTGCTCAGCTCAGGCTGAGCCCAGGAGTTCATAAGTAATTGTAAGGGACTCCTTTCTTAAGTCCTCTTTCTCTGTGATCTCCAGGGGAATTTGAGCTTCCATAGGGTTTTCCTTTTTATCCTCTGACCAGAAAGCTGGGGCTTTAGCTACCCTGGTTTGTTATACACTTTCTGCTACTGTGTCCTCACCTGGACAAACCAGTGGGAGGACAAAGAGAGACAAAAAACAATAGGGCTTTGCCTCACTCTCTTTGGACCTCAGACCCTCTAGCCAAAAAAGTTTCTCCTACCTCCTTTTATCTCCCATTGCCACTGCTGCTACTGCCGGCACTGGGTGCCTTAGGGTTGGAGGTGCAAGAAAAGAGAAGAAAAGAAAAAAGAACCCAAACCATGATTTCCCCATTCTCTCTGAGTGTTAGGAATTGCCTCTACCGGTCTTTGAGCCAGAATGAGAGCTTCTCTTGGGGCTTTGTCTTTCCACATTCTTGTGTTCATTTACAGGTTCTGGGCTTCCTCAAAGTCAGGTTAGAGGATACCAGAGCAAAAACAATGGTAAACTCACTGCTGATTTGGTGGTACTTCCAATTCTGGTCATTTTCCCTAATCTGTTTGCTACCGTTTGTCTCAGAGACTTCAAATAGCTTGCTCCATGCATTTTGTCCAAGTTTAATAGATGCAATCAATGAAAGACACAGGGTGGAGTGTCCTTATTCTATTTTATCCAGAGCCCGAAAACCAGATATCACTTTAGAACAATATTCTATGTTTGTCCTTTATAGCTGGACCAGGGAGAATATTGCCTCTAAGGCAGTGTCATCATCATCATGTCTTTTTAGCGTATTCAGTAATCACTCTCTTTGGGGTGAGTTTGAGGTAATCCACCTTTTCATCAGAGACTATGAATAATGTAACCTGGCAAGCTGCATTACTGTGGAATCCTGCGCATCTCCTGGCAGAACAATGGGAGGTGACTGTTTCCACTTCAGACTCATTTAGCTGATTTAGAGAAACTTTGGGACACCTGTAAAATGATGCTGAGATCAATTTAAGCATCCATCTGCCATCTTGAAAAATGGCATGCAATAAAACCTTTCAACTGGGTATAATTTTTGTAGTTTTTATCAGCTGCCACATGTATCCCACGGTAGCACGAGTGATGCAGGCCCACTGATTAGGGTTTCAAGTACTAAGAAATACAGGTGTCCTGCCTGCCTTGATGCTGTGCTTTGTGTACACTAGGGGATGGGAAGTAGGCTGGGAAGCGGATGGAATTGATTGACATTATATAAGTGAGAGATATCACTTCCTCCCTTTCCCCCATACCGTGTCAGCAGGTAGAGTATCTCTGCCCACCAAAAACTAACATACAGCTCTATGTCCACTGACCTTGGGGTGCAGAAGCTCTTTGTTGTGGTCAGTCTGCAAAGAGAAGTCTGTGTTTATGCCTAGCCTCCATATTTATGGTGTTGCTTTTTAGGACAATGGATTTAATTAGTTTCTCCTTTTTTTCCTAGACTGACAAAATAAATATCATTTCTTAAGGAGTTTCTGTTGGTTTCCTGTTTCAGCTAACATTTGGCAGTGAGAAGGCCATTTATTTTAATGGTTGGGTATTTTTTCTTCTCCTTAAATGGACTAGTGAGGAAAGAATCAGTGAAAGAGGAATATTTGGTACCTCTTTCGGAATTTGGATTAGGTATTAGACTTGATCATCCAAAGATCTTGGATGGTGTCCCCCTGTCCAGATATATCCATGGAACACTATGTTTTTCAGATGTGCCAGCACAGCCTCACCCGTCCTGTTCTCCCTCACTCGTGAAGTGTGAGGGGAGTTGTGGAGCTGTGCAGTGGGCAGAAGGCTGGGGTTGGGGGTGTGTTGTAAGCCTCTGAATTAGGACATGATTTGTTGTAAGACCTCGCACTGCTTGCTCAAGCTCTCTGAGCTTCATATTCACCCACAGTAAAAAGTGGAAGAGCCTAGCAGGTTGTTGGAAAGATTACCAGTACATGACGGTACGTCACCCCCTTCTTGTTCCTTAGGGGTTGGTGGTACTGTTTGGGTTTCTATTTGTGATGAGATCTGACACTGGATTAGGATTGGGTCACTCATGGGGGAACACAGAGGGATGAGCCTAATCTAAAGCCACTCTCTAGGGTGGTGTAAAGACATCCCTCCCTATACTGCTTACAGTTTTGTGTTGCCAAAGTCTTTGTAAATGACTGATATTGGGGGAGGTCCCTGGAACTCTGTGGTGAGATACAGAATTAGTAGAATTTTCTGCCTGAGTGCATTTTCTAGGGCAGTAGCATTGTTTATCAGCCTAAGTGACACTGGGTCCCTCAACCTTTCTGTCAGAAACCCATCCCCTACCCCCACAGCTCGATTTTACCTGCATGTACAGGTGAAACCTGGATGCACCTTTATGGCTTTTCCCAGGCCTCTCAGTGAATGGAGATATGCTGGCTGTTCATTTCCATACGTAATGAATGTCCAGCTAGCAAGTGCAGCCCTGCCCAGGACAGAACCCTGCAGTGGCAGTGCCTGGAAGGAGAATAGCTGTGTGCTGGGCTGTGTTACCCGTGGAGAACTCAGAGAGCGTAGTGACCTCCCGGGTCCTGCCTGGAGGATTGATATGTACTATGGACTTGAACTTGCTCATAGAACCAATGGGCACAGGAACAGAGAGACCTCTCCTTGACCAAGCAGGATTATCACACGTCTTCTCTTTCTTCTCATCTTATACCAACTGTAGGATACCATCCTGGCAGTTTTCTGGGAATACTGAACTATAACAAGGGCTAAAATCTTCCAAGAAATGCAACAAGAAGGAGGAAATGTGCCTTCCAGAACTCTTCTCAGGAGGCATACAGTTTGTGGTTGGACGGAATACTTTGGTAAACTCTTTGGGATAGGAGGGATGAGTTCCCTTGAACATGTTACTCCACGTTCAAGTAACAACAGATATTTTCTAATTTGCCTTCTAAAGAGTCGCATCCACTTAATTGCAAGGCTTTTCTTTTGCTGAGGGGAGTATGCAAAATTGGGGCCAGAATTGAATTGCTGAGGGCAATAAAGGCTGAGGGCTCTGACCTGTGGTCATTCTTCTCTTTTTTTTTTTTTTTTTTTTTAATATGTATTTATTTATTTATTTATTTATTTATTTATTTATTTATTTATGGCTGTGTTGGGTCTTCGTTTCTGTGCGAGGGCTTTCTCCAGTTGTGGCAAGCGGGGGCCACTCTTCATCGCGGTGCGCGGACCTCTCACTATCGCGGCCTCTCTTGTTGCGGAGCACAGGCTCCAGACGCGCAGGCTCAGTAATTGTGGCTCACGGGCCTAGTTGCTCCGCGGCATGTGGGATCTTCCCAGACCAGGGCTCGAACCCGTGTCCCCTGCATCAGCAGGCAGATTCTCAACCACTGCACCACCAGGGAAGCCCCCATTCTTCTCTTTTTCATCCCCACCCAGCACTCAGCCTCTACTCCAAATACAAGTTAAACAAGTACTTTTAAAAATAATGTTTGAACAAGCATCGGAGTATTAGCATGCCTTTCTTGTGGACCAAGGATGTGCCAGGTATCAGTTCAGAATCAGTCTGAACTGATACCTGGCAAACAAAGAGGAAACAAAGAGGAAAGCCATTTGCAGGAGGAAGGATGAAAGATGAAAGTAGAATCTAGTGAGTCTCCACTGGAGGGATGTGGGCAAGAGTCAAGCCCAGAAATTGGAAGTAGCCAATCCAGTCTACCCATCAGGGTCTTTTTGTCTCAGGGCTGCTTTCAGGAGACCAGGCTGGGTCTTTATGTCCACGTATGACCTTTCTCCTATTTGGGGAGACAGTCAGTTCCTCCAAATACCTAACTTCTCTCTTATCATCCTATCTATTCAGAGTGAACTTGCTGGCCACTAGGGAAGGGGAGGGGGAGGGAGGACCTCCAGGGAACACTGCTGTCTTTTGGGGATAAACTCAAGTTACTTAGTTTTTCTCCTCAGTCCAGAGGATCATTTGTTGATTAGTGATGTTCCAGGTTTTTCCAGTAGCAGCTAAGCAATAGGAAGCCATGAATCACTGTCCCAACGTCTAACTGGCTGTGTTCCCTTGTGCGAGTAGTAGAGATGTCTTCATAATCACCATCACCATCACCAACACTCATTATTTATGATAGAGCATTTATAGAACATCTGCAGGGTACACACTCAGTAAGTGCCATCTTTTAGTATGATTAAGCCACCAAAGCACCTATCACATAGGAAGCACTCAGAAAACATTAGCTATTTGCCAGGCACTATGTTAGGTGTTTTACGTGGATCACCTCATTTCATCTGTCTTCCTAGGAAGTAGGTACTACTGTTGCTCTCATTTTGCAGGTGAGGGGATTGAGGCTTGGAGAGGTTATACAACTGGCCCAGGGACGTTCAGTGAGGCTGGGATTTGAACCCAGAGGCTGCATGTGCTTTGGTACTTCCTACATTGCTGCTGCACTCAGGATCATGGCCCTTCTTAAACAGAAACTGCTGAAGCCAGCTAAATACCTCAGCAATTTATAAGCTGTCCCCTTTCAGTCTCTGAACCAAATGTCATTTTGACGAGGCCTAAAATCCACTCTAGGAAGCCGCAGAGGGGAATTTCAAGTCATTTCTAACTTCCTGTGAAAATATTCTC